>NC_091128.1:14131189-14761189 GCF_040183065.1 Periplaneta americana | reverse complement strand
GTAGTAACTAAATCAAGTTCCACTGATACTAGTACAGCTAATAAAACGAATGAGGTTAGTGTGTAAGGAATTAAGAGCCAGAGAAAGAGATGATGAGCTTTAGAGATAAAAAAATACTAGATTTTTTAAAATGGTTATACAAATTTAATTTAATGTTGGTATTACATTATACAGTAATCCTATTATTTCCTTTTTATTTACAGTACCATTCAGGCTCACAGTGCAATTCTTTCGTTTTTGAAGTGAAACTGGACATCCCAACAATATCTCCAGGTAATTTGATTTATACTACAAAACATTCTTTCACAGTCTATGAATGATGCTTACTTTTCCAATCTGAAATAGCTATAACAAGTAAACACATTTTCAGCCAATACGTTGAAACTAAAACTAACACACATACTATATGAAATCTACAGCAAGCAGTAGATAAATTAGATGCAAAAGTTAAAAAAAAAATTAAGTTAAAATATAAATTGTATATAATAATGAAATGGTCACAAGAAATGGATGTCATAAAAATTAAACATCATTATATTATAATATTATGTGGGATTTGAGTGGGAATTTGGAATTTATAAATGTAGGCCTAAAAATAGAAAGTACACTAAACTGAAAAATTTATTTTGAGATTTCTCTGTAATGGGTTTGTAATCAGATTAGGTCACATTATGTTAAGTTGTATTTCAATTTTACTGTGAGGATTCTCACTTTGAAACTTGTGAATGATCTCTTGTGTGCAGAAGAACTGAAAAATATCTTTTCACGAGATAAAACAGAAACTGACTACACTCTATTTACAATAGAACTATTTGCTTGGTTTTTCTCGCTCCTTTTTATTGCAGCTTCACTTTCTTATTGTGAAAAATGAGTTTCGATTAATAGCACGTTAGAAAATACAATACTGTTACAGCTGCTGACTTTGAAGTGTCCACACATTTATGATAAAACATCATCTCCAGAATTCAGTACCTTAAGAATTAATTCCACACTTAAAATATTACAGAGTCAACTGGTGCAGCAGATGAAGGTCTTCCACTGTACGGGTGTCTTCACAGTGTAATGAATGTAAGTTTTAAGTGAAATTACTGGTTTATTCCGTGTAGGTAGTGTAGGCTAAACCCAGAAAGGTCTGAATATAAGCATATATCCCTCTCTTAAATATTTCAGCTGATAATGTGATAATAACTGATCGAGTTACACCCCAACGATGCTTAAAGAAGAAGAAGAAGAAGAAAAAACAAGCCTCTGAGGAATGCATTAGCCACATTGAAAAATTCTTCTCCATCTGTGAACTGTAAGTTTAAAGTTGACTTAATTATACTTGAGATGTTAGAAATGCATGAACTTCAGTACTATTACAGTGATTTCTTAAAAAAATGCATTAGTTGAAAGTTGGATGCTAACATTATAACAAACAATGATTTGAAATAAAAGCAAGTCATGTCCTCATGTTTGGAAAGAGATGGGATTTGGAATATCAAAAGCAACATTTGCAGTTTTTACATTACTTTTTCCCCCTCTTTAGTGGGTGGTCCATCTACATGGACATCTTCAATTAGTGGCAAAACGTAAATGCTACATTAATCACCCATTCTTTTTATTTTAACAAAAAATATGCTTAATTTTGTTCACCAGATTTGTTTTACCTGGATGACTGGGAGATTACTTTTTCTCATCTTTCTACTGGAGCGATATCTCTTGCAGCTGTTCTTCACCCCTGTGGTCTCTGTTCTCTGCTTTATCTGCCAGTCTTCAGGTTTAGGTTCGGGCTCAGGTGATAATTATAAGCTAATGTAAGGTTTGTGGTTGGTTTCAAGTCTGGTTTAGATCAAGCCGAGATGGAACTGACCTAAGAATTATGGCCCATGCAGATCTCTAACAAATCGGGCTTATAGCCAAAGTTGGTTCTGCCTACAGTTTTCTAGGCCTATAATAAAATTATGTTCCAAGTTTTGTGTATTTGCATATGTATTTGTGTTGTGTTTAATTACAGTTACTATGTACTCTTATGTATTAGCCTATATGGGTAATTCCACGAAAACCATGACATCAGATATCACACACGAAGTTGTTGTTTTAAAGTCTTTATTATTTTTACATCTGAGAGTGATGAATGGACAAAACCGAGGTACAGAAGAGAACTTGTTTCCGTTTATAGTTTCTTCTGAATGTGAGCGGGAAGTTAGAGCATACTATTCCTACAAGCGAAGCAACTGCAGTGAACTTTGGGCTGCCTTATCTCATCAGTCTGTGAATGATCTTAACAGTGTGTGGTTTGGTAGAACGTATACCTTCGCGAAAGAGGATGAAGCAAGTATAATACATTGCTTCATTCGATAGTTTTAACTTTTGTTATGAGGTCATCTAAATCAGCTCAAGTTTATGTCCCATTCGTTACCAAATGTTTGAATTTATTTAGTTTCAAGCCATACTATTGCAAACTAGCCAATGAAAAAACATATTCTCTTTCAATATTCCATGATGAACACCATGAACCTTCAAGACTTTAATTAAATTCAAAACAATATTTTTAATCGTGGTAACAGACGAGATATGTTGTGGTAACAGAAGGGACAAGAATAACTGTCCCATCCGTTACTTGTCCGTAATCATGAAGCTCAACCGTGAATTCGCTATTATTGTTATTATTATTACTAGTATCAACAGCATTATTTTTATTAACATCATCATCATCATCATCATAGTCATCCATATAGTTAGTTAAAGTGTATATTGCAGGTTAATAGTACTTTAACAACATGGCAAATATGTCTCCAGCCGAGAAAATGAAGCGGTATAGAGAATGCCTGAAACAGTCGGAGAATTATGAAGATGCTAAAATTAAGGACGCAAGAAGGAAAAAACATGTACGGGCTCTGAAGAAGACAACTGTGACACCGAAGGATATGAGAAAGGAAAGAAAATATGATCGTGAACGGAAACGTGTCTACCAGTAAAAATTGAATAGCCTGAATCCAAGTGAAGAACCAACTTGTTCAAGTATTCTGTTTCTAACACTAGGGCTAAAGCTGTCCATCGTGCTCTCCAGAATCTGCCTCAAAGTCCAAGAAGGCATTATGAGGTTGTGGGTGCATTAGCGAGAACCTGTGAATTATGGATAAAGGAAAGCAACATATCTGTAATAGGCCTGTCAAAGATGTCGAAGATGATGCAATTAATTTTTATTGCAGGGAAGATATCAGCAGACAGGCTTCCAGAAGGAAAGACTGTTTAACAATTTACACAGATACTGGGAAGGTAAAAATGCAGAAACAACATCTTGTGATGACCATTAAAGAAGCTTATAACCTATTCGTTGCAGGAACAGAGACAAAATAACAAGACTTTCAAAATTTGCACCGCTTCGTCCCAAATATGTTCTTCGTGTACACTTAACACCACACAATATCTGTGAGTGTATGTATCACTGTAATGCCGTATATTTTAGTCAGAAACTTTGTCTCCTACAATGAATACTGTTCGAGCTCAGTAGTTTGTGATGTAGCAAACGAAAAGTGTATGTATGTATGTACAAATATTACTAACAAATATGGAGACTACGATAACTTGGACAAACGATTAGAAATTAAGGAGGAAGATTTAAAGAAACAGGTTACATATAAACAATGGGCACATGCAAATGGAAAAATATAAGAAATTGAAATCAGTAGTCAAATTGCAGAAGATGTGCAAGAATTGAAAGAGCAGACACCAACCCTCCTGATAATTGCTTCATCACAAGGCAACAAAGTGCATTTTTTAATGAAGTAAGACAAGCTTCATCTGAAGTGTGCTACCAGTGGACTTTTCGGAGAACTATTCCGCTATATTTCAAAATGAAATACAGGCTGCCCATTGGAATAAGAAGCAAATTACAGTTTTCACAGCAGTGGCATGGTTTGGCAATGAACCTTGTAATTATGCCTTCACGCGTGATAAATATGCTCTCTTTGCTTTCTTAGACGAAATTTTTAGAGACATAAAAATAATCATCCAAATGTGAAATACCTACACGTATTTTCTGATAGGGCTGCCTCTCAATTCAAGCAGAGATTTAATTTCATGAACATATCATTTGTAGAAGAATTTTATGGGATACAATTGTCCTGGCCTTTTTTTCTCCTCGAGCCTTGGGAAAGAAGCTGTAGATTGTGTATGGGCAACTATTAAAATGCTTATTTGGACTCGGGTGAAAATAGGAAAATACACAGTTCAAGATGCATAATTATTTGTCGAATATGCTGCAACTTCTTCCGTCAAGATAATTTTGATTACAGACGAAACAGTGAAACATCATGCGGATATGTTGAACGAGCATTGAAACAACACAGCGTCCCTTCCAGAGACACAAAAAATGCATTCCATAATTGGAGTATCTCCATACAAAATCAAATGGAAATATTACCCTTACAGCTCTGATGATCATGAATTTACATTAAAAAACCAAATCTTCAAGTACAAAATAAAAATAGAGCTATTAAATGCATTTTATGGTATGTATGTTCAATCTGATTTTTTTTTACTCTTTGTTTTATTTGTACTTGCATCAATCAACAGTTTTGGTATTACAACGGTAAATGATTACGTTGTACAATATGCGACATTATAGACCTACTAAATTGTATTATTTTGTTGTTATAAGAGATATGCTAAAGTAATATGTGCAGATATAATGTCTATTAATTGTTTAAAACTTTTTATAATAGTTCACTGTTTTATTCAGTTGTTCTTTCCATTCATTACATGACACATTCAGAAAATGTCCCGTCCGTTACCTGTATGTCCCGTCTGTTACCCATTTTTAGACAATTCCTCTCAATACACAATTCATATTACACAAAATTTGAATGCACCCATGAATAGCTGTGTACGCTCGCAGTATTTGGTAATATTGTGGTATTTTTGTATGCCATAGCAGGACAGAGATTGTATGGAGTTTGTGTTCATTGTATATACTGTGTCATTTTTGTGTCCCGTCTGTTACCTTTATTTAAACAGTTATAACTGTTATCAAATATTTTATAATTTGCTTTTTCACAGAAATAATATCAGCTTATAACCTGATGCAGGCATTCTGACTTTTATTTTGTATATTAAATAATTTCCGTACGAAATAAATATATATATATATATATATATATATATATATATATATTATACTGAACAATTTGTATGATTGTCCCGTCCATTACCGTGGAATTACCCATATATTATTAGTTTGTAAATATGACATGTACCATAGCATATATAATGAGACAGTGGATGTAATAAATGATTATGCTTATTGTGTCTCCTGAAAAATGTTGTGTTACTATATTTTGTTTATGTTGTTGTTGTTTCCTAATGCCAGGCGTTTGACAATAAAGTCATTTGACCTCTTGCACTCCAATATTTTTCAAAGATATTATCAGGACCAGCCACTGAAGCACAGATTTTGAGGTGTTCCGAATCCATTTCTTGGTTTGAGTTGCATAATGGGCAGTTAGGGGACTAATATATTCCAATTCTATGCAGGTGTTTGGCCAAACAATCATGGCCTGTTGCCAATCTAAATGCAGCTACAGACGATTTTCGTGGTAAAACGGGAATTAACTGTGGATTTTGATGCAGAGAGTTCCAATTTTTCCCTTGGGATTGAGTTATCAAATTTTGTTTGCTGAAGTCTAAGTATGTAGATTAATAAATCTCTTCACGAGTAATACGTAGATTTAGTAACAGGTCTGTAAGTAGCAGTGCTGCCCTTCTTTGCTAAAGCATCTGCATTCTCGTTTCCCAGGATTCCACAATGGGATGGTATCCATTGGAATACAATTCTTTTGTTTATACAAAATAAATAAATTTCAAATTTAATTGCAGCTATAGTGCATCTTTATTGTTTTAAGTATACATTCAGAATACCTGAATACAATTATTGTGGCTCCTGAAAAATGTTGTTTTACTATATTTGCTTATGTAAAATAAACTGGAATTGCAGCTACAGTGCATCTTTTTTGTTTTAAGTACATATGCAGAGTACTTGATTATGATTGTTTCTCCTGAAAAATGTTGTTTTACTATATTTTGTTTATGCATTATGAATTGCAGCTACAGTGCATTTTTATTGTTTTAACAGCCTACACATGCAGAGTACCTGGTCATAATTTTTAAAATGTATTTATCAAATCTTTGTGTTTACATGGCACATTTGAATCATCCTAGCCTGTTACAAGATCACTGCAAGGGATCCAAGCAATAAAATATATATTTAAAAAGTAACAATATGAATATTTTTGCATACTAGGCCTAGTATGAATGAAAGAGCTCCCTTGCAAAACGTAAATGCCAATTCCAAAACTTTCAGGAAATAAAGAAAAACTGTCACGTCTAAAATTCAATAAATTGTTTTAGAAACTTTAAATCAACTTAAACAATTTGAAATTTCTGATGCAACGATTGATACATATGTTCTCGTATGTTAAAATCATCCTTAGCTATAATTAGTAATCATTTGTACCCAAGAAACTTATATTGTAAATGATTTCCTATGTTTTCGTATCATTTATCTTAATGTTTTTTTTTCTTTCAAATTGTCACACAATTCTTTTTAATGATTATTCTTCATGAAATGATAAGTAGGCTGATCTATCGAACCCTTATTTAGGACGGCTTTTGTTAACCCAGATAAGACTGACGTCCTATATATAGGACACCGGACGTTTTATTTTTTTAACATTGTTGTGTAAGATTTTCATAGTCGGCAATCATGATACCATAATCCTTATGTGTTATAAATTGCCTCCAATTTTTTTCCTTACGTTCAGTCTGTCATAGTCATTGTTGTTAACATATTTGTGTTAGTCATGGCTGTGGAGCAGAACATGTTGTTCTTGAAGTCGGTATATATCACATGCTATAGATATAATGCTTTTGATATTGATAGGGCATACTCGTATGATGTACTTCGTATATAATAATTCATAATTAGATTCAATTTTTTATTTAGTGTTATGCCATATTATGGTAAAGTTAGGCGTACTACATGTAGTACGTCAGTCATAAGAGGGGACATTTCGTGAGACTGATGGTACTCATGTTATTATAGGGGGTTTTCACTAAATAAAGGCTTACAAATGATTTAGGACGACCAAGTTGCTACACCTAAGTGCAATTACATTTCCATCACCATTTTATCATCAAAAAATGCGTGTGGTAACGTAACTGATGAGGATTCTGGTGATGAAAATAACCCTACAATTGACAATATGCCTGGTAGCCAGTTGCGAGCTGAGACAGAAGTAACTCTTAATACACAAGGAAAGGGAATGGATGATTATGATGACGAAAGTCATAATGGTGATGATGGACATAGTAAAGGCGATGGTGAGAATGGCAGTAGAATTACTAGTGATTCAGCAACTGATATACAGATGAAGAGAAAGAATAATAAATTTCAATTGGAAAGAAGTTGACATACAGCAGGGAAATACTATATTTTTCAATTTCCGTGCACACAGTTTCAAGATACTCCAGAAATTTGAAGAAGAAAATATCAGTGAAATAGCCCAATATCATATATTAGTACATACAACAAAAATATGGGTGGACCAAAACATCAATCTGTACAAAACATCTATTAGAAGCAAGAAATGGTACTTTGGTCTGCATTGACGTAGCAGACCAAAATGCATGGCAGCTATACAAGACAAACTCCAACGAAAATCTCGATCATCTTCCATTTCGCAAACGTCTTGTCTTATCTCTTCTCGAATCCACTGCTCGACATGTACAGTCAAGCGGTCACTGCACTCTCGGGTTATCGCCTCTTACCCGCAGGTGCATTTGGGCTGCTGGCGGGTATGCTCTCTACCTATTCCTGCTGCACTTACCCTTTACCCATTTCAGCGAATGCTGACAACCACTAAGACTGAGCAAAAAGATTCAAGGTTTGATGGAAGTAATCATTTTGTGGTATCTCAAGAAAAACAAACTCGATGCAGACAGTGTCACACAAAGACAACAATAATATGTATGAAGTGTGATGTTGGTGTACATGTAAAATGTTTTATCACGTATCACACGCCATAAACATTCTCGAAAAATACAATAATTTTATTGTGTGTCAGTGATATTATAATTTTGTGTTAATTTGATGTATTGTTAGGCTAACCAATTTATATATATTAGTGCTAAAACGACTTATGTCATATAATGTTTTTGCATGGGGATATGACTGACGTCCTGTATATAGGACACTGAAAATCTCGGATACTATCAACATAAAAAATTTAAAAACAGCTTTGTTATGTTATGTCAATTACAATTAAATAATTCATACAAAAAAATCGTATAATTCAGTCTTATCTGGGTTAATACAAATTTATTATTAGCAAGCATATCTTAAAAGTCTGATTAGTGAAATATGTTAGGCCTATTCCTAATGGTGAGCGATATATGCAATGAAGGGGAAGGGAACTGGCCACCCTACAACATTATCTTCTGACAGTTGCCTTATTGGTGTTCCAATCTATCTTCCGACAGTTGACTAAACAACTAGCAGACACAAAATGAAACAGTTCTAGGAAAACTTTAATCAAAACCTATAATATGTACATAAAACCTGTATTAAAATACTATTTATTAGTATTCATAACAGCATCAAAAGAGAGAGAGAATCCCTTGAAAAAAAAAATCAAGCCTTGCGCTTAATAAATGACGCACATAAAACTACTCCCAATGAAGCATTACAAGTCATCACTTCAATTAAACCAAGCAGCAAGTGCAGCACTAGCTCGATTGATAACAGTTCCTGCTGTAACTTTGTCAATGTTATCCGAGTGGCATGGAACCTCAATGCCAGTAGTAGTTGGTCCATTGGAGGTAAGGCATTATTTCTGGAAAAATGTACAAATAATGAGATATGGTTACACCTTCACTGGTAAATCTTTACAATAGCGTTACCAAAACAAGGCAAATAGCAAGGACTCCCTACAGGATAGCCTAGAAGAGAGAGGTTTGGATGTAGTAGTGACTTTTTTTTTAAGACAATTGTGAGTATAGCCTATGCAAAGAATACTAAACTAACCTGTCACTAACTCGATCTTACGAAAAATTAATTTTCTCTGTAATAAGGAAACACAGTAATGAGATGAATGTGCTGCCTCTCCCTGCCGCCTACCCCTTTCATCTCGACAGAGCGATCCCGCCTACCTGTACCTCTCTACTGGCCTCCACTTTCACAGTAACTTTCCACCTTTATTTGGGAAATTGGTGTCGGTCCTCAATTTTTCTTTGTTTATGGTACATATGACTTGACTGGAAGCCAAAAACGTGAACATATTTTTACCTTAAAGTGGTAACGCAAGTGCGAAGAAATCACAGTTACCATATAAAGTATTTGGATATATTATATATTATTTTTTATGTAAACGTATTTTGAAACTGTTATTATTATAGGTTGCCATATATTATTGTATCAATCACCTTAATACCTAGTGAGGGCAACAGAACACCTGCATGAAGGCAACATTCTAACCTCACTTCTGCTGTATTACAGGTTACTGTACTTCAAAATAATTATTATAATGCTATTATACAAAATATTAATGCAATACCGATATAGTGTAGCTTATTAGTAACCGTGTACTTACCGATCTGTGTTATGTTTCAGTTGATCATTGATTTTATGTAGTAGGTTTCGTTATTCGAATCCGTCTCAAAAATTTCTCGTCATCCCACTCTTCAAAATGATTTCGACGCAGCTTAATTCGTTTTGCTCTTCTGACGTCACGTAGCATCTGCTTCAGAACTTCATCATCAGAATCAGTCTCAAAATTAAATTGATCCATAAAATCACCAACTGTACGGCGTGCAGCCATCTTGATTTCAACACCGAGTTCCAACCTCCGGATAACGCCTATCTGACACTCTGCCTTCCGGATTGCTAATCTGGAAGTTTAGCCTCCAGATTGCACATAACCGAAAGTAAAATACAACCCAACTTTCGGATAAATATACCATCTGCCGGATAAGTCTAAACCAGAACTTTATCCGACAGTCGTAGTACAGACCCTAAGTCTGTCTTTCGACCTGCTCGGTACGGAATGTACTCATCAACGTAAAGGCACGGCAAGGATGCCCCTCCCTCGGGTTACTCAAGTTCACAGTATATCCACAGTCTAATAGATTAGACTGTGTGTATTAGACTGTGGTATATCGAACCGAAGTCTTCCAGAGACAGTCCACTGCACTCGAACTCAGGACTTCCGGGGACAGTCCACTGCACTGCGTTGCTTCCGCCTGGACCCTCGCACAGTAGCGGACACACGCTCAAGTCGAACTCCGGTCTCGAAGCTGGCTTCATTGCTACACAAGACTGACTGGTTTGCTGTCTAAAACCTGACAACTGGCTTCTCCTCGAGTCCTGTATTTATTAGTAAACCATAGTTTCGAGAAACTACGATGCTCGTTTTTTCAACTTCTAGAGACTTCTGTTCTCGCTGCTTCTTCCTGGACGATTCTGTTCGGGAGGTTTCGTCCCCCCCCCCCTTCACCTCGCACAACGAAGCACCAGCAGCTTTGCTTCCCCCTTTGCCTCGCGCCGCAGTGCACCACCCCTTGCTCTCTCGACATGCAGACGTTCCTCTTACGTCCGTCTTCTCGCGCGCCCCGCCCTCTGCGGGACGCGTGGTCGAGTCTCGACGTGGCTGTCACAATAACTTACACCTACAATAAAATTGATAAGTACATATTCTTATAACAATATTTTACAGGCTTATTATTTGAATTAATTTTAATTTAAAATTATGCATAATCCATTACTGCCATCATAGTCATCGTCTTCAACGCTTGGTCCAAAATTAATTATTACAGTATTTCATCAATGGCATCATCCATTCGGAATTATCTTCTTATTCGTAGGTACTACTTTCTCAAAAATATAGAATTTTTCTATTCTATCCCGAATGACATGTTGATCGAAGTCGTTCACTTCAACTTTACACAAGTCCTAATTCTGGAATGAAATAATATGTTTTGCAGAAAAGGACAACAAAATAATAACTCACAACAGTAATTCATTATCTCGCTCACAGTACACACACTATTGCACACAACTATTATAGCAAGAATTTCTAAACATTACATACCTATTCTTTCTCGGAGTAGTGTGAGGTTCATTCGGTTGTAATTCAATATTATTCTTAATTCTCTTCACGGAACTATTCCTTTTGCCAGAGTATTTAGCCGCTCTGTCATATTCCTTATCAAGAGGTTCCAGCAAACATGTGTTTAATTTTTCCTCCTCGCAACACTTAATTATATTTGCGATAATTTCTCTTTCTCCGTTGTGGATAACAGCGTTACTTTTTCTCCGCGGTGGTGTGATTTCACCTGTGGTTGCTATCCATGTTAACACTAATGGTACGCAGTGAAGGAAATAGCTCTATGTTTCTTGACAAGAGATTACTGTATGATACGGAGCATGCGCAAAGAACTCAGTTGGCTCAATCCACGTTACGCTCTTCCTTCTCTCTGCCCCTCTGACCCCGCTCAGAAAGTTCAAGATAACTTGCAATAACAATACTTTGATATTCTCACTAAATCACCAACTCTAAACTTTAATCTTCCTTCCTGCACTCGTTGTTATGTGTACAGCTGTCAAAAGAAAAAGTGGCCGCTCTCCTGAAACAAAGTTCCCTTCGGGTATCTTCACTACAATTCGGAGACAGGCGATGTTACATGTTGTTGGACCACGTTGCCTGATATCTACAGTTATAATTGAAGTATTCTGTGTGTTATTCGATAGCGTAATGGTAGCGTTCAGGTCTCTTATTCATGAGGTCCTGCGTTCGACTACAACCTCGTGCTTTTTATGTTCTTTTTTGTTCTGTTTTGAGAGAGACAAACTATACATAATGGCTCCTTTCTCTTTTACGATTATTTTAGTAATTAACATCAGGTTCATTAATATATTATGCCATGACTTTATCATTATGATATTGTGGCTGCAAATGGAAAGAAAAAAGATTTTATTCTCAATAAAATACCTTTCGTGGCATAAACAAAACAAATTTACTGGCGTCGGCCTTAAAACATTCAAACAATTAAGCGTTCAAAAAACAAAACAAAAAGCCACAATTCAATATTTAGTCTATCTTCCTCTTATCTCGATCATCTTGCAGTCGAGTGGGCATGGAATTGACTAGTCTTTGCAAATAGCGACTGTTCTTAGACACGATATTCCAGGCATTCTGAACATACATACATAAGTGTTCTGTCCATGGGCAGGTCTTTCATTGCAAACCCAGCAATCTCCTATCTTTCCTATATTTTCTGCCTTCCTCTTAGTCTCCGCATATCATCCACATATCCTAATGTCGTCTATTATTCTTTTCAAGCAGAGACCCAACCAATTCCTTTTTCTCTTTCTAATCAGTTTCAGCATCATTCTTTCTTCACTCACTTTTTCAAACACAATTTTATTTCTTATTCTGTCTGTCCACTTTACACGCACCGTTCTTCTCCACATCCACATTTAAAATGCTTCAATTCGTTTCTCTTCATTTCGTCGTAATGTCCATGTTCCTTCCCCATACAATGCCACACTCCACACAAAGCACTTCACTAGTCTCTTCCTTAGTTCTTTTTCCAGAGGTCCGCAGACGATCCTTCTTCTTCTATTAAAAGCTTCCTTTGTTCATGTTTGCAGTTTTTCTTGGGAAGGATAGGCCTAAATGCGGTAACATCCTGTTGCTTTCCGCACATCACTATCTTTTTCGCATCTTATTAAATTCCAGGGGGCCCAAGCGTGGAGATGAGGAGAGTGGATTTGACTAATTGGGCCCTCCGGACTTCACCGAAAATCACGGCAAGGGTTAAATATTAATTCTATCAGGATGTTTGATCCGATCAGAGACTGGGAAATCTCAATTAGCCTTTGCCCCCCGCATCCTGGACTAGCTTCTACGAATCATCAGAAAATCTTAGAGTGTGATTGGGTCAATTTTTCCGAAAATGTTTCCACACTTTTGCCCTCGTAGCTAAGCGGACGAACGTCGGAATTTAGATGTCAACGTCTCAGGTTCAATTCCTCGTTACTCCTTTTCATTTTATTGTGGTTCAAGATAGTATAATGTAATAATACAAAAATAAAAAGTAATACCAGTATTATGCAACTGGATTTTTCCAAACCTAATATTAAATTTATGTTATTTATATCGCTAAAGAACGATTACAATATAAATAACTTGAATATTATTTATACAGTATCACTAAAGAACGATAACAGAATATAAATGATAAATATCGGTTTGTTTAATTAATATATTATATAATACGTATTTAATTATCTAAATAAAATAACCTATTTTAGAAAGAAAATGGTTATTTGTGTTATAATAATTACTTAAATAAAATACAGATTATTTATACTGCGAAAGAACAATAACAATATAAATAACTTGAATATTATTTTATAATGCTAATGAAGGAAAACAGAATATAAATGATAAATTGAGTATTATTTATATCGCTAAAGAACGATAACAGAATATAAAAAACGTGAATATTATTCATATCGGAATTTCACAGATTTATTACAGATGTATTTAAGAAATTGTAGAAGAATAGTAATTAGTAACAGTGTCCTATTTATTCTTCTTGGAGCCAAATTTCTAACTTTTAAAAGTGTGGGTACTATGTTGAAATGTATGTGTTGTAACGGATGCTTGATTTGTTATGTATGTGAGTCAGTTATGGGATGCTTGATGTCGTCGCAATGTCGTAATTATAGTTTGATTGTGTTTGTGTGACTATTGTGTATTAATTTATGATGTATATTTGTGTTATAGAAGTGTTGCGTATGTGTTTTTAATGTTTTTGTATGTTTCAAATTGATAACTGATATTTGTTTTGCAATCGCAATGCCTAATTTACGGATTGTTTATGTTTTGTTTACATCGCGTAAGCTAATTTAATTTTCTTTTCCATTTCTCTTTATGCTTATCTTTTTTGTGTATAAAACTATAGCCCTAACATACATTGGCTATGTAAAATAGGGCTAATTATTATTCATATCGTTATAAAACGATAACAGAATACAAATTATGACTTGCATTTTATTCATATCTCTAAAGAACAATAACCAAATATAAATAACGTGATATCTTTAAAGAACGATAAATGGATATAAATGATAATTTGAATATAATTTACATCGCTAAAGAACGATTAAAAAATAAAATGAAAACTTGAAGAAGGCCCGAACCCACAACCTTTGAATCATTAAACAAGCACTCTACGCTGGTCTACGAGGCGCAGATATAGATCACTTTCATAGTTCCGGAACTGCTTGTACAAGCACATGCATCGTGTAACATCGCCGCGACCCAAAGTGGACTTTGAAAATATTCGCTGTTCACGAGTGCGGCCACTTTTTTTTTTTTTGACAACTGTACACTGTTTGAAGGAGTTGATTGTTTGTATATCCATGGGTCTCATCTTTGTAGTTGAATGTAGAGTTGCACTGTACTTCTTAATCAGTTGTGGCAATAGCTCTAATCAGCGGTATGATCCATGTGTCGTAAAGTCTCAAAGCATGTGTGACTTGAGTGTTCTAATGAATCTCTTGGCGATACATGCTTTTTTTTTTTGTAGAAAACACCTATTAGTGATTGATATTGTAATTTTCCATTAGTGATTTAAAATGCTTGTTGTAATATTCTTTTCCCCAATCTGTTTATAAAGTTTTCGGTGTCTTTACCATTCCCCTTAGCAAGGAGTGCATAGCAGATGCCACTTCTTTACCAGTTTTATTTTTAAGTTATTTTGCCCAAGCATATTTGGAATAAACGTCAATTACCACAAGTACAGATTTAAATCCTTTATTTTATTTAACATAGGGAATGAGTTCAATGAGATCGCTCTGGAAAAGATCCCATAATCTTGTAGTGATGACATGACGCCTTTAAAAATTTTAATATTACCATATTTCTTTGCATTTGATCTCTTAAACTCGTGTCTCGTATCGTAATCAACATGGCGTGCATTAGTGGACGTTAAAATATTTTTGTATTGATGTAAATCCTCATTATCATAACTATCAGGTGGAGGGTCCATGAGAAACAGTAAATTTTATAAACCAGATGTTCCTTTGTATCGCATATTGGTTACAAATGCATAACCTTTTTCAAACCATATGAGTGTTTTGCCAATCACCAAATTGTCATCAATATACTGAAAACCATATATTCTATCATATGCTTTATGTCTTGTTCGTTTAGAGATATTGTGTATATGCTCGCTAACAGCGGAATTGTCCTCCTCGTCCTCATCCTTAACTTTATCCTCATCCTCATCCTCTTCTTCATTTTTCCTCTCCTTTTTTATGTAATACATCATTTTTCCTCTATCATCTGCATTTTTCTTCATATTCCGTATTTCCTTTATTAACATATTTAAAGAGGTGTAGTAACTGGTTGAAACGCTTCGTTGAGTACATGTTGAGATCTCAATGTCTCCTGTTTTAAAGCTATAAATTTGCATTTTATAACCTGAGAATGTTTTATGATATTTCTTTTAATGTTTTCTCGAGATGCTGTAGCAGTTGACATCTTGCACTGCAATGATAAGTAGGAATGCCACACTTATTATTTTACAGTCAAGTTCTATGGTTGCAATTAACACCAGCCTGTGAACATATATATGAAGCAATAGCCTATCACCCTTAGAAACAGGTATTCCATTTTGGAATGCATTACCATTTAATTTTACGACTGCATCAGCTGGTGTTGTAGTAACAGTTACTATACAATTTATTGGAATTTCAAAGTAAGTTGGTCCACTCGACAATTGTTATACATTAATAATATAATCCCACTTTATATTTGAGGAAATATGGAAAAACGTAACACCTTTGAAATTATTTTTCATTTCACTAAATTCTTTTCGTATCTAAGCTTCTTCAGCAATGGTGATATATTTACGATCTTCATCATGTTTACCTTAATTTTTTATCCCATTATACATCCTCTTGTAACATACGCTTATGCACATGTCAGCTCATTCGATTGATTAATATATTTTT
This sequence comes from Periplaneta americana, assembly GCF_040183065.1. Classification (NCBI taxonomy): domain Eukaryota; kingdom Metazoa; phylum Arthropoda; class Insecta; order Blattodea; family Blattidae; genus Periplaneta; species Periplaneta americana. Next base: position 14,745,126 of record NC_091128.1, on the reverse strand, counting down.
AATTCGCACTTAAAAATTGCCAATAGCTGCACCAACAAGAATTTCGAAAGAAGATTTAATTTTATCATCATTTTCGAGTACATATTGTTTAATTTACTTATTAGCTCTATCCACATATTTTTATTCGCAGCATCATATAACACATCCGGATCATTGACACATTTTTTAGTTGTACATTCCCAATAAGATAGTTGTTAGAACTATCGCGCGGGAAGTCTTCTCGAAGAATAGTAAGAATAGTAACTAATCTTTCTCTTCTTCTGTAGACATTCTGTCCAAATTTATCAATAATCGTACTTAACGTCTTGATATTGAATAAAGATAAGCATGATCACTTGCATATTATATAGGAATTCAAACCTTTGCGATATCTTCCTTGTGTAATTCACTTTCTAAATTCATTATTAAACATCGAGCACCACTATTCCAACACTCGGAACATATTTCTTTAAATTTATCAAAAGTCATATCCGGATTGACAAAATTCTCAAATATATGTTTCAGATTCATATTGTCCTGTTTGAAGAGCACAATTAAGTTGAAATTGTCTCGAATAAGATGCTTGGGAATCTTTGCATAAGTCTGTCCGAGATAAACTAAATCGAGGTTTTTATGTCTTCCCATACTAAACAATTTTGATATTGTTTTTTGCGAATCAGTCATTATGTCATCAATACAAACACAGAGTGCTTTTATGTCTTCAAATGATACAATATTGTCGCTGGCATGTAAAAAGCCCAATTTCTGGCACTCTTTCCAATACTTTTGCTAAATATTCATATTTAGGTTGGAACAGGGATTTTGAATAAATGTAGATATTTTACAATTTCAATATGGAGCTATGAAGAACCCAATTCAGCAACAAGTTTGTTTTTCCAGCATTACTCGGACCAAATATGATTGGGAAATAATGCACTTTGTCTTATGTTATTTGTACTGTTTTCACATTCTTCTATAACTTCAATTGGTAGCTTCTGTGATTGTTTTACAACTTTTATGTTGCTTGATTGTTGTCCAGCAGTGCAGTGATAGATACAGGTGTAATTAAGCAAACTGCAGTGCCCACTGTTCATGCTAATGGATTAGTGGTGCCATCAAACCCTAAAATCCGGAGCCCACCATCTAGCCCAGTTATGCCTCGAGCGACCTTATCACCGGGGTCTACCCCAACTTTCAGGCATCACAAGACTTTGCGGACGTATGCTAGGAGGGCGAAGAGTGATTCTGCAGCTGCTGAAGGTAATTAGTACACTAGCAATTTTTTTACGTCATTCATGTTTAAAATTTCCGATTTCATTACTCTTTTCTTTATTTTCAGGTACGCGTAGTCTCATAGGTTTACAAGCTGCAACTGAGCAGGCTGCAGGCTTGGCAGCTATACCTCAAACAATTCCTGCTCCTATGAGTACTCCAGCTTCAAAGATTACTGCTTCGACGGCATAATTATGCTGGGATGAATAAAGATGCATGCCAACAAGGTAATTATTCCACTTAGTCAAGTTTATGGATTTCAAGGAATGCCTTAGTTTCTCATCAGCTGTTCTTACATTACATGTTTCAAAATACAGTAGCGTGCAAATTAATCCGAACACGACATATTTTTACATTTTCTGTCATTGTTGACCTCACAGCTGCTCATACCACTTTAATTGACATCTGTAGTACGTGTAATTCCATTGTTGAAGGTCTGTCATTATTTTTTTATAACATGTGACATTTTGCCTGTCGTTTTGTACTTATAAGCATTTCAGTTGTGTTGAAGACTTGTCTTAATACTGCAATCCTGTGTACATTCTGTCGTCTTCACAAATAGATAAAACTCCACGAAAACGGTCTAAAATTATAACATTAGCAGAGCATTCTTCTAATTGCTGCAGAATGTCACATCGGTTTGGCTACTGTTATTTCGGTCATAAAACGATACAGGGAGACTGGATCCATCACACCTCAGAAAAAAGGAAACTGTGGCCGGAAAAGGAAGACTTCACCTGCAGATGATCATTTAATTGTCAGGAAAAGTAAATTAAATCCTAGACTAACTGCTGTCGACTTAACCCGCGAGTTAATGGCTACCACTGGGGCGAATATTCACATCACAACAGTGCGGCGTAGGCTTTTGGAAGCTGGACGAAGGGCTCGTAAGCCTATTAAGAAGCAACTGCTAACCCCTGTTATGTGCAAAAAACGCTTAATGTGGGCAAAATTACATAACACTGGACAGTGAATGACTGGAAGAATGTACTTTTTTCCGATGAGTCTCATTTCGAGGTCCACGGCCACCGTGTTTCTTACGTACGGAAAGGATCCGAAAAAGTAACAGCAGCTCATCTCCAACAAGCACCCAAATACCCCCCTAAAATAATGTTTTGTGGTTGTTTTACACATGAAGGGCCTGGAGCAATAATACCTATCAAGGGAATGATGAATTCTGACAAATATATTCACTTATTGGAAACCAGAATCGTACCCCAGCTGCAAAAATCATTTCCGGATGGCAGAGGTGTGTTCCAACAAGACCTGGCACCATGCCATACGTCTCGAAAAACTACAGAATTCAACAAGAAGAATATTCAGGTACTCCCCTGGCCAGGCAACTCACCCGACATCAACCCCATTGAGAACTTGTGGTCAATTTGCAAAATAAGAATGCAAAAAATGGATTGTTCTACAAAGGAGAAGATGATTTCTGCCCTCATTGGTGTATGGTTTCGCGATGAAGAAATGACGAATATTTGTGGGAAATTAGTGGAATCCATACCAAATCGTCTCAGAGCTGTTATTAGGAACAAGGGAGGCCACATAGATTACTGAGGTATGTCTTAGATCCTTTTTTTTATCCCGTTTGAGTGTTTTTGCATAAGTAATTACGTTGTTCGGATTAATTTGCACGCTATTGTACATAATTAATTATGTTTCGTTTTTTTTGTGATTATTACATGGAACAGAATGATTGGTGAACAGCTGAGGGGCTATCAGCAACCATCGCTCCTATTCAATGTGGTTCCCACAGCTGAAGGTAAGCGATACTGTCTTGTGAGCCTGGTAACATGCTAGTAATCATTTAAGTTAATTGCCCCCTGCCATATGTCTGCAGTTTTCTTACTTCATTCTTTTACAGTAGCGAATAATAACAAATCCTCTTAACTACAGGGCAGGGTGTTTATCTTGTTATATATCGATCGTCCAGTTCAAAAGTGCGACAACTCAAAAATTGCCATTTTTTAGTTATTTATACTACTGGAAGCCCCTTTCGGACTCTTTCCGATTCAATATTGAGATAAGTAATATTTACAACCAAAATGAATAAAAACGAAATAAACTGCTTTAGAAGTGATTATAACTATGGACTTTATTAATTCATTATTACTACATTTCGAAATCTATTAATAATGAACTGGAAAATCGTGATATACTCGTCCTGAATACTGACTCATTTCTAATTGTCGTGGTTATGAACCACAAATCTGTCCCTTTTTAGGGGATTTATTTGAAACTTTCAACTGAAGATATCTCAAAACTTGTTTTTTTGAGTTGTCGCACTTTTGAACCAGACGATCGATATTGCAACTGATATCCTGACAAGTCTCCCTGGCACGAAGTACACCATCATTCCCTCTTACTGACTTCTCTTTAATATCCCAACACCTCTGCTGATTATCCCTTTCTGTTAGTGTCAGTTGTCCACTATGGCCCAGCCTATTAGCAAAAAAAATAGTTTATATTACATTACAACGAACAATTCAGATTAACACAATCAAATTTGTTGCAGCATTAAACTTTTGGATTGTTACTATTACTTAACATTTATATGAGTTATAATTTGTACAGTTAAGAGCAGTTTGAAATGAATGGAGCACAAAGTCTGTTCAATTCTTGCTTCAATTTAATTTATCATTTTTTTTCCTTAGATACTGACATGAGTACATCCAAGATGGAACAGTTTCCTTCAGCTTCAGCTACACCTCCTTCCAAACTTGGTAAATATTGATCACATTTTGATGTATTGTCAATTTTGTAGTATGTTATATAGCCTATCCATAGCTTGCATGCCTTTTGTTAGGCCTACATTAACTTAACAAGGCTAAAGGTGTTGTCACGTTTCATTTTTTATTTAAAATAGTTCCCAGCAATTAGATTAATCTGAAGTTAATTTCGTAATCTTTAGGTCCTGGTGTTGCAAAACGAAAACTTTTCTCCAGTCCTCACTTCTCATCTTCACTCAGGAGCAACAAACTAAAAATGGCAGCTCTGAAAGCAAAGGTGAAGAGACTGGAGAAAAAATTGCAACAAGTCGAAGAAGACAGAATTTCGGATCAAGTTGGAAGGAGAAGGGAGCCAATGGCCACATCATCTCAACTGCCAACAATTGTTCAAAAGATATACGAGGCACAGGTGCAGATGAGAAAAATTCATAAACATGGATATAGATGGAGTGACGTCATGAAAGGTTTTTCTTTGTCATTATTTTATCACAGTGCTAAAGGGTATAATTTTATGAAAAAACTTTTCCTATTGCCCAGTATCAAGACACTTCAAAGTTATCAGAACAAAATAGACATTGAGCCAGGTCTGATGCAGCGTGTTTTGACAACTCTTAAGTCACTTGCTGCAGGGCCTCTGTCTGACAGATCAGAGAATGTATGTTCTCTGATCATTGATGAAATTGCCATACGTCAGCAGTTGCATTATGACTCTAAATCTGATATGATTAAGGGTTTTGCTGACGATGGAATAGCAAGATATCCCATGAAAATAGGTAACCATTGTTTGATGGCAATGGTTAAAGGGATTAAGAAGGGATGGAAACAGGTAATAGGTTATTGGATATCTGATTGTCCCATATCTGCTACATCTCTCATGAACATTGTCAATTTGTGTGTTTGAGAACTTCACAAAATCGGGTTCCATATTAAGGTTTTAATATGTGATCAAGGTACAAATAATCAAAGTTTGGCATCTAAATTGGGGGTTTCAGCAGTAAGACCGTATTTTGAAGTCAATGGGAATAAAATTCATTTCATGTATGATCCACCACACCTTTAGTCCATTAGGAACAACTTATTGCGATATGATTTGCATTACATGGAAAAACCTGTATCTTGGTCACATATTAGAACTATCTATGATATGCATGATGATGTGTTAAAACTTAAGTTAGTTTCTAAACTGACAAAGGACCATGTTTTCCCTAAAATGTTTTCTCATATGAAGGTTAAGCTGGCAACACAGGTGTTTTCCTATTCTGTACATACTGCAATTCATGCATATGTTGGAATGGGAAAGCTACCTATCAGTGCTCTGCATACTGCCGACTTCATTGAGATGATGGACAAGCTGTTTGACACTTTCAACAGCACGAAACTGAAAACAGATAAATTTAAATATAGATTTGCCATAACTCCTGAGTCCGTTCACATAGAATTTTTGAAAAAAAACTTTGAATGACATTCAGTCCTTGGAATTCGTGGGTTGCAAGCGTCAGCCAGCTTGTCTTGAAGGTTGGAGAATTAGTATTCAGAGCTTGCTGAATTTGTTCGATGAGCTTAGTTCTGAGTACAACATTCCTAAATTAAGGACTCTATTTCTGAGTCAGGATGCATTGGAGAATACATTTGCTACCATAAGACAGCAGCATGGGTGCAATGTAAATCCATCTGTCCAACAACTTGAAAGTGGCCTTCGACACATACTCATTACATCTCTTTCCAAGTTATCACACAGAAGTAACTGCGAAAAAGATGCTGAGTATGTGTTGACGAAATTGAATAGTATTTCTGTTAGTGACAAGGCTGTTCAGGAGTCGTCATCTGTTACAGATGTAAGCTGTATCATTGATTGTACTCCTGATACTATAGTCGAAATGGATGTGGAGTGTGATACTGGAAGTATCGAGGACGATAATGCTGTGTACAACATTGCAGGGTACATTTGCTCAAGGTTCCTCAAAAAACATAAATGCAGTCACTGTAAAAATACTCTCACTCTGGGAGAAAGCCAGAGAGAACTGAGTAAAAGCCATCAAATATTTACTTACTTCAAGGCATTTGATGACGATTTTGGAAGTCTTTCATTGCCCAGAAACGAAGTTTTCACTCAGTTCCGAGAATGGGAGAATTCATTCTGCAGACATTTCAAAGCAAACTGTCATTGTAAAAATTTGAGGACTGTGATGAAAAAATATGTGTTGAATGATTGTAATTTTTCTCTTTGTAGTCAGGACCAATTCAATAATTTGTTTAATATGTATATAGTATCTAGAATTAATTGGTCGACTCGGTTTTTGAACTAGTCACATTGTCTTGGTCCTGACGTCAAGAGAAAACTAAGGATATTAAATAATTGTTGAGTCTCTTCTGAGAAGAGAGTAGGTACAGTGTTGATAGCATCACATGTACACTGGCGTTCAAAGATATCGGGCCTATGATTATATGACCATGTAAGCAAACTTTCCAATCACGGAATAAGTCAGAACCAAAGACATTAAAAATTGACAAAAATTGGAGGAATTCCACTAGTTCTCAATAAGTGGTTCCATTATTTGAGCAGTTACAAACGTGTCAGGAAAAATTACTATGTAGATTGAGCATAAATTATTCTCGTAATTGACAATATCAGTGGTTTCCCGCTAAATTCAGTGTTGCTTCACAATCAGCAGTGTGGGATGAAAAATTGAATTCTATAATGCGGGTATATTTATGTATGATTGGCAACACTGACTATTACCATCACCATGTATTCATACAAGTAATAACTAAATAAGCCATACTTAAGCCAAAAAGAATATCGATTAGTAGGGCTAGATATTTTGAACGTCAGTGTACAGTAGTGGCAAGAAAACCCGGACCGACAGAATAATCAAAGTCCCCAAAATTAGCCACTGCACATGCCACACCCGCATTCACAAGATAGCGAGTAATCTATTGAAATTGTTGTAGTCTCGACTGCTGACGTAGCCCATTTTGAAAGCCATTAGAAAATAAGATGGTAAAATTCATGTTCATTCAGCGCCTCTAGTATGTGTTACGGGAAACTCAGTAAGTTTCGCAACCTATTATATATTTATCCATGGCACTGCTAGAGGCGCTGTTGTAGAAATTGATCGTGCTGCCATCTATATGCGGTTAGAGGCGTTATTACATCTAGCAGCGCACCAAGTAGCGGAAAGAGTAACTACTCCATGCATCCAGTAGCGCATCCAAGTTGCAAAAATAATAACTAATTATTCCGTGCATCTAGCAGCGCGCCTGGCGGCGAAAAGTTGAACTATATGCAGTAAATATTCCTCCTCCTCCCCCCCCCCCGCCACAAATCCCACAATTTAAAGTAAAACTTTAAAATTTCTATTCCTCACATCATCTTTCATTGAAAATTGTTATTGGAGCCAATAGTTGGAAGAGACGGTCTATTTTACACTACTTTATAATATAACTAATTAAAATACAGCCAAACAGGGACAGAAAATAAAAGAAAAAAAGGTTAGATCATTGGGATTTTATTCTTTAGGTAATAGTGTATAGTGCACTTTAAGTCTGCAAAAACTAGTTACATAATTGAAATTATTATATTACAGTATACTATTTTATAATACATTCAACAACACAATTTTGACAATTTTGACAAGGTCCATCATATCACTGTTTAACATACACTACATGTGCACTAGGGTTACCAGATTGTAACAATTTAAAATCAGGTAATTTTAAATGAAAAATAATTTTCCATATAAAAGCAGGACATAATAGACTAACTTGATACTTGACGTGACGTCTTTTTACATTATGTTATATAATAAGGTAATTTGTCTTTGTACAATAAAACTGATACAAAACTATTATCATGAATAGAATTGAAGTATACGGATTCTAAATTAGCTTTTACCTTATTTAATTTTCGGATTGTTAATACTTCTCTGGTGACTCGACTTGTTTGAGCAAGGATTTTACAAACATAATTCCTCTAATGGACCCCAACTCAATAGTTACTCTCTTTTGTCCATTGGGAATTGGCAAGAAAGAAAAGCAGGACAATTTCTGATTTTTACGAACCCTGGCAGGATGCAGGACATGTCAAGCGAAATCCAGAACATCTGGTAATCCTATACACACAGATACACTTACATATTTAGTGTGCAGTACATTGGTAAAGTCTATACAACAGATTGAATAATTGAAATTGTGGGGCCCAGTTGGATAAGAGAAAAAGCCACATCTATATATTTATATTTTGGAATGCTCTGCCATCTGTGCTCGTTTACAGATGTAAATGATACCATTTGAATAATGTGTTGTCATATCGTTTAGTCAGAACATATTTCTTCACATTCCAATGAGATATCCTACGTATCGAAATTTATGGTTTGTCCCCTTGTCTGTCTGGACCCATCAACTATTGTTTAGTCAACTGTCCAAAAACAGTTTTGGACCCTACAAGTAACACTCATGGGGCAATCAGAGCAGGAGGTAACGAGTAAGAGTGGCCAATTCCTCTCTCCCCTCCGTTGCATACATCGCTGACTAGATACATATTACATTAATCAGATTTCAGATACTACAAAAAAATGTTTGATAATTGAAACTGTCATATTACTATCTATTATTTTGCAACACATTTTAGAACACTTTTCTAGGATCACATGTAAGGTTCTTAGACATTGTTGTTTAGCATACACATAAAGGTAATGTATACCAAAATGTTCTATGTACTGAGGGTCCTCATATCATTAGCTTTGTTTTTGCTGACATGGTTCACTAGTGAAAGGTCAGATGCTTTAGACATTACAGAAGCACTTGTCTTTCTTGGTTTAAACACTTGAACTTGTATTGGTGCAGAAAAATGTGTGTTTTGTAAATAACACTTTACACGATTCTTACAAGTTGTTTTGTACGTAAGTACCCTCATCTCAGATATTTTAAATGGTAATTTGACTTTTACATTATTTTTGTCATCGATTTTAAATCCCAAGTATGCCAGTCTTTGCCCAAAAGTTTTACGTTCCCAAACATTGCCATAATTTCATAATACTCTGATGCCAATATGATGTATTCATGTGTTCTCAGCTCTTTCTCTATCAATCGAAACACATGGTCCGGAGGCATATAGCTATGGTCACGGAAAGGAAAGAAATGTTTAATTTCTTTAAAAACTTCAGAGCTTTCCAGATGACCAACAAGCATAGCAATCATTATGCAATTTTTATTCTGAGACCCACAAGAATCTGAAAACAATCTCTAAGAGTTAAATTTCAGGATTTTTCTGTGAGTAAACATTTTTTCTAAATTACCTATGTAATCCTTGAATGTCGTAATAACATACCTGTCACTCTTCTAAACGTAGCAGTACATAGGCCTACTGGGAAATCTTCTCCATTTTCACCTCTTACAAAATATGAAATAGACACAAAGCTGTCTAGCTTTTTGAAGTCCTTCTATGCCGTTTAGGTAGATGAACTTTCATATGTCTTAGCAAAAAATTATCCTGTTCAACTTTTGTGCTACTTCTGTATAAATTGTCTCGAAATTTAATTAAATTATTTAAGCAGAAGGAACCTGCAGCACGTTTTCTTTTTCCCTGTTCTCAATGATTACAGTCTAGTTTGGATGTATGTCATTATTTTTAGGCGCAACTATATATTTCTTACTCTTACATTAACGTACTCTGCTTCTACTCTTCCTGCTCCTTTCAGTACCTTGAATGGATTTAGAATACTCAGGGTTCTTATCCAATTTTCATCAGCATTCATAAAATACAATGCACTTACAAGAGCGGCCAGATTTATACTGAATTAACGCAGGAAACAACAAAATATTATATAATATTTGAGCTCCGAAATGTGTCACTGTTGTCAAAACGCAAATATATTACATTATTGTAAAATATTGTGGCTTGTGAAACAGGATAGAAGTGTGAAATGTTGAGTTAGAGGATATGTTGAGTTTTGTGAAAATTTAAGAACTGGAGATGTTGAGTTTTGTGAAAACTCTCTACATTGAGGCACTCTTTTCAACGGAAAATGTTGAGTTTTGTGATATTATGAGCACTGCATCATTTTCCTCTCATTACAATTGACCAGAATCCGTCAAAACCCGCATTTAAAAAAAATGGCGTTTGTTGAGTTTTGTTAAAACGGTCCTTAATTACACATTGAAACAGCGCTCATCAAAGGAGTGAAAGTTGAAAACAATAAAAATTTGAATGACGAAATCAGTGATCATGGGATAAGTAAATTTCACTTCAAATGTTCTGAAATATTAGACGAAAGAAAAAACAAATGACTGCCAGCAGCATTGACAACAGAGTTTAGATCAGCCCTCTCCACTGCGGCACTCACAATATCCTTTTATGGCACCCATCGCAATGAAATTTCAAATTGACGATTTTAAATTTTAATTGATATTTTAACCCGCCAGTGCATGGGTTGGGTGTACGAGACCCATATGTAAATATTTTGTTACATTTCTCACGAATAACAAAAGCTGATCACTTGTGACTCAGTAGCTTCCTGCTGAAGCATGTTCAGTAGTCCAGCACACTTGTAGCAAAGAAGATAGTTCAGTTTGTGTTCTGTGTGGTACTAGTTGTATTGATGTGTTGTCTGGGTCTGAGAGACCCAGCCTGTGCAGACATATAAGTTCTTTGAACTCAATCATTTTTTATATTTTTGTTATTATTTCACTATTATACCGTCAGTGCTATTACTATTGTTTTAAAAATATTTCCAGTAATTTTACATGGATTTAATACTTCATGCAGGAAAAAAGCTATTAGATTTTACATACTCTTCGTTCATCGATCTAAAACTAGAGATAATAATGACAAGAATAAAGCAAAATGTGAAAAAGAGTACTATGATATAACCAATTTGAGCGACATGGTAATATTTTCAGGATTATTTGATGAATATATGTCTGAGGATGATATATGTGACAATGCATTTTGCACAGACAGAAAAACCAGATACTCATGCAGTCTATGTAACAAGAATCTGCGTTTAGAACATTCATCATTCTTCTGCAGTGACTGTAAAATGGATACATAGGTTGTATTTTCATGTGATAAAGTGAAAATGCGGTTTTTAATAGTTTATGCTTCTCACGTTTTGAGTTTCTCGTTTAATTACAAATTCAAGTTTGAAATTGCTGTATTTGTAACAAAAAAATGCTATGACTCATTTGAATATGTTACAAAATTAGGGAAGTCATGAAGTTAACTTTGCAGGAAAATAAAACTATTATTATATGACTCAAATAAATATAATTTTTACATATTTACAAAATGGTCAGAGAGACCTAATCCGTGAACTTATGCAACTTTTCAGGACTTGTTCAGTGGTGGGTTAAAACAAAATATATTTCAGCATTTGAACAAAAGTTTAAGTTAGCTGTTAGACGTTAAATGTTTTTGCAGTATTTCCAAAGCATGCCTTTATTTGTATGATACCGATTTTATATATTTCATCTTAAAAGCGCCATTCTCAAGCCCAGAATATTTGTTCTAGAGGCATTTTATTCTATCAAACAGGCTGGCTTTCTTGACATTCACATTATTGCAGTGCCATGAACTTCCTACCATAACAGAGATTTGCCAAGATGACAATGGGAAACTCAATGTGCGCATTTCCTCAACATTTCTTTAATCCCAACAAAGCAGTGCCACAAAAAATGAACGAAAGATTTGTAACTGTCATGCAAAAGAAATGGAAAACAGTTTTGATTTTCAACTTTCTTGCTCTCAGCCGAACATTCAGTAATAATTGTGAGCTTGTAAAGTATATTGTGAGTGCTAGTTCAATATTATTGTGTCTTGTGTTGTGATAAGTTGAATATTCAATGTGTAATCAGTGTTTTATCATTATTGTTTAAATTATTCAGTTATTAATAAGTAATATTTTAAACATAACTCTTCTTAATATGGCTAAAAGACAAAGAAATTATAGCTTTAACAGTGAATGGCAGGACCAGTGTTGTTTTATTGAAAGCAGAAGAAAAACCTATGTGTTTATTGTGTAATGCTAGCATATCTGTTCCTAAAAAGGTAATGTAGAGCGACATTTTTGTGGCTAGTCACAAAAACTTTAACAGTGAATGTCCTGTGAATTCTGAACTAAGAAAACACAAAGTGAAAGACCTAAAATCTAAATTAACATTGCAATAGTGTGTTCAGCAAACCCGTAACACAATAATAGCGTCTTACAAAGTCTGTTACATCTTAGCTACAAGGAAAAAAAAAACTTTCAGTGATGGGGAAGTAGTAAAAGAAGCAATGATAAATGCCGCTGAATCTCTGTTTGATTGTCACAAAGATAATTCTGCACTTATGTCTTCAGGATCAAGAAGGCTGTGAGCTTAGTGTGTCTACAAACAAATAGCTGTAAAATTATTTGCTTTAATTACAAGTTGTGGGAGTGTATGATTTTAATTTTATTGTAAATTCAGTTCTTAATGATGTTTTCTTTGTGTTCGACTAGTTAATTGAAGTGAATTTCAAGATTTGTTTTAAATTAATTATAAAAACCATTGCCTGAAGTGTTGCCAAATAAACAAGTTTCTAGCAACCCATTACTCTGAACTCTTTCGTTATAGACTATTTCTACTGTTACATACTATTACCATTTTATTAGTGAATTATTGTTATTAATATTGTTCATCATGACCACTAATGTTAATTTAATGCCACATACTAGCGAGTCCGCACATGTGCAGTCCCAAGCTATCAATGCTTTCGAAGACACTGAATCCGAATCCGATGAAGGTTGACAAGTAAAGAAGACTTATAAAAGATCAAGACAAGGGTATCCCAAATCCTTGAAGACTACTGTCAAACAACAACATTTAGAAGATTCGAACCAATATGCAATGCTAGCTACTGACAATGTAAATGAAATGCAACTTGACTGTGGAACACAACCTGAACAAGTAAGTGATATTAATAAGAATTCACAAATGTCAGAAGATCCTAAACCCCTCCAGTGTTTATTCCTGGTGTTACAAACATTGTCAAATTAATTCAGCATTTATCACTGAATGATATTGATACAAAAAATGAAATTACATATAGAACATTATTTAATAATGAAATTAAACTTATGGCGAAAACAATTGACAGCTACAGGAAGCTAGTACATTTTCTTTCAAAAGATAATGCAGAATTTCATACTTATCAACTAAAGCAAGACCGAGCCTATCGTATTGTGATCAGGAATATAACCCGGGTTGTCCTTTTTGCTTCTTTTTTTTTTTTAATTAAACTGGTTGTTAGACTTTTCGGAAATCTCAGAAACTCAACTATAGACAATCAAAACGAATTGTCTTCAATAAGCTTTCCTTGTCAATAAAGATGAATCTTTACATAGCGTCACTTACATGAATTAATGAACTTCTTAGCCAAATGCCTCAAAGGATTAACTCAATTTAAAACAACTACAGATCAGGCAACGAAAGGAAACATTTCATCACTTGCCTTACTTTCAAATGTGTTTTAATTTGTATGTATATATACTGTATACATGTATATATATATATATATATATATATATATATATATATAGTGGTCTAAATGCGAAACATCAAGCCTGGAACTCAAGAATTACTACAATAAAAGGAGAAATTCTACTACAATATTCCACAAAATTCCATTACGCCATCAATGAACCACGACAACCTGCAAGATATCCATGGATTGCAGCCTGCAGACTTCAAAAGGAATTACAGAAAAATCGTGCTTAACAATATTTTCATTATCTTTGAACATCTAACTCATTCTTGAGTATAATAAACAACTAGACATATTCTCCTCATCGTAGTAATTTGCGCAGTGAGGTAATAAAATTATATCCTATTGTTAATCAGAGCTAATTCTCAATAAAAGTTTAGGGCCGTATTCATAGACATTCTTAGCGCGAGCTCCCGGTGGATGATCAGCAAACTAAAGTTATCAAGAAAGAACTTTACCGCATGGTACTCTATTTGTGTCTGTTATTTTATTATTACTATTATTATTATTATTATTATTATTATTATTATTATTATTAAAGTTATTGTTAGATTGAGTGGTCGGAAATGGATATATTGGATGCAACGAGAGCTTGAAAGTGTATGTGAGGGACGTTTCTGTAAGCTGCTTTAATTTTCATAATAAACATCCCCTGAAATTTTAACATTGTTTCTGATAACGATATTTCTCAATTTTTTAAATTATTCTTTAATAATGACCTCATCAACATTATATTCGAGGAGACGATTCGGAATGCTAATAAATGTTCACAGAATGCTGAAAATAATTCGTGGACTATCTTTATTCGACATATAGTCAAGTTAAATTCAACTTGGATTTAAAGGGAAACAACGAAAAATCTTTAGAAAATTAAGCAGTATATCGTCGGTTTCTTGGTAAAAGTGACCAAGTCCAAAATGCAAAATTGTTGGGAAACGGCATTTAAAGGTTTAATGATCCATCCAAAGATAACTGTACTTCTTTAGATGTTAGTAATAAGTTATTTTGAAGGTAAATGTGCTATATTATTAGTTTTTAATATAAAATTTTGTCTTAAATTTTCATAATGCTTGGAAGCCTTGGAATGTGACTTGGTCACTTTTACCAAGAAACCGACGATATATTCTCTATTGGTACAAATGATGACTTACCGCAACAAGAAGGGCGCAAGCGAGTTGACTGTTCATGATGATGGAGCCAGCTGAGGACTATTGCTACTACTGACACGAGCGTCAGACGCAGTGGCTTATATACTTGCAGGTGAACATGTGTAATCCAATTCAGAAACAGAAGAAAATACACATTTCTGCATATATATATATATATATTTATTTATTTATTTATTTATTCTGGCGTAATTAAGGCCATCAGGCCTTCTCTTCCACATCACCAGAAATACAAATAAAATAATAAAGAAACCAAACTATAAATAAAGTAAAACCAAACGAACATATAATATACAGGCTACAGTCACACAAACTTTAAATGAATTAGCATTGTCTTGAAGTTCAGCAAAACAAAGATACACTCCTCGGTCCCTATAGGCCCATTTAGCATTGTATCAATGTTCTACAGATCTTACATTTTATCTCTGCTGGTCAATGACTGTTAAATTTCAAGTGGCTTATCTTAGTCATGGAAGTCAAGGTATTAAAAAGCATTACATTCTTTCTGCCATCTCCTTTCCTCTCCCGCACAGAGGCAGAGAGGCAGAGATAAAATAATTATAAGATCTGTACATTGATCTGAAGCTGTGCATTTCACGTAATTTCGTGTCTGTGTGTGCTTTCACTTGCATTTCAGAGACAGCTGACAATAAACAGGAAATTCCCTTGTTCCCAGTCTGAACCCGTTGGGGTGTCGAGAGCCAAAATTTCTCTCTCTATCGATCATACCAAAGAATCAATATATACGTATATAATTTAATTTATGTTGAAAGATTTTTTACCCTTAACTGCTGTACGCCTATTTTTTTTTAATATGACTTGAGAAACTATATCTCACAAATTCAGAACAAATTATATTAATTCTTATTTTATACACAGAATACAGATACAATATAAATTCGCAATAAGTCATTTTTTAACATAAAGACTAATATTCTCAGGGACTTATATACCAGTTTTTATTTTTTTAGAAATTAAGAGATTGTTATTTCCACAACGCATAACATACTACATTGGCAATGTGATTATGTAGTTAGAATTTCGTAGTAACACATTTTCTGACATGAACAACAATATTTTGAGAGACGCATATTTTAGAATTAATATAGTGTTATTTTCAGTTGCCTTACGTACATTCACATACTACATTAGCAATATGACAAAAGTATCATTGAATTGCTTTTTGATGTGTGTAAAATTTTTTTTTTCCCTACTTCTTTGTATAAAATATAGTTAAGAATGTGAAAAACTCGCAGTTTTTAAGTTAATGTCTGCTACTTTGAGAGACTGTCCTTGATCATAATTTTAATATGGCCATTACAAATGCTAGTCGCACTGAAATTGCAATTACTTCAAATCGAAAGGGATGTTAGTGAGTATCATAGGAATACGTGAGATAAAAACATCTTCACGTTTCGTTTTTCCAGTTAATATTGTCACTTCTATTACTACGTTTTGAATGAGTTTTTTCACACCAATTCTTGCTCCATTGCATGATTTTGGTGGGTCAGTATTTCGCAATAGTACTATTGGTGATGCAATATCAAGTATTAAAACAATTATATGGTAGCAATCCTTGTAGTCTCAAAGAATTCAAGAATTCAGTTGAATAAAACACAGCTTGCTCACTATCTACAACTGCATCGAGAAATTCATTTTATGGCCCTGGACTGCGTAAAGATATTTTGCATGAATTGCCTAGATTTTAGCCTCCATGCTGTATCAATAATGTTATTTAATTTCGTGTTATAATTTCCATGGCCTCGTGAAAGTCGATGTTGAATACAACAGACAATAATAAAAAACAATTGACTATAGAAGATTGTAATTTAGTATTAAACACGAATGTTTGATCATACTTATTTTTATTTTTTTATTGTTTAATTAATTTAACGTCCATTTGCACAATTTTAATGTAGCCTACGTTTTTCTCCTGGTTATTAAGGTTAAATGTGCAAACTTTGGCACATATTGGTCAAAGCATGTAGATTTGTATAGAGAACATACATACATACATACATACATACAGTTGGTAAAAAAAGTATTCATACACTACGTTTTTCCTTGTTGATGTCTATAATTTGTCTTTCAGCATTATGGCATTCAATAGGTTTGTATAAGGATCTTATGGCAGTATATTACACACAAACATATTCTAGTAACTTGAACACATTAGTTAATAACGGAATAAAATGCATATTCGTTGGCAAAGAAAGTATTCATACGCTTCCAATGTTTGTAACCATTTGCCTGTTACACACTCTTCTGCCGTCTTAGAGAGTGACAACAAGCGAAGGTCGACTCCAGTAGTGTTCTTAGATGAGACTGTTTAGTTTAAGTCTGACAGCGGTACAATATGGGTCGAAAATCACACGAATTGAGTGCCGCCTAGAAAGACCGCATAGTTTCATTATTTAAACAAGGATTCAGCTATCGGAAGATAGGGAAGCTGGTTAAACAATCTCATGCAACTGTCCAGTATATTATTAAAAAGTTCAAGATTGGATCGACTGATAATGCAAGGCAACAGGGAAGACCAAGAGTCATTTTGCAACGAGAATCTCACCAACTGGTTCGTGAAGCCTCAAAAAAAACCTAGAATTAGTGCCGCTGAACTATTGCAACATCTTGCTTCAACTTCCAGGAAGATTGTTACACCTCAAATTATCCGGAATTGTCTCCATGAAGCAGGCTATAAAGGCAGAGCAGCAAGAAAGAAGCCTTTTATAAGTGAGATAAACCGAGAGAAAAGATTGGAATTTGCTAAGAAATATATAAACATGGGACAAGACTTCTGGCAGACTATTTTATTTTCGGACGAAAGTAAATTTAACATTTTTGGATCTCATGGTCAGTTCGTTTGGAGAAGATCAAATACAGAACTGGAAAGAAAAAAATGTACTACCAACAGTGAAGCATGGAGGAGGCCATATCATGGAATGGGGCTGCAGGAGTTGGTGAACTGGAAGTAAATTGAAGGTAACATGAATGCTGCGGGCTACATCAAAGTGCTCCGAGGTAATTTGGCTAAGAGTGTTGTGAAATTGGGCATAAAAGACATCTATTTATTTCAACAAGACTACGACCCAAAGCATACAGCAAGAATAAAGCGTAAGTGGCTGTTGTACAACGCTCGAAAATTATTTCCCACGCCACCTCAATCTCCAGACGTCAACCCTATTGAAAATTTATGGTCCCCATTTGGAAAACAAAATCCGAAAGTTAAAGTGTTCCTCCAAAACTCAACTGGTAGAAAATTTGAGAAAATGTTGGTCTGAAATTACACCAGTCTTCACGAACAAGCTTGTTGAATCCATGACAAGGAGACTTCAGGCCATTATAAATGCATAAGGTCTGCATACCAAATATTAATTGTGTTTGTATACTGTAGAAAGTCTCATTTATGTTGTGTATGAATACTTTTTTGTTGCCCTAAGAATGATTTTTTTTCGTATTGTAATACTTACTGTGTTTTAAAGCTTTTCTTTTTTTCAGAAATGAATAGTTGTTACATTCAGTTCTAAATAATGCAAAAAATAAAGTTCTCTGTCAATAAATTAAACCAAAAATCAAATAAAACATGGTGTATGAATACTTTTTTTACCAACTGTACATACATACCCACATTCACTTTTATATATTAGATATAAAATCAACAATTGAAGAATGTGGCTATAAAGTAAGAAATATCGTCAACATCAGACATCGAGCCAGCAAAGATCCCTTACCATTACATTTTATTGATCTTGAACCACATGAAAACAAAAGTATGGAATTCCTCTTAAATGCCAGAATTAGAGTTGAGCGCTCACGTACAAATACAAATATTGTCCAATGTCATAGATGCCAACTGTATGGCCACACTAAATCTTACTGTAAAAGACCTTTTCATTGTGTTAAATGTGGTGAAAATCATGACACTGCAACATGCACCAAAGCCAGAGAAACCGCAGCAACTTGTGTCCTATGTGCCAGAGATCTTCCTGCAAACTACAAGGGCTGTATCATATAGCAACAAATTCAATACTGTAAAAATATGCCAAATAAAACTAAACAGCACACCAACAGATATCTGCAAGTAAATGAAGAAACCAATACTTACAAACTATCGCAATCATCAACACCACCACCCCCTGCACAACAAACTATGTCTAACAGGCCTTTATATTCTGATATTCTGCAAAAACCACGCATAGTTCTCTCAGTCGGATACTGCAAATATTAAAACCATTTTGCTATCCTTCAGTAGATTGGAAGCTATAATACAAAAACAAGCTGAACAAACTATGACGTTAATAAACTTACTAACCACAGTCATTTCCAAATTAGCATAATGATTCAATCTCTTTGTATTGGATTGTGGAACGCCAATGACCTGGCTAATCGACGCCAGGAGATTGAGTTCTTTTTAAATATATATAAACTGAACGTATTACTTCTATCAGAAACCCACTTCACAGATAAAAATTATTTCAATATTCCAAGATATACAATTTATGATACAAAACACCCAGATGGAAAAGCACGTGGAGGAACAGCAGTAATAGTTAAATCAAATTTACGCCAATATGAATCATGTAAACTTGAAGATCAGGATATTCAAGCAACTACTGTCATAGTAGAAGACAAGTGCGGACCACTAGCTGTTTCAGCAGTATACTGCCCTCCTAAGCATAAAATCACTAGCGAACATTTCGAGGATTTTTTCCAAAATTTAGGCCACAAATTTATTGTAGGTGGTGACTACAACCGATGAGGGACTCAAAATTGATAACTCCAAGGGGAAGGGAATTCCAACAAAGTGTAACAAATAAAACATCTGAAACTCTTTCCACAGGCCAACAGATCCCAACAAAATATCTGATTTATTGGATTTCTTTATTGTCAATGGAATAGGGAACAATTATATTGATGTCGAATCTTGTTTTGATATTTGTTCTGATCACACTCCAATTAAGTATAGCCACAATAAGTGTAACAGTAATTAAGAAAATACATTCTCCTTCGCTTTACAACAAACATACAGATTGGAACTCTTTCAGAAGTTGGATAGAAAATAATATCACTCTTAACCTTCCCCTCAAATCAGACACAGACATTGATACTGCCACTGAATATTTAACAAAATTAATTCAGTTTTGAGTCCCAAAGATGAAACTTACATCAATTATCCAAAAGATTTAAAGAAGAAAATTTTGTAAAAAAGAAAACTACGAGCAATTTAACAAAATCACAGATGACCTGAAGACAAAACCAAACTAAATAAAACCATCAAAGAATTAAAACAACTTCTCTTTAAATTAAAGAATGAAACCTTCAAAGATTATCTTGTAAATCTTAGTTCTACAAATAGAGATGACTATTCTTTGTGGAAAATAATTAAGAAACTGAAACGTCCTCAGACAGCAATACCTCCAATTAAAAAAAGCAATGGTGATTAGGCCAGAAGTGACTTAGAGAAAGCTAAACTTTTTGCAAGTCATCTAGCAAATGTTTTCACTCCAAATCCAGCATCTACAGTAAATTGCAATAATAATTAAATTAATGAATTTCTCAGTGTCCCACTTCAGATGTGTTTACCAATTCCGAGTTTTCTCCAAACGATGTCAAGAAAGCAATAGAAACAGAACTACATCCAAAGAAGTGCCCTGGCTACGACTTGATAACTGCTAAAATTCTTTTGGAACTCACCAGAAAAGCAATTGTGTTTATTACAACTCTTTTTAATGGAATTCTTAGAACTTCTTATTATTCAGCACAGTGGAAAGTTTCTCAAATTATCTTGATTCCAAAACCAGGGAAACCACCAAATGAAGTGACTTCATATCGTCCAATTAGTTTGTTACCAATACTATCTAAATTATTTGAGAAGCTCTTTTTAAAGAGATTGTCTCCAATTCCTACTGACAGCAATGTTATACCTCACCATCAATTCGGATTCCGAAGAGAACACTCTACAATAGAACAAATTCATAGAGTCATCAATAAAATTTAAGATGCCATAGAAACAAAAATTATTGCTCTGCTGTATTTTTAGATATTCAACAAGCCTTCGATAAAGTCTGGCATCTTGGTCTACTTTACAAACTGAAAGTCATACTTCCGCAACCCTATTATTTATTACTTCACTCGTACTTAGCTTCGAGAGTTTTTCAAATAAAGTTTGGAGAACATTTCTCCTCATTCTATGATATAAATTCAGGTGTACGTCAAGGTTCAGTCTCAGGCCCTGTACTATATACAATTTACACATCTGATTTTCCGATTTCTAATGAAGTATTGGTGGCTACTTTCGCTGATGACACTGCTATTCTTGCTTCACATGAAGATCCATCAACAGCATCTGAAAACCTGCAGTATGAATTGAAAGAAACAGAAGACTGGCTAACTAAATGGAGAATACAAGTGAGTGAAAACAAATCAGTTCATGTTACTTTCGGAACCAGAACTGAAAACTGTCCTCCTGTAACACTTTACTACAAAGAACTTCCCAAATCAGACGATGCTAAATATTTAAGCATGCATTTAGATCGCCAATTAACATGGCATAAACATATTGAAACTAAACATAAAGAATTAAATTTTAAAACATCAAAAATTTATTGGTTATTGGGACCTAAATCAAAACTGCCATTAGAAAATAAACTTCTTGTTTATAAAGTCATACTAAAACCAATCTGGACGTACGGCATCCAACTGTGGGGAACATTAAAATACTGCAGAGATTATCAGTCTAAAACTTTACGTTCCATTGTCACTGCACCATGGTATGTCCGTAATGCTGTCATTCATCATGACCTAAACATTTCAACTGTGAAAGAAGAAATCTCTAAGTTCAGTAAAAAATACCTGCACCGATTAAATCAACATCCCAATTATTATGCATTAAATTTGCTGGATAATAGTCAAACAATAAGAAGACTTAAAAGGACCAATGTTCTTGACCTTCCATTCATTTTTAATACAGCTATTTGAAACATTGTTATTTTTCTTTTGGATTGTCGTCATAGGATAACATCTCCACTCATGTGATATTCTTTTATACAGTGCGTTCATAGCTCAGCTGGACCATTCCGCGGCGGCCTTGGACTGGATGAAGATTGGCGTGCCTGATGCCAGCGTAGCACTGTAGCTCCCGCTGACGCGCCAGTTAGTCGAATTAGATCTTTTGTGAGGGAAAGACGTCTGTGCGCGTGTTGTGAGTAAAATTGTGTTGTCTCGTGGTGATAAAGTGTCTATTAATAATGGTTGAGTACACTTTAGGACAACGTATTTTTCTCTATGATGCATATCTGAAATACTCTTCTGCAAGAAGGTGTCGAAGAGAATCTGAACATCGATTTGCAAGTGTTCGAATTCCTAGCAGGTCAACTATTCATGACCTTGTCAATAAAGTCATTCATACATGATCTTTTTTGAACAAGAAACGTGTTTACAATGCCGTGTACTGACAGAAAAGAAGCTTGATGAAGTAGAGACCTGGTTAGAGCATTCACGTCACAAATCACTGTGACGTTTAGCACAAGAGGTTAACATTTCCAAGATTCAGCTTTTGTGGCAACGAGACTTCTGAAACTTAAGCTGTACAGGGTAACTGTAGTTCATGCTTTACAACCACAAAATCCTGTAAGTAGGGTTAATTATTGCAATTGGTTTATGCAGTCCGTTCATAATGGTGACGTGGACCCACTTTAAACGTTCTTCACTGATAAAGCGTGGTTTCATATTCATGGTCACGTTTCTACTCAGAACGATACTGGGCTACCGAAAATCCCCATATTATTGATGAAGTCCCTCACCACGCTGCAAAGGTTGGGGTTTGATGTGCAGTGAGTGCGAGTAGAATTATCGGTCCCATATTTTTCGACACAACAGTTGATTCACACGTTTATGTGACTTCAATTTTAAATAATTTTTTTCCGCAACTAACAAGAAATGAACGATTGAGTGGCTGGTTTCAGCAGGATTCAGCTACAGCGCACACCGATGCAAATTCTATGCATGAATTGCAATGTGTGTTTGGTGACAGAATAATTAGTCAAGGATTGTGGCCATCTCGTTCCCCTGGCCTATCTCCATGCGATTTTTATTTACGGGGAATGTTAAAGAATAAAATGTACACATCAAATCCGCACATGTTACAAGAATTGAAGGACAACATCACGAGAGAAATACAGGCAGTCAGTCAACATGAACTTTTGCGAGTGAACCAGAATTGTTTTCGGAGATATAGGTAATGTATTCGAGTTGAAGGTCATCACTTACAACATCTGTTGTAATGCAGGTAAGCCTAATGTTAATAGAGTAGTTAGTGTTCCATACCCATGACTTGCCGGTCGTTTACATGTAACTCTGGTGGCAGGAGCACCAATCTTCACCCAATCCAAGGCCGCTGCGGAACAGTCCGACCGAGCTACGAACACACTGTAATATTTACTTATTGTCTATTGTAGACAGATTGTAAATGTGTCATAAGTGTTAAATAAAAATAAAAAAAAAACTTATGTCTTACATCAAAAGACTTCAGTCGTCTCACCTAACTGTTGCTAGGCGGGTTGAACAGATTTCTAATAATCTGGAATCTCAATTACATCAAATAGCAATCGTGTGAATATTTTTCACTCCAATTTGATGAAAGTACTGATATGTCTGACATTGCTGAATTGTATTTGTTCATCATCATCATCTGTGGTCATACAGCCCTTTTAGTTTAGCCTTGACCTCCTTAAGAATTGTCGCCCAATCTTCCCTCTCTAGGGCTCTCCGTCTCCATCTCTTAATTCCTGCTTTAACTAGATCATCCTGAACATCATCCAACCATCGTAGTTTAGTTCTTCCTGCTCTTCTTTTACCACTTAGCGTGGCATCTAGAAATCTTTTAGGAATATTATTATTGTCCATTCTGATAATGTGGCCCAGCCACTCCAGCCGTCTAATTTTGGATCTTTATATAGTTTTTGTAGTTCAGAATTGGTCCTAATTCTCCACTCTCCCTTATCATAAATAGGGCCATAAATTTTTCTTAAAATTTTCCTTTCCCACGTATTTAAGATGGTTATTGCTCGTTCAGGTAGAGTCCAGGTTTCGCTTCCAAAAGTCACTGTAGGTTTAATAATTGTTTTATAAATCCTCACCTTCATTTTTTTTTTTTTAGATATATCTGGTTCTTATAATTTTATCTAATGTTCTGAGGCGTCGATTGCCAATGGCTATTTTATCCTTGATCTCAGTTAATATGTTGTTATCCTCGGTGATCATCGAGCCGAGATATCGGAACCTTGATACTTTCTCAAAAGTAACCTCATTTAAGACAACAGTTTTTACAGTATTGTCTCTCGTGGTTATGTTATTCATATACTTTGTCTTTGTTCTGTTATTATTTAAATTTGAAGCATTTGTCTCATTATGTATCTGTTTGAGGACATCATCTAAGGATGACACATTCCGTGCAAATACAGCTACATCATCAGCAAAAGCAAAGTATTGAAACATTCTATTAAATATAGTTCCCCCTGGATTAATGGCAATCTTTCTAATAACTCGCTCTAGACCAATATTAAATAAGAGTGTTGATAAGGAGTCACCCTGTCTAATTCCATTATGAGTTATGAACTTTTCTGATAATTTATTCTGTATTTTAACTTTATTTTGTGTATTCATTAAGGTCATCTTGGTTAAGGCAATTAACTTTCTAGGGATTCCAAATTCTGCCATTGCATCAAATATATAATTCCTATTTATTGTATCAAATGCTTGTTTAAAATCAATATAAAACTGGTGTAACGGTAAGTTAAATTCATAAAATTTCTCTAAAATCATACGTAAGGAAAAAACCTGATCAGTCGTGGATCTTCCTTTATGAAAGCCACATTGGTAATCACCAAGAGCTGATTCAGCGTATGGTTCAATATATTTAGATAAAATATTGGTAAAAATTTTATAGGTGACATTTAAAAGTGAGTTTCCTCTATAGTTATTACATTCCAATTTACTGCCTTTTTTGTGTATAGGACATATAATGGCTACATTCCAATCATTAGGCATTTGTTCAAGCTGCCAAATATCAAGAATCAAATTATAGATATGTTTCCATAAAGCTCTGCCACCATGTTATATTAATTCCATGTTAATAGAATCTTCTCCTGGGGCTCGGTTATTCTTCATCCTTCTAATTACATCATTTACCATGAAGATAGTTGGAGGGGGAACAAGAGGATCAGGTCCAAAATAGATCAAATTTGATGTGGGTTTATCTTCCCTGGCCTCGTTTAACAAATCATAAAAATGTTCTACCCATAATTTTAGAATTTCTTGTTCTCCGGCAACAAGGGTTCCTTCTTTATTTTTACACATAGTAGTTCTTGGTTGGAAACCTGTTTTAATGTTTCGAACACTTTCAAAAAATTTTCTACTCTCGTTCCTCCCAAAGTTTTCATCTAATTCATAAAGTATACTTTCCTCTAGCTCTTTCTTTTTCTTTTTACATATATTTTTTGTGGCTCTCCGTGCAGTTTTATATTCTTCTTCTGCTGCTCTAGTTCGCTTTCGCATCATTTTAAGTCTATAAGCATTTCTTGACTTAATTGCTTCTTGGCATTCCTTGTCAAACCATTGGTTTCTATTTTGTTTTTGAACTGTTGAAAGTACTTCGGTTGCTGTATTACATATTGTTTGCTTGATAAAAACCCATTTCTGTTCTACGTCCATGTCTTCCATTGTTTGTTTGCCCGTTTTATTTTCAATGGATCTTCGATAATCATCTGCTATTACTTTGTCCTTTAGTCGTCCGATGTCAAATTTAATGCATCTCTTATTAGGGCGCGAGGTTCATAGACACATTCTCTGTCTATACTTGACTCTTATCAAAAAGTGATCAGAATCACTGTCTGCTCCTCTCAATGATCGAACATCCAATATATCTGATGCATGTCTTTTACTGACCAACACATGGTCAATTTGATTAGTTGTATTACCATCAGGTGACGTCCATGTTTGCAGATGTATGTTCTTATGTGGAAACATGGTACTGGATACTACAAAGTCTCTAGTTATCGCAAAATCACATAATCTTTCACCATTATCATTTGTAATATCATGAAGGGTATGTTTACCAATGTTAGCAGCCTTATAATCTTTGCCAATTTTAGCATTTAAATCTCCCATGATAATAACAACGTCATATTTAGGGATTTGCTGACATACTCTATCTAGTTGGTCATAAAAGTTATTCTTGTTTGTCTCATCCTTATCTTTGGTAGGTGCATGTACAGAAACTATTGTAGTATTGAAGAACCTTCCTTTCAATCTTATAGAGCACATCCGCTCATTAATAGGGTCAAAGTTGAGTAAGTTACTTTTAAATTTCTTGTGAATCAAAAACCCTGTTCCAAAATTATTTCTATTTCTGCTTCCACTATATAATACAGTATAATTTTCAGAATCAAAAATTTCAGAGCCCCGCCATCGTATCTCCTGAATAGCTGCTATTGATATATTATATTTATTTAGCTCTTGTATAAGGTTTCTTAATGCTCCAGTTCGGTATAAGCTTCTTACATTCCATGTAGCCAAATTCATGTCCATTTTACGTTTGCCAGGTCGTTTCCGTAAATCCATCCAGCTGCATTCTTTAGGTTTCTCAACGGTAAAATTTTTTTACAAAAGTGAGGTTGTCAGCCTCACATTTCAACCCCCAACCTGGAGGACCAGGTCATTTGATTTTGGGGTTTCCGTCCCCTAGACTGGTTGCCTTCACTACGGCTATAGAGTCCAGTCTACCCCTGATTTGATTTTGGGGTATCCTCCCCTAGATGAGCTGGTTTCTCTACACCTTTGAGCCTCATCTGCCCATTCCCAAGTAGGTACCCCTCAATCCGAGAACAGACATACCATCTTGGATTGCCTCTTCCACCAGGTCCGCTGTACCGATGATCTTCATCTCCACCTTCGCTGTCGTTGAGGTCTTCACCTTAACCCTGGCTAGGGGCCTCCATATTTATATCCCCTGGAGACAGGGTGGCCCAGATATACCCCCAGGCATTGAGTTGGCTGACTGCGGCCGTAACCGGGTGATGGGATCGCCACATCCCTATGCCAGAACTGTATTTGTTAGAATGGTTTTAATGATTTTACAGTAAAGAAAGAGTCTGTCAAACTATTGTCACTTCATGGACATACTAGGGAAGAAGACATATTTAATGAGATCTTTAAGTATGTCAAAGACAGTAACTTGTCACTTTCAAAGCTTGTTGCTGTAACAACAGATGGGGCACTGTCTATGACTAGTAGAATAATGGATTTCTATCTCTTTGTGATAAAGATAAATCATTTCCAAGAATTCTTTCTTATCCTTGTATTATCCACCATTAAGTTTTATGTGCAAAGGTTTTGAAGTTCGATCATGTCATGAAAGTTGTAACTCATGTGTGAATTACATCAGATCGTCTTCTACTTGTCACTGATTGTTCGGAAATATTTTTAATATATCAGATGCTGAGTATGGTGACGTAATTCTTCATGCAGATGTAAGGTGTAAGAATATTTATTGAATGAGTTTCAGTCAGAATGACTTATCAATGTTTAAAAAACAACAAGTATTTATACATATAAATAATTCATTGAAGTTAATATGTTGCTAACATTTTTGCCTATTTAGGTGTCTTCAGGCATATATTCAAAATATCTCATGTGGTACATTAAAATCTTACTAATATTGGCATAATCATTAAACAGATAATTAAACAATCTTAAAATAAACATATTAAAACAATACATAAAAATTAAAAAAACGAATAATAGTTGTGTTAATTATTGTTCTCGATTAATTTACTTCTTTAATGGTTAAAACCAAACTAATACTCGAATTCTACTTCAATCTATACTAATAATAAATCTGTAGCCGAAATTTTTCTGGTAATTTTCGATTTTCCAAAAATAATTGGTCCTAACATATATAATTAACTACACTGAAACCGAAAATCGCTTTTTTGAAATTTTTGTCTGTCTATCTGTCTGTCTGTATGTTTGTTACCTTTCCACGCAATAATGGCTGAACGGATTTCGATGAAAATTGGAATATAAATTAAGTTCGTTGTAACTTAGATTTTAGGCTATATGGCATTCAAAATACATTATTTAAAAGGGGGGGGTTATAAGGGGTCTGAATTAAATAAATCGAAATATCTCGCTTATTATTGATTTTTGTGAAAAATGTTACATAACAAAAGTTTCTTTAAAAATAATTTGCGATAAGTTTTATTCCTTGAAAAATTTTGATAGGACTGATATTTAATGAGATAAATGAGTTTTAAAATTAAAATAACTGCCATCTAAGGCCGTGTAATGAATTAAAAAACAAATGACTTAGTCTATAAGGGGCCTTGGACAGCAACAATCGAAAGCTATGAAAGATAGCCTACAGAGAATGTTTCTGTGTTTGTATGAAGTAATATCGGAAGCTAAATTAACCGATTTGTATAATTAATTATTATTTCACCATTGGAAAGTGTAGTTTCTCTAGATGGACATAATGCGGTAATTATAGACGAGATGTCGCTGAGTCAATGATTCAATTGAATTAGTTCTTTTGAATTGAATTAAAATAATTTTAAGGCTTTTTCCTGCATATCTCCCCTTCTTCTGTTTTCTCTTCAACTTCTCTCTCCTAGATGTCCCTACCTCTTATTGTACCACTTCTCTCCTATACAGTACATGTCTCTACTTTTATTTTACTACTACATGTATTCTGTCATGGTCATGTAATTCTACATATCTCAAACTATACTACTATATCATACAAATCCAATTTTACTTACCTTGTCGGTTTGGCTGGGATTCGTTCCTGGGACCTCTGGCACCATAATACCTCGCCTTAACACGCTTGTCTAAACAGCTACGTTGTGAAATAAAGTTTAAAATTATTCTTGACGTTTAAAAAACAATAATTTACTTGTTTATAGCAAAGAAAAGCTGGAAAAATATGCATAAAGAGGACAATATTGACGAACATTATCTATGACGTCACATTTCCAAAGCAACCTAATAAACAAGCATTGTTAGTTGAAGCGCCATTTTCAAGATACTACGACGTAACGACAGTAATAATAATTTATTGCATGAGCCATGGAAAGTAAAAATAATTGTAATTTGAGATAACTTTTCAGTAATTTGAGCAGTGAAGAAGAAGAGATTGATTTCGCCATGTTGTATAAACTAATACCTGACAAAAGTGCAAAGAAATGTGTGAGTTGCAAATCAAGTGATAGTGTGAATTGGCAGAAAAGGGCAAAATACTCAAACTATTCATTCTGTTTGAAGTGTAAAAAGTGTAAACAGGAAACGTCTATAACCCACAACACATGGTTCGAAAACACAACAATAACTATACGTCAAAGCTTGGTTCTTATTTATATGTGGTTGCTTCAAACAACTCTTCAGATAGCTGCTTCAGAGGCAGAAGTTCACTTCAGTACTGCACTAGATTATTTCTGTTTCTGCAGAGAAATATGTTATGTTATAATTACACAAAATACCAAACCCATAGGAGGAGAAGAACACATCGTGGAATTAGATGAAACACATGCCTACACCAGAAAATATTAAAGGGGCAGACTTCTCAAAAACGAGAAAAATAGCGTATGGGGTATTGGAGGTATCGATAGAGAGACAAAATAATCGTTTGTATTGAAAGTGGAAAAAAGAGATAAAAATACCTTGATACCCATAATCAAGTCATTCATCAAACCACATACTGAAATTATGACGGATGGTTGGAAGTCTTACAGTGATTTGAAAGATGAAGGATATATCCATGAAGTTGTGAATCACTGATAGAATTTGTACGTGAAGATGATCGTTCTGTGCACACACAAAAAGTGGAACGAATGTGGAAAACGTTGAAATCGGTTTTAAAAAGAGAAGGCAGGGAAAGTGAAAATGATCATTTATACGTGTTTGAGTTCCTATATCGTGAACAACAGAAACTGAAAGGAATGACTACACCCAGTGAAATGTTTCCGCAGTTTCTACAGCATATCCACGACACATCCAGGGTACGGAATAGAAGGATTAAAACCTAAAGACTACATTCCTCAGCAATGAGTGATAGTGTCATACGAACAATGTTTTTTTAGGAAGTGTTCAATTATTGAAAGAAAAATTTGGCGAACTATACAGTGTTACGTATTATAATACAAACAATAATTGTAGGAAGTCTTCAGTTAACAGTGAATGGTATACCTAGTGAACTATACAGTGGTCACCAAGGAATCGTCATTTATATGAACTACTGAATATTTTAATTCTGAGCGAGTTACCTACCTACGTATTACAATGAGAACAATGATTGTGAGAAGTGTTCAGTTATTAAAAGAAAAACTTAGCTAACTGTAGTGATAGTGTTACATATTATAATACGAACAATACTTAATTGTAGGAAGTCTTCAGTTAACAGTGAATGGTACACTTGGTGAACTATACAGCGATCACTAATGAATCACTTATTTATATGAAACAGTATTATTAGCAAGTACATACACTTTGTTTGTCAAATGCGCATCACCATGCTTTCGAAAAGGCACTTTTCAGTGCCCGATATCCCGCTTTTTTCATCATGTGCTACACTTCGGATCATCATCGGGGGATACCCCGCTTTTTACATCATGTGCTACACGTCGGATCATCATCGGGGATACCCCGCTTTTTTCATCATGTGCTACATGTCGGATCATCATCGGGGCTTGCAGCTCCGATACCCCGCTTTTTACATCATGTGCGTGTAATAAACAATAAGCAAACCATCTTCGATTACAGCAGTCACCAAAGAATCGTTCACTAAAGTGAACTATTTAATTCTGAGCGTCACCAAGCAACAGGAATCGTTGCTTTAAGTGAACTATATGAACTATTTAATTCTGAGCGAGTTACCTAGCAACAGGAGTAGTTCATTCAATTGAATCATTGACTCAGTGACATCTCGTCTATAATTACCACATAATGCTATAATGTTATTACAGTAACTTCTGATATAATATAATATAATATAATATAATATAATATAATATAATATAATATAATATAATATAATATAATATAATATAATATGTAATATTATATAATATAATTTAAGTTATTTGAAGGGTTCAGAGCCATAGTGGGCCAAGCGCCATTTACTGAATACATAGAAAACAAGGGTTAAAATTAAGTTATTACCATAATTCAATGGAAACCTATAACAAGTAAAATAAAATATACACATTAAATCTAAATGATGTCAATCTTCATTAAACTATGGTTGCATGTAATAAAAATTAAGAAACATGTTAAAGGAATTGTCATTGCACCAAATGAGTGTCTCTGGACCAAAATGATCGCATTTTAATTATTTGGATGCAATTTAAATTAAGTAACATATTAAACGATTTATTCTTCTATCAAACACGAATGTTCCCTGGATCAAATGTCCTATTTTAATTATGTAATTACTTTATATTTATTTCTAACGGGTGCAGAGAAGCGCACGGGTACGGCTAGTTTTATAATAATAATTGAAACAACTATTAATACAATAAGACAATTACAACAATTACGTACATTAAAACAGGTTCAATTTCTATTAATGTTACACATTTATTTAAAGTTCATTAATTCAGAAATTATATCTTTATTAATGTCTTGCACATGATCGTATAAATGTTTATGTATTTTGCAAATTAATGGTTTGTATTTTTGTGTGTCATATATGTCAAGCATTTGTTGTTTTATTAAAGTTATAATATTATAGCAAAGTGATATGAACTTCTTCTTGTTCATGTTAATTCCAATATTAAACTTCATTACTTCATTTATTAGTAGATGTCGGAATTGTTTCAAATAGATCTTTTGACTTGGGTTGCAAATTTGATTGTAGGAAGTTGAGCCTAGTCATGATGCATTTCATTCTGCAATACATGTTATATTGTAAGTATTAATATAAAAAGTGAATATTGCTGAATAATTTGTTGTGAAAAAATACGTTTAAATTTAAGTTACAAAAGTTGTTCACAGAATAATGGGTTGAACAGATCTTGTATTAAAACATTGACTCGTGTATGTATCCAGTAATCAATTTTAGATTTATTGTAATACGTCTTTCTGTAATGAAAGATGATACATATTACAAGTGGGAGTAATATTTTTTAGTAACCTATGAAGGATGTGTAGATATACTTACAGGAATGCTGCTGGTGATGCGTTGACTTCCAAGTATCATGACGTCTGTTTTCAGTGTGAGTGACCTGAGGTTGATTTCATTTGTCAATGTGTTATGTGCATGAATATTATGTGATTTGTAACTTGGACTATTTCCTTAGAGCTTGTATAGGGGGTTTCGGACATGGGTCAAATTTGAATCATTGATTAATGTGTAGTGATATTTGTCGCAATGTCTGCAGGAACCTATTGATGTACATGCCTTCCAGGTATGTGTTGAACTGACGCAGTTCTGCATAAGCCCTATTTTTTACTATTTTAAATCTCTCGCTAGGATTCACTTGAAGAAATTGAAAACATCGATATAATTTGTGTCTACAATTACATAAACAACATTGATTGTTAGTTGTTAAGTAGGTTTGTGTTAAGGCTTGGTGATTTTTCTAGTTTCAGTGAGTGATATCTGAGATTCCTTTATATTGTTGCTGGGAACACATAATTGCATTGTTTGACATTTAACTTTAAGAAACTTAATCAGCTGTTTAAATGTTACTACTGATTGTTGAGCTAACTAGTTTCAAACTCCACTCTAATCTTTCTATCTACTCTTGATAATACGAGTTCATTTAGAATCATGTCTAGAATGTTTGAGTGAAAAGTCCTTGCAATGCGTCTAAGCGACCTCGAAATTTGTTTATGAGTTGACATAGTTCAGATTCTGTAGAATAAATCTTAAGTTGCTTCACATATTCTGCAGCGATTAACCTTGGACAATGATATCGATTATTTAAGAGTTATATGCTACCACATAATTAGTTTCTGTGACACTGATATTTTTAATAGTGTCTTTAACCTTACCCTTCAAAGCTGAAATGAAGTAGTGAAATTTCTCAATTTCAGACAGGTCGTCATTTTTAGAAATTAAGTTATCGAAAGTATCCTTAAAATGTAACCATGATGACCAATCACCATCAAAAGTGGGAATGTTAATTTTCGGGAGTTGAACATTTTTCTTGTGACTAGAATGACTTGATGTAACAGAACGAGCGTCTTCACTTTTGTCATTATAACGAATAAGATTCAAGAAATGTAGCATTTTAGCTTCTAACTGATCAGAGTCAATGTTCTGTGTATGAATAAATGTATTTTTACCGAACAAAGGTTCGATATTTTTTTAATACACCTTGTACTTCACTAACTGTTACTTTGTTTCTCTTTTGTATACTTTTCATAATATGAGAAATGTATATATTAAAAAGGTGATTATAATTTGTTTAATTCCTATGTTACAGTGTTTAGTATAGCTTTTCGGTCATGTAAACGAGGAAATGCCATTTAGCCTATTTAAAAAATTTTGGTGTGCGAAGAATGTTGTTACATGAGAAATTGGTTGAATGTTTTCCCCTCTCAAGAAGGAGCTTGATTCGCACTCTAGTGACAATTGTCACTTGTTACAGTGGGAAATGCAACCAGCCAGAATCTGGTTCAAAACTGCATGCCAAGCGGATCAGAAAAGTTGCAACTGTTACATGTTATGGCTTAGACATCAGTGCAATGTCAAACATAACTGATTGACATGTTTGTCAGGAAACTTTTGGCCTGCAGTGTATGGGCATTATTTCTGTACACTTTATCATTTAAAGTTCTCCACAGATAAAAGTCACAGTTTCAGCTATTACATTTAACAAGGTTGCACAGAGTAGTTAAGTTCATTCCATAGCCTCTCCTATTCAAATCCCATCCTCAATTTCCCATGGTGCAACCTGTTTTTAACAAACAAGACTCTAGGGACCAAGTCACAGCAGTATAACTGTTCCATACGAAGTGGAGGAAATGCCATGGCATGCATAAACATCCTCTAAGTGGTGAAGCAGGATATGGTCGGTGGATTTGTCTGGCAATCCTCCTGGCTAGGTCACATGGACCTGTTATTCAATAATCTCCTTCAAACACTTCAGGTATTGTGTGTAGATGATATAATATAACCACCATAATATAAAGATATGTTTACATTATGGGTCCCTTCAGACGAGGCCCCTTTATTGCATTAATGGTACTGCAAATGTGCGTCAGTGGCGCTGCAAATGCGCATTAGTGGCGCTGTTTAATACACTAAATTTTTGTATAGAATTTTTCAGTCTTCCAGTGAACATGGACGTAGAAGGAGATATACTTTTGGTTACTTTGCTCAGATGGAGAAAGAATAGACGTAAAAATAAAAGAAGAGTCTGAGTTCATCCATTAGTTTTGGAAAGACTGAATCTAGGACTAATCCATACCTTGTTTGATGATTTACATCAGGACGATAAAAAACATTAATTTAAAGTTAAGCAAATGAGGAACAATATGGCATGAAACATATTTTTGTTTAATATTTAAGAATTAAAAATTAAATACAATAGGCAGCAAACATGAAACCATTCACAACATGTAATTCAACCAATAGGCTATTATAATAGGTGTCTGTAGTGTAATGGTAAAATCAAAGGCCGTGGTGTAATTGAACCCAGGTTCAAACCTGAGATCAACTAATTTTTTATATCTCTTTGTTAATTTATTTACATTAGCTTAGATGCGTTATTTTATTTTACATGAAATAAATGAGATTTTATTACATAAATAATACATTCATAATACTATGGTTGAGATCAATTAATTTTTATATCTCTTTGTTAATTTATTTACATTAGCTTAGATGCGTTATTTTATTTTAGATGAAATAAATGAGATTTTATTACATATACAGTAGCGTGCAAATTAATCCAAACAACGTAATTACTTATGCAAAAACACTCAAACGGGATAAAAAAGGATCTAAGACATACCTCAGTAATCTATGTGGCCTCCCTTGTTCCTAATAACAGCTCTGAGACGATTTGGCATGGATTCCACTAATTTCCCACAAATATTCTTCATTTCTTCATCGCGAAACCATACACCAATGAGGGCAGAAATCATCTTCTCCTTTGTAGAACAATCCATTTTTTGCATTCTTCTTTTGCAAATTGACCACAAGTTCTCAATGGGGTTGATGTCGAGTGAGTTGCCTGGCCAGGGGAGTACCTGAATATTCTTCTTGTTGAAGAATTCTGTAGTTTTTCGAGACGTATGGCATGGTGCCAGGTCTTGTTGGAACACACCTCTACCATCCGGAAATGATTTTTGCAGCTGGGGTACGATTCTGGTTTCCAATAAGTGAATATATTTGTCAGAATTCATCATTCCCTTGATAGGTATTAATGCTCCAGGCCCTTCATGTGTAAAACAACCCCAAAACATTACTTTAGGGGGGTATTTGGGTGCTTGATGGAGATGAGCTGCTGTTACTTTTTCGGATCCTTTCCGTACGTAAGAAACACGGTGGCCGTGGACCTCGAAATGAGACTCATCGGAAAAAAATACATTCTTCCAGTCATTCACTGTCCAGTGTTGATGTAATTTTGCCCACATTAAGCGTTTTTTGCACATAACAGGGGTTAGCAGTTGCTTCTTAATAGGCTTACGAGCCCTTTGTCCAGCTTCCAAATGCCTATGCCGCACTGTTGTGACGTGAATATTCGCCCCAGTGGTAGCCATTAACTCGCGGGTTAAGTCGACAGCAGTTAGACTAGGATTTAATTTACTTTTCCTGACAATTAAACGATCATCTGCAGGTGAAGTCTTCCTTTTCCGGCCACAGTTTCCTTTTTTCTGGAGTGTGATGGATCCAGTCCCCCTGTATCGTTTTATGATCGAATTAACAGTAGCCAAACCGATGTGACATTCTGCAGCAATTTGCCTCTGTGTCATAGAAGAATGCTCTGCTAATGTTATAATATTAGACCGATTTCGTGGAGTTGTATCCATTTGTGAAGACGACAGAATGTACACAGGATTGCAGTATTAAGTCTTCAACACAACTGAAATGCTTATAAGTACAAAATGACAGGCAAAATGTCACATATTATAAAAAAAATAATGACAGACCTTCAATAATGGAATTACACGTACTACAGATGTCAATTAAAGCGGTATGAGCAGCTGTGAGGCCAACAATGACAGAAAATGTAAAAATATGTCGTGTTCGGATTAATTTGCACTCTACTGTATATCCATAATACTATGGTTATATTATTTATTACCATTACTATTATTATTATTATTATTATTATTATTATTATCATTATCATCATTATTATCATTATCGTCATTCTATATTATCCTGTCGTAACATAGCCTGTATACTGTCGTGATGATGTAGGTGTAGGGAATTGGTGGCCCAACATCGTCCGTTAGCAGCGCCATGA
Organism: Periplaneta americana; assembly: GCF_040183065.1. Classification (NCBI taxonomy): domain Eukaryota; kingdom Metazoa; phylum Arthropoda; class Insecta; order Blattodea; family Blattidae; genus Periplaneta; species Periplaneta americana. The sequence continues at coordinate 14,708,999 of NC_091128.1, read as the reverse complement.
ACATGCTACTCATGCGTCACTAAAATAGTGGCCTGACTGTGGCCCCATCTGAAACCTACCATTTAATTCTATGTATAGCAACAAGAAGTGCTACTTTTAGTGGCCGCAAGATGTAAGGAAAAGTAAAATGTTCCAGAGATAAATTAGTCTTCCATTCAGATCTCTGGATGAGAACTACTACTTCTGACCTCAAGCAGAACAATTTTTTGAGCATTGTGCAGTCATCAGAAAGAAATTGATCAGAATAATCTTCAGCAATGTCCAGCTCTTTTCTCTAAATACACTTGTGTAAGAAATATTGGACAGCAAGAGAGCTGATGGCTTTATTGCCCAAAACTCAGCATTAGTTAACAATAACAACATTACGAAATTTATGGTTTATCAAATCACCAATACTGTGCTGTCTCTGAATTAGTGTGTGGGAGCACACTTGGTAGCTGAAGTTGTTACTTTCCAGTCAGGAGATATCGTAATGTATTCATCCAGTTTTACAATGGAAAGGAAATGCAATATTATAGTACACTAGGGAAAAGTATAGGGTTATTCAAAAGTAAGTTCCGATTTTGAAACAGCTGTATCTTCTGTACATATCAGCAGTTTGGTTTCATATAGGTACCATTACTGTTTTGGACAAAAAAAAAAATCTTTACATAGATGGTAACTATGTCATGCTTATATAAACAATAATTGTTGTTCAGAATACAGACAGCAGTTGTAGGAGAGTAATTTCAATAATTTTTACAATGGTTTTACCTTTATGAGTTCGAATTAGTCTCCTTTACGAATGCAATAGACAATATGCATATGCATTGAGAAGATATTGAATGTAACATGGATTGAGAAATGGGCAGATGAGGGACATTTCGAATTGAACGGAGATGTTAACACTCATAATTACAGGATATGAGCACAAGATAATTCGAACACAATTATACAGCAAGGATTAAATGATATCAAGGTTACTGCCTGGTGTGGTTTTATGTCATATTTCATAATTGGACAGCATTTCTATGAAGAAATTGAAAATGGACAAACAAAAACAGTGACAATAACCGGGCAGCGATATTTTCAAATGTTACAAGACTGCAATACCAGCGTGACAGAATCATGAAATCAAGAACATTGTTTTCATGCAAGACGGCAGTCCACCTCCCAAACACAAAAATGTAAAAACACTATTGTGCAACACATTTGGTGATCGTGTAATTAGTAGGCATTTTCCGAACAGTTGGCCTTCTAGGTCACCAGACATAAATCCAGCTGACTACTGGTTATGGGGTTATCTAAAAGAAAACGTATTTCTTAGTAGACTTACTACATGTGAGAAATTGGAACAATCAAATCGGATGTCAATGAAAACATCTATAGAAATGTGCTTACTAATGCCGTTCATAGCATAGAAGAAAGACTATTTCTTATTGAACATCACGGTGGTGGTCATATTTAATTTTTTCCTGTTTTAATAAAATCCCATTTCTTTATGAACAAATTGGTGTTTTTATTTTTGTGGAATCTAAAATTAATTTGATAAACTTATTATAATTTCAAAATGGGAACTTACTTTTGAATAACCTTTTATACACACGCACGTGCACAGACACGCACACACACACGCGCACGCACGCACGCACACACGCACACACAGTGTCCCAAATTGATGTATACACTCTTTGAAAATATATATGCAACTTCAACAAAATTGCAATTCATACAAACTTTTTTTTATTTCATAACACATTCATTCTCTTTAACAATCATTACTGAAAAACGACATTTCAGTTATTTCTTATGCTACAGTTCAATAACACATATCAAGTACAAAATATTTGATCACTTAGCACAATTTGTGAATTAAAAATAAATGTTAAATTATCTACTGAAACATACCAATTGTCCAGATTATCACTCCAATCTCGCCTTTGTACATCCGAGTATGCACGCACACACACACAGAAATCATTGCAACTTTATCGCTTGCCCCTCTTGTTTCCTGGAGGAGGCTTCTGAAGCTGGAAGCTCTGATTCTCAACAGGCTGCGGTGTAGGAAGGGTACTCATGCTACCTAAAATGCCTCCAGATGAAAATAAACCACCACCAAAATTTGATATGAGCTGGGATTGCTGTTGTTGCTGCTGCTGCCCTCCACCCCATCCTGCAAGCAGTTCAGTGTGAGACAGAATCTATCTTTGCATATGCATATACTTTATTTCATATACAGAACGATAAACCTGCTGCATAATCATATGGTAAATTCCTGGGACCTACTGCGAGATTTACAGCAAATAAAGTAGCTGTGAGAAGATTTTGATGAGTACTTGAACTGTCACTGCCATGATCATTCCATTATTCCTCCATTAGTCATCTGATTTACTTTAACAAGGATAATAGAGATGTCCAGCAAGTGCATCGTTTTGTAAAATATCTAAGTTTTTATACCTTTAACTAGTGGCTTGTGCAGGAAGTGCTGCAAATTAAGTTAGTTAGAAGTTCAAATAAAGATTTTTCAAATTTACTTTCCAAAAAGAACACCAGACGTTTTTAAAGTTATTTGCTTCCACAATAATGAAACATACTCTACTGAAGATCAACAATGAAAGCAAAGCAATAAATCACTGAATTGCAACCCTGTAAAAATTTTTTGTCTATCAATCAATGTCTTTAGATACATATTTAATCGAATTAATAATGATAACAATAATTCTTGGTACTACAGCCCTTTAAGGGCCCAGACCAACCAGGCAGCTGCTGTCCTAATGGTCACACTGCTGAAGCAGAGGTGGACGATCATCAAACCAGAATAGAAGTATCATGTGGTTAGCATGACCATTCCCCCAGCCGTTAGGCCTATAGGCACCATGCAAGCTATGCCAGAGCCATGATCCTGGAACTAAACATAGCAGAGGCATCGCACTGACAATGTGTTTATGGTCTAACACTCCAGCTCTTGTACTCAATGGAGAGTAAAAACGCGGAAAAAGCATTATTAATATTGCGTAGTGGGTTGTTCTAATGCATACAATAATACAAGTGATGTAGTATTTTATACATTTCCTACAAAAAGCACAAAAATAGAATGAAGAAAACTGTGCATATGGCCTATAAATCACATACAGTATTATTTCCAACTTTGATTTTTCTAAGCAGGTATTGTTTCAATTAATCTGTGCTAAACTGCTGTGCTAAATTACAAAACTATCAGTCCCCTATACTTATAAAGATTAATATCATTAATTATAATGTAAAATTTATATTATTGGCTCTAGTCCTGATGGATCACAAAGGGAGCCAACTAAAAGTTCAAGGATATGCAGTGTCCACATTTTTTTGGAAACAGAAGGTCTGGTCATCCCCAAAACTTTGCCTTTTGAGTCTACCATATTTTCAGAAATTTACAGGGAAGAAGTACTTCATTACAGAAGCCATTGAATGGATTCAAGAGCTTGTGGAAAGAAATAAACTTAATATTTTGACAAATGAATTAATTTGGAAATAATAAAATAAATGCATTCGCAAGTATGTGATGTTCATGGCAGTGCAGTGAACTAATTTTCTGCTGCAACACAAATGGAAATAATGATGTACTGTACACAAGCAAACATACCTGTAAGCATTGACCCAATTAAATCTGAGTTGTGAAACAAATGATGATGTTAACAAAAGAATAGGATTTCAAGTGTATTCTTCTATTAGAGATAACATTATTTGCATTTTCATCCTGACGAGACTAGTAATGCAGTAAACAAAATAAATGAAGACTTGAATTCGATTTCACTGTAGGCACACAAATTTAGATTAAGATTAAATTCAGAGAAATCACAAGCAGTCATAATGCGACATAATCATCTATATAGCACTCTTGATAGTAGTACTATACCACTTTTCACTCTTAGCTGAGAGACTACAACGTGTTCATAACACTACATAACAAAATTTGAGCAACTTTTTGTTTATCTTATTTTTTTGGTGTTTATTGCTTAATTTGGTGATACTGATTATGAATATGGGGGTGGTTTTTTCCCATTGTCGATATTTGGATGTAATAATCCATTCTTCAAATATTCTTAAAAACAACCAAAATTACATGTTTACTTAATATAACTAGAGAAATAAAGTGAAATCTAACATACAATACATTTTATAGTGGTTCACACAAGTTCAAATAATACTGAATAACACTGAAAAAAGGAAAACAACAATACCATCATTCAGAAATGTACACGAGAACAGCTTCTCCTTTTATGTTCTGTTGACTCCTCTGCATATACGATGCTCCATATATAGTTTCCCATCATTGCACAATACCAACGACCCTGATACCTTCTTTCCATAAGCTGAACGTTCTGGTGAAACTGTTCCCAATGTTCCTCGCTTACGTCTCCTAAATTTGGTCTAAAGAAATCAATATGAGAAAACAAATAGTGCATTTTGACTGACATTCTGCACCCTAGAACACGGTAACTCTGTATCAAATTCTCAAATAATTGTCACTTCTTTTGTTGCCCAAAAACCATTGCACTACCATTCTAAACACTTCAAAACCATTGTGTTCGTCAAGAGTCATAACATCTACAAGTTCTTTAGACTGTAACATCACTCGAATCTGAGGCCTGGTAAAAATTCCACCTTTTATTTTTGCTTCAGATAACTTGGGGAACATTTGTCTGATGAGAGCTAGAGCCTCAGAGTTACTGTTCAAATCTTTCATAAATTGTATGTTTAGTCCAAGTTTGATATGCAGTGGGGGTAACAGAATCTTCTCTGTAGACACAAAATGTTCATTTATTACATTGTGTGTGCCTGGCTTCAATTCTTTTCTTGTTGCCCAGTCTCTTCTGGTGTAATGCTGACTGTCTGCCCTGCTGTCCCATAGGCAGAGGAAGCAGGAATATTTGGTGTAGCCACCTTGAAGCCCTAGAAGAAACCCCAACATTTTAAAATCACCACAAATATCCCACTTGTGGCATCCATAGTTGAATTTTTCCAAGAGCAGCTTGACATTTTCATACGTTTCTTTCAGCTGTGCAGAATGAGCCACTGGAATGGAAGGAAATTTGTTCTCATTGTGTAGTAGGACAGCTTTAAAACTGGTGCTTGAGCTGTCTATAAAAAGATGCCACTGGTTTGGTTCATGAGGAATCTGAATATATTGAAAGAGAGTATTAACATTGCTACAAAAACATAGATTTTCAGACATTTCATAGAAGCACGCAAAATCCTTATGTCTTACTCTATATTTTGTTATTTTGCATCCTTTAGCAAGCAAGTTACGTTCCTTAAAATGGGATGCAAGGAGTTCGGCCTTTGATTTGGTTAGGTCGTCCAATTTTTGTTGAGTGAAGAACTGTGCTTTATTTGTTTAGCTTTCATCACTATTGCAGAAATCACTATCATCACTAAGATTTTGTACATCTTCATCTTCAGCTACATTCTGTTGTGGTGGCGATGGAATTGGCAGCTCCTCAGAGTGTGGTACTGGAGCAATAGATGACTGTATGCTACGATATGGAATATGTGTTCTGTTCTTGGTACTTTTATAATGTGTAATGTCAACCATACAGAAGTAACAGTTGTCGTGATGGTTGGTTGGCTCTCTCCATATTCGAGGAACTGCAAAAGGCATAGATTTTCTTGTTCCACGTAGCCAACCTTAGCTACAGCTACCGCAAGACACATGAGGAGCCCATCCAACAGTTTGGTCTCCAACTGGTATACCGAAATAAGCTTGGTAAGCGATACAGAACTTTGACCCAAACACAATTCTATGTTTCACTTTTTTAGATGCGATATAATGCCCACAAACATAACAAAATGAGTCTGCAGGAAATTTACAACGTCTGGATACTGACATATTTCACTAAAAACAACAATCAATCGTTTTTATAATCACTGAACTGCAATAGTTGCAATTTAGAATTTCACAAACAGGAAGACGTTTTGTGCAAAATATCGATATATATCGATGTTTTGTGCAAAATATCGATATATATCGATATACATAGATATGACAAAGATGTCGATGTATACTGATGTTACTAATGAAAAACGCCATTGCCATCTACTGATAATCACTTTGAACTTCTAAGATTGTCACAAAAGAGCGGAAAATTAAAAATTATTACCAAATTATTAAAAAACCATAATAGTTGTTTATTTAAAAAAGTATCGACATTTGGAAGAAACTAATGGTATATTCGTGTTCAGCACGTCCATTTTATCCAATAAACACTAAGAAATGAACATAAACAATGTTTAGTTACGTAGTGTAATGTGTGCATATGATTCATCTACACTACTCGTAAATTTGATCATATGTTTTCCTTCCAGTTACTTTCATGTGTGCATCTGAAGAAATGAAGAATAATACATTCACTATCTCTTATATTTAGAATCAAGCATACTTCTACTCCAAAGTATCTGCTATCGTGCTTTCAATTTCTTACAACTCTTCGAAACCAGCACCAAGCACTTCTATTTCTCATCACAGAATGTCTTTATACTCAACCTCCTACATTGTAGAAATACCTTGCCTCTGGAATTCGTTACCTAATGTCGTCAGGACTGCCGGACTTTATCACAATTCAAAATTAAATTTGAAAATTTTGTCTTATTTCATGGTATTTAGGTATTGCTGAAAGTGTTGATTTGTGTTTCTTATTTAGGTATTGCTGGAAGTGTTGATTTGTGTTTCTTACTCTAGATTAATATTGCAAGTTTCTTGTTTATGTTCGTTAATTAATTAGGATACAATTAATTGTGATACTTAATCACGCATTTAAAGTTTGTGTGACTCTAACCTGTGTATATTTTTGTGTGATTTTTCTTTTTATTTGTTATTGCATTTGTATTTCTGGTGATGTGGAAGAGAAGGCCTCATGGCCCTAACTACACCAGAATAAATAAATGAAATGAACACAGAGTTTCATGACTTCGCTTCAGTAACATCTGAGGTATTTAACTTACTTCTTCAACTGTTACCATAATCAGGATCCACCGTATTCGTAACTGGTGCTTTTACCAAAGGTATGTTTTGTCACAGCCATTCCATCACGGACTTTTTCGTCATATGGAACATGTTTTGTCACAGATTGCATTTCGTCTTATGTACCTTTGCACCACAGTGGATATGTTTCGTCATAATATTGAATGCACTATACAATATTACTTTCACTATTATTTATTGAATACTCATCAATTTTTACACACTTTTTACCCGAAGTTAGTGCATATATTCAAAATAAGTAATTTAACCAAAGTGTCCAGCGACACCATGCTCAATTGCTCGAAGGCAACCTAGGACATTCTCATCGGCTTTATATTCCTGATATCTTTCTACAATTCGTGATAATCTTGTATCGAGATCTGTATCTTTTTTCTTTTTATGTAGTGGTGACTGTCCACCTTCCAATTTTTCAATATCATTGTGAATTTTTGCAGTTTCAGCCTGCAGCGTCTCGAGAACATGGTAAAATGATGCATGAAACTTTCTAATTGGTGTGTTAAGGCTTTGGTGCCATGCCTCACAAGTGTTAGTGGTCCTTGGAAGATTTTCTAGCATTCGAACATAACAATTCCAGGTGGATGGAGGAAATATAGGCACCTGCCTTCCTCTGCCATGCCTTCGTTCTCTTACATAGTTGTGTTCGACATAATCGAAGAGATTAACAAGGTTGTCTAGTATGGTATCTCTTAGTAGTTCGAAAGCAGAGGCGTCTTCCTTGGGAACAAATGCTATTGCAATTAGCAAATGGAACGTGGATCGCAAATTTACATTTTCTTCCCAGTTGTACTCTTCAACGAGTCCATCAGATTGAAGTCTTCTCCAAAAACACTGCCCGAGATGAAATAAACAACTGGCCAGCTTAGCTTGTGGAAACATATTTGAAATTACGGCCATTACAGTTGCCTCATAACCAGTTGATATAAAGTGTGGCAACAACTGTTTCTGTAATCTGTTATTACCTCCTTTTTAAGTGTATTAAAAATAAGTTCATAAGATCTCCTTGATTTTCTTTCCATAAGAGTTAAAACGACCGGAAGCCACTGCCCATACTTGTTAACGTGTATTGCATACAACTGTTGAGAGATAGTACTGCTCGATTATCAATATCTAACAGTCGAAATATATTAAGGTTTATTTCAAAGATATTGTAGGATTCATAATCCTAATTATATTACTAACAATTTTATCACTAAAAGAACCATATATTTTACACATGGAACAGACATGAATGTTCCATCCATAATCCAGTACACACCTTTCTGTAAGAAATTTAGCTGCCGATCAGTTGTGAATATAGCAACTTTTTCTTCCAATCTATCTAACTGTAGGAGCATCTCTGACTGTTGATCGTCTTTTTGTATCTATCTGCTATATCTTGCAGGTCATCGATGTTTGTCGGTTCAGGTAGATTAGCCCTTCTAACTTTTCACACTGGTCTTTGATCTTTTCATAGTTTCAAGCTTCGGCAACTTGAGATTGGTTTCGCTGTCCATGTTAATTAAATGACACTACACAAGGGCTGAAGTTGACTGCATCGACGTTTCTGTTGCATGTTTCATTGCCTGTACACATTCCATTGCATGAATTCTTCCCCAGTCTGGAGTATGTCCTGTGTGTTCTGTAGGATCCTTTACAATGGACTGTCTGCTTCTGATATCATTATTGTAGACGAACAGCCATCCCGCTGGTCACATCTCCATACAACACCATTCTTTTACACTCTGAGCAATGTATACAGAAATCGTCCATGAATTAATTTCTCCTTCCCACGTTTAGTTTTCCAGAAACATATATTATTAGACATAACTGAAAAATTTTGATTATCACCTAAAAAAATTTATTCCATAACATTGGTAACGTATAACAATATATTGTAATTAATTACTAATTGTTGCAATTATACTTCAAGTAAAGAAACTTAAAATGAAGTGTGTCAGAAACTAATGTGTGACATCGTAGGCCTGCGACAAAAGATGTGACAGAAGTGTAAAGTGTGACGAAACGCACGTATGTCAAAAAAGTGTGACAAAACACCTAAACTCACCAGAATCGAAGTGTTATGCAATGTCTAACGAAAATCGATTACTGCTGTTTTTAATAAATATGAAAATGTGTCTCTCCTACCCTACTTTGAGAATATTCAGTACGCATCGAACCAGGGTATCCCGAATATTTGTAAAAACACTGATGGAACTAGCATCAAGAACAAACAAATTTATATTCTGGCAAAATAAACAAAGTGTTCAATAAAGTACATCGGCTGCTTTTAAAAATAAATATCCAAACTACAAAACCGTTATTTACCGTACCGAGATTAAAGTAAAACAACCATCTAGACTATTGTAGATGAGGGTCAAATTCTTAATTGCTTTCAATCAAAGTGGAATGATTAGTTTTAAATCCAATTTAATTGTTATGGTGGCAGAGCTAGTGATACAGTCATAACAAATGATAGTGATCTACTGATGTTAGTGGGCACTGAGAGAATTTATGGCTGGTAGGAATTTCTGGAAATAAAAACAAACCTTTCTGGTAGTGACACCTTATTTTTACACGAAGGAAAATTAACAGCTGATGAAATTGAAACAACATACAGTATAGCAAGTGTAAGAATTTATGTTGAAAGATATGTTCATAGGATAAAAATACAGTGAAACCTTGGGATTACGAGTAACTTGGTTTGCGAGTGTTTTGCAAAATGAGTGAACAATGAGGAAATATTTTTGTTCGATAAACGAGCAATGTCTTGCAATACAAGCAGCATGATTTGTACATAACTTGCTTCAATTGCAAGCAACAGCAAGAGGCAATGGAGGGGAACTTGTCTGAGGAAGACGAGAAAAGAGCAGACAAATTCCTCGCTTCAAATGAGATTAAAGAGGTGTGTAAAAAGTGGGAAGCAGTACAAAATTTTGTTGAAATTCACCACCCTGATAAGGTTTTAGCAGTGGGTGTGATAAATCTGTTTAACGATAATGAAATGTCACATTCCCACAAAATCTTCAAAACGAGACAAAAGCAAGTGTCATTCGTTAGGTTCTTAGTCAAAGCAATAGATTTCGAGTCAGTCAAGCAGTTGGAAGTGATTCAGCTAGTGAAAATGAAAATATTTTCTTTAAATGTTCAAGAACTTTATTAAGCAGTAGAACAGGTGAAAGATATACAAAAACAAAATACAGTAAAGTAATTTGTGTTGCACTATTGTACTGAATTTTGCCTAAATTATACTATATTTTATACGAATAAAAGATTGTGAAACGAATTAATCTGAGTTTGCATTGTTTTTTAAGAAGAAAGTCGCTTTGATATGCAAGCAGGGCCGCCGAGAAGGGGAGGGGGGCAAAGGGGGCAAGTGCAGATGGGCCCGTCAGATTAGGTAAGTACTTTTCACTATCACGAATAATTATTCACAGATACATACCGGTACTATAAAATTTTGTAAGAACATTTGTTACATGAATGTGACATATTAACCAACAATAGTAGAATAAAATACAAATTACCACTTCATTATGTAAATGATTTTACTTTTATATAATAGAATATCAGTTTCCCACATTAACAATCATCGATACGACACTTGAGGGCTCCAGGATTTGCCTGAAATATGTTCCCGTCACTTGTACCGAACATGTTCAAGTGGCTTCTCCTCTTAACTACCAACCTCTGCCGGTCCACGGCAATATGCTAGTGGACTCTCCCAAATCCAAGCCGCTGGATTACGTTTCCTTTTCAGTAGGGCCTACATAATATGTTTTGTGACTAACCTTTCGTCTTTTCGTTGTCGTTTTTCTAGTAAATCTGTTCATTAGTGTTACTAGTGGACAATGCACAAGGGGAAGCATAAGTCGGGAGCTGAGAAGCACAAGAAGAGACAGAAAAATTGGAAGATATTAAGAAAGGGAGTAGAACTTTGATTGAAGTTAGTGCGAAATTGAGCGACCTTGGAAAACTAAAAAGTAGCAGACAAATTGTGTCATTAAATGTGCTGTTCGAAAACAAGAGCCTTTCCAAAAACAGTATTACAGTATTTTCAAAACTCAAGAATGGAGAATGTGTTCCCAGAGAATGGCTAGTGTGGAGTGAAACAAATCAGGGAAAATAGAACAGTGACTGATTTGTTTCACTCCACACTAGTCAGTCTCTGGGAACACATTCTCCATTCTTGAGTTTTGAAAATAATACTGGAAAGGCTCTTCTTCCGTCACTTAGAAGGTTATTAGGCAGGTTGGGGATACTTTTTCGAACATTTACAATTTGTCTGCCGCTTTTTAGTTTTCCAAGGTCGCATGTTACTTGCCATGACTCAGAGTTAGGAACTGGTGTGTGTAAATTTGTTTCACTTGCACATATTAACACATCATTTTTACTATTGTTTGCTTGTTCTAATTCAATAGACTACTACTGTTATCAGAAATTTTTTCTAAACAGCCACAACCATCAGTATTCACTTCTAAGCATGAACTGTCGTCATTTTTGACAACTGGCTTGAGATTGATTTATTTTCTGCACCTTCACAAGCAACGCTCAATTTCACACCAACTTCAAACAAAATGAAGGAAATAAAAATGTATTCAGAGTAACAATGTGTCAAGAAAGACTGAGTAACCTTTGCCTCCTTAGTCTGGAGAGCGATCTTGATAAGCCTTTAAAATTTGATGACTTTGCATTAATGAGATCAAGGAGAGTTGTTTGTTGATGTTGGCCTGCAAGTCAGAATTTACAGCTGTTTAAGAATTGTGTTTTATGAAAACGAAACAAAACAAATGACAACGAAAAGACTAAAGTTTCGTCACGAAACATACTATGCAGGCCCTACTGAAAAAGAAACATAATATATTGTGCTAATGTGAAGTTTTGCTAAAAGTTTTCAATGTAACAAAAGTGTATATTATTAGATTCGTATCTGTGTATGGGATTATTTATTATTTCACAAATAATTATTATCGTCAGAATAATTGGTAACTTGTCATTTTTAACTTTTTTTTTTCAACGGGGCATGAGCACAATATTACACAGGGGCCCATAAATCCTGTCGGCGGCCCTGTATGTGAGTGTTTTGGATTAAGAGTACATTTTCGAAACGAATTATGCTCGTAATCCAAGGTTTTACCGTACACTATATTTTAAATAAATTACTAATTAAACTTCTACGTTGATGACATTATTCACATGTGTTCTGTTTTTACAAACTTACAGTCTTCAATAATACAATGAAATATGTTGTAAAGCATTAGTAATATCATCACATTGGCTATCATAATAAGCTTTGCATATAGGCCTAAACATTCTTTCCTGTTATGTGCAAATTAACAATGAAAATAACTTTCTTTTGAAAATGTCAACATTTATGTCTAACAACGTTTTGGCAAGTGATAATAGAAAAACAAGTTCCGTGAAATGAGTATACAGTCTTATTTGCTGCTCCCTCCAATCATTGCAGGAGACTGATAAATTATATATTTTTAGATATTTGGACCCCGATCAAAATAAATAAAATAAAGATGTCATGTTGCAGAATTGTGAATATTTCGATATTTCGAGGTTTTCGAATTGCAGTCATAATCGGTTTAATTACATTGTTTACATAAATGAAGATCACTACAATGATGATGATGATGATGATGATGATGATGATAATTATTATAATAGTGATGGTGATATTATTACCACTATGATTATTTTATGCTCACACCTAATTTTACTTTGTAAGGTAAGAGTGTTTCAAGCATCTAATTACATCTGCCATAATGAAACTATGTTCGCTAATGCACTAACACAAAGATTATTCCCTTTTCCAAGTGAGCTCTTTTAATAAGCTGCTTACAGGCCCTATTTATCGAATGAAAGCCGCATTCAATGATAATATCGCATATTTATTCAGTTTAACTATCAAAATGTATAAACACCAACTGAGATGAGTCGTACCGTCTCCTATGAAAACTTACAAAACACTGTCACAGCAAGGCGCAATTAGTAGTACATGCAGAGTGTCTATATCTGACTTTCGTAACTAGATTTCGCTACATATCATAGCTCCCTAAGTGCAACACGATGCTGGATCAGCATTGGTCCCATACACTGGCCCAAAATTTCACGAGAAAATTTCTTTCCCCACAAGGACTCAATCCAGCACGCGAGTTCTAGGCAGGATGCCTTAGACCAGGCTTGCAAAAGTGGACGCCAATTGTGGCTTACGTCACTCATCCCTTCCTTCCACTCCACGCGTCATTGACTTGTTAGGGGAGAGGATTTGTATTCAGTGTCTGTGTAATGTGATTGCATACGAGTCACAGAGACGTCACTCAATGCTGGGGACTGTGGATGGGGAACTAACGCTTTCCCCATACTTCCACCCCTCTCTCAACAGTTCTGCATCCCTGCCTTAGACCATGATGCCATGGCATGGGACTCAGAAAATTATACAAATGAAAATCTAATTCAACATATTCTCTACATCTACTTGTACAAACCTATCATATAATACGTTTTCCGAAGTGATATAGTGTTAAAAGTAGGGTAATCAAGATGTATAATAAATTAATATTAGCATTAATGTGTATCATTTGTGGCAAATATCATGGTATATCCATACCATGGGATTTTTTACATAATTTTTAATGGCAATAATAATAGTATCTTATCTTCTTAAATTTTCAAGTTTTTAATAACCAACATACAGCTGTATTCAGAAAACTACACAACAGAAAATCGGAGTTGTAAATTCATTATATAGCTTTTTTAATAAGTTTTGAAGTTTTTAATAACCCATATACAGCCATTCTGAGAGAACAAATGAAGATCGACATATTGTCATTATGATGTCAGACCACAGTATAAAGTGGTCAGACCACTGCCTGCTGGATCGCATCTTATGGCTGCGTAACTGCCTGCTCATTCCTCTTTCTTAGCATTATTGTCCAGTTTCGACGCTAGAGTGCAGCAAGTAACTGCCGTTGGTTTGGTTGTGCTAAGTGTGCAGAGTGAATTATAATTTTTAGTTTGAAATCTTAGAAGTAATTACAGTGTATGTAAGTAATTGTTTAATAATTATGTGTTCTTTTTCCTTTGCAATATACTGAAAGTAAGAAATACTAAGAGTTAAAATACATTTAATTTAATGTTGTTTTCTAAACAAGATTTTGTGCGAGATATAAAAACTTGGTTTCCTAAAAATAACACTATTATAGTTGGTGCCAGGCATTTTGGCAGATGGCTTTTGTTAATGTCAACTCGAGAGCGAGTTATTACAGTAGTCTATACAGTAATCTATATGTCTTTGGTATTTCCAAGAAATTAGTTCGATTAATTAAAATGTGTCTCAATGAAACTTACAGCAAAGTCCGTATAGGCCAGTTTCTATCTGATGCTTTTCCAATTCACTGCGGGCTAAAGCAAGGAGATGCACTATCACCTTTACTTTTTAACTTCACTCTAGAATATGCCATTAGGAAAGTTCAGGATAACAGAGAGGGTTTGGAATTGAACGGGTTACATCAGCTTCTTGTCTATGCGGATGACGTGAATATGTTAGGAAAAACTCCACAAACGATTAGGGAAAACACAGAAATTCTACTTGAAGCAAGTAAAGCGATAGGTTTGGAAGTAAATCCTGAAAAGACGAAGTATGATGTCTCGTGACCAGAATATTGTACGAAATGGAAATATGTTAATCCTCAGTCAATAGATATGACTGAGTTTTACGAAATACTAACATTAAGAGATGGAAAATGGGAGGCAGTAATGATCAAAATAATTATACCGATTTATTTTTTTAATCAGCAGACCTGCAGCCTTTAAATTTAAAACAAAGATTCATTCATAAAATTGGGTTAGACTATTCATCTCATCTCTCAGAATTGTTTCTAAAATGTATACGGAAAGTAAAAAAATTCAATTTCATGTAGGGTACTCCCTTCAAATAACTTCAGGTTTTTTTTTTTTTTTTTACTTCCGAGCAGAGAGGAGAGAGAAAGGAGTTGACAATTTCAAAAATTCACTAAAGTATATTTAACTAGAGACGTAAAATTTAAACTGAAGATTACTCTCTACAATATTGGTTAAACATTCTTAGATTTTTTAAATACCATATCCTAAGGTACTGATGAAAGGGCAGAAGGGTAACTCCATGCAAAACAGTATGACGCAAAACATTGATATCTCCAAATTTGTTAAAAATTGCACATTCAACTCTTTATGTTGTATATATTAATCATGTACAAAATTATGTTTGCAGCACCTACCGTTTAAATGTTATGGACAGTTAAAATAATTTGATTTGAGGACATAGGCATATTTTCAATGTGTTTTCTGACCATAAGAATAATTACAAAAATTTTTTTAAAGATATCTTTAGATAGCTTAAAAAAGAGGCTATTAAGATACTATAATTCAGTGCAGCTCTGAAATTTGTGTTTAAAGAAATTTAAAAATACATTTTAGAAAACTCCATTACATTAAATCGAATACTTCAATTCACATAAAAAGAAAATATGATAATTTACAGAGCATTTTCATTAGGCTGTCAAATTTTCATAATGGGCTCTTCAAACGTAAGGAAGTTATAAATTAAAACAATTCACCGCGTAAAGGCTGATCTATGCCGCTGCGCCATGTGCCATCACTGTGAGAAACGTCTCCACGTTGATGACAGGTGCACATCACACGTCTGATTTCAACTAATTTCGGTACTTCTGGTGAAGCAGAATAGGATTTTATTGCTAGCTTTCCATTAACTGGAACCACACAGTGAATACTTCTTCAATTTCCCGCCTCTGTTTGTAAACATTCTTCTTCGCTTGTTGATTTGCCGACCTCACTTTCAGTCCCAGTAGCTTCACTAATTATTTCAATTTTTTAAATTTTATGGCGACAGTATTCGCAAATAGCATCACCTACCACTAAATGCGGGACCTTTTTACACATGCCACTTGTCACTTTTCTTTTACAGACTTGTGACGAATGTTTTTCAAGTCTGAAAGGGTTGCAACATCACAGATGACTCCAACTTTTCGTCTTTAATTTAGGCATATTGAACACTTACAACTTACAATGACAGAACAGAACAAAATCACCCTCTAAACTGAAGGGGAAAAGTTGCGCTGAGATTAACACAGTCCAAGAAAACAAATCCCCACGTGAAAGCTATTAGAGTGGATGTCGTAACATCTGGCAGTCATATCGATCGCTAAGGCTGGCCACACACAGGAAGATCTTGAAGAAGAAGTAGTTTCGAATCTGCAGCGAGGTTCTAATACGACATACACTGTTCGTAACAAATATGTGGACTTCCTTAACTCCCAAATATAAACTTGAAATTGATGTGATGATCTCGGTGGTTCTTGAAGAATTTATATTTATTGATTTTTTATTGCAGAACTTATGTAGCGATTAGTTCGCCATAATATCGCGAACATGCAGTATTCACTTCAACAGCAGTAATGGCAAAATA
This sequence comes from Periplaneta americana, assembly GCF_040183065.1. NCBI lineage: Eukaryota > Metazoa > Arthropoda > Insecta > Blattodea > Blattidae > Periplaneta > Periplaneta americana. Next base: position 14,692,548 of record NC_091128.1, on the reverse strand, counting down.
GAACAACTCTTTTGGAATGAGTATAATTACGTATACTATTAAACACAATACATTTATATTTTGTCATTCTATGCCATTAATTATGTTATTTGTGTTTAGACAATCTTTTAATTGTTAATTTTAAAAATATAATGATAATACTATAATAGTAGCAATAATAATGTTACTGTATACCTGAAGCATTCATTTCCTGAGATATTTCTTCCCAAAGCCAGTCAATAGTATCTCTTTTAGCATATTCTTTTAATTTAAACTCAAAATTACATATTGCAGGTCTTGTCTGAAGCAGAATAACAAGTTTGTATCTAATTTCACTGTTGTACTGGTGCAAGACAAAGACACTGAATTCAAATTAATCTGAATCTCCTCCCAATACTCGACAACGCTGATAATTATAATACGAAATAATGAAAGCAGAAGTACGCGCATGCAGACACTGGACTGTCTCCAGTTTCCTCAAGACGAGACATAATTCCTGGCACCTTCATTGTTTCCCTCAGACAGTCTCTGAGAGCCTGAGACAAGCGTCTCTTCCTATGTGCCCGCCTACCTATCCAACTTAATCCTCGAGTCGGTCTCTTCCTGTGTGCGCCGAGCCTAAGCACGCGTGTGGATCTCTGATATGAGCGCGTGACGTAATGCATTGCATGCGACTATGAACCTTAACAGCAAGATTTCCAATTCTAGTTTATTTAATATTTCCCAAAGTTTTAGAAGTGACATCATAATTTTTTTTGAAATCGATAAGAAAATTGTCTGTCTCACTGTAAAAAATATAACATAGAATAAAAAAATATTTGATTTGAAAATATTAACATTTCTTTATTTTAATGTAATTTTTAATACATACTCGAAGTAAAAATCGATAATAACTCAAAAGTAAGTGTAAATATATATAGTCACCATTGTATTGGGGCAATTTTTACGTTGATACAATGAAGCATGTCATTTTAATAATATTTTAACAATAGTCTACATATCAACTCCCTGAATATTTCACCCTTCATTACCTTTCAACCATTGATGATATGAGGTTCATATTAGGCCATTTAACTATTTATTATTATGACATTCATTTACTAGAATATTGGAAAAATCCAGAACTTGACGTTACAAAACTTAAAATTTTATATGGAATGACCCAGAAAGGAGTGAGAAATCTCATGCCATCCAATCTCGATGAAAGTCGATCTCTGGGGATCTTTGCAATCACAGAATATGAATAAAGTATTATTTTGTCCGACTTTGTCGCTAAAGTGGTGGAGTGGGACAAAAATGGGTAAAAAATGAAATTAGATATCTTAGGGGTTTTCGAGACGAAAATTACGAATAATACAATTTGTGCGAATTCAATATGGTAGTTTCAGTACTATGAATTATATTTAAAAAAATGAAACATCGGATACCGCAAATATACATAAACACAGGTAACACGTTATGTACAGTATTTAAGGGGGTATGTAACACCTTTTGATAGTAGGCCTATACATTTAGTAAAATCCAAAGTGTAATTTCTACATATTTGGAATGAATTTTGTGCTGGAATTTAGTATAGTCATCAGCCAATACCTCTAGATTAATAAACAACTTTTTAGAATCCATAAAATACAATATTTATTGTGAATGGTAATTATATTTTTCAATTGCTGCAATTTGTGTAAGGAAAATTGGTTTCTCCGATATTTTGTATGATTTCGAATATTTTAAAATGCTTTCTTCTCTGTTCTATTCACAATGTGCGTGTTAAGAAATTATTTCCCTTGTAATATCCATTACAATCTTATTTATTATACCTTTACATAAACCTAACTTCCGCAGCATGCAATTTTACCCAATTAACCAAATTATATTTTGATTAATAAGAAGAATCGTAATTTTATTAACTTGAATTGTCGCACCACCAGTAGAAGATCCCTAGATTATTGCTGGACAAATCTTGTATATTGATCTGGTAAGGGTAGGATTATATATATGCACAATGCAATGCTTTTTCCTTTTAATTTAGAAAATGTAGAGACGTATTGTAAAACCATTGCAAAGAAAGTCATTTACATGTATTTAAGGTATTCTTTGAGTCGGACTGTACCATGGTGTGTTTCATAATAAGGATAATTGATATGAGCTGCTGGTATGAAAATATAAACGACTCAGAATGTTATCGCATCTCATTCTCGCAGCTTACACAAACAATATTGGCTCGCCTACTGGAAATGCCATCGAGGTCATCTGCCAAAATTGGTGCCTCCGACTAATAATTATAATATATTTACAGAGGTGTAATTAAGCAAATTTTTTGTCATTTTAAGTCTAACTTATCTGTCATCCATGGTATTACAGCAACATGAAGTGAAAAGGATCAGAACACTATATCTGGTAAAACACATTGAATTATAATTTAATATTTCCAAAAGTTGTTGTTTAGTCAACTGTCCGAAGACACGTCTGTACCTCACAATGAATTATAATTTAATATTTCCAAAAGTTGTTTAGTCAACTGTCCGAAGACACGTCTGTACCTCGCAAGTGGTACTAAGAAGGCACCACTTGTAAGGCGACTAGTAACATATTCCACTAATTAGACAATTGTTCTTCCTCTGACACATATCGTCAAGTCAGATGTAGGCCTACTGACTGATAATAGATGTACGAGTACATATCAGCTAGAATCTCAATCAGATGGGGTAAATTACCTGTTTGCAGTATTTTGCTCAGCATTTCCTTTCTTTTTCTGGGGGAGGGTGAATTTTTTTAAATGAGCGGAAAATTTATTACACTTCAAATGGACCTTTTTATGTATGGGGAAGTTACTTTCTGGCTATACTGAACTTAATAAAACAGTAAGCCTAGTGTCCGTATAACATTTCCAAGGATTTTAATAAGAAACTGCTATTTTACAAGCAGGAAGTTACCACCATATTGTCGTTAATTCGAACAGTGATTTCCAATAATCTCTTAGTTCGGTTACAGGAAGCCTCTATATTTCTTCGTAAATATGTTTAAACTTATTGAAATATTTTATATCAGTATGAGACATTTTTTACGCTAATTTGAATTTAATAATAATTTTAGTAAATGCCTATAGCAAGAATAGGCCTACATGTATAATTATATTTATATGATACAAACCCATTAATTAGAACTTGTGTTTGGATGTAGTACTATATCACTTAGAAAAAAATTAAGTTTCAAGTTCAGTATTAATATTATTAATATTAAGCATTGCGAAAGGATCAGGACACCCTGGGCCATCGTTTCCCTAAGCCCTTGTCTCTTCTGGTACTTAAAGACATCGTAACTGATAATGTTAATAGCGGTGGGCACTACCTGCCACCTAGCGGCAAATTAACTTTTTTCATTACTCGCACATAAGCGCTAATTGAGCAGGCAGTGTAAGCATCCCTAAGATACAATCCAGCAGGCAGTGGGTCAGACAATCTGAGCTCGTGGCTAACGAGAAAGAAAGTCTTTCTCATTAGCCACGATCTGAGCTACACATATGTTGGCTACACTGCAGATCATAGCCTTAGGGAGATAATGCTTATTAGATTTTTTTTTTTTTTTTGTCTTCTAAAAGCCATTTTGAAAACACGGCCGACTTGATGCTCGCTTCGCTTCTCCTTTACTGCCCTTGACAATTCATTTTGATCTCTGTGTTAAAGCTGTAATCGAGAATATATGAAATTCCCGCAGATGGCACTGACTGCCAAGGTTCACTGAGGAATGTGTGTATGGTTTCTTGTACGATTATACTTAGTAATATTGTGCTTCTTTCTACTGGTATGTGAGTTTATTGTGATATGATTCAAAATGACGTATTGTTGTGTACCACTATGTACTTCGAACAGAAGAAGAGAGTGGAGGAACAATATCATTCCACAAATTTCCAAGTGACAGGGAAAGATGATTATGTCTCATGACCAGAATATTGTACGAAATGGAAATTTAAGAATTGGAGATTTATCCTTTGAAGAAGTGGAAAAATTTGAATATTTTTATTTCATTTTTATTTATATTTTTTTTATGATGCTTTATCAACGTCTTAGGTTATTTAGCGTCTGAATGAGTGAAGGTGATAATGCCAGTGAAATGAGTCTGGGATCCAACACCGAAAGTTACCCAGCATTTCCTCATATTGGATTGAGGGAAAACCCTGGAAAAAACCTCAACCAGGCAACTTGCCCCGACTGGGAATCAAACCCGGGCCACCTGGTTTCGCGGCTAGACGCGCTAACCGTTACTCTACAAGTGTGGACAAAAATTCAAATATCTTTGAGCAACAGTAACAAATATAAATGACACTAGGGAGGAAATTAAACACAGAATAAATATGGGAAATGCCTCTTATTATTCGGTTGAGAAGCTTTTGTCATCTAGTCTGCTGTCAAAAAATTGGAAAGTTAAAATCTATAAAACAGTTATATTACCGGTTATTATGTATGGTTGTGAAATTTGGACTCTCACTTTGAGAGAGGAACAGAGATTAAGGGTGTCTGAGAATAATATTCTTGGGAAAATATTTGGGGCTAAGAAGAGGGATGAAATTAGAGGAGAATGGAGGAAGTTACACAACACAGAACTGCACGCATTGTATTCTTCACTTGACATACTCGTAATTAGTAACATTAAATCCTGACGTTTGAGATGGACAGGGCATGTAGCATGTATGGGCGAATTCAGAAATGCATATAGAGTGTTAGTTGGAAGGCCGAAGGGAATAACACCTTTGGAGAGGCCGAGACGTAGATGGGAGGATAATATTAAAATGGATTTGAGGAAGGTGGGATATGATGATAGGGACTGGATTAATCTTGCACAGGATAGGGACCGAAGGCGGGCTTATCTGAGGGCAGCAATGAACCTCTGGGTCCCTTAAAAGCCATAAGTAAGTAAGTAAGTAAGGAAAAGATGCGAAAATGGCTTAAAGTGATTTCACGCCAAGACTGTTCCAAAAGCAACTCCCCATCTTCAGTCATTTGTAGTTTACCTTTCAGGGAAGAAGATTATTCTAATAATGGGAAATTTAGACTATTAAAACCAAATGCTGTGCCAACAGTACTCCCTCATTATCCTAAGGCAGCGTTTCTCAAACTTTTTTTGAAGTGGGGACCACTTTTTTAAGTCTCAACAGTTTCGTGGACCACCTTACTCTTGTTCCCTTCGAAATCAAATTTATCATTTTTGTAGCATATTTTAATACCAGTAGGTATGGCCTATTTATATTTTAAAGAAGAATTAATTTAAAATTGATTTAATTCACTTAATTTTATATTAGTATTACTAATTAAGTTAATGTTAATATAAAAAATTCATTTTCGTTTTTTAATAAATCAAGGCTGTTAGAATGTGGATAATCTTTAACTTATTAACTAAACAAAATAAAAAAAAAAAAATGTTGGTACTCACATTAATGAGATGGATAAATCTGCCGATTCTTGCACAGTTGTTCTATATTTGGACGTATGCTGGTAAGTTTGTCGGAAGTCGTCACATACATTGAGTCGATTTCTGTACTTTGTTTTTATTAGAGTTAGTAATGAAAACCCTTTCTCACACAGATATATGAAAGCAAACTGAATTATATTCTATAAAGCGCCATTGTACAGTTCACATATTCTCTTTTCACTTGTGATGAGGTCCAGAAATTAAGCATACTTTCCACTTGGAATTTCATTTTAAGTCCGGTATCATTCGAGAGTTCAATTAACTGTTCTCTTTCACTCAATGAAAGTTTGTTATTTTTAATATCGCAATGAAAGGGATCACGAACCCATGAAAATTCGTCATATTTACTTGGAAAATAAGTTTCAAATTGTAACCTCAGAGTTTCGAGATGCGAACAAACGAGTATATCACTGCATCATTCTCTTCCAATAACGACATCATTTTCAACCTAAAAAGACTCTAGGTTTGGAAACAGTGAAAAAATCCTCTGTTTTACGGATCTGACTCACAGACCAAGTTTTCTCTTGAACCCCTTTACTTTCTCATGCGCATTGAGAAGAGTCAAAGAATTACCTTGTACAGAGAGATTTAGTTCGTTTAGTTTTGAGAATACATCTGAAAGATATGCCACATGTCATCAGCTGATGTGCAGGGAAAAGATGGCGAGAAACACCACGTCCATAGTGATTTAAACCCTACTTTTGTTGCTGAGAGTAGAGAGGGAAGTCGGTAAACAGGTAGGGTAATAAATTTCATAAAATGTCAGTACTGGGGGAAAAAGTGAAAGGTGATTGCCATGTGTCATTTCCAAACTCTGAGATTTTCAGCTATAGTGTGATACGCAATTCGTTTGAATTTTATTTTTTATTCTGTCCTTCTTGAAGGACCACAAGGGCAGACCTCGAGGACCACAGGTGGTCCGCGGACCATGGTTTGAGAAATGCTGTCCTAAGGTATAAAGTGACAGATATCAAAAGACCATGACGAACAGTTACTGAAACTGGTCTCCCTCCACCCAAGAAACGCAAATCTTTCAGTAATATTTGTTTTTCACTATTTGAACAAGATGTGCTGAGTGGCTCAGCATCAGTTAATGACATTTCCTTCTTTCCAGTTGAAAATAACCATAAAGCGACGCAAACAGACGTTGTTAACTTTGAGGAGCTAAAAAGAAATATTAACAGATTGCATGTGAAAATTACACAACTTATTCAGGTGTTACAAGAGAAGCAAGATGAGATAACAAAAACAATCGAAAAACTCCAACTAATTGAAAGAGATCCATTACATAAAGAACTGGAAAATGTAAGGAAAGAGGCTGATGAAGGCAGAATTCATGCAAAATTTATTCTAGATCAGCTGCTTAATCATCAAAAGAGAATACCAAACAAGAATATATTAGAAAATTTGTGTTCAGAAATTGAGCCGTTACTGTGTAGATGCCCTCTCTTGCAATGCCAATTTGTGATGAAGCATGGAGTTTATAATCCACTGAGTCGCAAAATCTTGAAACTATGATTCTTGAATCTGCAATATCAAGTGGAATGTTTCAGTGCAGTGAGTGAAATTATAAAACTTAGTACAAGTTATTGTAAATAATTACCCTAGTGATTACTTTGAAACATCGCAGTTTAGCCTAGGGGTGCTACCCAGTGAATGAACTACAAAATTACGCCTCTGTCATCATCTTACTTAAACTGAACAGGTTACTATGTTACCTTCCCTGCTTTTAAACTCATGCTTTTACCATAATTAACAGAACTAAACATAATAATACTTATTATTTTCTTATTTATTATTTATAAGTGTTATTATTACTCTTTAATTATTTATTTTAATTCATATTGAGTATTTCTTATGTGGACACCAAACCTTGGCAGACAGCGCCTCATGGTGGAATTGAGAAATTAACCAATTTCAGAATAAGATTACTATTGTCAAGGCCATAGACAAAGAAGCGAAGGGAGCATCAAGTCGGTCGTGCTGAAAAGTAATTAGTTCTGAAAACTGATAACAGATGGTTTTCGGAAAATTATGTAGTAAAATTAACGTTTCATTGAAAATTATTATTTTTCCCCAAATCTCGATATTAAACCTTTTTCAGTAATATATAACACATACCTAATGATTTTACAGTTTCATCGTAATTTCCATTACCAGTTCAAATTATATATACATATACATATATATATATATATTTTTATTTTTTTTAATTGGGTTATTTTACGATGCTGTAACACACACACAGATATATATATATATATATATATATATATATATATATATATATATAATAAAGAACAAATAAATATAAATAATAATAATAATAATAATAATAATAATAATAATAATAATAATAATAATAATGAGCCCAAGTGACCCTATGAAGAGCAAAGGCCTCCTGCAAGAGGGTAGCTCTTGTTCTCTAATGTGATGAGCTAGTTCGCAGTGGTAGTAGCCTATATGATGGTCTGTATTGTATTGTGTCTTATTGTGTCTATATTGTATCACTTATTCACTGTTTACACTTGATTGGTTTAGATTGCTACACTTTGTTACACATTTGTTTATCAGTGTTATTTGTAGAATTTTCACGAGTTACAAAGTTGACATTCGATAATTTTCCATGTATTTCTGCTTCTTGTTATACTGGACCATTGTGATATAATAACAATAAAATAAATCCGTTAAAATCCATATGAGTAAAGCTCACACCGCAGAATATAGGACCTCAATTGCTTCTAATTAAGCACCTATCCAAGCTCCAGAAAGCAACTGTATTTCTGATAATAAAGAAAGGACAAATCCACAAATTACTCCAGATTCTGCTGTAAGTAATGATTTAAATAAAGATTGCTCTCCTATGGCGAAATGGGAACTTGAACTCGAAAATATGTTGGTTGCTAATAATCATGCTGGTTTAGATAATCTTGTTTGTGATGTGATCAATTTTTTAGTTGAATTCATTCTCAATCTTCCTGGTCCGCAACAAAAATACTATAAACTTCGACATGCTAATCTGATTAATAAATGGCACACTTCTTATTCTGCATCTTCAAGTCCCACAAGACATTCCAAACGAGAACAAGATATTCCTATGATTTAGCGCAGTATAACTTTTATAATAATAGACGGAAAATAGTACGACAAAAAATGAATAATGGCTCTAAATCTCCCTGTTCTTTATTACTTTAAGAAATTGAATCTTACTATAAAGGAATCTTTGTTTCTGCTAATGATTTAACTTCTACTGATTCTCCTGCTGGTGATACATCTACTGTGGCTGATATTTCTGAAATTACTATAAAAGAAGTTAATATAGTGTTAGCTAAAATTAAGCCCGATACTGCTCCAGGCCCAGATAAGGTAACAGTCAGAGTGTTAAAACATCTTGAAGCAGCCAAATTTATAGCTTTACTTGGAACAGCCATGTTATGTTCTAATTACGTTCCTATAACTTTTAAAAAGGCAAGAACCATTTTAATCCATAAAGGGGGATTCTAACGATTTAAAGAACTGGAGGCCTATTACAATATTCTCGATCTTAAGAAGAATAATTGACCTATATTAGGCCATAGATTACATCGTTATACAACCTTCTCTTGTTATCAGCGAGGCTTTGTTTCAACATCCGGAATCTATATTAACATATCTTTAATTAATGGTTGTTTACAATCAGCTAAGAGTCGTAAACTAGACTGTTTTATCGCCTTCTTGGATGTCACAAAGGCTTTTGACTCTGTTGGTCATGAACATATAGAAACGTCTCTAGCATCAATTGATATACCTTTAAACCTGAGAAAATTATTTATTAAATTATTAAAAGAAAGTGAGATTCAGACTGAAACCCCTAAAGCAGCGGTTCCCAAAGTGTGCTCCGCAGAGCCCTTAGGGTTCCGTGAATGATTCTCTGGGGCTCCATCCGCGGAAGTTATGAAAATGAGAAAAATTGCTGCTTCCATCTAGTCTCTAGCAGGAAAAGGGAAACTACTTCCATCAAGCGAAAAATATTTTCTGAGAAAGTAGTTTGCGTTCTTATTGCTACATGGAAGCATTAATATTAGATCTACTTGTCACTGGAACTATCTCGATCTTTCTTGCTTGCCAAGTACTCAGTGATTCTCGACATTTATTTGTTTTTTTTTTTTTAATATACTGGGCAGGCAGCGTTTGTTATTCGTGGTACGTGGAATCTACAATCTATTGACTGTTACCGTTACCTCAAAAAAAAAATATATATATATATATATATATATATATATATATATATATATATATATATACTGTATACCTGCATGTTAATTTGATAGCAGATGTGTTAGCTAAACTTTCGTTGAACCGGAACTGTGGCTTAAAACGGGCTCCCTAAGACCTAAGAGTCATTAGTCATCAACCAGTGCTCAGTCAAAGGGAGATAACAACAGCTATAACCTTACTTTCAAAGAAGATAGTGCGAATTCCTGGGAATTGAGTTCGGAATATGTTGAACATGATCCTGTCTCAGAGTCTACAATGCCTAGTGTAGAGATATTGAAAGTAACAAACGAAAATATTGATTTATATTTGGACATGGGATTCACTGAGTTTGCTGATAAACATCCACAGTGTGTGATATGTAACAAAGTTTTTCTCAATAGTTCTATGTTCCCTGCCAAACTTAGACGGCATTAATCAATTAAAAAATTCACAAATAAAACTGCAGACTACTTCGAAGAAAAAGTGACGAACTCCATGCAGTTCAGACAAAATTTCACCTCATGTAAAAACAAACAACGAGAAAACACTGAAAACGTCGTACTTGGTTAGTCATGACCAGGCTCTTGCTGGTAAACCTCACCCTTGCTGAAACTCTTATGAAACCACTATTAGTGAAGGTAGTGAAGTGCATGGTGGACGAGAAAACTGCAAACTTGATTTCCAGTGTGCCCTTACCAAATAACACTGTGCATAATCGAATCCAGAATATATGAAAAGACGTAAAAATATCATGATTTCCCGTAAGAGTTAAACGAAATTTTCGTTACAACTTAACAAATCCACGGTCTTTGCTATGATAATGATGTTTGTGCGATATGAATTTTCAGGTTTTTTCATGAAATATTTTGTTCTGCAGCCATTGCCATCCTCTACAAGCGATACTGAATTTTTTCCTTCTTCATTGAAAACTCGATACCGTGGGACAATTGCATTGACGTGTGCACAGATAGCGCAAAGACCATGGTAGGTCCTGTTGCTGGCGCTATTGCAAGGATCAAGAAAGTTTTAAAAACTTCACAAGTAGACACTGTGTACTACAACAACACGACCTCGCAACGAAAAAATGGCAGCGTTATTAAAGCAAGTACCAGACAACGCCGTCAAAATTATCAACTTTGTTAAGGCACGACCTTCGCAGTGTAGGCTACTTAAAATCCTGTGTGAAGATATGGGTAGTATACACAAGTCATTGTTAGTAATATTACACACGGAAGTGCAATGGTTGTCGCGCAGTAAAGCGTTGTCCTGATTATATGAACTTTGAACGGAATTTTCTTCACTTTTGAATTGCCAGAAAAGTTTGCTAACAGATTATTTGAATGATCAGGAATGGTTGTACAAATTATGTTACTTGGCAGACTTTTTCAAAAATGAATTCAGCATATACATACAAGGTAAACGGAAGACTATACTCGATGCTGATGATGAGATTGTCGCACTGAAGAAAAAGATAGCGTTCTACATAGAAAGCGTTGACAATAAGGATCTTACGTTTCTCATTGACTTCAAACTTTATAGAAGAAAATAACATAACAATGAATGTCTCATTCATAGCAATAATGAAAGAACACCTTGACAATTTGCTTCAAAATATGAATTCATACTTTCCAAGGGACACTCAGGAATCAATTCTAAAGAAATATGAGTGAATTTTAGATCCATTTCCAGTGATGTCAAAACCAGCAGCTCTCACTGCTTCAGATATGAGGTCCTTATAGACATGGTTTCGAACAGCCACTGTCAGGCATAACTTAAAAGCAAACCATTTCCCAAATTTTGGGCTAAGTTAGGGGAGGATCTTTTGATATTAAGTTCAAAAGCTAAATTTCTCTCACTGCCTTTTGGTACTGTGTACCTCAGTGAAACGACCTTTTCGAGGTACACGGCTACAAAAACAAAATATCGAACTTGTTTGGACACAGAAGACGATATACATCTTCAACTGACTTCTATGACACCGGACATTGACAAACTCTGTCGCAAGAAACAGGCACATTCTTCACATTAACTTCAGGTGTACATGTAACATTGTAACATTTTTTAAATATCTTAACTATATATATATATATATATATATATATATATATATATATATATATATATATATATTCATATTCGTGTATGGGACCGGTGCCCATCCAGCATCGTGATGCACTTGGGGAGCTATGATAGGTAGCGAAATCCAGCTATAACGGCTGGGGGGGATCATCGTGCTAACCATACGATACCTCCATTCTGGTTGGATGATCGTTCACCTCTGCTTCGGCATGTGGACTGAGGCCAGCAGCCGACTGGTCGGTCTAGACCCTTCAAGGGCTGTAGCGCCACAGATTATTTATTATTATATTATTATTATTATTATTATTATTATTATTATATTCATATTCATACTTCCATTTATGTATCGTGTGAAATATACTTCATAGAACGTAGACAGATAAAACTAAAAAGTAAACATTTCTTGGGGCTCCACGAGAAACTTTTGCTTCAAAAAGGGCTCCGTGGCTGAAAAAGTTTGGGAACCACTGCCCTAAAGGAAAAAACTAAACGTATTCAAGTGAATAAAGGAGTACTGTCATTTCCCATAACTATGGTCTTAGCATACAACTATGGTCCACGATATAACCATTGAAATTTTGTACTCCACAACTCCTAGTACCTCGTTTATCTATATTTTTGCTGTACTGTAGTTTGAAGTCAAGTCACTGCAGCTATCTATGAATGGTCTATGTTACTTCTACAACGTTCTTCTTCTCCTGTTTAACCTAGCATTGGATGACATACTAAAAGATGTAACTGATAATGGCATATATAAATATGGTTTTTCTTTACATACTAACTTAAATAAACTCACAGCTTTAGCTTTTGCTGATGATATCGCTTTAATATCTCAAAGTGACCTTGGGATACAGTCACTCTTCAGTTTAACTGAAAATAATCTTGCCTACATTGGTCTGATAGTCAATCCAGTCAAAATCAAATTAATCAGCATTAAAAATGGTGTTTTATCTCACATCGAAATTACATCTCTAAATGGTTCAATAATAACCTCTATAATGGACAATGAGGAATGTATTAAATATCTACGGGTCAACTTACAATCTGAAATTGTGTTTGATGAAAAATCTACCATTACAACATTGCATAAAAACATCAATAAACTATGTGCATCACCGTTATTAAAACATGAACAAAAGATCTCAATAATTAACCAATACATTTGGCCAAGGACTTAGCTATCCATTACAGAGTGTTCCATTAAAAGAAATAAGAGTAACATTTTTTAAGGATGTTGATAAGATAATTAAAGAAGCTGTGAAAGAAATCATTGGACTACCTCACGATTGCCTAGATGGAATGTTATATGTTAATTTCGTGGTCTGGGTTTAATGAGAGCTACTTGGGAAGCTTTTCTCTAGCACATTAACATCTTTGACACGTTACTTCAACAAAATGATGATCATCTCCATTTTGTCGGTTGTCTGCATGGTAAAAAAGCTTCTGCATTATCCAAACTAGCAATAACTTCTGCTGATTCCGCTCAATGGACTTATCGACATATTCGAAATAAATTAAGATTAGAAATTTACAAGACCTGGACTAGCCATTCCTTAAGGGGTAAAGATGCAATTCTCTATTCTGAGATTCCTAAAACAAACTCATGGGTCTCTAACAAGAAACAACTGTCTTCTTCAGAATGGACTAATGTCCTAAAAATGTCATGTAACATCTCTGCTGGTTGTGCTGTACCGGGCAGAAGTTTCAGCACAATCCGCTGTCATTTTCCGGAATGTAGTGACATTGAAACACTTGGACATGTGCTGGAATCATGCCCAAAAGGCGAATTTCTCATTAACACAAGACATCAGAAAGTTAGAACTGCATTGGCCTCTATTCTAAAATCCTTAGGATTGCAAGTTCATGAAGAAATCCACTGTCTCTCTACTGACGGTTCACATCATAGAGCAGATATAACTGCAATAAAAGATGTACACAAAAAGGAATCATTATCGATCCGACTATCAGATTTGAGAGAGATTTACAACAGGCTAATGAAGTGGATAAAGAGAAGAATTCAATCTATGAGCCCTGCATCCCTTATCTTGCTTTGAAGAATAATCTTTCAGAAGACAATTGGTCAGTTATGGCTTATTATTTAGTTGTAGAGGAGGAATTTCTAAATTATCATGGACATTTCTAAAAAATCTTGAAGTTTCTCTCAATGGTTGTGTGAAACTTGCATTTCAATAATTAAGGACTCTTTGAAGATTCTTCACCATCATTTATATTTCAATCAACCTAACAGAATTATTAATAATTCTCTTTTTTCAGACTTTATAATCCCAGTGATATTTGTTTAATTTTTTTTAAACCACTTACTTCATAAATAGTTTTCTGTAATTCAGGATCCCTGTGGTCACTGGTATTCTTCGGCTGATGTCATTATGATTAAATAAATAAATTAATTAATTACAAACTGCTCCCCATTGAGGGTAGCCCTTACAAACTCAGTATATTCTCAAAAATAAATATACAGTAAAACCCCGATAAGACACTGTCCAAGGGACGGGTGTAAAACGCATATTAACCGGGGCCGTGTATTAGGCGGGTATACTAATTTTGACTTATATACAGTATCTATTAGCATTTTTCTTTATTGAAATACATGATTCATGAAAGGTAATACAGTATTACTTCATTATGTAATTACTGTACTGTACATCAAAGACATTTACAATATGTACAGTACAGTACTGTACGTAATTATTTTGGGGAAAAAAAAAGCCATTTATAATTGAATAACTCTTCTTGGGTTCTCAGCCAGGTGAGTTATTCTACATCAAACGCCGGGAAAGTCTCAAGTCATCCATTTATAGTTGTTTGCCATGTGCGTGTTCTCTAAGTCCTCATGTTTACCACACTTCAGTTTATTGTGATTACATCCTCTCGACATCGCAGCTGTAGTGATTGAGTCGCGATTTTTTGTTATCGTTCTTAATGTCGATGATGGGATTCCTAATGCATCAGAGAGTTGTTTCTGAGTAAGAGTACTGTTCTCATCGTACTTTCGTAAGATTTCCAATTTTTCCATCACAGAACGGGGTTTTTCATTTAACACTCATTGTATGAGGGATATTCATAAAGTAACTTCCGTTTATTTTTTACAAATCTGTGAATGACGTTACAGAATTGGGTTACAATACGTTTGAAAGTATACACTCTATAGTTTATTTTTCCAAATAGTTTCCAGTCACATTGAGACACTTGTCGCAGCGTTTGACGAGCTTTGAAATTCCGCAATCGTAGAATTCGGCCACCTGCGACTGAAGCCAACTTACGACGCTGGTTTTCAACTCTTCGTCATCATCAAAGCGCTTCGAGCCAAGCCACATCTTCATGTGCATGAAGAGATGGTAATCACTAAGAGCCAAATCTGGGCTATAGGGGCGGTGATCCAATACTTCCCAGTTGAACTCTTGTAGTTTGTTTGCAATACGACGAGCTGTATGTGGCCGGGCGTTGTCACGCAGGAAAATCACCCCAGAGCTCAACATGCCATGACGTTTGTTTTGAATGGCCCTTTTCAAGTTTGTTAGTGTGTTACAGTAACGCTCAGCGTTAATTGTGGCATTCCTCTCCAAGAACTCCACTAGCAAAATTCCTTTTCTCTCCCAGAAGATAGTTGCCATGAGTTTCCATATGGAAAGTGTTTGACGACACTTTGTGGGTTTTTTCGGGGATTGAGTATGGCCCCACTCCATTGATTGAAGCTTTGTTTCTGCATTCACATACCGCAACCAAGTCTCATCTCCTGTCACAATCTGATCGAGAAAAGCATCACCTTCTCTTTCGTAATGCTCAAGAAAGGACAGTGCTGCTCCCATCCGCTGAGCCTTTTGTTCCTCTGAAAGGAGTTTAAGCACCTATCTGGCAGAAAGTTTCCGGTAGCCCAAATCTTCGGTAATCACTTTGTACAGCAGAGTACGACTAATCTGTGGAAAATTGTCACTAAGCTCCGACATGGTGAACCTGTCGTTTGCTCTAACCCTTTCATTAACCAAAGGAATCAGATCTGCATTCATGATACTCGGTCGACCACTTCTCTCTTCATCATGGACATTGGTTCGCCCATTTTTGAACATATGGCACCATTGTCTTACACAATCTTCACTCATTACATCTGGCCCATAAACTTCACAAAGTTGGCGATGGATTTCACTAGCTTTAGTTTTTGGCCACAAGACATCTTATTACAGAATGTACCTCACACCTGGCGGGACTTGTGATTGCAGCACACATTTTGACAGCACGTAGCTCAGAGAGGAACAAAGACTCTACTGCTGCTCGATGTGTACTGCTTCAAGGTACGCTACACCACAAGAGGAGCGCCACTGTCTCTGTTGTTACGCACGCTATATGAAAATGGAAGTTACTTTATGAATAGCCCTCGTAATCATATTCACAGACACTTCAATACACAAAAGGTCAACAAACTGCCCAGCAAAAATTTCCAGAATTTTATTACGGTCGACTGAGGAATGCTGTTTGAAAGAGATGGTTAGCAAGAGGGTGAGGTATTGTAACTGTATGTAGGCTTTAAGCACGCAGATAAGGAGTCGAATAAGACAGCGTAACAAGAGGGTGGGATATACTAAGGTATGAAGTATGAAGGCTTAAATGCGCAGGTAAAGGGTTGAATACCAATACTTTTCAGGTAAATGGCACCAGTGAGTTCAATGGCCAAGATGTTTCATTGCTGTTACAGTACATTGCTGAAAATTACATCGAAAATATTCCACAAAAACAGCGTATTATGCGGGACTTGAGCGCAACAAAGGGGTATTTTATAAAGGCATTATATATGAAATGTGCAGGGACCAGACAAAAAAGCGTATTACAAGGGATAGCGTAATAAGCTTATCGAGGTACATATGTAAACATAGATAATTAAATTAAAAAAAAAAAAAACAAAGAAAAAGGCATGAAAAATTACAATTGCTATTAATGTAGCATCATGTGATTAATCAGGATTTGACAGGATACTGCACAACATACTGTTAAATGAAAATGATATTCTTTCCTCAGCTCCTCTACACATAAAGCCTGTTTATAATATGATATGATATATTATATTTCACTCAAACATTCGGTCCTGCTGACCCTTCACATTTCTGTATTCCCTTACACTTTTACAGCTTAAAACACAGACATATTGTGACCTTAATACCTGCTCTTAACTATGTTTTTCATGTCCCTTCACTTTCACTTATTCCTCCTAATTTATCACCCTTAATAATCATTCTCCTTCACTTATCTTATTCTCAGCTACACTTAATAACTATTCATACTAATTTTCTCATTCACCTTCACTCACCTTTCTCATAACTAAATAATTCTTTCTTGTAACTAACAAAAACATGGTAAAACCCCTCTTAACCAAACTTTGTTTAACAGAAATCCGGCTTATCCAAAAGTCACAAAAAAAAAAAAAAGTCAATGTTCTCACAGCAACGCTACATTTGTTTTCCACCTTCATCACCCAAAAACTTGTTTTTTATAGTAACCAGGCACAACCAGTCCCATTAAGTGAGACGATCTCTTCGCCCCCCTCCCTCCTCCCATCTACCCGAGAATTACAGAATTATGGTGTATGCATTCGAGATAAGTTTCCAATTTCTCATTCATTTTAGTTGTGTTGCAGTTATTGTGTTATTGGTACATCTTATTTTTTTAGGTACATGAGTGTGATGTCGAGTAAAATGATTATTGGATGTAAAATTGATGTGCAATTACAATATTAAATTCATTCAATTTTTGTTATAATTTACATGCTTAACGATCTCTCTTCCTTCCCACTTTTATCGAAAATATTTCTCATCAATTATCTGAAAAAAATTACATCCGAAATGATTCTATCCCTTTTATTTTGGATAAACAGAGTTGTACTGCATTTAAACTTATTTAATACAGAAAACTTAACCCTTGTTGAATATTTCCGGAAAAACATAACCTATTATTAAATTTCATTGTCTAAATATTTCTAATATATCACATTATCATTAGTACCCTAGAAAATTGGTTTCACTTTATTTATAACTTGGGCTTAGAATCCAGTGTTTAAACGAACAATTCCATAACGTTGAAAAAGACAGGAGAATGGAGAAAGTTACACAACGCAGAACTGCACACATTGTATTCTTCATCTAACATAATTAGGAACATTAAATCCAGACGTTTGAGATGGGCAGAGCATGTAGCATGTATGGACGAATCCAGAAATGCATATAGAGTGTTAGTTGGGAGACTGGAGGGAAAAAGACCTCTGGGGATGCCGAGACGTAGATGGGAGGATAATATTAAAATGGATTTGAGGGAAGAGGGATATGATGATAGAGGCTGGATTAATCTTGCACAGGATAGAGACTAATGGCGGGCTTATGTGAGGGCGGCAATGAACCTGCAGGTTCCTTAAAAGCCATTTGTAAGTAAGCTGTAAGTAACCTTGAAAAAGTGCATCAGTTCAATTCCATTTTTCCATTATATAACTATTACTTCATCCTACTGAGCACCATTTCCTCAGATAATAAACTGTTTTTCTTCCCTACTGCCCCCTCATTTCGCACTCTTAACTCGATTTACACTCTCTATACCTCCTCTTCTACTCCCCACAGTTATTTCACTTCTCTTCTATTGTTGATTCAATATTCTTCTTTCCCCCCTTCTGCTTTCCAATTCCAAGGTCTCCACCTCTGTTATCATTTGATACTTTGCTTGTTTCTCTACTTTCCTGCATCGTTGCACTTCTGACTTGGCCTTGGGGTGAAGTCATTACTGATTGTCTTCCTAATGACATAGCCATTGTCTGAGAGTTCGTTATCGACTGAATGGAATGACACTGATGGTTTCTTCCAGCATTCTTCCATCACAATCTCCTGTGTCACTGCTCTCATTCCTTCTGCAACTTTACCATTTCTATTCATTACATCATTATTTACAATCCATCTTACTCTCTCCTATTTTTCTATTCTTTTTCTTTCATTTATATTTTCTCCAATTATATTATCGACTCATTCAAGTTTTCTAAACAAAATTCGACATCGAATAACTCCCCATTAATTTTCAAATACTTACTTACTTACAAATGGCTTTCAAAGAATCCAGAGGTTCATTGTCACTCTCACATAAGCCCGCCATCGGTCCCTGTCCTGAGCAAGATTATAATGCTTTCAATACAAGAAATACAATAAAGTCAATTCATATCTATTGCCATGAGTTGCTTTGATGAACTACCTGCAACCTATTTCTAGTGTTCATGCCTATTAATTTTTTTTTCCTACTTTAACTTTCAAAAGATCTAAAGCAGAGTTCTCAACCTTTTTGGGCTTGCATCCACAAATTAGTCCATGCCCCCCCCCCTCTAGGCCTAATAATTATTGATGTACGAAAGTTCTACTGTGCTGTTAGGGTTATCTTGCAGCTTCTGTAGCAATTTGTGGGTATACAGGAAAATAGCTTAACCAAAAATCTTCAACAGTCATGTTCGGGAACTCCCTTTTGCACTGCCTGCTACTGAAGAGAATCAGGAAGCAAGTCTATTTCCATTTTGAAGGGATCTCGTGTCAACTGAAACTGCCAGCTATCTGAAGAAAGCAGCAACCAATTTCGGTTTTCAAGAATGTAAAATGTTCTGAAATCAAGTTCTTCAATTCACTTTTCAAATCTAGTGGAAGATTTTGTGTGTCATCAAGAAGCTCGTTACAATGTGGAAAGAACGTAAAGTTGGGTTCTGAACTCTGAAGGCGATGTTACCACAAAGATATTTTTTCCAGGAAACCTTTCATTGTATCATATGTGTCAAAATATTTTTCTGTCCTTGCAGTTTCAAATTCAAAAGGTTGATTGATTCAAAGAAGTTTGATAAATACGTCAAGTGGTGGATACATTTATCATCTGTAAATTGGATGTACAGATCTTTTTTATTTGAACTCATCAAAAATATTTCAATCTCACATTTTAAATGTAATCTTCATATTACGATGTTTGGTGACGTATATACGTCCGTTGATGTGACATATTAATGAATTAAATACTATTATAGTCACAATCATGCCATGGTATGAAAGAAAAATTTCACAACCTCGAGCGGGAATCGAACCTGCGACTTCCTGGTCTCCGGTCAGGCGCTCTACCACTGAGCTATCGAGTTCGTCTCACGCCAAAGGCTCGGAATTATCCTTTCATACTGGCGACTCTGTTATAGAGTACTGTCCATAGCATCTGATCTAGTCAGCACTGCTTATGGATGGAAAGAAACGTTACAAATGTAATCTTCAGCTTACGATGTTCGGTCACCAGTACTCTATAACAGAGTCGCCAGTATGAAAGGATAATTCCGAGCCTTTGGCGTGAGACGAACTCGATAGCTCAGTGGTAGAGCGCCTGACTGGAGACCAGGAAGTCGCAGGTTCGATTCCCGCTCGAGGTTGTGAAATTTTTCTTTCATACCATGGCATGATTGTGACTATAATAGTATTTAATTCACTCACATTTTATATTAAATATCTAAGCGCGCATGTTACCTTATGAGAGCCAACGAACTTTAGGTATGGTACAGAAGAGTCTGATGGTCACTATTCAACTCTTGACATAAAACCTCAAAATGTCTAGTATTCAGAGCACTAGATTTGACATAGTTCACTACTTTAAGTGTTTCAGACAGAATCTTACAAGCCAAAGCTTGTGTGTGTATGATACAATGAGCACCCATGATATTAGGGTTCTGTTCCTTTTTTTTTTTTTGCACACTCAACAAATCAAGAATGGCATCCTGTCATGACTTGCGTACCATCAGTGCATATTTCAACAACGTTCTCCCAAGGAAGATTGTTAGCTGCCAAAAATCTAGACAGAGCAGAAGAAACATCCTCAGATTTTGTGGTTGTCTGAAGAGTTTGGGAAAATAATATTTCCTCTATGAAGCATTTTCTGTCAATCTTATGTACAGTAAAACAGCAACTGAGAGTGCTTTGAAATATCAGTTCTTTCATTATATTGCAGAGAAAAGAACAAAGAATTCTTTAACTTTTCTATTATTTGTTTCTTTAAATCTTGTGCCATTTCATCATTTCTACATTTTACTGTCATTTGAGAGCGGTATTTTTGCAATTTTTTGGCAACTTTCCTCTCCAAGTAAAGTACTGCATGCAGTTAGTAAACATGGTTTTGTAAGTGACTCACCAATGGTATGTGATTTTTTGTTTTTTTTTTTTTGCTATAAGCAAAGCTAGCTTGTAAAAAGCTTCAATGGCTTTTCGTTCTCCACTTGAAAAGTTCCAGTTGCATCAAGTTTAATTCGTTTAAGCGAATTTTTCTTTCCATCAAATATTTGGAGCTAAGAGGGATGGAGTTAAAGTAGAATGGAGAAAGTTACTCAAAGCAGAGCTGCACGCATTGTATTCTTCACCTGACATAATTAGGGACATTAAATCCAAACGTTTGAGATGGACAGGGCATGTAGCATGTATGGGCGAATCCAGAAATGCATATAGTGTGTTAGTTGGGAGGCCGAAGGGAATAAGACCTTTGGGGAGACCGAGACATAGATGGGAGGATAATATTAAAATGGATTTGATGGAGGTGGGATATGATGGTAGGGACTGGATTAATCTTGCTCAGGATAGAGACCAATGGCGGGCTTATGTGAGGGCGGCAATGAACCTCTGGGTTCCTTAAAAGCCATAAGTAAGTAACGATAATGACTCGAATGACTCAAACACAATAACAAATCTCAATCGCCTGTGCTGTGCAGTATAGCCACCACCAACCAGTAGTAAAATTACCCTAGCCATGGTAAAAGTTGTCCCTATGAACACTGCTCATCTGCTTCCAACAGAGATGCAGAGGAATCTACCGATATCGGGAAAAACTATTTAGGTATAGGGCAGTGTAAATAGGAAGTATGACTGAATGCAGTTAGATCTAGTGGTAACGTATTTTCGCTTGAAATTATTCAAGTCTGCTTCACAGGGAGCTTTAACTGAAAGCTAGATTTGTATAACATATACATTAATGTAGGTACATTAACAGAAAACCACAATTTCAAGTTACACAGAGTTTGTGTGCACTTGATGTAAATTTCCGGCATCTTGTCAGCCCATTCGAGTTATGTGGACATAAAGGGAAAAGTTGAGACGGTGTAGGGTGAAGTTCCTGGGCAGCTCAGTTGGTAAGAGCATTGGTGTGTTCAGCCAAAGGTTCTGGGCAAGATACCCGGCCCCAGAATAGTTTTTCCTTTTATTCAGGTCTCCTTCACAGGGAGCTTTACCTGAAAGCTGGATTTGTATATTTTACAGACTGTTTGGATGTCACCAGTAAGAGTAAACATAAACAATGTCTGACACACCCTTCCTTATAATCTTAATTGAAGATCGACCACACCTACAGTACTATACACTACCCAATACAAACCTTATTTCTTCAGTTCTGTACTGGACAATTGAACGATAAGGCATTGGCGAGAAATCCGATTGCACACCAGATATTTTGTGTTTTGTTTTTTAAGAATAATTGTTTATTTTTTATTGTACTCTACTTTTATGTCTCACTTCACCATGTGCAACATTTTCGTAGTATTAAAATGTACAGTACATTGTGATTGTAATTTAGTTGACGCACAACTCTAACTAGAATTGTCCTCGTTCTCTTCGATCCTTGGTCAGATATTTCTTATGTTTACTCTAACTGGTGGCATTCAAACAGTCTGTAAAGTAACCAGTTATTATTAGACAGAGCTAATGCATAATTTGCAATAAAAAACATTGTTGGTTCCCATTAAAAAAAAAAAAAGAAATCTGCCTCTACTATCTTCAAAATTATTTCATGTACAAAAAATGCATTACATGTATCTGATGTCCCCTTTGATGTAATTTAACTTGTAACTGTCGGTTTGTGCATATCTGAAATATTTCACATGCTATCGGAGGTGAAAGAGTTAAGTGGGCCACCCTATATATGAATGTATGTATTATGTATGTATGTAGATACTCTGAAGTCTGATTAGTGGAGTATGTAGCTAATCGGCGACGTATGCATTGGAAGGGGAAAGGAACTGGCCACCCTACCCCATTATCTCCTGGCCTAGTTGCCTTATAAGTGATGCCTTATTGGTGTTACTTATGAGGCTATGTTGACTGAACAACAACATATACACACACATATACAGAGTGGCCCACTTATATATACACAGAGATTCACGAGGATTTAACGCCACTGACGGAGCTTATTTCTGAAGACATTTGAGCAAAACATGTCATATAAACAAATGTCCTCTTCTCAGTATTTACAGAGTTACATTAATTTGAAGTTTTTTGTAAAATATCTTCATTCTTTAGTTTTATGGTGAAAGAATATTACAAATACAGAATGAACTATTCAGAAGTATCATTTCTTTAATTGGCAAGTATTCTGAAGCTAAAAATGTGCTGTGAACTCCTTAGTTGCTTTGCACATTTTTTTTCATTTTTTAACTAGAAAATTACATTATTCTTACGCACTTATCACAATAATTATTACAAATCACACCACTTCCACTGATTTGATTTCATGCAGTTAAATTTTTCATCCTAATGTACAGTCTTAGAGAGTTTACAACACATTTTAAAAGATGTCGCCGTCCACTTCTATACACTTGGCCACATGCTTGTGAACTGCACTTGTCGCTCTACGTAATTGCATATAGCTATCTTTGATTTTCGTAACGGCATGCATAATGCGCGCAAGTAGTTCCTCACGTGTTTGTGACTTCGTTTGGTAGACATCCATCCTATGCATATGCTCACCAACGTCTCCAGGATACTGAAGAAAGACATGATTGACTGTTCACATCAATGAGATTAAGATGGAAATTGATGGTGCAGACAAATAATAAAACTAGAGATTTAATTTAAACTTTCGCCAAAAAGGAAGAGAATGAAAAGTATTTGGGTATTGAAATAGTTAATTACATTTTCAACATGTAACTTGATGATCACTGTTATAGCATCTCTGTATTTAGTACATGATGATCCGAAAAAATGTTCTAACATCATCCAGTTCTGTTTAAATCCCGCAGCAGATACCCAATCAGCACATGCACATGGTTTGTACATAAACTGATACATGAACCACTTGTTGGAACGAACCTCACAACATTCGCAACCAAAGGCAACAATCTGACTTGTCTCATTGAGCACGAGCCCCGCCAAACAGCTGCTGACACGACTTTGTCACATGCTCGTGCTGGCTGCTGGCTGGCCAAGATCACGCACTGTTCACAGCAATGCATTCCAATAATGAAACGTAATTCTGTAAATATTGAGAATAGGACATTTGTTTATATGATACTTTCTGCTCAAAATGCCTTCAGAAATAAGCTCGTATGTGGCAGTAAATCCTCGTGAATGACCCTGTGTCTACATATATATATATATATATATATATGAAGGGCAGTCAAATGAAAACGGGTCAGATGCCAAAAAGTATAATAGAACATTTATTACCTCAAAAGTAATCTCCGAAACTGTTTATACATTTATACCACTGTGAGACAAGACGATCAATCCCATGCTTGAAAAAGCTTGTGGGCTGTCTACCAAACCATTCTTTAACCAGTCACACACATCCGATGCAAAATGAAGTCCACAAATGTCTTTCTTCAACTCTCCAAAAATGTGAAAATCGCATGGGGAGAGATTTGGACTGTAGGGGGAATGCTGAAATGTTTCCCAACCAAATCTCTGAATCGTATTTCTCATGAAGTTAGCAGTATGTGGGCGAGCATTATCATGAAGAAGGATAATGCCGTTCGATAGCAATTCAGGGTGTTTTGACTTAATGGCGTGTCTCAATTTCTGTAAAGTTTCTCCATAATACTGTATTGATTGTGGCCCCATGTTCGAGAAATTCAACAAGCAGAGGACTGCTACAATCGACAAAGAATGTCAACTTTACCGGAATTTGTGTATATTGCTTTGGACTTTTTCGGTAGGGGAGAATCCTTGTGTTTCCATTGTTGGCTCTGCTATTTGCTCTCTGGTTCAAAATGGTGACACCATAATTCGTCCCTAGTGACAATATAGGGCAGAAATGCATACTCCTCCTCGTGGTATTGTTGCAAATGAACCAGTGAAACAGCCATTCTGTTTGTTTTTTGTTCCTCTGTCAACTGATGTGGAAGCCATTGCACGCAGATTTTTCGATAGTGCAGGTGCTTCTTTTCAATGACGTGTACGGAACCGTGACTTATTCCCACCAAATGACGAAGTTCTTCCACAGTGATCCGTCGATTTCCCCATAAAAGACCATCAGCCTCAGCAATAACAGCAGGAGTGATGGCACGATGAGCTTGTCCTGGACGAGCATCATCTTGCAGTGACACACATCCCTCTTAGAATCTCTTGTGCCATTCCAGTATGCTGTGTTCACCATAAACAGCAGACATGCGATGGTGGATTTCTCGTCCTCCTGCTCCTTCAGCAGTCAAAAATCGCACTATACATCGCTGTTTTTCTTTATCTGCCTCCATTAGTGATGTTGGACGAACACACATATCTCTAACCTCACTTCCAGCACAATAAACGAATGACTACAGTCCATGACTACTTGTATAGTCCCTTTTAGAAAGAGAAAGAATACTCACCATCTCTCTACCCTCATTTATGGTGATGGTGGTATGGTCGATACCTTTTCCAATGACCACGAGTTAGCAGTGGAGGCACTCTCTCCCTCTTCAAATTCTGATTCCTCTCCTCCATAAAGTTCCTCGTCCGTGTCCATGTCATCCAAATTGATTACGAACCGATCATTAATTTCATCTACTAGTCCATCCTTCTCCCAATAAAAATTGTTCAACTTTTCTCACAGGCCTTTCTCCAATTGAAGTACGCCCCCGAACAATGCTGTATAGCACATTTTTTAAGAATTTGAGTTTTTAATGGAACATCGATGTATAGCACACCCTACACATGGAAAACACACTGGAATGTCGAATATCCCTCCCCAAGTGGCAGTAATATTCAGACATTTGAACCACTTCAGTAGAACAGTGATGTATAGCAAACAAGATGACGGATGTAGGCAGTATGAATGTTTCACCAAGCAATCTAAAATGTCTCAATATGTCGAGAAAACGCAAAATTAACATGTCTGAGTGGAATGATATCAAACGGAAGAAGCTACGGGACTCTGGAAAGACATACAAAAGCCGCAAAGGCAAAGAGGTGCCTGGAAAAACCCTTCCAAATAAGATGAGTGGAACAACGCTGTATAGTGTTATTCCTACTGCAGTACACAAAATTTCTGGTCGCCTGATCGCTATTTATGATATTCATGTTCCTATAAATTTATGTGCTATTTTTAAGTTCTTTTCAAATATTATGACTGAAACTGAACGTACTATGAAGGATGGATCAGCAGTAGGCTACATAGAAATGACCTAACCCTATTTTATTAATAGTTATTTTAAAGTTAATTATTTGCAATTTTAATAGAATACCATAGTATTTTATTCTCAGCCTAGGGTTTGTGGCCCAGAAAAATTCAGAAAAGGGTGTTATGTTATGACACTGGAAATAAAAGTTACATTACATGAGGAATATCACAGACTTTCTTATAAAGAACAGTCAATAGGTTTGGTAAAATATATTGTCATGTCAGAACCTGCAAGACAGAAAAAGAGAAAAAGTGATGCAAATTTTCGAAAATTGGCTTCATTCTGAGAATTTCCATGACAGGCAGATCATTTCAAACACGTTACAAAGAAGACATTACAGCCATAACAAAATTAAAAAACACTTCCACTTATGCAGAACACATCACAAATGCTAACCACACCTACAGAGACATCAACACAGATATGGAAATTCTATACATCCAACCAAAAAGCCAGAAACTAAGCACACTAGAACAATACGAAATATACAGACACACAAAAACACATCCAAACGAAATTCTCAACACACAACTCAATTTCAGAACACACACGCTCTTTGACTCCACATTACATTACACAAACACAACCCCACAGGAAACAAACAAAAGGCGCCAAGACCAACAATAAGCAGTTCTGAAGATGGCCTATAGCAGACTGAAACATGTTAACAAAGTAATATAAAATTTAACACAAGAAAGACAAATAATACGTTTTCTGAAGTGATATAGTGTTAAAAGTTGTGTAATCAAGATGTACAAAGTAATTACGGTATTTACATGCTACAGAACCTTAAGGTGTTACATAAATTATGTTATTTTTGTGACTTTTCTTTGTTTTTAATGTTTATAATATCACAAATCCATGTTTTATTAGTAAGTGTTCATCAATAGAAAACATACAGCATTGTTCCACTAAGTAACATACATCGTTGTTCCACTGATATTCCTTATAAAACTACTTCAATTTTAAAACATTCAGTAGTAGACAGCTGATTAACAGTTCATATGTATTGTGATGTTGTAATGTGCCTGTTTCCTTGATATACGGATTAAATTATTGTTTATTTTTATGATAATATTGTTTTATGTCTCTATTGTAAAAAATGGAAAATGTTCTATACAGCACTGTTCAGAGGCGTACTTCAATTTTCTTCCGTCACTTTTGCAAGAGCGCTCTCAAACAACAATTTCATATCTTTACTTTCAAACGAAATATGATGCTTCGCAACGTCATTTTTAACCCATCCCCATATTAATTTCATAGCATTTAAGTCACAAAAGTGGCTTAGTTTAGTGGCTGTCTCACTACAGTATGGGAATGCACTGTCGCAATTAGCTCGATTTCATATGTTTTAAAATTGTCTTTTATAGTTTTTATAAGTTCTTCAATGTTATTGTTACAGAGCTAGGACTGCATTTCACATTACGGTGTTGATGAAAATGGTGCCTTATTGAGTTCTGTTGAATGATAGGGGGCACTGTTCATAACAATGATACTAATGAGAGGAATGTTTGGTAATAATTGATTAATGAACCAGTTCTTAAATACAGTACCATCCATCTCCTCGTGATAGTCCTTAGTTTACTTAGATTTGAAAGTTAGAAATGTGTTGGGAATGAAACCTATTAAATATCCAGCGTGTAAAATAATAAACCGCTGATCTTTTTCTATTGGGGTTTGAAATGCGAAGTCAATTTCATCATCATCGCTTTTCCAAACTTTGCGTTTCATATGGTTCACATTAACCCAAGTTTCGACTAGATAAATAACATCGCGTCAGTGGCGCATAATTCCTTCATTCTTTTTAAGAACTTAAACCTTTTTAAAATGACATCTGACCTTTCCATTAAAAATGTTCTACCTTGAGTATTTTTAACATATCTAAATTTAATTTCTTTTAAGAATTTCTCTCAAACTCCATATGCTCCCAGTGAATAAGTTTTCCTTAATTAAAGTGTCATTTATATATTTCAAACTAGGCAAAAAAATCAGTCCGATACTTACTTACAAATGGCTTTTAAGGAACCCGCAGGTTCATTGCCGCCCTCACATAAGCCTGCCATCGGTCCTTATCCTGTGCAAGATTAATCCAGTCTCTATCACCATATCCCAATCACTCAAATCCATTTTAATATTATCCTCCCATCTACGTCCCAGCCTCCCCAAAGGTCCTTTTCTCTCTGGTCTCCCAACTAACACTCTATATGCATTTCTGGATTCGACCATTCGTGCTACATGCTCTGCCCATTTCAAACGTCTGGATTTAATGTGTCTAATTATGTCAGGTGAAAAATACAATGCATGCAGTTCTGTGTTGTGTAACTTTCTCCATTATCCTGTAACTTCATCCCTCTTAGCCCCAAATATTTTCCTAAGAACCTTATCCTCAAACACCCTTAATCTCTGCAAATCAAGATTTCAGGTATAACTCCCTGTAAAGTTGATTTGAATAATTTCGAGGGAAAAATTGTTCCGGAGCCGGGTATCGAACCCGGGACCTTTGGTTTAACGTACCAACGCTCTACCACTGAGCTACTCGGGAACTCTAACCGACACCGATCCAATTTTTCCCTCTATATCCACAGACCTCAAAGTGGGCTGACAACCGTCAAGCAACCAACTTCGAGTGCACACTAACTCCGTGTGACTTAAGTTGTGGTTTTCTGTTAACGAACAGTGACGTGTATTATGCAAATCAAGATTTCAGGTATAACTCCCTGTAAAGTTGATTTGAATAATCAATAATTAAGTCACACGGAGTTAGTGTGCACTCGAAGTTGGTTGCTTGACGGTTGTCAGCCCACTTTGAGGTCTGTGGATATAGAGGGAAAAATTAGATCGGTGTCGGTTAGACTTCCCGAGTAGCTCAGTGGTAGAGCGTTGGTACGTTAAACCAAAGATCCCGGGTTCGATACCCGGCTCCGGAATAATTTTTCCCTCGAAATTATTCAAATCAACTTTACAGGGAGTTATACCTGAAATCTTGATTTGCATAATACACGTCACTGTTCGTTAACAGAAAACCACAACTTAAGTCACACGGAGTTAGTGTGCACTCGAAGTTGGTTGCTTGACGGTTGTCAGCCCACTTTGAGGTCTGTGGATATAGAGGGAAAAATTGGATCGGTGTCGGTTAGAGTTCCCGAGTAGCTCAGTGGTAGAGCATTGGTACGTTAAACCAAAGGTCCCGGGTTCGATACCCGGCTCCGGAACAATTTTTCCCTCGAAATTATTCACCCTTAATCTCTGTTCCTCTCTCAAAGTGAGAATCCAAGTTTCACAACCATACAGAACAGGTAATATAAGTGTTTTATAAATTCTAACTTTAAGATTTTTTGACAGCAGACTAGATGACAAAAGCTTCTCAACCAAATAATAACAGGCATTTCTCATATTTATTCTGCGTTTAATGTCCTCCTGAGTGTCATTTATATTTGTTATTGTTGTTCCAAGATATTTGAATTTATCACCTCTTCGAAGAATAAATCTCCAATTTTTATGTTTCCATTTCGTACAATATTCTGGTCACGAGAATAATCATACACTTTGTCTTTTCGGAATTTACTTCCAAACTTATTGCTTTACTCGCTTCAAGTAAAATTTCCGTGTTTTCCCTAATCGTTTGTGGATTTTCTTCTAACATATTCACGTCATCCGCATTGAAAAGAAGTTGATGTAACCCGTTCAATTTCAAACCCTGTCTGTTATTCTGAACCTTCCTAATGGCATATTCTACAGCAAGGTTGAAAAGTAAAGGTGATTAGTACATCTTCTTGCTTTAGCATAGATAAAAACTGGCCCATACACGTTTTGCTGTAAGTTTGATTGAGACACATTTTAATTAATCAAACTAGTTTCTTGGGAATACCAAATTCAATAAGAATATTATATAAAACTTCTCTCTTAACTAAGTCATATCCCGTTTTGAAATCTATGAATAACTGATGTACTGTACCCTTATACTCCCATCTTTTCTCCAATATCTGTCGAATACAAAAAATTTGATCAACAGTCGATCTATTATGCCTAAAACCGCACTGACGATCCCCAATAATTTCATCTACATATGGAGTTGATTTTTTCAAAAGAATATTGTACAAAATTTTCTACGACGTCAGCAAAAGTGATATTCCTCGAAAGTTACTACAGTTGGTTTTGTCCCACTTCTTAGAAATAGGTACAATTATGGACTCCTTCCATTATTCTGGTACAATTTCCTTTTCCCAAATAACAAGTTTATAAATTTCACTAGATAATGTGCTTCCATCCTGTTGTACTAATTCTGTTGGAATTTGATCGATACCTGGAGAGTTGTACTTTTTCAGATTTTCTATTGCACTTTCGACTTCTAAAAGTGTGGGTTCGGGTATAAATGGCTCAGCCGTTTCTATTTGAATTTCGTCCCGATCATTTCTATTTGGCCTATGTACATTTAGTAGCTGTCCAAAATAATTTTTCCATCTGTTCAGGATTGAATGAGAGTCTGGAAGCAAGTCACCATTCTCATCCTTGATCACGTTTACTCTTGCTTAATATCTGTTCTTAAATTCCTTTATACCCTTATATAAATCTCGAATGTTTTTATTTTTACTATTTGTTTCTACCTCATTCAGTTTTTCCTTCAAGTTACCTCTCTTTTTATTCCTAAGTGTACGACTTGCTTCCAGTCTTTCATTGAAATAATTATCTCTATTCTCCTCAACTGGATCCTGCAAGAATTTCAATTTTGCCTGTTTCCTTCTTTCTACTACCATGAAACAATCTTCATCAAACCACGGTTTCTTTTTCTTAGTTTCATAATAACCTATGCTCTGCTCAGCTGCAATTTTGATACTATCTCTAATACTTTCCCACATGCTATTAACATCTAACTCTTTCTCAACTTTGTCAGAACTTCCTAAAGTGACAAACCTATTCGAAATTCGACCTGATAATGTTGCTTAGTTTCCTCGTCCTTTAATTTCAGAATATTGAATTTACTAATATTAACTTGTTGCTCTTACTGATAATATAGTCTTTCTCTTAATTCTTCAATTACCAAATAATGGTCAGAATTACAGTCTGCCCCCTGAAAGTTCGAATGTCTACTATACTAGTATATCTCCGTTTATCTATCAAGATGTGATCTATTTGGTTGTGTGTCAATCCATCTGGAGAAGTCCAAGTATATTTATGTATATTCTTATGGGGGAATGTTGTACTTTTGACAATTAAATGTTTTGATGTGGCAAAGTTGACTAACCTAACTGCATTGTCATTACTAGTTACGTGTAGGCTGTCTTTTCCCATAGTTTGTTTAAAAATATCCTCCCGTCCTACTTTAGCACTGAAATCCCCAATAAAATTTTCATGTGATATCTGGATAACTGATCAAAAAGTATGTTCCAATTCCTCAAAGAAGCTATCCTTTATATGGTCGTCTTTCTCTTCTGTAGGGGCGTGAGGATTTATAACTACGATATTGCACCATCTACCCTTAAGTACTGAATATGATAACCTGTCACTGATAAATTTGATCTTTTTTACTGCTGATTTTATTCTTTTATGAACAAAGAATCCTGTTCCTAATTGGTGATTATTTTTTTCTTCCCCATAATACAACAAGTAATCTCCTATTTGTGATATGCCATTCCAATCTAACTTAACCTCACGTACTCCCACGAAGTTTATTCTATATCTAGCTAGTTCTTTTGCTACTAATGTTACCCCTCCTATTCTATAAAGAATAGTTACATTCCACGTACCAAATCTCATAACCTTATTCCTTTGCTATGGTCGTGCCAGAGAATCAGTCCCATTCCAAGCTTATTGTAAGGATTCGTAACAAGCTGTTTTTTACGGGATGGGTTGTTAGCCCTTCGCCCAACCCCCAAGCTGGAGGACCACCTCTTATCGGACACACACACACACACACACACACACACAAAAATAGGAATGGTAATAGAAGAAAAAGTGCAGCTCTACAAAGAAAAACACCACGTAGAGAGAAGATCTGATTATGATCTCCCACTACCTGTTGAAGACTGGTCACACCAGCACAATGGACGAAAATATATGAAATAAATGGCTCAACAACATACCAGGTAGATATCTTCACGGACGGCAGCCAAATCGAAGTCGGTGCAGGAGTAGCAATATATGTAAATAGAACTCCGACAAAGAAATTTAAGTACAGGCTACATCAAAATTGTTCAAACTATCAAGCCGTGGCTATAACCATTTTGAAGTCCCTGAAACAACTACAATCTCTCCTCAACTGTATTAACAACAACAAAACAGCAGCCATTCACACTGATAGGAAAGTGATGCTTGCCTCACTGAAAAATAATGTTATACATAGCTCAATAATAGAAGAAATTCGAAGGAAAATTCGCCAACTTAAGGACCTCAACTGGACAATTCACTTTGGATGGGTAAAGGCTCATATTGGAATAGAAGGCAATGAATTGGCAGACAGACTTGCCAAAGAAGCAGCCCAAGATAGTGAACTACCTATAATCTATAACAGGAAACCTGCAACATCAATTGTCACTGAGCTGAGGAAAGAATGTCTTGAAAAGTGGAAGAGTCAATGGCAAAACACACAGAACGGTGCCACATGCAAATTATTCTTTCCAACAATAGAACGACTAAAACTCAAAATCCCCATATCACCAGAGTTCACAGCACTTGTTACAGGGCACGGGAAAACAAAAGCTTACCTTCATAGGTTTAAACTAGCAAACAATCCATTGTACCCCTGCAGCGTAGGAGAGCAAAATACACACCATCTCATCCATGAATGCAAAATATTGGAAAGACAACGGAAAATTCTGAAGAACCAGATTGTACAGTATCTAGTGGAGAGAATTGGCCAACCACTTACAGTAACCTCATAGCAAGATACACAAATGCGTTCTCAAGATTCATTAAATTGATAGACTTCGACAAATTGCAGTAATACCGCGAGTCAGATGAGATGCAAATGTATTATATATATTTTATTTGAAGTCTGCAGAATTAGCATTTCAATATAAAAGAAAAAGACTCAACATCACACTTGTATATAAGTATTGTATGGTATATGATAACTGATGTAAATATGTTATAGTTTTATTTTTACTTTATGGGATTAGACATATATATAAAAGGAACAATATACATCCATAAATCAGAGAAGGATTTAAAAAAAATAAACACTACCAACATTAAATAAATCAATCACCTCCAACTTCGAAAGTGAATAAACTTTAACCACTTCTAAGTTAGAACATACAGTTAAAAGAAAACTAAAACGTGCAATATTACTTTGTAATGGGACAAGCACGCACACACACACTCACTCTAAAACCTTGATAAGATGCTCTTCAAGGGACCGCATGTAAAGCACGTATTAGGGGGTATACTAATTTTGACTTATATACGGTATCTATTAGCATTTTGTCTATTTAATTACGATTCAAAAGTAATACAGTATTACTCCATTATGTAATTACTGTACTGTATGCCAAAGACATTTACAACAATGTATGTACTGTACTTATTTCTTTCGAAAAAAGTCATTTATAGTTGTTTGCCATGTGCATGTTCTCCAAGTCCTCATGTTTACCATGCTTCACTTTCCTACACTTACATCCTCCCTACGTCACAGTTGCAGTGATTGAGTCGCGATTTTTTTTAATATCGTCCATAATGTCGATGATGGGATTCCTAATGAATTGGAGAGTTATTTCTGATTAAGAGTACTGTTTTCATCGTCTATGAACTGTTTGTGGTAGGCAAGAGTTAATTCATGTTTCACTTTTGCCCAAAGCCTTAACGAATTTCTTCTTTTGGATTTAATAGAACCACATAATTTACATTTTTCATTCTAGGTACTGTATACAGAGTGTAAGGGGTTTAAAGTGCCATCCTTTTCACAGTAATCGGAGATGGTCTAAAGGATCAAAAAATATCCAACATAGGATCAAAACTTGATAGTTTTCCCAGAAAAAAATATTTCTTTTCTTATTTTAATTTAGTTATACTGCTTATATCATTAGTAAAATTACGAAAACAATTACATCAGTAGGTATATCTAGCAAAGAGTCAATATTAGTTTAAATAAATAAGTTTTCTGATTAACTCTACTTTGGCATTCGAGACCTTTACCAAAGTAGAGTTAATCAGAAAACTTATTTTATGCCTGTATCAAATAATATAAATAAAGAATGGGAAGAACTTAAAACGATTTTAAAAGAAGCAGCCTCAGAAGCCTTAGGGAAGAGAAATAAGAGGAAAAATAAACAATGCCTACACTTTTGGAATGAAGATATAAAATTATTGGTGCAGAACAAAAAGCAATTATATTTAAATTATTTAAACACTCGTTCAGATACAGATTACATTAATTATAAGAAACAGAGTGCTATAGTTAAAAAAGAGATTAGGAAACTTAAAAGAGAGAGTTGGGAGAAATTCATAGCTGATATTGAATATGATGTACAAGGAAGACAGACCAATGCATATAAAGTCTTGAAGAAATTAAATCGGGATGAAAAGGATGATATACAGATTAACCCAATCACAGAAAAAGTGTAGCTTGATTATTACACAAAATTATGGACAGAAGAAGAAAATAACGTATCTCCGATAATAATAAATATTGACAATAATATAGATCCAATCACTATAGATGAATTAAAATCAGCTCTTAAAACGTGTAGAAATCGAAAAGCACCTGGCTCTGATGAGATAAATATGGAACTGATAAAATATGCTCCAGATAGGTTTTTACATAGATTTTTAAATTTCTTAAACATATGCTGGAAATGTGGACACATTCCTGAAGAATGGCAAACTGCAATTATTGTGCCAATATTTAAGAAAGGAGACAGAAAGGATTGCTCCAACTATAGAGGCATAAGCCTGCTGAATACTGGATATGAAGTGTACTCGAAAATTATTACAAAGTGACTAAATATAATAGCAGATACAATGATTACAGAAGAACAAAATGGCTTTAGAAGTAATAGATCATGCATAGATAGTATATTTTCCTTGAGCCAAATAATTGAAAAACACAGAGAATATAATATCCCAACTTGCATAGCTTTCATCGATTATGGAAAGGCCTTTGATACAGTTAAACGAGAAAAATTATGGGAAATATTAATAGCAAGAGGAATCCCAAAACATTTAATAATAACAATACAATGTTTATATAAAAATACTACAATTAAAATAAAATTAAACAAAGCTATCACTATGAAATTAGAGAAATAACAAGAGGGTGCCCATTGTCGCCTACTTTATTTAACTTTTACATAGACGAAGTCAAAAGACAGTGGCAGATAAATTTAAAATCAAATTTATATAAATAAGGAATATTTGAACACCCTACTCTTTGCAGATGATCAGGTAATATTTGCAAATTCAGAAGATAACCTACAGAGGGCCCTATATAACCTGAACATAACAGCTAAAGAATTTAACTTAAATTTTTCTTTAAAAAAGACAAAAGTTATGGGATTCAAAGGAAAAACACCAATAAGATTAAAAATAATCCTTAATGATGAACCAGTAGAACAAGTGAACCATTTTGAATATTTAGGCTGCACATTATCATATGACAATATAAATGATTTCGACAAAAAAATATTAAAATTTCAAAAACTAATAGGAACAGTTAAAAGAACCTTAGTTAAGAAGGTAAGGACAGATACAGTTCTGAAGTTTTACAAAACAATGGTCATACCAAATTGGTATATGGCTCAGAGATTTGGAACCTAACTAAACAGCAAGAAAGAAGAATGGAGGCAGCAGAAATGAAATTGTTGAGACCGTTGGTAGGATATTCACTGTTAAATCATAAACAAAACAAATACATTAGACAGGAATTAGGCATTTAAAATATAATTGATGTAACACATAACTATATAAATAGATGGCACGAACATGTATAGAGAATGTCATCAGACAGAGTTCCAAGAAAACTGCACAACTATAGACCCATGGGACGACGGGATGTAGGAAGACCGAGACGACGATGGAGTGACCAGTTTTAGACTTCAATTAACTATTGGGACGGAACAGGCCGGACGGCCTAACCCATGATGTTTATGATGATGATAAATATTTGTGTGTTCTATTATGTTTTCGTGATATTAAATAATGCATGCTTAAATTTGTTAATATTCTGGTGTGAGAGACGAGGCAACATATTCAGTGGGCAGTACTCTGCCAGACATACATACATGTCAGCTGAGTTCAAGCTCCCTGTCCTTAGGTCTACTGCCGAGTAGATGGCAGTTCAGTACAGATATTCGATAACCAACTTGCAATGTCATTCACAGTTTAGGAATATCATATGTTATTCATTTATGGAGAAAGTCGTTGTAATTCAAGTGAGACAAGAAGATGTACCGTCAACATTTTCCGCGAAAAAGGTTACCTAATTGGCGAACTTTTGTAACAGTTTCTCAATGATTATTAGAAATTAGGAGTCTCTTACCCCATTTCGAAAACCACGCAACCAGAAATTTGTTTAAAAATGGTACTGCTTTATGGAAGCGGGAGGGTTTAAAATGTTTCATTAGAAAAAAAGTTTGTGTGATTCTGTGCAGTAAACCATTATTGTTTATTTTTTAAATGTACATTAAAAAATGGAGCAATATTGTTAAATAAAATGGAAATTTACCATAATGTTCTATTAATGAGATTGAAAGTTTGTATTTGCTGCTCGTTTTATGTAAATAGCAGTATTGTCATGGTCCACCCCTGCATTAGAACAGAGCATCTATTTTGTATCAGTATGTCTGTACCCACTTGAGCTGTACTGTTTACTTGTAAACCCTCTCCTCCCCATCCAGCATTGTTGCCAAATGTCTAATATTGTAAACTTTAATATAGTTAAATATTGCAATTATAAAAAAAATTGTGAAGACATTTTTTCTTCCTTACAACATGAATAATCATCAGTTAAAATAATGGCACTTATACCCCTTACACCCTGTATAGTTTTCCTCTTTTCTCATTTTTGCATTATATAATGCTTGTCTGTTGCTCTGTCATCCCACAAACACAAAAAGCAGCAACTAAAGTCTAGGTTTCCTTCGTCCCTGTCACATGAAATAAAGAAATTGATGATAGCAAATTGCCATTAAGTAGCAATATGGCCTTCAAAATTCGTTTCAATGAATCTATAGTCACCAGTCTGTAACACTATGTCCAATGCCCAAATCCTGCATTAAAGTTTTAACTTTTACACAGAAATACATGTTGTCTCTCATCATAAAATATTTAGTAAATTGTGCATATCGAGGTCTTTAATGTTCTTTCCGAAAAAATTACGTTGCTGTAGCCTGAAGTCCACAAACTTTGCTCCCCCCCCTTTTTTTTTATCTAAATTTAAATAGAAAAACCACCAAGAAAAGAAAACAGAGAAGATACCAGGAGTCCAGTGATAGTGATGAAGACGGACGACATTCCACTAAAGATTCGTCAGATGAGTGGGTTGGAGAGGAAGATAACAATGATAATGACAGATGTAGATTCATTTTCCGGGCTGAGAGGCCGTGGTCTATTAGTTGGTTTTATACCAGACGTTTCGTCTGCAACTGCGGCAGACATCTTCAGTGGAGTGGTATCCGAGGTCGCAAGACTCTTCTCGGCGTACCTGAGGCAACTGATCCTGTGTCTGGTTGTGCCTCCACTGAAGATGTCTGCCGCAGTTGCAGACGAAACGTCTGGTATAAAACCAACTAATAGACCACGGCCTCTCAGCCCGGAAAATGAATCTACATCTATAGACTCCGGCCGTGAAAGCCTACACTGCAAGATTAACCGCCTCTACGGGGAGGATAAATACAAACTGATCCGAAGACTGGAGGTGCTCCGAAAGTTCACTCCACTGAAGATGTCTGCCGCAGTTGCAGACGAAACGTCTGGTATAAAACCAACTAATAGACCACGGCCTCTCAGCCCGGAAAATGAATCTACATCTATAGACTCCGGCCGTGAAAGCCTACACTGCAATGATAATGACAATTTCGATGACCCTAAACTAGGAGATCAGCTTTTAGTGAAGTTCCCAACTAAAAAGATAATTAAATATTATGTCGGTTGCAATGAGGAACTGGTTCCAGGAGAAGGACTTGATCTTCGTTTTGTTAGAAATTGGGCTGGATTCCAGTTCAAATATCCTGAGATGGAGGATGTGAGTCTTATTGACTATGTTCAGGTAGAAAGAAAACTAAGTGCTTCTGTTCCTATGGAGGAAAAGGAATTCGTAAAATTTGGTGTTGATTTTCAGGGTTATGATATTAATTAGGAGATGGAAACTGTATTTTCTGTATTTTTCCGGGCTATTTTATTAATTAGTACATTAATAATGTGATAATGTTGTGTGTAGTTTGACGTAATTTTGTCTGCCAATTAATTAAATATTTCCTATTAAATTTATGAGCCTTAACCTATTTAATGTATGCCCATTAAAATAACTGTATTAAAGTTCGCATTTTTCTATCTCAAATAAAAAAAAAATAAAAAATAGAAAAGTAAATAATAATAAAAGCATCCAAAAGGAGGTCGATATCGACCGGAATGAGAGCAAACGTTCATTTACATGTATTTTTAATATGGTGGTCGACTTAACACCATGTACAGGGTTGAGTCGACCAGTGTTTAAAATTTGTTTTCCTCAGTGACCGTGGAAGTTCATAAAATGAAAATAACAGAAAACAATCTCTGAGTTGTGTGCTATAACATAACATTTTCAGTGAAATAGTAGATCGCATTATCTGTGAAGTAGCGTTAAAAATACGAAAAAAAGCGGTCAACTCTAGACAGTTTGACGGTACAGCTAATGATTACAAGATTAATGATTACAAGATTGTCACTTTGAACAATAATGTATTCAAAATCAATGTCCCAGACCCTGACACTTACAGAGCTCTGGCATAGAAATTAAAGGATGAAAAAATACAATGGTATATATATATATATATATATATGAAAACAAACATGAAAGGGCAATTCGAGTTATTGCACTAGGAATTCATGTGTTATGTGTCATAGAAGATATCAAGGAAGACTTACCCTTGAAAGAGGATATAAAATTACTGATACTGTTAACATACTCAAAAATAAGAAACAGGAAAATGAAAGGAGTGAGCAAACTGTTGTTAAACACAGACTCCCCCTGTTCATGTTAACATTTGATAATAAAGAAAGTATCAACAGAATATATGAAATTACGTCTATTTTTAAAATAATGGTAAAAAATAGAATTCTAAATTGATACCGCAATGTAAAAGGTGTCAAGGGTTCAACCACACTCAAACTTACTGTCAGAAAGAACCATATTGTGTCAAATGTGCAGGAAAACATGTCAGTAGAAATTGCAATATAAGTAGGCAAACTACTCCAAAATGCATAAACTGTGAGGGAGCACACCCAGCAAATTGTAGGGGGTGTGAGGTTGCTAAAGAGCTCAAAATTATAATGCAAAGTCAAAGGGCACAGCAGACAACTAAAGTATATTATAATAGGGAAAAGAAAACCGAAGATAAAGAAAGTAAACCAAGGACCTCTGGGTAAAAAACGTATGCACAAATATCACAAATAAACAATAATAAAAATGAAAATTCATTTGCTGAAACATTTGCTCTTATCCTTAGTAGGTTAGATGAACAAAATGAAACAAATAAAATGATAATCAACAGACTGGATAAACTAGAAAATAATGTGGAAAAGAGTATAGTAAGCAAGAAAAAAAAAAACAAAGAAATATTGTATTAGGATTGCAACATGGAATGCCAATGGGTTACTG
This sequence comes from Periplaneta americana, assembly GCF_040183065.1. Classification (NCBI taxonomy): domain Eukaryota; kingdom Metazoa; phylum Arthropoda; class Insecta; order Blattodea; family Blattidae; genus Periplaneta; species Periplaneta americana. The sequence goes on along the minus strand of NC_091128.1, from coordinate 14,652,592 downwards.
CAAAAACATGAATTGGAAGTTTTCCTATGGAACAAAAAAATTGATATTTGCTTAATATCAGAAACTCATCTTATTAAACAATCCTCTATTAAAATACGTGGATTTAAAGTATACCACACTATCCATCCTTCTAATACAGCTAGAGGTGATTCAGCTGTGATAATTAGACATTCACTTAAACACACTGAAGTTACACAAATAACACTTGAATCTCTACAAGCGACTACTGTATGTGTGCAAACTAAAAACTCTAAATTTAATATTATTGCGATATACTGTCCTCCATGATATATATTACAAAAAAGTAACTATTCAGATCTGTTTAAAACACTTGGTAGCAGATTGAATTTAATTAGTTACCACTGCCACCGGGTATATACCCATTTGCAGTGTGAATAAATACATACATACATACATTGCTTACTTTAATTGTTGATGGGATCAATGTCTCAACTATCATTATAAAGGAACTTTATAATGATGGATTTATTTCATCGGTCCAATGGGATCAATGTCTCAACTATCATTATAAAGGAACTTTATAATGATGGATTTATTTCATCGGTCCAATTTATTTTATTTGAGTACATAATGTACCTAGATGTATTAATTGTATGTGTGTTATATTCCACTGTGTCGACTGCAAACTAGTGTGATGTCAGCGCCAACCCTAGGAAAAAAGCAGAATCTCACGCTCAAGCTGGTTTGAAGGTCATTGAAATCAGTCCTGTTACATCAAAGGTACTGACGCGAAGTGTCCATACTTGTAATTCCCTATACGCTGACAACATCAGTGAAATACTTACTCCATGGCGTTGCCATGACATTTTGAACAGGTCTTTATGCTTGGTTCTTCAATATAACATTTTTAAGATATCTCGTTTTCTTACTGGAATGATACAAAGTCATCTTATTTAATCATGGAACATTGTCATCTCACAACTTCTGAAATGCTTAGAGCTGTGGGAATGATAGAAGGTGGTCAAAGACAGGCTCATGTTGCTCGAGTCTTGAACACATTACAGAGTATTTTACATTACAGAGTGTTATTAACCAATTATGGTTACATTATCAAGTCACAGGTGAGGTTAAGGAATATCATCAAGATCGAGGAAGGAAAACAACAGCACAACAGGATCGATTTCTGATTCTGCATACTAAGTGTCAGTGGACTGTCACTATCAGCAAGTTGTATCTGTCCTGCAGGACACTCATGGAGTTGTTGTAAGCAACTAGACTATAAGAAACCAACTTCATGAAGCATCACTCTTCGCTCGATGCCCATGGGCATAAGAAGATGTCAACTGGGGTTATGAAGAATTGGCTCATGTTTTCTGATGAGTCTAGATTCTGTTTTCACTCTGATGAAAGACGAATCAGGGTTTGGTGTCAACCTGGGACACCAGAAAGACTCCGTCATGTGTAGGAAGTCCATATCTACAGAGATGGTTCAATCATGGTGTGGACAGGATTAATGATGGACAGAAGAACAGGCCTGTTTTCCTGGAAGGGACAATGAATCATAATATGTACTTAAATCCTGTTCTGCAACCAATTGTGAGACCATTTGCTAATGTCCAAGGTGAATGTTCCATTCTTATGCATGACAATGCCCGCACTCATACTGCTCGAGCAGTTTGTGAATAGTTTCAGCAAGAAGAGATTTTTGTACTGCCTTGACCTGCTCAGTTTCCAGATCTTAACCCCATAGAACATGCACGGAATCAACTTCAGATGGCTGTAACATCAGGTATGGAGAATATAGAGAACGTTGGATTCTTTCAGACTGCTCTAATTCAGGCTTGGGATAATCTTCTACAAAAAGACATTGAAAATCTGATTTTAAGCATGCTGTGCTGATGCCAAGCAATGTTAAATGCACGAGGAGGCAATACTGGTTACCAGTGACATGCAGTGGCCCAACAGATTACCAAAGCAGCCGCGTAGTCAAGTTTTATTTTCCTTCTTACTATTTATATTTGATTCAAATACTTATAACATTACCAATTATAAAAATACGTTGGTAGTTGGTACCCATTTTTTTTTTACAAAATCTATAAGATTAGACCTACTGCAACTACTGCCTAAAATTAAAAATACTATTGCAAAAGACTAAGTATTGGTAAGTCGAGACGAGCTATTCCATCTTGTTGGGGAAACATGTGGTAATAATCATCGACCCGGAAATTCATCAAGAAATGTTGTGCACTTTGATGATTTGGAGAAAAACAATGCAAGCCCAGAAAGAGTAGCAAAAAATATACGGCATTCAGGAATACTTGAGCACTTTGGGACAGTGCTAAATTTAAACAGTGTGCATAACAGTGAACAAAGAGAGCTTGTGGAAAAGACGCCTTAATATAAGCTTGACACCATGTAATGAAGAGGCCATCACTGCACTTCCCTCTGTGCGACAAGTTTCTTACTGCAGTTTGAAAAGTCTTGAATATGTCTTAAAAATAAGATCAGAATATGCTGCCACTGTTTTGTCCTCACTTACATCACGGAGGCACACAAACCGCTTTACCCCCACCCTTCCTTCAATCGTATATCAATAAACGAGAGAAAATTGCGATTTATTCGACATGTCAGTTGTCTCATCAGCTAATACGGCAAAAAAAAATCAGATTTCTGTAATTGCTGTTTAATTTCCCTATTAAGTGCACTGGCAACAGATTCAATTAAATCGTTTTGAATACCATTTGATACACCTTTGAATACTGTAGATGTCTCCAAGTGATTTTTTAGAAGAGGGTCGTACTGGGTGGTGTAGTCCAAAAGTTCTACATAATTACTGCGTTTGTTGTACATTTTCGACTTACTATTTCCTCTAAATGAAAGTTCCAGTTTTGCAAGTAAACAAACAGCGTTTATAAGCCTTTTCAGAATGTCTCTTTTCATTATGTAGAATAATACTTTGTTGTGTTTGGTCACTTTGCTCAGTTTCAATACGCACAGTTCCAAAAGTCGCAAGTGCATTAAAAGCACGAATATGTGCAATAGCAACATCATGATCCTGTATTGCTTTAGTTAAATTACTGTATTTAGCTTTTGTTGCTGAATTAAATTATTATTATTACCAGACATAATCAAAACTTTTTATTGTACTTATATACACGTACACAATGCAACTACAAAGTACCGGTACAAAGAAACGTGAGAGAAACATATGTTTTACACTCATTCGACTTCACGCACACAGCCAGCCCAGGCAGGCTACCAGCTGCTTGGAGTATATGCATCTACTACAGTCTCATGAGGCGTCCCTCATTGGTTAGAAGTTATGATGATGTAGGTTGTCATGGCAACTTCCATGCTAACCTACATTCAGCACTGCTGGCACGCTAGTGCCAGTTCAGGAACACAGTATGTGCATTGTATATGCCCCATCACACGACTTACAATTAACAAAACTTATTTAGAAACGTTTCTGGACTTTATGATTAAATAAACAGAAAGTTTAATCATGGATTTACATAGATATTGTGATTCTTATAATCAATCAGTACTGCCCAAGCCGTGCTTGGGTTGCTTGGGTGGACTCCACGTCACTGCTGGTTACTAACAACTGAATTCATTTCAATCTGTATGGAATTCAATTTTTTTTTTTTTTTTGTTAAAATGTTTCTGACATTTTACTCAACATGCAGCATTTCAGTTATTGTTTACTCTTCAACATAAAAAATTAAATAATAATTTAAATTTACCTGTTTAAGTGTTAGTCAAGACAATTTATTTCTTAGATAAGGTAATATCTGTTTCACTGCTATGAATAATAAACTGAAGCAAATAATGTACTTGTCCCTTAGACTTTTTTGAGCAGTTTATATCCCAAGTCCATTTATTTGGTAGTTTTGTTCACAAGGCAACGAATTTAAAATCATTTCACTGTTTCAGAAATAATATTTTTCACAAGAAACTCGTCGAAATTGAAACACTTGACAGGTGCATAGGAGTAACGTATATTGTTGGAGACCTGATGTTGCTACTGTATAAAATTATAGCATTCAATTATTTCTCGACTAAATGTACCACTTTATTATGATTAAGAGCTCTATAACTTTCTCCACTTTGAAATCCTAATTCGTAGTTCAATTGTCCAGTTGCTGTATTACATTAACAATAATTCAATTACTGTTAAGTTGGTTGAAATATGGTGAAGAATCTTCAAAGAGTCCCTAATTATTGAAACAGAAGTTTCACATAACTAGTTGAGAGGAACTTCAAAATTTTTTAGAAATGTCCACGATAATTTAGAAATTCCTCCTCTACAACTAAATAATAAGCCATAACTGACCAATTGTCTTCTGAAAGATTATACTTCAATGCCAGATAAGCGATGCAAAGCTCACAGATTGACTTCTTCTCTTTATCCACTTCATCAGCCTGTTGTAAATCTCTCTCAAATCTGAGAGTCAGATTGATAATGATTGCTTTTTGTGTACATCTGTTTATTGCAATTACATTTGCTTTATGATGTAAACCGTCAGTAGGGAGACAGTGGATTTCTTCATGAACTTGCAATCCTAAGGATTTTAGAGTAGAGGCCAATGCAGTCTAACTTTTTGATGTCTTGCATTAATGAGAAGTTCGCCTTTTGGGCATGATCCCAGCACATGTCCAAGTGTTTCAATCTCGCTGCATTCCGGAAAACGACAGCGGATTGTGCTGAACTTCTGCCCAGTATGGCACTAACAGCGGAGATGTTACATGACATTTTTAGGGCATTAGTCCATTCCGAAGAAGACAGTTGTTTCTTGTTAGAGACTCATGAGTTTGTTTTAGGAATCTCAGAATAGAGAATTGAACCCTTAAGGAATGGCTAGTCCAGGTCTTGTAAGCTTCTAATCTTATTTATTTTGAATATGTCGACCAGTCCATTGAGCAGCATCAGCAGAAGTTATTGCTAGTTTGGATAATGCAGAAGTTTTTTCATCATGCAGACGACCGACAAAATGGAGATGATCATCATTTTGTTGAAGTAACATGTCACAAATGTTAATGTGCTAGAGAGAAGCTTCCGAAGTAGCTCTCATTACACCCAGACCACGAAATTTTTTAAGAGCATATAACATTTCATCTGGGCAATCATGAGGTAGTCCAATGATTCCTATTACAGCTCCTTTAATTATTTTATCTACATCTGTCAAAAATTCCTGTCTAATTTTTTTTTAATGGCCCACTTTGTAATGGATAGATAAGACTTGGCGAAATGTATTGGTTAATTATTGAGATCTTTTATATAGGTGATACACATAGTTTATTGATGTTTTTATGCAATGTTGTAATGGTAGATTTTTCATCAAATATAATTTGAGATTGAAAGTTGACCACAGATATTTAATACATTCCTCATTGCCCATTATAGAGGTTATTACTGAACCATTTAGAGATGTAATTTCCATATGAGATAAAACACCACTTTTAATGCTGATTAATTTGCTTTTGACTGGATTGACTGTCAGACCAATGGAGGCAAGATTATTCTCAGACAAACTGAACGAGTGACTGTATCCCAAGGTCACTTTGAGATATTAAAAGCGATATCAGCAAAAGCTAAAGGTGTGAGTTTATTTAAATTAGGATGTAAAAAGCCACATTCATCAGATAAATATATAATACATTTAAAAATGTATTTCAATGGATCAACGTATGGTAAAAATGTGATTTCATGCATTTCTATAAGTAAGAAAATATATCTCAAAAACTGGTACAACATTTTAACAATTTTCGGAATTAGAGAGTCCATGAGCTGGCCTATTTCGTTTGAGGTACCAGTATATAAAAAGTTTCGTTTTATTCCTTAGTGTGATTTAAATTTTTTGCATTTCTACAATATCTTAACAATTCATCAAAAAGACTGAACAAAACTCAAATTAGGCTATTTAAAAATGCACATGAATCTGACAACTACAATTATTGAGACCTTATCAAATATGTGAGCATAACACAATCAAATGCAACATATTACTTTTCTATGCATCAACTACAGTGCTCAACTGGCAAAAAAAAAAAAAAAAAAAAAAAGTAAATAGAATAGCAGTTACAACACACACAAACGAAAACAGTATTAAATTTCAGAAGGCACTCATATCAAGTTCATACTGCATTTTGCTCATGTATAAACTGAAACCACAAACTACCACATTTTAATGTGACAAATGCACAGAAAAATACATATTATAGTTAATATTCTATTCAGACAGAAAAGCAAACATTTAAAGGAACAGTAATAATATAGAAGTACTGTAATTTATTTGCATACCACAAATGCATCTTTAAAGTATTTCAAATTACTGTTCAGCAAACGACGAAATTTTGCACTACTGAAAGTTGTGAAACATTTTTAATACACTCAATAATTGCAGATTAAAAATGACATTATTAAATGACAGATATTTTCTCGTTACACATATTATACAGAAACAGAAATAAGCATGGTACTGGTAATGTTTTATGTAAAGATATGTTGAATAAATTTCTATATACAATCACATTCTTCCAGATTTTTTGCTGAAATTTTCTATTTCTTCTATGATTTGATATTTACAATGCCATATATCAACACATAATAACAACAGAAAGTGGCCACACTTGCACAGCTGATCTGAGCTACGTTGTTCTTCCCTCCTATGATGCAGCTCTCTTAAAGGGGTACTGAACTGAAAATCACATTCTGGGATGATATATTCTAAACAATTCATTTAATTATACACATAATGGCACAAACTAGATCTTTCTACGACTAATGGTTTCCAAGTAACATACATCTAAATGTGGATACTGGTGATGCGTATGATGTCACACTACTACGTCACACCGCAACATGTCCATTCATGCTTTAGTTAATCACATTACATTCATTATAATTTATGTCCAAATCGCAAAAAAATACCGTTCTTCTGCAGCTTTTCTGCTCGGTTTCTTCTTACTTAATGAACCTAAATTATCTGGCTTGTCCTTCCTGTCAGTAACCCCCAGAATTGTGTAACTGCCAACTTTATTTTGCAGTACATTTTCAATAATAGCAGCAAGTAGCTGTTGTCTCCATTTTAAAGATTTCTTATTATACTTTATTTCATACACCCATTCACTGTTAGGTTTTGAAAACTCCACTGAAGCACCTATCACTTCTTTTTCACGCAAATTGTGGTCTAGAGTGGCAATCATAGACCTCACATACATACCCTCGAAACAAGAATACACTCTTTTTGGTAGATACTTCAATCTTTCATTGTGACAGCATTCTAAACTCCCAATGCGTTAAATTGGTCACATGGCTTATATCTCTAAAAATCACTTGTTTTTTATCATTCCTGCTGAAGTAATATAAACCGAGTTAGATTTAATCCATTTTCAACAGAAAGTCTCTTCTTCACTATAATCATAATGAGCACATGAAGTAAATTTTCTACTGTCTTCCCATGAATGTAAGTTACATACATATGTTTCAAAATAGAGATGAATTTTTCTATCACTAATTCATTGTGATTTTCACATACAGCAGATGATTATAAATAGATTTCTTCAATTCCTGTATGTCTGATCATTTCCAAAAGCATTATCTTTTTCAGTAATGATTTTCCAAGATGCCAAACATCTAATTCATTATGGATATTGAGAAATTTCTTTCTTACTCCTGTATGCTTGTCGATAAAACCAGTTTTACAGGTAATCTTTCACATACAAATCTGACTTTTCAGAATAGCTCCCTGTAAAGGTGACTTGAATAATTTAAAGGGAAAAATTGTTCCAGGGTTGGGTATCGAACCCGGGACAGAAAGAGTGTGCACTCAATCTGGGTCTTTGATGTCTTCTCAACCTACATGAGGTATTTGAATATAAAAAGGAATAACTGAGCCAGGGTCTGGTAGAGTTCCTGGGTAGCTTAGATGGTAGAGTGTCGGCACACTCAGCCAAATGTCCCGGGTTTGATAGCCGGCCTCAGAACAATTTTTCCCTTGAAATTATTCAATCTTTCACACAATTCAATTATCAGTTATTTGCAAGAAGGTTTTTCCATGTTCCCTTTAGTCATACCTCTCTGTTGTATTTTGAAGTCCAATATTCTGCAAGTAGCTAGATTCATCACAGCATATTGTCACTGCACCTCCAAAATTCGCCATGTGCATTTAAACAGATTTTTCCAGGAGAAAGAGAAAAGCATTATCACTTTTAATTCTCTTCATTTTCAAAGCTACTTTCGATATAATTTCAATCATTACATGAAAAATGATGAAATTATACCAAAAGTAGTTTTGAAAATCAAGGGAATTAAATGTGATGTTTTTTTTCTTTCTCCTGAAAAATCTGTTTAAATGCACATAGCAAATTTGGAGGTGCAGCAACAATATGCAACATATTTTGCCGAAAGATTGGGTGAATCATATGCCCATCTTCAGCCAAGCACAAATTTTCAAGTAAAGCAGCTCCATAATTTTTTCTCTGTAATCCATGCACGATGAACAGATGGAAAAATGAACTGTTTTACAAGCTAGTGAAAGTAGAATTCAGTGAAAGCAGTATTTTTAAAGTTTGTGTGAATAAAAAGGTTATGTCCATACAAATACATTCTACCTGTAATATCATTTCCTGAGGATGACCAATAATAGGAATGGCTGTTTATACAAACAGTTTTTACACTTAGACACGCCCCCTCCCCCGCTTTTACTTGTAATAGTGTTAGTTACAGGTGCACCACACAACTGACATAATTTATAAAGGAAAAGCAAAGCACTAATAAACACCGTAATCACTGCAAATGTTTTATCCCTTGAAGGACGAGTTTCAATTTCTTCAATATGTGAATCGGTATCACAGGAGGGATATTTCAGTATTTCACAGTCATTACCTTCCGAAACATACAATATATGTTTATAGGTTTCGTATCCTAGTTTGCACTGTACACTTTCATCAGTTTTCAATTCAACACTATCAATATTCCTTACTACAGAAACTGCATATTCTGAGGTGATTGTGGTTCTACTTCTAGTAGCATTATCACTTGATAAAAGTTCTGAAATCAATTTTTTCCTACGGAGAGAACAAGATTTTTTTCTTTGGGGCATATAACTGCTTAGTTGGTATCGTGCCTTCGTTCAGTCTTGGTTGTTTAAATGCACTACATGGGAGGAGCCATATTTTCATTACATCTGGTTGATTGAAGTCTTCTTCACGGAAGTGAATTCCACATATTGGAGCATTCGATATTTGATGTGGGGATGAAGTTCTTTCTTTTTGTATTCAATACCCAGTTCTTGTACAGCATTGGAAACTTTTCTTTATTGGGAAAATTGTAATAACCCACATTTCTAATTTTATTGCTAGTGTTAGCACATCCAAACACACTGCAGAATGGCATATTACTTCTAATAATATTAATTGTAATATCGGAATAAAATATTGTATTTACTCACAGAACAAATTTTAGACAAGACAACACACCACAATAATGAAAAGAATAGTGGGTGAGTCTGGGACTGTATCACTGATAACAAACAAAATGTTAAGCAGCTGCAAGTTTACACAATGCAAGCCACAGGTGTGGTAGTGTGACGTCAGCAACTGTGGTGGACAAAATTTATTTGCTCTATACACTGAAAACCATTTGATATTCTGAGTTGTGGTTTTCAGTGCTGTCATCAGCTCCTTGTTGTCTAAAACATTGTTGTTCAATACCTATTTAACCACAAACATGCCAATAGGCAACCTAAACAGTTGGATAACTTTCTTATCCTATGGTATGTATGGTACATATTACTGTTCTACGTTGCAAACAGTTAATTTTACGTAATGTTTGTAAGTAATTCATGTAGAAGATTTCAAGTTCTAAAATGTTGCCTTGTACTTTTTTCATTTAGCATTCTTTATACAAAGAAAATATTCAGAATAAATTTGCTAGCCCATTTTGAGTGAATAACAGCTTGGTGCAGGAAAGTATAATAGATTTTAAAAAACCTGATGTTCTTTTTGAAGTACATAAAACTAATATATTTACGTGCTGGGTAAATTTACTTGCTGTTTATTGGGTCAAATCCACCTAATATAGTTAGGAGCAATCACTGTACGTAGATAGGCACACAAATAACATACCAAGTCACTTTCTCATTGTCAGGAATGCTGGAAACGTGAATTTCCGTGATACAGGTATATGTTTGCAATATCACAATGCTTAATCTCTACTTCCTGTATCAATAAAATTAGAGTAACCTAAGAAGTATACAAAAGACGAAATTGAAAAGCCTGATAAAGGAGCACACAGTATAGCTTTGTATCACAGATTGTTGTTTAATATTTCTCCCACAAAAAGTGTTAATTTACATTTTAGCGAAAGCTGTTCATTCTGTGCCATTGAAAAAAAAAAAGAAAGAGTTTAGCCTCTGTCATTCCCATTCTACATATGTGACCTCTTATGATTTCACTCCATCTTTATGGTTTTCAAAAGCTTCTTGTACCTCTGGATTGACAGTTCAGAATTTGTTTCCAGATTCTGTCTGGTTTCAATCTACCAGTGTGTTCTTTCCAGGTAATCCAATAAATCTGTATACATTTGTTAAGTGATTCACTTTCAGTTTATCTAAAATTTTCTTTTTCTATTTGTGGGCCAAAATCTTAAAACTAGCTTTTAACTATGAATTTAATTTTTGCTACTATAAGACCTTTTCCGTCTGCCTTCTTAATTGTCCAAGCTCCATTTTTGTATATTAATATTAGTCTGAAAACATTTGATTTTGACATCTGGCATATGAAGTAACGCTAGCATCTCATATCCTTTGCTTAAACGCTTGTAAATTCGTTGTTTTATCGAAAACCATGGTCTGGCACCACAAGAGTAGTTATGATCTGTTAATTACAAGCTTGCAGACCATTGTGGTATTTCTAATTAATAGGTCTACTAACTTGATGACATGGCACCTCAAGACTGAAGCCTCCAATAATAAGTAGAGACTCTAAATAAAGATCTAAATAAGCAAGTTCAGCTAAAATTACGATATCAGTTGATTTTGTTCAGACTATGGCAGTAGTCTGTGATGGCCTTATTATGAGAGATCTAACAATTCCAGAAGCTTAAAAGCATACTGTACTGTTAAGGTCTTTGAATCTATGGTACATTCGCCAGGATTTTATGTTGAGGAGGCATTCTCTGTTTCAAAACAGAAAGTTTTCAAAGATAGCGGCAGGACAAAGATAGTTTAAATAAACTATAGTCAATTTTACAGAAGCCTGGCAGAAAACTTCAAGCAGAGGCTTATCAAACCCACACAAACATCTTACTTCCATTGATGACAATCTAAGATTAATGATACAAAATGGAAGACAGATTAAAAAAAAAAACTTTTGAAAGATTTGATTTGTAAATACAAACATATATAACTTGTAGTGATACATGCATCTCAAACTTGTACGAACTTTTCCATCTTGAAGGCAAGCAAAAGTACATTCAAGCCTTCAGGGAATATACTGACTTCAATGTGAAACCAACAGAGCTTTGTAGTTTGTAACATATAATAGATTCCATTCAAATTTCAAATTTCAACTTCAGAATGCGAAGGCGCATTAGTGTAATGAACGATATCTGGACTAAGAAAAGGAATAGGCTTCCATAAAAGAAGTCCTAGACTTTTGTTCCCAAAAATGTGTTGGGCCACCAGTGTCAGCATTTAACTCCATGCTTTATGTACAATTGTGGCTGCGATATGGAAGGAGGTTTGCAGAGGAGACTGCATGCTAATGAAATAACCTTGAAAAAGAAGTGCAGCACGAGTCCATATGGAGTCAATTATAACTAAGAAGATTTCAACAGTACCCCCTAAAATTCTTTTCCACCTACAGCACTGTCTAAACTTATGTCAAGTCACTGTACATACATACTGAACACCATTGCACTTGTTACAGCAGCCTATGGAAGGCCAATCCTTATTTGCATTCCTTTTAACATAGCTGCTTCATGTCCTGTACATTATGAAATATTGTAGAAATGTTTTTCATGTCACAATATTTCTATTCTAATAGAAATTTAAATATAAGTGGCAATTAAAACAATTACTGACGAATACTACTATACTTATGAAGTTGGAACCTCATGCAAACCTCAATGCAGTTTTTCTTCGAGTATATACTGTATATTTCTCCACTGTGAATCTATAGATAAGAATTTTGATTTTCAGCTTTTTCCACCTTAAACTGATGTGCAGCAGTCAAATAATTACAGTAATTCCAATTCAATTCCTATTATAGAACTTAAGCACTTGCTATAGAATTCTACCGTTCACTTCCTTTCTTAAACACATAGAATATAAATATGCATGATTACAGACCTCTTGTAAGGCTACGAAACATTTCATTCAAGTCCAGGTAAGACCTTGGAAAAGAGGTTAACTAGTTAATAAAATCCATTTATAAATAAACATATTTTTGTGTGTATTAATGTTTAGTGCTGTTAGTTGGGAAGGTCCTTGTTAAATATTACCTTTTAGTGTTTTTTAGTTGAAAGGATATCGAACTGTAGTCTTACCGCTATTTACCTAGTGGGTTCCCTGATGGGAAAGAAGGTTTTGGTTCTGTGGTATTCGTTGGCAGCAATCCAAACCCATGCTGGCTACCTAACACTGAAAATAATACAAACACAAATTCATCATTATCTAACCAGGCAGAATTTAAGAGTGAACTAAGAACAAACACAGTAAACCCTGCTAGTCCTGAAGTCCGAACTAATTGGGACTGGGGCTTGTTCAGATTATTGAAATTTCGGATTAAGCAGGGAAAGCATGCCCTTATCACCTCCCCACTCTTCAATTTTCAATGTCCACCACTTTATTGAGTTTCGAGGTCACCATTGGTTATTATCTGTCTTGGTCAGAAGAAACTCACAGATTATCAATTTATTATAATAGTGTAGAAAACGAGGACTAATAATACATTCACTAGTGATCAAGTAATTTATACTGTGTATAATACTTTTGAGTTTATAAATACTGTAGCATTAAGTTGACTTTCAGTTCAAATACTATTTTTTATTCTTTTCTATTTATCTTTTTTTTGTCATGTTTAGATTACTCGGAATTTCGGATTCACACAATGAAGGATGCAATCTCTATTAATTTTTTATCCTACAATAATTTGCTAATCAGTTAAAGCAGTGGTATTTGATGATGAAAACGAAGGTCTGTTACTTTCTTCCATTGGCACCGAATGTAGTGGGGCAATGAAACATTTGTTCCACTTGCATGGAACTGTGTGGGGTATAGCCCAAAATGAAATATCAGTCGAAATCATCATCATCATCATCATCATCATCATCATCATCATCACCACCATCACCATCACCATCACCATCACCATCATTTGTAAGATTCATTATCCTCTGCAACTTAATATTTCATGTTGAATCTTTCGTACAGTACTTTTAACACTTGAATATAAATAATTGATTAAATGGCGATCTTACTCGTGTTAATTATGTAAGCATGTGCGGCTTACAGCTGTTTCGGTGCTTCATCACACCATCCTCAGAGTCTACTAGATTTCGGCACTATCTCAACTTCGCTGCCTGTTGTGTGGGTGCGTTCGTGTGATGAGTTGTGTCAAATAGTGTGTCTTCTGAAATTGATCTGTGTGTTGAGAATTTTATTAGGGTGTGTTTTAGTGTGTCTGTATATTTCATATTGTTCTAGTGTGTTGAGATTTTGATTTTTGGGTTGTATGTGTAGGATTTCCATGTCTGCATTTATGTTATTGTATGTGTGGTTAGCATTAGTTATGTGTTCGGCATATGTAGCTGTATTGTGTCCTCTGGTTATTGCTTTAACCATTACCGCTCCTATGTCGGAGTCAGTCCGCCACTAAAATATGTCAGCTGCAGTCCTGCGCCGGACTGAGTCCGCCACGTTTCCTACAATGTTTATAAACACTCCGAACTCGGAGCAAGGAATGCATGTTGCGTCAGTATGTTATTGAGATTACGATCTGTGCGGTGGTGTTATTTCCGTGTGAATTAGAATTGTTTCCTGTGCTCTAAAATACATTTTAGAAGTGGCTGCGAATATTTTATCGTTCTTGTTATCACAATGGCGTCTACGAGCAGAAATGTTGTCAAAAAAACTAAACACATAGTGAAAAAAAACGGAAGGCTTTGGGCGACGATGAGATACATGAAGACTTGCATGGGGATTGGGAAACTTTTAGTGATGATTCAGACATTGAACTAATTGAAGACAATGACTCTGATTCTCAAGTAAGTGAAGCCATTTCAAGTGACAGTGACGATTCTGATGACAATCAGTCCAGTTCAAGTGATGTTGAAGATGATGGTGATAAAATAGACAGTGTTGACAATGATGGTTGGGATCACTGGGGTGCTAATGACAATGACTTTCATCATATACCGTTTCGTGGAACAGCAGCTTATAAACCTCCCCAGACTGGACAAAAGCCTGATTCACCATTTTTATTTTTTTTGCTATTTTTTAGCCAGACACTGTTTCAAGAAATAGCTACCGAAACCAACAGGTACGTTAGACAAAAAATACAAAAAGTCACACCTTTGCGAAAACATTCAATTTGGAACGGTTGGGAAGATGTCACTGCTGAAGAGCTAATGGCTTTTCATGGAGTAATACTGAATATGGGAAGACGTATGAAGAGTACTATCAAAGACTTTTTCTCGGAACAATGGTTAGACAGTTCGCGGTTCTACAAAGACATATTTTCAAGAAAGCGATTTCTGCAAATATATTGGGGTCTTCATGTCTCTCCCCCTCCTCGAGATGGAACTCCAGACAGACAAATGCAGTCCCGAGCAAGTAAAGTAAAGAACATTGTAGATTACGTTGAATCAAAATTTTTGGAATTTTACAGTCCATCGCAATATGTATGTGTGGATGAGTCTACTGTAAATTTCAAAGGACGTGTAGTATTCAAGATGTACAACCCACAGAAACCAACAAAATGGGGTCTTCGAATTTATGTAATTGCTGATTCGACAAATGGTTATGTTTGTGGTTTGATTCCTTATTATGGATCAGTAACTACAAAAAGTTTGATTCATCCAGAACTGACATTCACCAGCAGAATAGTTCTTCAACTTATAAACAAAGTACAGAGTGTAACGAATGAGAAAGGATACCATCTATACACAGACAGGTTTTACACAAACTTGGATCTTGCTCGGGAACTGTTACAAGCAAACGTTCATTTGCCTGGTACCATAATGCAGAATAGGAAAGGCTTGCCGAAACAAATGAAGAAGAAAGCACTGAAAATAAAGAAACATGAAGTAGTAGCCTACAGGAAGGAAGACAAATATTTGACATTATCGTGGAAAGACAAGCGAGTTGTTACCATTCTAAGTACATGGCATAATCCAGACACAAGAGAAGTCTCGAGAAAAACTGCGAAGGAAGTAGAGGTTTTTCAGAAACCTGTTGCTGTTATAGACTACACTTCAAAAATGGGAGGAGTCGATAGAGCAGACCACTACTGTTCAAGCTACGGTTTCCTGAAGAAAAGTTTGAAATGGTGGCGAAAATTATACTTCTGGATTCTGGAGATTTCCCTTGTAAACAGTTTCCACCTATACAATTTGAATCAAAACTCAAAAAATCTTCCTGCTTTGTCTCACCTGGAGTTTCGTAAGAAGATCATCGAAGGATTGGTGGGGAATGTGAGAAACAAAATGTCTCGAAAACGTGGGAGACCAAGTACCGGAGATACAGAAGATCGTCTCAATGGAAAATTACACTTGATCCGGGCACACGAAAGGAAAGTTACCAAGGACTGTGCAGTTTGTTCGAACAGAAAAGTAAAAGGTGGCAGGAAAGAAACGTCGTTTTATTGTGATACATGTGAGAGGAAGCCAGGACTTCACCCCAACAAGTGTTTCGCCCTTTACCATACAGAGAAGAAGTATCGATAGGTATGTATTAGTTCTTATATTTATTTGAAATGTGCATGTAGAATATCTAGCAAAGATACGTTTAGAAAAAATACGCCAATATATATTGGCACGAAAGTTCCAATAATGTATTACATTTTATGAATTATGTTCTTCTAACAATCAGCCACTGACATTCGTATATATTCATTCTCTTACCACGTCTTCTCTATGGCTACAGATCTCATGTGTTTATCTTTCACAGTTATCTTACTATTACAGTGCTAAATATAGATCTTCGAACCTGACCACTGCCAGCTCAGAAGGAAGTGTTGTCTTATAATGACGGCGAAATATAAACCAAAGATTACGACTTTGGGTGTTTACATGTCGCATATCTCGACCTAAAAGGCTCTTCACATCTCTAAGTTCATATTACTTTCATTAGCCTTGAGTTTATTATCTGACGAACGCGAGCAAGCACATGGCTTCACATTCATAAAGGAAAGCCCGTACAGTCGAAAACGAATTATAGTAGACAGTTAATATTCAGTGAGACGAATGCGTGAGCCTTTCATATAATATTTTAACCCCATATATCAAAGATTCTTCACTTTTACGAAAGTTACAAAAGAAAATCAAGCAGTGTAAAATAGTAGTTCAATTTGCACTGGTGAGCGTCATTTAAATGGACCAGGCGCACAGTGGCCAAGACATTTAAATCCGACCAGAAAGGGTTAATGTGTTCTTTGTATCGAGTATGGAATGATCTGCCTGTATGTCCAATGTAGAAACTGTCGCAACTATTGCATGTGAGTTTGTATACGGCTGTGTGGTTGTATTTATTTGTTTGTGTTGTTTGTGTGTTGAGATGTCTTTGTAGTGTGTTTTCTGTTCTGTATGCTATGTTGTATTTCTGTTTTCTGAATGAGGATGATATCTTGTGTGTGTTTTTGTTTTCGTATGTTAGTGTGATGTATTTCTTGTGTTCTTGTGTTTGTGTTGTGTTTTGTGTGTTTTTGTGTTTGTTGAGTTTTTGTTTCATCTTCCTTATGATGTTGTCTATTATGTTTGGGTTGTAACCATTTTCTTGTGCTATGTATTTGATTGTGTTCACTTCTTCATTGTAGTGTTGTTGGCTCATGGGTATGTTGAGTAATCTGTGTACCATTGTCCTGAATGCAGCATATTTGTGTTGTGTAGGGTGATTAGATGTGTTGTGTATGTGTGTGATGGTGGTGGTGGATGGTTTTCTGTATATTTTGAAGGTGTATTTGTTGTCAACTTTTGTTATGGTGATGTCTAGGAAATTTACGGAGTTATTGTTTTCAAGAAACGACAAATACACAAACTACACCAATACATAAATAAAATACACCCAAAACTCCAATACACACTGGAACTTGAAAACAATAACTCCATAAATTTCCTAGATATCACCATAACAAAAGTTGACAACAAACACACTTTCAAAATATACAGAAAACTAACCACCACCACCACCACCATCACACACATACACAACACATCTAATCATCCCATACAACACAAACATGCTGCATTCAGGACAATGGTACAGATTACTCAACATACCCATGAGCCAACAACACTACAATGAAGAAGTGAACACAATCAAATACAAAGCACAAGAAAATGGTTACAACCCAAACATAATAGACATCATAAGGAAGACAAAACAAAAACTCAACAAATACAAAACACAACACAAACACAAGAACACAAGAAATACATCACACTAACATACGAAAACAAAAACACACACAAGATCGCATCCTCATTCAGAAAACAGAAATACAACATAACACACAGAACAGAAACATCTCAACACACAAACAAATAAATACAACGACACAGGCGTATACAAACTCACAAACAATAGTTGCGACAGTTTCTACATTGGACAGACACAGGCAGATCATTCCAAACTCGATACAAAGAACACATTAAAGCAATAACCAGAGGACGCAATAAATCTACATATGCCGAACACATAACTAATGCTAACCACACATACAATAACATAAATACAGACATGGAAATCCTACACATACAATCCAAAAACCAAAAACTCAACACACTAGAACAATATGAAATATACAGGCACACTAAAACACACCCTAATCAAATTCTCAACACACAGATCAATTTCAGATCACACACCCTATTTAACACAACTCTTCATCACACGAACGCACCCACACAACAGGCAGCGAAGTTGAGATAGCGCCGAGATCTAGTAGGCTCTGAGGATGGTGTCAAGTAGCACCGAAACAGCTGTAAGCTGCACATGCTTACATAATTAACAAGAGTAAGATCGCCATTTAATCAATTATTAATATTTCAAGTTCTTAAAATGTCGTCGTAACAATATTTTCTAACTATATTAAAGTGAAAGAACTGTTTATCGATGATTATATCATTTCTGTCAACAAACAAAGTGAAGACAAACCGAACTCAGTCAATTCATGAATGGAGATAGAAGGAAAATATTTTGCCACAATGGAAGCAGTTGTTAATATCATTGTAATGAATATCAGCACCGATGCAAATTATTCATTCAAAGTTTCAAATACGAAATACAGGGCTTAGAGTTATGAATGAGTAAAACTTTATCCATGGTTTTAATACTGAAAACGGATGATTGTTTTATTTGCTGCCATGCTATAAAAGAAATTAAGATTAAAGACATTTTATCAGGCACAGAAAAACATCGCATGTCTGCTTTTATGGACAAGGGATTCATTAATTAGAAAAATTCTTTGAAGAGGTTAAAAAGCATGAATAATTGAAGACCTCCCTCGAAAAAGGATGTAACATCAAATTAATGAAATATGTGATTTGAGTAGAAAAAAGTAATTTTGAAGCATTAATCTATAACAATAAATGAATGCATCCAATAGCTGAATAAACTTGTATCCTTGGTTAATCAAGTGGTTCTGCTAGTAAATGTAGGCCTAGCGAAATATGCCCCTGAAATTATTTTCTTTTCTCCTGGAACGTGTATTATAGATTCACTGGATCCATTAATAATTAGAAAAATTCTTTGAAGAGATTAAAAAACATGAATATTATTTAAATTGCAATGTACTCATGCATATGGGTCATTCTAAAAATAGACTGCATCTTTTAAGTCCCTACACAAATAGTATGCACCAAATTTCCTAAATCATTCCAATTTATTCATATGCTTTTATTTACATCTGTCCTCATATAATAACACTAAAAAATATAATCTTTTATTATATATACTTTTATTGTATTATATAAACTGTAAAACTCATTAGCATGGATGTCCCGGGTGCAGATTTTGTTGTTTGGTTATACTATTTCAAGAGATTAATTACTTTTTGGACTGTGCAAGTATGTCACTACAATCATAAAATATCAAAGAATCAAATAAAATACTAATATATTTTTTATTATTGATAAACATAATAGGGCGGAGTTCTATACTCAGACCTATGTTGATGACGTAGTTATATTAACTCTTTGGTGTCATGTCAGCACATTGTTTGAGCTTCGAAAGGAGGCTTTGAGCAGGGTGCGGGCATGGTGTATGAAAGAGAGATTAAGCATAAATCCTAACAAAACCGAAATGGTTTTGTTTACGATAGAAAGAAAATTGAGAAATATATCAAGAGTTTCCTTATTTGGTAAGGACCTAGTCTTAAAGAAATCAGTTAAATATCTAAGAGTTATTCTTGATGCCCAACTCAGCTGGAAAACTCATGTGAAATATCATACAAGCAAGGCTATTACTGCCTTATGTCTGCAGATGAGCTTTCGGTTGTACTAGGGGCTACAGTCGAAAATCATTTATTGGATGCATTGTGCCGTTCTATCCTCCATGATAATATATGCAGCAATAGTATGGTGGTCATGGATCTTGATTTCCCAAGCAAGGACCTTGTTGGACTGTGTACAGTGGCTTGCATGCTTAGGTATCACAGGAGCCATGAGGACTATACCGACAAGGGCCCTTGAGGCCCTACTGCATTTGCCTCCTCTGGATCTTGTAATCCAAAATGCAGCCATGTTAGCTGCATCTCGACTCCATGGTCTTGGCCAATGGATAGGAAGAGATAGGAGCACTTGGGCACACATATATTGTATTTGGAAGATGGCAACGGAAATCAATCCACATATAAATCCTCCTGTTTGTATTATTCCTTACAGGGAAGAATGGGAGAGAGATTATCTTTAACTCATTTCCACTTTGTGTGGAAAACTTTACCATAGTTTGGTGTGGTTTACGGATTGCTCCAGAACTGATAATGGTACTGGACCAGGTTTTCCAAGCTGAAGTATTTGCTATATTATTCTGTAATCAGGAAAACCTAAAAAGATCTTGCCAAGGCATGAATATCTACTTTGCTCTGACAGTCAGGCTGCACTGGATGCACTAAGTGCTCACAGAGTCGACTCCAGGCTGGTTGAAGAATGCAGAACTACCCTGGAAATTCTATCCAGAAGAAATAAAGTACTATTCAACTGGGTCCCTGGTCAGTGGAGTGTACAGTAATGAACAAGCTGACCTATTGGGCAAGCATGGAGCTTCAATTCAATGCTATGGCCGAGAACCTTGTGTCAGCATCTCTAAGTTCATAATCAAACAGGCTCTAAAGAAGAACCTTACAAAAGGACAACCAGGAGCCTGCAGATCTGCAACAGCTATGAGACTGGCTAAACTTCTTATTGGAGAACCAAAACCTGACTCAACCAAACAACTCCTGGCTTGGAAAGGAGAATTCTAAGATGCGTTACTGGCTATTCACTGAACATTGCCATCTAAATAAGCATTTTCACATTTTGGGCCTTAGTGATGACCCAACCTTGCAGGAAATGTGGAATGGAGGTTGAGTCATCACTTCAAATTTTGGTGGATTGCCCAGATTTAAGTCAAATCAGGAAACATATATTGTCTCCTGAGGAATTTCAGGAAATTAATCCCAGTAGTATCACAAGGCTGGTGTCGCATTGCAGTCTTCCGGGTTGATTTCCAGATTATGGGATGCACAATGGGCCTTTTGTACCTAACTGCTATAGTTTTATACTTTTAATTCAGAAGTAGAAGTAGTAGTAAAATATATTTTTAAGCTAATTGATATTTAAGTCATTCGCATGGACAGAAAATGTAATATTGCTGTGGAAAAGATTTTTTGTAATTTCTCTCTAATTCTTTTAAGGACATTTAGTTTTGTAAGCTTGAAACAGCAATTTCTGTTTGGAGGGAAGAATGACAATGGCTGGCTGGTTTTACACTATAAAGATCTAAAAGTCATGTGAGTATGAAAATTAGATGTCACTAGTATGGACAATTTCACATAATGGATATTATTGATAAGAATTTTAAAAATCATTTTTTGTGTCAGTTTAAGTAAATAATATTACCACAAAAAAGTTAAGTAACAAAATACCTATCATATCGTCATTATTAGAATGACCTATCCTATTTTTATCATTAACATGGACAGTTTCATGATATTGTCATTAGTATGGACGATATTGTATTGTACTGTATTGTATTTATTTATTTATTTTCCATGGTATTTGTACATCGCTTCACAGCTAGAATATAAAACATGTCAAAAAAAACTCTTAATAGTAGGGCCTACATTATGGTCTTCATTATAGTTACAGTCTAGTTGAAATACAGTATATACAGAAAACTTTTACAAAATAGTCTACTAGTATAACACAAACATTTAGTATCAATACTTAATACAAGACAGAAATATTCATCGAGCGTTGGTGAATGTCATAGATTCATTTACAGAATAGAAAGGCATGAGAAATTAGATACTTCTCTAATTTGACCCTAAATGATCTTATGTTTTGAGTTTGATTTTTTATATCCATAGGGAGAGTATTAAAAATTTTTACTATCTTATACAGTAAAACCTCCCTAAAACGAAATGCGATAGTACCAGAATTTTTTTTCTGTTTTCACAGGTTATCGTTTTACAAAGGGTTGAGTTTTGGCAAAACTAAGAATAGAATACTGCAATATGCTCACTGTAGTAAGAACACAATGAAGAAATAATTTTAAATAAAAGTTACTACAATACATGCAAAGTGAATTTTATTTTCATAATTATTAACTTATGTAATTGCAGCCTCTCTCTCTCTGTGCCCTAGTTTCTTGGCCCCCACATTTCTTTTAAAGTGCACTGCTGCGACTTTTTTTTTTGAAGGGAATGTTGTAGGATTTCCTTCGCATCCTGCATCAATTCAGAGTGTAAATTGCGCTGGTTGTGTAACTGAAGTTGTGTTTTGTGGAAAATAGATTAACTTCACTTTAGACAAATCAATCCTTGGATGGCAGGTAGCATTGTCTAAAAACAGTATGACCTTACGACCTTGACGTTTCATTACTCCATTAAAAGAATGAAGCCACTCATCCATGGTAGAACTCGTCATCTGGACTTTTTTATTAAATCACACAGTTTTACTTTATTTGCACTGTTATTTAACACTGTATTGGCATATTAACACAAAACTCAGAATAAATAAAGGGAAATGTGAAACTAATTTGACACTATACTGCAATAATATTATTCGCAGTTTTATTCTACTCGCACTGTCCTTTATCACTGTATTGGCATGTTAGCACAAAACTGAGAATAAATTAACGAAAATGCAAGAGGATTGGAAGAAATAACGGTACACGAGGTCAGTAACCTGCCCGGGTCCTCGACAATAAGCACAGAATAGTGACATAGTTAGAGAAGCTTCACCCCCAATGCTTGACAAAGAACAGCGAAAGTCTTCTGGATCATTATGTACAGTCACAGAAACAATTATGCCATGCTGGTATGATAGAATTTAGCAACAGTTATGCTTAAAATTATCCGTTTTAGTCAGTTTCTTTACCTAAATGGTTCCCAAAAATGATTCCATTTTCGCATTGCGCAGTTTTCCATTTTAAAGTATTATTTTACATAGAAAATCATTCCGTTCCCAAATTTATTTTTCGTTTGTGCAGGTTTCCTTTTTATAGAGGGTATGTTTTAGCAAGGTTTTACTGTAACACACTCTTTTTTGATAGCACAATAGACTTGCTGATGGAATATGAATGTCGTTTTTTTTACGCGTATTTATACTATGAACTGTTGAATTAGTTACAAAGTTTTCACGATTACATATGAGGAAGTTTATTAATGAAAAAATGCCATGGGCATTAGTTGTACTTTTTTGAAAATGGTTCTACATGATTCCCTAGATTTGGCACTTACTATTATTCTAATTACTCCTTTTTGTAGTAGGAATATACTGTTACTATCAGTAGAATTTCCCCAGAATATTGTTTCAAAACTTATAGCATATCAGAGTTACCACGGAGTGAGACTGTAGCAGCATTTTGTGTAACAACGCACCATGACTGCTTGGCAGAACACCTATACCGGATGAAAATAATAGCCTCACCAAATTGAATGCTGTGTAATAAAGATACCATAATGAACTGGGACCATCTTAGAACATGTGGTGCACTTCAGACCTACTGGACAAGATCAGATTGAAAACTTTATTGGGAAGCCAGAAGACTAATGTCATTATTCCAAATGTCTAGAGCATTAAATAAATAAATGAATGAATGAATAAATAAACTCATTACTGAATGGAGGAAGTAAGCAAAGTATATTGCTTTAAGGTAATTGATATTTACTATCTCTTTTATAGATTTAATAGCAAAACATGTTGAATTTAGTTTGGGGTAATATCTTTAATATAATTTTTTCAATTTAACACATTATCGATTTGTAAGCCAAAAGATTTTGTTGTTGTTTCTATTAGGGATCTGCTGTTAATTATTGGGTTTGAAATTTGGAAGGTTGAATTTTGGAAGAATTTAAATTGGATTATGTAAGTTTTGTTACAATTTAATACTAAACTTCATCTTACGATGTTGGATGACGTATATAAGTCCGTTGATGTGACCCATAAGCAGTGCTGACTAGATCAGATGCTATGGACAGTAGCTACTCTATAACAGAATCACCAGTATGAGAGGAGAATTTCAAGCCTTTGGCGTGAGACGAACTCGATAGCTCAGTTGGTAGAGCACCTGACCGGAGAACAGGAAGTCGCAGGTTCGAATCCCGCTCGAGGTTGTGAAGTTTTTCTTTCATACCATGGCATGATTGTGACTATATAAGTATTTAAAATTCATTAATATGTCACATCAACGGACGTATATACATCATCCAACATCGTAAGATGAAGTTTACATTTACAATGTTTCTTTCCACCCATAAGCAGTGCTGACTACATCAGACGCTATGGACAGTACTCTATAACAGAGTCGCCAGTATGAGAGGAAAATTTCAAGCCTTTGGCGTGAGACGAACTCGATAGCTCAGTTGGTAGAGCGCCTGACCGGAGAACAGGAAGTCGCAGGTTCGAATCCCGCTCGAGGTTGTGAAGTTTTTCTTTCATACCATGGCATGATTGTGACTATATAAGTATTTAAAAATTCAATTTAATACTAATTTATTGGCTGAGAACCAATCACATATTTTGAGGAGAATTGTCTCTGTTTAAGATTGGAATGTGTTAGAGTTATTGGCTGTAATTATTGTGTCATCTGCAGATAATATGGGATGACCTACATCTTTTATTAGGGGAGCAAGATCATTTTTGAACACTAGAAAAAGTAGGGGACATAATATCGATCCTTGGGGAATTCCATTATTAATAGTTCCCCATGTGGAGGCAGATTTCATAGTTGTATTGATTTCGACTCTCTGTTTCCTATCTATGAGATATGAGTGAAACCACTGTGTGCAATGCCTTTAATTCCAAAATAATCTAATCTGTCTAGCAGCATTTTGTGATTTATACAGTCATATGCTTTGGATAAATCACAGAAAATCCCTCGAACTTGGAATATTCTATTAACTGCCTCCAGAATTTTGTTAGTTAAACTAAATGTTGCATTTTCCGTGCATTTATTTTTTTTTAATCCAAACTGTTTTGGGACTATAATATTGTATCTTTCAAGATGATGATATAATCTTTTATACATTACTTTTTCAAAGACTTTGGAGAACACTGGTAGAAGTGATATGGGTCTTTAATTTTCTTAAGATGTTGTTTCTACTTTTTTGAAAATAGAAATACTCACTGAATATTTTGATCTCTCAGGGAATATACTATTAAACATTGAATAATTACATAAATAACTTAGTGGTATATCTATAATATGTGAACTCACTTTTAATATTTTGAGGAGTTTTCTGACTTTAGATTTTAAATAATTGCAATTATTTCTTGTTTGTTTGTTGTAAATATTTCACTATTTCAGAATTTTATTGGAAAATATTGTGTTAAAGAGTCTAAACTGTTAGTAACATTATCTCAGGGGATGTTGAGGTTATCAGTTATATTTGTTAAATATATTTGCAAGATAATTTGGGTCTGACGTTTTTGTATAGTTAGATGTTAGGATATAGTTTGTTACTTTACTTTTTGATTGTCTACTTTCCTTTTTAATTATGTTCCAAGTTTTTTGGTTTACTATCAGAGTCTTGTACTGTATTATAGTGTATTTTTTTTTTAACTTTTTGGATCATTTTGTGTAATTTTTTTGAATAAGTTTTATAGTGTAATTTTAAGTTTGTATCATTACTCTCTGTATATATAACGATCTCTTGCTTTTGCACGAGATTTTAATACCTTGTTGCATATTTTTGCATTTTTATATTTTACAAGAAATCTAGATTCAAAAGTATTTAGAAATGTTTTATGGAACTCATTGAATTTACTGTCCATAATCACTTTGACTATATACTAATTCCCATATTTCATTTTTAAGATTTGTTTCAAAATTATTAATGACTCCGTGTCTATATTTCTGAGTCTCATTTTAGTTGGTTTTTCTGATTATGTGTTTATATTTAGGAGTTGAGCATCATGATCCAAAAGACCATTATTTATTGGGGTTGTTTGAGATACCTACTCTTTCATTTCCAATAAATACGTTGTCTATTGCAGCAGCTGAATCCCCTTGTATTTTAATCAGAAAATTTGTGTAAATTAAATTGAAAGATGCTAGCAATGAATTTAGGTGATCTTTCCTATATTGCTTTCTGTTAGATAATTGACATTGATGTCTCTGCAAATAATGCATTCAAGTTTCAGTTTCTGTAAGTATTCCAGTGTCTTTTCCAATAAATGAATAAAATTTTCAGTCTCCAGATGGTGCTCTATATAAACATATTATAATGAAATTATATCTATCATTTTCCAATTCAACAGCACAAATTTCCAAATCCCTATCTTTGCGAAATTGTGAAAGATCAATGTCTTTTAAATTAAAGTCAGATCTGAGAAATACACTCATGGTTCTGTTCTCAAGAGTTTGCCTGCAGTAACTAGCACCTAATTTATATCCTTCCAGTGAGAGAGACAATATTTCCTGTTGTATCATAATGGTAATACATAGCACATTCGGATTTAAATGTTCAGAATCTAAGGATGCAAGGAGAACATCAGTCTTATTTTTATACTTCTTATATTCTGATGGAATACACTGGATGATGTTTGCTTTACAATTTAATAATTTTGTTTATTATTATTATTATTATTATTATTATTATTATTATTATTATTATTTTGACAAAAAATTTACTCTAAAACAGGACAAGCCCTATGACGGATTACAATAGGAATTTTATTGTCACACTTGCCATGATCACACTGAAGACACTCAGCAATGAGACACGTTAGTGAGTCCTTGCCTCAAGAATTCAAATGATTTGTGTAATCCTCTCTTACAATGGAGGATGTTCTATAATATTAATGCGTGCCATGTCCCTCTCCAACTGAGCCAAGTCAATCCGCAGATTTACACTTTAGCTGTCATGTCTCTGGAAAAGGTTCACAAAACCCACATTGGTATGGCCACTCCTCTGTGCAATGTTGTGTATATTTCCATCAATTGAAGGGCTTGGGGCAATAACAAGACAAGCCACACTTTTGCTTAAATTGAGATATTTATATTTAAATGTAGAGGGAAATTTTCCATACAATCTGTGAAAACAGTGTCATGATTCCTCATCAGATGGCACCACCATTCAATAAGTTCTTTTATTGTCCAATAGATTACATATGCTAGCGAAGCTTGGGTTTTAACAATAAATAATGAAAATATGCTAGCAGTTTGGGAAAGAAAAGTCCTGAGAAAGATATATGGTCCCCATTTTGAAAATGGTCAGTTTAGAAGTAGAACAAATAAAGAACTGATGGAAGTGTATGGAGAGCCGAGTATAGTTTCATTCATTAAGAAAGGCAGACTTAGATGGTTGGGACATTTTGAATGTATGCCAGAAGGCCGATTACCTAAACGGGCATTATATGGACACCCAGGAGGATTAAGGAAGAGAGGAAGACCAAGGTTGAGGTGGCTTCAGGATGTGGAGGATGATCTGCGGAGAGTTGGATGCAAGAGATGGAAACTACGGGCTCAAGATAGAGATGAATGGTTTTTACTGATTAAGGAAGCCCAGGCCCTTCATGGGCTGTAGTGCTAATAATGAATGAATGAATGAATGAATGAATAGCCTTCAAATTTACCTGTGAAAATCTTACAAGTTTTTTCATTAAACATGCCCTCAATGGTGACTACAAAGAAGTACAGTTGAGCAGAGTTGGCAGACCATCAGGAATAATGTTCAAGAGCCTTCAGCAGAAGTACCCACAACCATTCAAGATCAAGCACAAGAAGTTAAGCGACATTAAGCAACTTCTTCCATACATACCACCAATTTTTCATGATTATTACACTGGATTAGTTCCTGACAACTTGGTAGAAGATGATGCCAAAGTGGACCTAATACAGTAATGATTATATTACTTGGTGATTATTTTTCTATGAAGGATGTACGAGTACAATCCCCTATTTTTCCTTGTTTATTTTAGTTTGCATGTTTGTTTTTTATTTTTGTCGAAGTCAAAATAACTATAATGTGAAAAGTTTGCACCCACTCTGTATAAGAACGATTACTATTTTTTTCTATGGTAAATCAATATCATGTCAAATGCAATATTTATGATATAAATCTTGATTAAATACAATTTCGTTCAGAATGCTGATAAAATTTGTCCTATTTACTCTTTTTCCAACCTAAAATTTATTTCAAAATAAACAGAGGCAATAATATGACAAGCCATAAAATAATTGTCACTCATCTATAAAAATATAAAACAATGATTACGAAATTTGCAATTTAATTTCAACTGGAGCAAAGTACACCAAATGATGGGTAAAATAATGTGTTTTACAACAACTCTAAAGTAAAATTGATAATTACAGAATTTTTCAAAACACAAAAATAGTTATATCTCAAAACTTGCAATATGTGGCTTGTCCTGTTATTGCCCCAAGCCCTTCAATTGAATAATTAAGGTTCCTATCAGGCTGTTTGCTGCATCCCCTACTATAATTACATGAGCTTCTTTATCAAGATCTTTAGCAAGCACAGATAGATCCCCTACAACAATGAACAGAGAAACGATGGGTTTGAAAAAGCTGGTAACAGCATATTTCTCACCCAAGGAAGCCTGAAGCTGTTGACTTATTCCTCTGCAATAGCTCCTACCTAATAAAACTATCTTTCTGCTATGCTTGGGCTCCGATACAAAGTTGGGAGGAGCATACCAATGCTAATGACGGCTTTCGAGTTCTGTTACGATATAGACTATGCGGATACTATTTATTAATGAGTAAAACATTTTTCAGGAAGCAATCTACATAATTATTTTGAAAAGATAATAGCACACTGATGCCTAAGTAATAAAAAAATTAAAATAGTACTTTGTGAGGCTGCTTGAGTTTGAGCTTTCTTAAGACTGTTTCTAATTTATTATTATTATTATTATTATTATTATTATTATTATTATTATTATTATTATTATCATTATTATATTATCATTATTTTATAGAATCATTAGAATTAGAGTGATAGCAGCATATGTCGGATTTTATTTAAATTGCAATATTTTAATGTTTTGCCACTTAAATTGGTAAAAGTTTATTAAACATCACTTTTAATTTCTTGTGATTTTATGAAGATCTCTGAGATTATTTAAGTAATTTTTATTGTATGGGAATAATAAAAATGATCAGATCTGAGACAGCTATGAACAAAAAGAAAGTCTACAGGGGGGGAAAAAAAGGAGAAAAAGAATGAAGCACAACCTGGAAAATTTCACCTTTTATAAATGCAAAAACATTACATTTATGTTAGAGCTAAAGAAAAATCTTAGATAATAGCAAAACTAAAGATCACAAATAAAAATCTTAGAAAAAGGTGTGAGAAGTGTAAAAAAATACCAAAGAATTCAGATAAAACTTAAATTTAAGGATGTACAGAAAAAATGATGCCAAAGAGTAAAGTGAGTCAAATGATAAAAGACAATACAGTGGCAGAAGCTGTAAGAAGAAAATTGGTATTGGAGAACTTATACCAAAGGAATTAACAGAGAAATTTAAAAGTTTGAAGAAATCACAAACAACTGTTCACAAAAAATGTGACTGGTAGGACAATAAAATGCTATAGGACGCTCAAACAAAATCGTTTTTCGTAAGCTCTGTGTATAAATTCAATTTGAAATGATTTGGAGAGCTACTGTACGAACGGAAAAGTAGTGGCAAAGTGGCATTCATGAAGAATAACATTATCAAGGTTCTTGAAAATGATGGCAACGCCTCCATCTGCCCTTGTGAAAGAGATTTAATACTCTACAACGACACTCAAAAGGAAACAAGATATTCGAATGGAACATTGAAAAGTCTACATCCTATGCATCCAATTGTGGGAGCAAAATTTAGGTGGCCAGATTCAAATGATAAACATACATATTATATGCTGTTAGATGTTGTCAAAGTAATCAGACGACCCATACCTGAAGCTCTGAAGTTGTGTTTTCACATTTAATGATTTGTGCTAATTGTCTAGATCTGTTTAGTCTCAAAGCTGTGACTGTTATTATTTTTAGTTTCACTATTCATATTGCTATTTTTCTTATTTATAATCCCTTAAATATATTTAACCCTCCAATGGTAACATGGGTTGTGCGCAACTGCAACGAGATAGTTACAATGGTATTTCTGTTTATTATTTTATGCCTGTCTATATAATCTCACTTGATTGTCCAAAGATTCAAAATATTTGTTGCCCTAGCAGCAGTCCCATTATTTCCGGTTCAAGTGGATTTAATTGTTCCTCGGGGTTGTTCACCACACCTGTTACCTTCCACAGTGGCAAATATTTCCTCTCCCTTTTCTTTGAATTGTGCCATTTTACATAGCCTGTGTCATCCTGTACTCTTCTGAAAGTCAATTTCTTACTAGTTTTTGTCTAAGGAACATTATTGCTTGTATTCATTATGTCAGGTTTCGACTTGTGTAGTGAAGTTGTGAGTTTTTTTCTACTGCTCCGAAATGTCATCTGATGTGAATGTGAACTATCAAACTTCGCGAATTTTGTGAATAGTGCAGATGATGATGATTACAATTATATATGACGCATATGAAAAAAGTAATGCGGAATTAGATAAGGAGTGATTCGAAAATTGAAGCTGGGTCATCCAACGAAGAGCAGTTTTCAACATTACGTATCTATGGTAAGAATGACCATATATGATGAATGGAACTCCAAAAAAGAGTAGGGTACGACAAAGGAATAGTTCGAGAATTCCTAAAGCTAATAGTCGTGCCTTTTTTTCATTATTCGATGCCTTGAATATATTGCTGGATTTAATATTATTGAAAATTGTCAAATATGTTATCGAGGAAATACAAATAAGGAAAACAGTGTACACTAAGCAGACATTTGTTCATGATACTGATCTACAAGAAATTTAGGTATTCATAGGCCTTTTGTATATGACAGGCGTTTGCAAGGATTCTCACCTCAGTGTTGAGGTGTGGACTGGCTCTTCTATATAGAAATGTACAATGTCAGAAATGAGATTCAGATTTCTTGATTTGCTTAAGGTTTGACGATAAACAATAGAAATTTGCACCTATTTGTATGCTTTGCACTCAATTTATAGCCAATTGTCGTACCAGTTACAGTTCCCATTATGTATGTAACTATTGATGAGGTACTCTTAGAATTTTGCAAAAAATGTCAACTCCGAGTTTATATGGCTTCCAGATAAGTAAGGCATCAAAATAGTCACAATGTGCAACTTTCGCACTTACTAGATGACAGACGCTATTGGGGAAAAAGACCAGAATACAGAGGAAAGTCTACAAACACTATACTATGTAAAAAAACACCTTCCACAATTCATGGCAAAGGCTATACTACTTGCGATAAATTGGTTTACTTTGGTTCCACTAGCCAAAACAAAATTGAAGGACTACAATTTGGTTTACTTCGGTTCCACTGGCCAAAACAAAATTGAAGGACTATAATTTAACACTTATGGAAACCTTAAGAAAAAATAAGGCACAAATATCGCCAAGCTTTCTGCCAAATAAAAAAAATAAGTAGTGTCCTCGCAGTACGCTTTCAATGACAAAAAAACCTCTTATGTCATTCACGCCTAAAATACTTCTCTCAACAATGCTCAGTGCTCAAGTGATGTACACTAACGGCAAAAAGAATGGTTCGACTCTTGGTCAATAGAAATGCTATTGCACGGTTCACTCATGTAAATGCAATGTGCATCAGGGCATTGCTGTGGTGTCTCTTCATTGCAAGTCGTCCATCTACAGTGTACTCAACCTTATGAACTGTGTGTAGCCCAGTGGTAAGATATCTGACATCCATTCCGGAGGTTGTGAGTTTGCTTCTCGTTACGGTAAAATAATAATTTTTTTTTTTAATTTTAGTTTTTAATTAATTTATTAGTTTAAATGTGAAATGGCATTTGTTAATAAACTTCGTCATGCCTGCTGTGTAAAAATATTATTGTTCATCACCTGTGGGCTATTAATAGGCGAGACATGGCCTGTATAAACAAAAATACTTGTTTCACATCCTAAAAAACCGGATGCATATCAACATAAATAAATAATCAAATAAACAAAAACAAACAATTTGTTAATATATTAACAAAAAAAGGCCTATGGTGAAGACTAGTATCTCGTCCACAAACCACCTACGTCAACAACTGCCCTCATTCTGGGGGCGGCATGGAGTCCACAAGATTATGGAACAGGTCTAAATTCATGGCCACCTCCTTCCACGCATCTAGAACTCTGTCCCACAATTCGTCAGCTGTCCAAATGGGTGGTTGTTCTGCCCAATTAGAGCGTAGGATCCATTTGACTGCAGCCCACAAATTTTCAATCAGATTCATATCTGGTGAATTTGGAGGCCAGTCGACACGTCGACATCAGGCCTCCTCGTAAACCATCTTTGAATCCAGTTCGCAGTGTATATCGGGTGATTATTCTGCTGGAAGAAAAGTGTTCCTTCTGGATATCGTTTTCAGGCAGAAGGAATCATTAAATTTGCCAAAATATGTTTCGTAGACTACTGCCATAAATCGACAGTGGATGTATTCAAGAAGTCCTGCCCCAGTGTATGACATCCACCCCAACACACGATGCTCACGTGATCTGACCTGTTAAGTCGTCTCACGAAGTGTTTATCATATCAGTGGCCATCCATACGATAAACTAGGGTAGGACTATTGTTGTTACTGGAGACAATTACCTCGTCGGAGAAAATGACATTTCTGAAATCGAAGTCCTGTCAGAGAGTAGCATACACAGAATAACCTATGCAAACCAGGACAATGGGTTGTTGTCTCTCTGCCATCTTCAAGCATAATGACGAGACAGAACATTTTATTAACAGATAAGGAGTATGGCTTAGAAGAGAGAGGGAGGTTTATTATTTATTAGAGTTTGGGTATATTCTAAGAGATATCGCCACATAATTATAGCTTAGCGAGACATATGTTGGCAAATTTGTAATTAAAAAAAGAATATTGTGGGAGATTCGAACTTTGAGCTAATACTATCAACTCGTTCAATAGACCAATGCCGTAACGACTTATGCTACTGTGACTGTGAATATCGTTTCGGCATAATACGTGGTTTTCCTGGTCATATTCACCTCGGTTGATTTTGTATTTATCAATTTTATTATTATTTCACTCTTCAGAGGTCCTGATGTATCTAGAATCAACCCTACATTCGATTTTATAACATATTTTAGGCTTCTGAACAAAATACAGCAAATTTAAACAGTTTAATTATGTGTTACCTTTTGAACTATGGCTTTGACGAGACGAGCATGTGCAATGTTATGTATATGGAACTTTGAAATTGTCGCCGGCTCATTCTTTTTGCAGTTAAGTGTACATGAGGAAATGAAGAAACCAGAAGTAATTTAATTTTACAATGATAAGATAGGAGGGGTTGATGATACATGGTTACACAGTTTCAAGATACATGAGTTGATGACCACTCTGTATGTTGTTTGGAATTCTAAGTCCAGCTGCTCTAAATGCATTAGTCCTATATATGTCAACAAAATCACAATGAAACCTAAAAAGAACGGAATTTTTTAAGAACCTGGTTAAGAACTTGTATTTAGACAAAAATTTGTCTATGAACTCTTTGCGAACACATTTGCATTTGTAGGAATGAAACGAGACAGGAGTCTTGGAGAGATCAAACTCAAACCAATCAAGCTATACAAATATTCTAGGTATTGTTTTTGCTTTCGAGAAAAGGTCAGAAAAGTGAAGACAGGTTATTCAAAGCATGGCAGACTGGTTTGTAGTCAGCAGAGGAAGGATATTTCTATAGACTGTTTTTCGGCACCTTGAAACTATTATCATTATGTACTTTTATTACAAATACGCTACTTTTTGTGTGTAGGAAAGTCATAATGTAATAGTAAAAATGACTTTATAAATAAATATGTCTACAGTATTCGTTCATTTGCATGTTAAATGCCTGGGGTGGTACGCAACCTTGTTACCAACAAATGCTATAGTATTCATGTTACTAGCAGAGGGTTAAAATCATTAGCATGGATATTACTCTCAATTAGCATGAACAAACAAAGTTTAAAAATTAAAAAAATAATAATTTCAAGTTTTCTGTGTCGCTGATGTGACAGGATATTTATAATTCATGTAGAGAAACATACTCTTTTTTTTTTAAGATTTATTTGAAAAAGTAATAAATGTAAAATTTTTGTAAGCTGAAATGAATATGTCAAAAATGCTACATGTACCAAAATCACAAGAAATGAAAATGGCCCGATGTGCTCTGAAAGTTATTTTTACATCACTATCTTACTCAGCATTACAAGATTCAGCTATTAGGATGTTAGGGGTCACACTGATGAATTAAATCAACCTTTAATGAGCCTATTGAGGTTTGAAAATAATGAAAATGTAAGATCTTGGGTATAACAGATCGCACAAAATACAAATGATTCTCACATGATATATTAAATGAGATACTGAATCTCATGACAAAGTCAGTAGCAAAACGTCTTTTAGACCAGTGATTCTCAATCTTTGAGAAACTGCAACCAAGTAAATTTTTTTTCTATAAGATGAGGGCTCAGTCCCAACAAATTTACTTGTAATACCGTTCCAAGTTTTTTTTTCTTTTCTTTTTTTTTAAGTTTATACATTTAACTAACATTAGGAAAGTTCAGGATAACAGGCAGGGTTTGGAATTGAACGGGTTACATCAGCTTCTTGTCTATGCGGGTGACGTGAATATGTTAGGAGAAAATCCACAAACGATTAGGGAAAACACGGAAATTTTACTTGAAGCAAGTAAAGCAATCGGTTTGGAAGTAAACCCCAAAAAGACAAAGTATATGATTATGTCTCGTGACCAGAATATTGTACGAAATGGAAATATAAAAATTGGAGATTTATCCTTCGAAGGGGTGGAAAAATTCAAATATTTTGGAGCAACAGTAACAAATATAAATGACACTCGGGAGGAAATTAAACGCAGAATAAATATGGGAAATGCGTGTTATTATTCGGTTAAGAAGCTTTTATCATCTAGTTTGCTGTCAAAAAATCTGAAAGTTAGAATTTATAAAACAGTTATATTACCGGTTGTTCTGTATGGTTGTGAAACTTGGACTCTCACTCTGAGAGAGGAACATAGGTTAAGGGTGTTTGAGAATAAGGTGCTTAGGAAAATATTTGGGGCTAAGCAGGATGAAGTTACAGGAGAATGGAGAAAGTTACACAATGCAGAACTGCACGCACTGTATTCTTCACCTGACATAATTAGGAACATTAAATCCAGACATTTGAGATGGGCAGGGCATGTAGCACATATGGGCGAATCCAGAAATGCATACAGAGTGTTAGTTGGGAGACCGGAGGGAAAAAGACCTTTGGGGAGGCCGAGACGTAGATGGGAGGATAATATTAAAATGGATTTGAGGGAGGTGGGATATGATGATAGAGACTGGATTAATCTTGCACAGGATAGGGACCGATGGCGGGCTTATGTGAGGGCGGCAATGAACCTTTGAGTTCCTTAAAAGACATTTGTAAGTAAGTATACATTTATCTAACATAAGTATTAATAATTAAGTATGGCGTAATCTTAAGACTTAGAGTCCTTTCAGAAGTGGCCACTTTAGTGGAGCGTTAGTGGTGCTGTGAACGCATGTCAGTGGTGCTGCTTAATTACACTAAATTTTTGTAGAGAATTTTTCAGTCTTCTAGTGAACATGGACGTAGAAGGAGATATACTTTTGATAACTTTGCTCAGACAGAAAAAGAATAGACGTAAAAATAGAAGAAGAGTCTGGGTTCATCCATTAGTTTTAGAAAGACTGAATCAAGGACTATTCCATACCTTGTTTGATGATTCAGATCAGGACAATAAAACATATTAATTTAAAATTACGCAAATGAGGGACAATATGGCATAAAACATATTTTTGTTTAATATTTAAGAATTCAAAATTAAATATGTTGTTGTTGTTTTCTAATGCCAGGTGTTTGACAATAAAGTCATTTGACCTCTTGCACTCCAATATTTTTCAAAGATATTATCATGGTCAGCCACTGAAGCACAGATTTTGAGGTGTTCCGAATCCATTTCTTGGTTTGAGTTGCACAATGGGCAGTTAGGGGACTGATATATTCCAATTCTATGCAGATGTTTGGCCAAACAATCATGGCCTGTTGCCAATCTAAATGCAGCTACAGACGATTTTCGTGGTAAATCGGGAATTAACTGTGGATTATGATGCAGAGAGTTCCATTTTTTCCCTTGAGATTGTGTTATCAAATTTTGTTTGTTGAAGTCTAAGTATGTAGATTTAATAAATCTTTTCACAGAGTAGTAGATTTAGTAACAGGTCTGTAAGTAGCAGTGCTAGTGCATCCACATTCTCGTTTCCCAGATTCCACAATGGGATGGTATCCACTGGAATACAATTCTTTTATTGAGTGATATTAATTGAGAGAGAATTTTAGTTATTTCTGCTGTCTGAGATGAAGGTGTGTGTTTAGAGACTATTGATAGAATAGCTGCTTTGGAGTCTGACAATATAACTGCATTTTTAAATTTATTGATGTGAAATAGAAGATTCCTGAGACTTTCACTTATTGCAACGATTTCTCCATCAAAACTTGTTGTTCCATATCCAAGAGATCTATAAAGTGAGAAGAGACAGCACGTAACACCTGCACCAGCACCTTGTTCTCTGGAGATCAAGGATCCGTCGGTGTATAAATGAATCCAGTTTTGTGGAGGGTACCTAATATTAATTGTCTCTAAAGACAACTGTTTCATTATTTCAGTGCTTACTTCTGATTTCAGTATTTCTTGTGTTAAATTTAGATTATATTCTATATTTAATAGAGTTAAAGGGTTTGTATCTATGAATCTAATGCTCTTGATTTAACAATGAAGTCATTCTCCTTTGTACTTCCCCATACTTCAATGTGATGTCTTGAGCTATTTGGAGGGCTGTGCAGCTTGCCAGATGATTCATACCCATTTCCTGCTCCTGACAGCATAACAGACAATTTGGTGAAGTCAGTATACCGGTTCTGTGGAGATGTTTACTGAAACAATCATGGCCAGTGAGTAGCCTGAACATAGCAACAGCAGATTTACGAGGAAGTTCATTTTTAATTTTGTATTTTCACTTTCTGCTAATATTTTAATATTGTAATTACGGTTGATCTTGCTTTTGATGATTTGTTTGACATATTCATAGGACAGATTTAGACTTGTATTGTGTTCAATTTTGGAGCCTTTTTTCGCCAACATATCAGCCCTCTCATTCCCATTTATGCCACAATGTGGAGGTATGCACTGAAGAATTTCAACACCAATTTTACTTGAATAAAATACCAAGACAATACAGAAAAGAACAGAAGCTTACAAAAAAAAAATGAATTAAGGAAACAAAAACAAACTGAACATCCCCATTCAGCCTCAACAGAAAGAACCTTTCAGCCAATTTGAACTTAACTTAGCAATTAACAAAATGAATAGCAATAAAGCCCCTGGCCCTGACAAAATCTTTCCTGAATTCATAGAACACCTAGGTACTAAAGCCAAAGCTACACTACTAAATTTTTACAGCTATGTCTAGAAGACTTCAGTCCCATCAGATTGGAAAAGAGCTGTCATTATCCCCATATTGAAAACAGGAAAATCAGCAAATGATATCACTAATTACACTACCTAACAAAAAAAAAAAATTGTCATACCTCCGCAATAAAAATAGGTGATTCTTGATGAAAAAGTTGCGCTGATTTTGAAAATCGCCATAGAAATCTCCTATCACGTCAGGTTAAAAAGATAACACATTTAAAATTTCACATACGCGGTTTTAGATAAAATATTATGTTAGATTAATTCTTATGATACAATGATATATATGATATAATGATACATTCATGCTAGGTTAAGATTAATTCACAAGGAACATACCTGCAACTTTCTTAAAACTGTTTGGTAGTATGTGATTTTCTCTTGCACTCCTGTCTACTCTCCCTCTCAAGAAACCAACAGTAATCCCCCATCATTACTGGATCCTTACGATTTTGGTACCTTTTCTCCATAATGGAAATGTCTTGATGAAACCATTCCCCTTGTTTATTACTAACATCACCCAGATTTTCCGGAAAAAAGTTTAGATGTGAATGAAGGAAATGCATTTTCAAAGACATTCGACAACCCATGTAGCATTTCAACAAATTTGACACCAAAGTTTTATAGTTTTTTTCTTTTGTGTTTCCGAGAAAACCACACAGAGTCCTTTTAAATGATTGCCAAGCTGCTAATTCAACTGTTTGTAAATTTTTCTGAAACATTTCGTTCTCCATGAGTTTTCTGATTTGAGGTCTAATAAAAATCCCTTATTTCAATTCTGTGTATGCTAACTGTGAAAACTTGCCTTATAAATATGCAAATCCACTACTGTCCTTGTTGAATGCCTTAACAAAATTCATCAGCCCAAGTTTTATGTGTAAGAAAGGAAGAAAAACCTTATCAGGCTGAACCAATGGTGTTTCTTTAACATTACTTTCCCCCAGAACATATTCCTGCCGCTTGTCCCACTGTTATACCACATAATGCTTTTCTGTAGCACGGCTGTCCCACACACAGAAAAAACAACAATATTTTGTGAAGCCCCCTTGCAACCCAAGGAGCAAACCAATTACTTTACGGTCACCACATATCTTCCAACAATGAGCCTCATATTTTAAAACACGCACAATCTTAGTATATTTTCATAACTTTCTTTAAGACCTACAGAATGGAAAACCGGAAAAGATGGAAATTCGTTACAATTATGAAGTAACACTGCTTTTAAGCTAAACTTAGATGAATCTATAAACAATCGTCAGTCATCTGGATTATGCTCTACCCCTAGTTCATGCATTAAATCATTAATGTCTACACAGACACACACATTCTCATATAAGTTAAATTACATTTTATGCAGGAAATAATATTACATTACAACCCCATTAGAAGTGCCAGACCGGTCTCTACCTGGGTTTATCTCTTTGCCATGTCTACTTCTAGAAAAAAAGATAGATTTATTATCAGTATCCTGATAACTGACAGAGGTTTGGTTAGATGGTATAACAAATAACACATTTTCATCTTTACATTTTGTAAGTATGTAAGTAATCGTGTAGGACAGGGGTAGCCAACATATGACAATCATGTTACCAAGTGGCATGCAAACTCGTTTTCGAAGTAGGATATCTAAACTATGTAAAAATTGTGGCGTGATGTGACATTTTAATAATTGTTTTCAGAATCTACGCGTGAAAATGGACTAAAAACATGTATTATTTTCACAGAGGTAAATTTCATGTTGGGTAGTGTAACAGACCCATATCATTAATCAGCCATTTAGCAAAAATCATGGAGAGAATAATATCAACAAGACTCAACTGTTTCTTAGGAACCCATAATCTATTAAAACCATCTCAAGCATGTAATATTGCTGAGTCAAAATTAAATATAATAGGCAGCAAACATGAAACATTCATAGTGCGTAATTCAACCAATAGGCTACACTACAATAGGTGTCTGTAGTGTAATGGTAAAGCCAAAAGCTGTGGTGTAATTGAATCCAGGTTCGAACTTAAGATCAACTAATTTTTTTTATCAATTTTGTTAATTTATTTACATTAGTTTAGATGCGTTATTTTATTTTAACGTGAAATAAAGAAGATTTTATTACACAAATAATCAGGGAAAGGATTTATATGTAAATACATATTTACTTATAAAGCTAATATAATTTATATTTTGCATTATCTTTATGTTTCACAATGTGTAGGGTTGAAAAATCCTACTTTTATTTTCCATATTTTTCCATATTTTAGAGTTTAGTACATATTTTCGTTAATTTCCATATATTTTCCATATTTCATATAAAACAGTCCATATTATATTAGGTTTAACAATAAAACAAAACAAAATTCCATTAACTTTTAAAAATACATTTCAACAATAGAGATTTAAACACATGTTCAGTAATCCCTTTAACATCAGAGTTATTTGAAAATTAGCAGTCCTATCAACAATGGGAAAGTAAGTTACAAAACTGTATTAATTTAATTTAAAATTTTTAACAGACTTCAGTTGTGCAGCTCAACAGTTAAATGCCAGTCAGAGTACACATAGGTTCAGTTTTGTAAATCATACTATAAAGACGGTAAATATGCCAAAAGTACGTCATTCAGTCAATTTAAAATCAAAACTAACAAGTTACATTTCAGAATTTAAAGAAGATGGTTTATCAACTGACAATAAAATATTATTTTGTAATTTGTGTCAGTGTGCAGTATCATCTACACAAAAGTTCCTGGTGCAACAACACATTACAACTAGTAAACATCAGGCCAACAAACAACTAAATTCCAAGCAGAGACAATTGTTTTTAACACAACCAACAACATCGAATGTAAGATCTGAGTTTAACATCGACCTGTGCCGTTCTCTCATCTCTGCTGATATTCCTCTCTACAAACTAAAGAATAAGGTCTTCAGGGAATTCCTTGAAAAATATACTCAACATACAATCCCAGATGAGTCAACACTTAGGAAGACGTATGCTCCATCCATCTACGATGAGACAATACAGAAGATAAGAGATGAAATTAAAGATAGTTCAATTTGGGTTTCCATTGATGAGACTCCCGACAAAGAAGGTAGACTTGTTGGTAATGTAGTTATCGGTTTGTTAAGTGAACAATATTCTGAACGAATTCTTTTACATTGTGATGTTCTAGAAAAGTGCAATAACAAAACTATAGTTAAACTGTTCAACGAAGCTATGGGTATCCTGTGGCCAAAGGGTATTATGTACGATAATGTGTTATTCTTTATTAGCGATGCTGCCCCTTATATGGTCAAAGCTGGACAAGCATTATCTGTTGTATATCCTAAATTGACTCATTTTACTTGTGTGGCGCATGCATTTCATCGTGTGGCAGAAGTGGTCAGAGACAATTTCCCTAAAGTAGATTTGTTGATTTCATCAGTGAAAAAAGTATTTCT
Organism: Periplaneta americana; assembly: GCF_040183065.1. Taxonomy (NCBI): domain Eukaryota; kingdom Metazoa; phylum Arthropoda; class Insecta; order Blattodea; family Blattidae; genus Periplaneta; species Periplaneta americana. The sequence goes on along the minus strand of NC_091128.1, from coordinate 14,611,694 downwards.
CAAAGCTCCCAGTAGAGTTAACGTGTTGAAAGAAATGTACCCTGAAATTCCATTGCCACCAAAGCCAATTTTAACTAGATGGGGTACATGGCTAGAAGCAGTTGAATATTATGCCGAACATATAGACTCTATTAACAATGTTCTCCTTGCATTGGACTCTGAAGATGCAGTCTCAATTGATACTGCGAAAACAGTTACCTGTGACATAAGTGTGAAGAATGACTTAGCTCACATTCAGCATACATTTTCATGCATCATAAAAACGCTCAAAAGTCTCCAAAATAGGCACCTTTCACTATCTGAAAGTTTTGAAATTATAAATAGTACTGTGGAACAACTGAATCGTGGTAGAGGTAAAGTTGCAGATGCAGTAAGAGCTAAGGTGGACACTGTACTTTCAAAAAACCCTGGATATGAAGAACTACAAAAGGTTGTTGCTGTGATGAGTGGTGAATCAACAGTGAAGATTAACTTGGACTTATCCCCAGCAGACATTGTGAAATTGAATTATGTACCAGTTACTTCTTGTGACGTCGAACGCTCTTTTAGTCAGTATAAATCTATCCTCAGAGACAATAGAAGAAGATTCACTTTTCAGCACTTGAAAGAAATGTTTGTAACCTATTGTTATGGTAACAGACAATAAAAATTGTGTTTTGTTGAAACTACATTGGAAGATAAGGTACGTCCATTATATTTTTTGTTTAGTTTGATTAAAATGTACCAATATTTAACGTACATAGCCATTTTTTTATAATTTTAAGTCCATATTTAATTCCGTATTTTGGTAAAAATCCATATTTAATTCCATATTTTGGTAAAAATAACTACATATATATTTACATATTTCATATATTTTTAGTCCATATAAATCCGTTCCCTGCAAATAATATATCCGTAATTCACACTAGTCCAGTTGTTTAGTTGTCTAGTCTGTGGTTTTATTATTATTATTATTATTATTATTATTATTATTACTTATCGTCATTTTATATTATTCTGTTGTAACATAGCCTGTATACTGTGTAGGTGAAGGGAATTGGTGGCCCAACAGTCATACGTCAGAAGTGCCACAAATGCGCTACTCATGCGCCACTAAAATAGTGGGCTGGCTGTGGTTCCATCTGAAACTTACCATTTAATTCTATGTATCGCGACGAGAAGCACCATTTTTAGTGGCCACCACCAGTGGCGATGCCAACCACTCAGAGCATCTGCAGCGCAACTGATTCTGTGGTCATGGCTGCATCTGAAGGCCTCTATTTAATACATTATTCACAAGCACCAGCGCATTAGCAGCACTTCTAAAAGTGGCCTTGTCTGAAAGGACTCTTAAAGAGTATTAGCACACTATGAAAACAGTGTGACATATTAACAAATAATTTAATTAATTATCAATCACTGGATTAAAGACATTTTGTAGCATGTAGTTTCCTGAAGAGTACATCATTTATTCAATTATGATAATTTTCATTGACATATTATTCCTTTCTGATCACCAAAAACTAATAAAATTTATAACAGTGATCACTGTATTATTAAATTTATTTTAATTATGTTGGTGTGCAAAAGAAATGGTAATGGGAAAAATTATTATGCACTGCATCACACACAGAAATCAGCTGACCAGGGAAGCAGCAGAAGGGTGTCAACATGTCAGCGAAACACTTATCACACATACACACGAAAAATGTTTTTATATGCAATATATGCAATTTTATGTATAAAATTGTATGAATCCTTCAATTCTAAACACTATTTTCAACACTAATCAATATTATGAATTAAAAAACTAAGCACATTAACACAGCAATAATAATTATAAGTTACTGAAAAGTTAACCATAGTGGTTAGTTTATTTTATTTTTTTATTACAGCTGAGAATTTTTAGGATTTTAGCGAGGCTAGTGAGATTTTTGTTCTTGTTTTCTGCCAGTTAGCTTGTTAATTTTGAAGTGAATTGAAGTGACTGCCAAATGGAGAGTCAGAAAATTGCAGGCGGTTCCTGTGTTTCATTTTAAGCACAGCCATAGTAGAAAATGCAGTTTTACAAAGATATGTGATGGAAAAATAAAGAAGAAATCCGATTATTTCATGTAAATTTGAATATTCATTTTTCATTCTTATGCAGAATTTCGAATTATTCGTAGATTTAAAAGTACTTTTCAGTCCTTTGTCTGATGATAATTTAAGAAGTTGAAAGGTTTCTTCATGGGAAATGACTACCTTTTTGCATTCAACAAAAGAATTCACAATCCACATGTTTTAGATCAGGGGATCTTTTTAAATGATAACAAGTGGGCTGCAAAATATCCGAGACTGAATCCTGTGAATTGAAATCATTTGCTTCTATAATATAATCTGCGTACGACTGAAATAATTTTCTTTTCTATCTTAAGAGTATCTCTTTTATGCATGAAGAAATCAATGGGTTTGTTGAATATATCGGCATGTTTTGTGTTAAGGTGTCAAAAAAGTTGTGATTGCTTCATAGCTTCGTTTTCCAGAACAGCAGCACAAATGACTAATTGAGCTCATGGCAATTGTCAGCATCAGGGCATTGTATGAAACCAAATTTTAAATAGTTGTCTATGTACTTATGGATGAACACAGACTTTTTCTTCTGTGTGCTTGTAGTTTTTCCCTCCTTTTGCTTATCCTGAACATCGCTCTATGGACTCGAGGTGGATGCATCACTAGTTGCATCACAAACACTTTCGGTACGAAATATCTTAATACCAAAATTAAGCAAAGTCGCCTGTGTTTTATTCATATTAATATTAAATCTGTATGCCTATTACTTTAAAAAAATCACATCACTCGGTTTTTGAAACAAGCACTTACACATTGCAATGTGAACTTGCAAAGAGATAGTATTCACTACGACTATTCAGTATCAAGAACTGGATACAGAATATCTTAATCTTCAATTTAAGTGAAAAAGTTTTGTTTATATTTTCCAGCTAATAAGTCACTTATACCTGCAACACATGTTATTTCGTTCAGTTTTGAAAACAGAGGATTCATCACCCATTGTTGTAATCGGGTAGCAGGCAATTTTTATGACCGGTCTTAAACAGAGATATTCCCTTTCTCGAAATTTAAAGGTTTGTAAATCTGAAAAATTCCCGACCATTCAAAACTAAGTTGCTTTGCCACTGACATTTGCTACACAAATGTTATTTAACTCGATTTTAAAATTGAGACTTTAGATACGATGTGGATTTGCACTTTTTGGCACAATCACGAATTTTTTTTTTTTATCTAATGCAGGTTAGATCTTGACCAATATATACAACACATATAATGTGAACATGAACAAAGGTTTAAAAAAAAAAAAAAAGGAAAAGTCTGTCTTAGGAAGAGAGTTTTGCACATGCGAAAATTATTCTTCTCTTGAGAATATTTCCACTATAAAATATTTATTCGTGAAAAGAGCTTAGAAAAATAAAATGACAAAAATTTCAGGAGAATATCTTGCAGCATGGTATAACTGATGCTAGGCCCCGGTACCAGGCCGCAGACTGGTGGTTGAGAAACACTGTTTTAGACGCTATCTTAAAATAAGTTTATTTTCTCAATCATAAGTCACATAATTCCACTATAAGTGAAAATTTATGGGGCTTTATGAAACTGGTAACACCACTTCCAGAATAATATATATATATTTTTTTTAAGGATGTAATGGCATGTTTCAATGTACTACTTTCATACTTTCAAAGTTCAGGGCAGTGTTATGGCATTGTCAGTGTCAGCAGAAAAATTAGTGAGAGCAATATAGGTTATGGGATGCACAGCTGAGAGCATTCTATATGCATTACAATGCCCACATACTGAATCTACAGTAGTCATTCAAGTCCGTTTCATCCACAATACCAGAGAAATTAAAGGTTTAATAACAGAAATTAAAGACTCTTCCAGCCTTTGTTCAAGGTTCTCCTAAGAGACTAAAGTCCATGAGGTTTTACTTGGCACAACATTTTAGAAAAAGAGGGAGATACATGTACTCATCCCATAGTGCTGTTGTCCCAGGCATTGGATCGTACTAGAGTCGACAGCAATTCGGAAGGCAGTAGTCTGCTAGCGTTTGCATCGAGAGAGATGGATAGAGAGCAATGCAGCACACAACATTGCCACATCGTACTTCACGCGCACGTGCAATACAAATAGTGCAAAGAGAAAATTTAAATTCTCAACAGACAATAATGACCTTAGCCATTGATTACTGTAAGGATGAGACCAAACAAACCCTCTTTCCTTCACTAACAATATTCTTTGCAAGGTTCTCAATCCTACAACAAATGCTTCTGCAGTCATTTCTTGCGTATTGGCAACATTGCAGCCAGCATCAAGATGGCTGGCAGCGTTCTGCTCGTTAACGTTTTTAAAATAATTATATATCTTAAACACTATTTTTCGCGCCTGCCTGTGCAATACTTGTCTTTTTATAGTCTCTTCTTCCATTTATTTACCTTACATACACACAGTAAATGTTAATTTTACTTATTCAATGTATTGAAACACTCACACGTGAACAAAAGAACTTGGGAAGTACTTTTTATAGACTGATTCCAATTGGTTCTACTGTACAAGCTTGCGACTTCACATACCAGAAATGCTACAGCGCATATAGCACTGATCACCTTCCAAAATGCCGTCTAGTCTGGGGGCGGGGGGGGGGGGTGGAGATATCAGCAGCGGATTCTTCTTCTTGGTTCCAAGTAGCTCTGTCTGTCTTTCTCATTTTCACTATTCGTATCCTCCAAATTAATTACGAACTGGTCGATGACTTGATCAATCAATCCATCTCTCTCTTAATAAAATATTTCGTCTTTCTTTACATGTTCACATGCAGCTTTACAATTTTCTGCACCGATATTCGCAATGCTTTTTCGAATAATGATTTTATGCTATTTAATTTGAAGGCTACATTTTGTTTCGTACTTTTGAGTTCAGGTCTTTTCATTTTAATTAGTTCGTATAAAATTACCTTGGTAGCTCTAAAATCAAATCCAATGTTATTCTCTCTTAAGCGGGTTTGCATTTCAAGTTTTTTTTTTTTTTTTTTTTTCATGATGATACTGATCTTTATTTAATTCAGCTGAATGCTAACTATAATACTATTTTGTGGAATGCCTGGAATAAGTTTATTTATGAACCAATCTTAAAAAATGGCAATGTGCATTTCCTCATGTTAGTCCTTTGTTGACTTCGATTAAAAACAAAGTAGGACATTCGGAATGAATCCAGACGAATATCCTACATGGAGAATTATAAACCTTTTCCCCTTTCCTAATATACTTCCAAGGGAAAATTGCCACCATCAGATTTCTCACACATCTATGCTTTACTTTTTGTATGATTAACATTGATCCATGTTTCATCTAGATACACAATAGTTCGTTCACTTGCCCTTAAATATCTCATTTTTAAGAAATTAAATCATTAAGTCACTACATCAAATCTTTCTAACAGAAAATTCTGTCATTTGCTTCAATATTTGTCACATTGCACATATACCATCATGAATTAAGTTTTGCTAAACATATCTGTAAAAGTGCTGGACTATAAAGAGTAAATTTTCCTGTTACAAGCGTCTGCAGTGAACGAATTGATAGCAGTTTTTTTCGATGTCCTATTAGACCGTTTATTTCTTGGGTTTCATGCTTTTGTTCCTGATTTGTTCACTACCATGTTTTCATTAAGCATTCCGTATACAGAACGACGGGACACACCAGTAGCACCAGTAGTTCTCTCCATGATCTCTGTAACAGATATTGTAGATGTTCTGTTTTTATGCCTCACATACATCTGTAAAATATGGACATTAAGCACAATCTACTGTCCACCAGATTGCAATGTTTTCTTCCAATACCTATTTTAAAAATTGCAACCACGAAAGTAAAAACTACTATGTACGGAACTAAGTACACAATATCTACTAATTGTTGCATTTCCAATGTGTCTGTAACAAAATGTTTAGTAATGTATCACAATAAAATTATTACTCACTGACATTACAGCACATTACTAACAAGTCTGCCACTGACTAACAACTATCTGAGGATTACTGTAAGCTGTTTAAGGAACAAAGTACTAAGATGACATACCCAACTCTCCTCCAACTGTAACATCCTTTTCCCCTTTCAGTGAAACAGGTGATGCGAGTACAAGTGTTCCTTTCTCTTTCTAGAATGTTTGTGCCAACATAAATCTCACGCATTTTAATGTTTCACTAAACTTCAAAATGATGTACACATTGCTCAAATGGAACAAGAGCATGATGTGACTGAAATAGATCTTAATAACCTGAGGCCATTTTGTCCTACACGATGGTACATGCATGTTTTCTTTTAAATTATTGGAAGATAATTACGAAATTTTATTTTCGTCATTTCATTAACTTAGTGACATTAGAGGCATTCTTCATTCCACACTTACATATAAAATTACTTTATAAAGTGGAAACAGTTAATACTTATTTGCAGAAATTTAGTCAAAATTCTCACGAATTTCAACAAGTGGAAATTCTCTTGATGACATTAACAGATGACAGACGACTTTGTTTCCAAACAACTTTGGTTTGCAACTATAAGCCAGGCTTCTATTCTAGACCGCAAAGAACTTCAGTTGGAACAGCCAAGAAAAATTACAGAATCTCTACATGAGAGCAACAGATCAGATCAAACCATCAAAAGTCTTCAACAGCATTTTGTTTCTGATGCAATGAAAATTCTTTCAGAAACAGATAATTCTGCCTTGAGAAAAGAAGGTGTACCTACATTCAGTTCGAAAGCTTTATAAAATTTACTTTGATGCCAATCAGGGACATGTGCTTAGATATAGCAAAAAGTGAAAGTTCTACTTTAAAGTGATGTCATAGTTCCTTTTTATGAACATTCTAGTAAATATCCCACTAACAGTGAAATATGCATCAAGTTTACAGATTTATTAAAGGCCCTGTCTAGTTAAATTTAATATTTTTATAATTCTCTCACAAAAACTGGAAAGAAAAATCCTAATGTTGTAGGTCAATTCATTCTCTAGCAATTCTTTCGTGAAGTTTAATTTCAATGCGTAGCTTTATTTAATGTGTCTATATTTAAAAAAACACTTTCGAAAGCGTCATGAAAAGTTATACACTCTGCTCTGCCTTTAATACACCGTGTTCCGCTTATAAGTATAATAAAAGAAATAGTTATAATTTCATAACAATGCATGCAAATGGGTTAAGATTGGTACCATTGTAAAGAGGAAATTGGGAAGTTTTAATCCATTGTTGTTACTTATTTTTAGAAGACTCACGCATGCGCAGATCATTAAATAAGAGAATTCGTATCGTACCTTTAGTCAGTCAGCATGTGGACGCCACAGCAGAAAGCCTTTTGTGTGCTGTCATTAGCAGAACATAGATCCATAATTCATCATCAGATGATTACGCCGAATGATAAACTGGAACGAAAACGCTTTGCAGAAACAATGTTGGATAAAGTGGACGATGACGACACATTTCTAACTCGAGTCTGTTTCTCAGATGAGGCAACCTTCCACGTCAGTGGAAAAGTAAACCGACACAATTGTCGCATCTGGGGGTCGGAAAATCCAAGTGTCGTAATTGAACACCAACGGGATTCCCCTAAATGGAATGTTTGGTGTGGGATCATGCGTGACAGAATCATTGGTCCCTATTTCTTTGCTGAAAAGACAGTCACTGCAAACACGTACCTGGATATGTTGCAACTGTATTCTGTGCCACAACTCCCAGATGGAGCAATTTTCCAGCAAGATGGGGCTCCACCACACTTTGCCAACATGGTTCGCACATTCTTAGACGAACAATTCCCTGCAAGATGGATCGGAAGAGGATCACCGTACATCACATGGCCTGCCAGATCACCAGATCTAACACCACCTGACTTTTTCCTGTGGGGGTTTGTTAAGGACCAGGTCTACAGGACGCCAGTACGTGATTTGGCAGACTTACAAGAAAGAATTTATGCTGCTGTCAACAATGTTACATCACAGATGCTTCATAACACTTGGGTCGAGGTTGAATACCGGTTGGATATTTCCCGTGCCACCAATGGAAGCCATGTTGAGGTTTATGGAACATAAGGTAACAAAAATTCCCAGTTTTCATTCTTTGTAGCAGTTGGTTTCAACTATATACTTGTATTAATTCAGAAGTTATAGCTATTTCTTTTGTTATACTTATAAGCGGAACACTCTGTATTATTATTTTATACTAACACTTTCGCAACAATAAAAACATTCTTCTCTTCTTCACATTAACTTACTCATACATTCGCAGCAATTACACCACTCTGTGGTCTTATTTCTGTTCTCAAGTGACAGACATCTGGCACTTCTACACTACATTTCTTCCTAGATTCAACTGGTAGGGCCTATGGTTAAATTCTCCGACCACTGCCTCATAAATAAGGATTAAAATTATGACTATAATAAAAAAACAGCTACAGCATATTTAATACTAGCCTACTTACTGTTCCTTTTTTTTTTTTTACATACACAGCATCAGTCAGGCCTGCTGTTACACAACTATCTGCAACATATCTCCTTCTCTCAGTGTAAACTTCCTTAATAGTTAATACAGTAAAAATTAATAAAGTAAATAGGTGTTTTTAACCGAACAGGGTCTGTAAGTGCCTGCTGACAATTTTTATGACAACTTGCACTGCTGAGACATCATTTCCAGCAATGAGATGCCTAAAGAACTACTTTAAGATCAACTATGAAATCAGAATGTATCAATAGTTTTGCAATATTGCATGTACACAAGCAGTTGACTAAAATCATGTATAATGAGAAAGTCATGGAAGAGTTCATGAATTCTACAGCCATTTGCCGGGTTACTTTTGCATCTGGGCAACAAGGGAACACTGCAGTCAAAATCAGTGGTATTCAATCTTTTTTGCTAGCGTACCCCAAAAATATATGTCTAACCCCAAAACTGCGCTCCAATTATATAAGAATTAACAAAAGATTATGATTGATGTTGTACTAAAAGTTAAATTATTATTATACAGTAGTTACTGATGCAATAATAATAGTAATGATTTACGTAAAATAGTATTCAAGCAAGGGAAAACAAGAGATGATACTGTAAAAGAAACTATAATATAATGCAATAATTATCAACAAGTATAATAAAATAAATATGTCTGCATTTTTACATATGTAATCAACCCCTTGTACTCCTGGGGGTACCACAGATTGTATACCACTGGTCTAAATCACAATGATGTTATCAGCCTTTTTTTCTGCTTCTGACCAAAATAAAAGTTTTTATTATTATCATCATCATCATCATCATCAGCCTTTTCTTCTGCTTCTGACCAAAATAAGTTATTATTATTATTATTATTATTATTATTATTATTATTATTATCATAATCATCATCATCATCATCTCTGGTAACAGTGTTTATAGTTACAGCAATACATCTGTTATTTCAACACGCTGACAAACATTATGCCGCCCAAAAGTGTCTGCAATGCTAACTTCTTCAGTCAGCAGAAGTTTCTGCTGTGTGTGGGGCCTTGTAGCTCTCGCTTTCATCTTGACTGCATCAACATGGGAGATCCAGAATATGATATTATGCTATACATAGAAAGTGGTAACTCGATTTATTTATGCAGGGACTGTACTAAAGCATCTACAACAGCATAAAGGGATGATGCACCTGTGACGGCCAGACATCAAGCAACTGAGATGAAAATCATATCACCAACTCGTGATCTGCAACTGTCAAGCCTACCATCTGTGGATTCATTAGCCATCCAGGATAGATCTTAGATATAGTGGTAGATATTTAAGAATCTGTTAAAGTCCTACAAAAAGAGGTGGTTGTGGTGGGAGTGGCGGCACCTGCGGTGGCGGTGTCATAATAACTGTCAATAATCAGATACCTAGAGTATATCGCAATTTATTAGTGAATATGTAAGGATTCAGATCCCTATGGCAGATGGATTCAAACTGTTAACTGGTAATCATTACTTTCCATCTGACACTGATCCAAAGTTTCTAAAATTATACCTTCATTTTCTTGAACACCATCTTGATTCACACAATAACTAAATAATCATTCCTGGTCATTTTAATTCTTTTGGTATGAATTGGTCATCTGGTTGTTGTATTAATGATATTCATTACTACGCTAAAATTAAGAGTAATGCTTTATTCACCTTCTTGTTTCATTGGGCTTCAACAACTAAATAACACAGTTAACAAAAGAAACATATTTGACTTAGTTTTTACAAATATAACAGAAGTCACGTCAATCTAGCCACTCATTCACTAGTTTCACAGGTTATAGAACATTTGCTATCTCATGAAACCTATCTGCGCGAGAGGGGAAACAGGAAGTGGACTGGAAAGCTTGCCTCCCTTGCAATGCTTACACTTGTAGCTAGCTAGCTCACTTATCCCCACAATAAGTTCTTACTATAAGCTATGGCACATGCATTTGGTTTCACGAGATAATGAATGACCCATAATTACCACCCACCCTTATCAGCAACTCTTGACGTCACACTATTTCTGCTCAAAGCCAATAATGTTTCTTTGTAAAAATTTCTCAAGGAGATTACTTGAATCTATTCTAGAGTCTATATAATTATGACTGGTCTTATGTTTACCATGTTGTAGATATTAATAACACAGCTAGCTCCTCTGTTCTGTTGTTAATAATGCTATATCACAGACAGTTACAATCACTAAAGTTAAAAGTTGTCCTCGGTGCTTTTTAACAGCTTATGTAAACTGATCAGAAAGAAAGACCAGATGCATAAAAAATATAAAAAATTCAAAACTGAGTTTCATTATAAAACTTTTTCTGATAATAGAAACTTGTTAAATAAAAAATTAAAACTGGTAAATTAACATGGCTTCAAAATATTGATGAAAATCTAAAAACGGCTAAAAAGTTTTGGAAATACATTGAATCATTTCGTAAGATGGATAATTATCCTGCATAACTAATTCTTAATAATAAACACCTTACAGATAAAAAGACATTATCTATACTTTTGCTAATCATTTCAAAGCTGTTCAGATAATACATAACCTTGCATATGAAAACAATATTATGAATATTATAGATTGTCTACTTATATGTAACGTAACACATGATAATGTTCAAAACACAATTAAAAAATGAAAACCAACAAAAACCAATTGGCACTGATGGTATTCCAAATTTTATAATCAAAGGATGCTCTGAAATACTCATTCCTTTGTTACCCCACATATTTAACTCTAGTCTAAAAAACAACCGATCATTCCTTCATTATAGAAACAACCAATAATTGTTCCTGTATTTAAAACTGGAAAAAGAAATGATGTTAGAAATTATAGACCTATCTCGCTTCTAAATAACTTCAAAAAAATTTCTTAAACCATTATTCACAAACACATTCTCTTTTATGTGAAAACAAAGTAAATCCAACACAACATAAATCAATGGTAACCAATCTAGTCTCTTATCTGAATAAAATTGTACCAGTAATTGAAACACAGGGACAAGGCGATTCTATACATGTATGTATATATCCAATGCCTACCCACTTCACTTTATGTGATTTGGGTTGATTCTATACATGTAGATTTCAGTAAAGCATTCAATGTAGTTCTGCATATCTTACTTTATAAAATAGGAAACATAGATCTTTCTCAAAGTTACATAAACTGGTTTGAAAATTATTTAGGTGACAGACAATTCTGTGCACAACTGTTTAATACACTCTCCAATCCACACAGCATAAATTATGGAGTCCTGCAAGCCTCTACTTTAGAACCTCTTCTATTTATCAATATTCTTAATATATCCAGCTGTTTGCTGACAATATAAAGTCCACTATAGTCCATTGTAGTCTATTCAGTTGTTATTTTTCACGAGAAATGAGGGGTATTTTGATCGGTGTTCATTATAGATGCCTGTTGCTAGTAGCCAGAGTTGGGGTGTAGTCAATATATACTGCAGGGCTGTGTCTTCTGCAACTGGTACTGATGATTTTAATTTACTTCTTTTGTGGTTTATGGATGGACAGTATAGAAGAATGTGTTCCAGATCTTCATCATAATTATTATACCACAGACAAGTAGGATTATCAGAAATGTGAAATCGGTGTAAGTACAATTGAGAGACAATGTGACCTGTTCTGGCTCTTGTTAAAAATGTTTGAACATGTCTGGGCAAGTTTTTGTACATTTTCAGGTCATTTGGTTTCTTTTGTACAGACTGTAAAATTTTTCCTTTGTCAGAAGAGAGCCAATTCTTGATCCATAGGTTTGTAAAATGAGACTTTACTGAAGCAAAAGCACTGGATAGATATATCACTTGAAGAGATCTTGGTTGCAAATATGTTGCCTGTTTTTCTCGTTTCCAGGTATACCACAATGACTAGGTATCCATTGAAATGTTATTTCCTTTTGGAGTTCTTTTAGTTTACTTAGTTGTTTCTGAATTGGAATAATTCTATGTGCATATAGGTTTGGTATATATTTAATTATATTAAATATAGACCCCTTGGAGTCGGTAAGTATGCAAATAGATTTTTCAGAAATTTGAGCAACACACTGAAGTGGAGCATCAATAGCTAGCAATTCAGTGTCAAGACTGGAGGAGGATGAACATGGTATGAAATAACTTTCTTGATATTTTGGAATATAATACCCTGCTCCTGATGTCCCATTATTAGGATTTAGAGGTCCATCTGCATAAATTTGAAGGTGATCCTTATATGTGCTGCAGAGTAGTTCCATGGCATCTAACTTAAGAATGTATGGAGGATCATTTTTGGAATGATTTCCTGGAATATCCAAATAAGTACTTTAGTACGATTCTTGGCATCTCTCAGTGCAGTCCCTACCTGGAGATCCGATCTTCTATTTATAATCAATGACAATATCTCGAAAAGGATAAGTTGTCACTGTCTATTATTTGATGATGATTTAAAAATTTTAAGTATAATCTAAAGTAGTACGTACCAGTCTCTACAATGTGACAATAACGCAATCGAAAAATTGTCGAAAGACAATGGTATGAAAATGAATGTTTCCAAAACTAATGTAATAACCTTTTCAAGAAAAGCTTCACTAAAACTGAACTATTATGTAAATAATATTCAAATAACAGAACAGACTGTGTAAAAGGTTCTGGAGTATTCATACACAGTAAAATGTATTTTCACAATCAATTTGATTGCATTTATAATCATGCAATCAGAAAGTTGGGAATGATACAGTAAATAACTTATTTCTTTATACCTGATTTCCTTTTAATACTCTTCTATACGTACATTAGGGCGATTGAAACTCGAATAAGCATCTGCAGATTGGAACTTTTTTACAACTGATTCAGCTAAATTAGAAAATATCCAAAGAAAATTCATTTTCTTATGTTCATACAGATTTCAGCCCAGTAACTTTGAATATACTTATGAGATAACGTGAGATTACTTTAAATGTCGAAGCTTACATGCTAAATGCCATGAACTAGATTATCTATTCTTTTTCAAGGTTCTCAAAGGTGATATAACCTGTGACTCTTTCGTAAGAAATGTTAGTTTTTGTATTCCAATGAAAGATATGAGAGTTCACAAACTTTTCTATAATAGAAATTAAAAATGTCAACATGCGTGGCTATGAATTCGATCCATTCATTGTAAACTTGGTTTGTTTATGGCTATGTCACAATTCTTTAATCTTGTAAACAATTACTACTTAGCCTATATTACGCATTTGTCTTTTCTGTTCAAATAATTTAGTAAACATGTCGAAACGACAAGTTAAATATACAATTGATTTATTATTATGCAAAATTCGTATTAACTGTCACAAGATGGTTAAATCACTTATTACAATATGATTAACCTTAAAATTATAGTAAGTACTGACGAGTACTTTTGCCCCTTTGGGCATCATCAGGTCACAGTAGATACAAATTAACTTCATATGAACATTAGCGTGGTATTTTCATTTTTCATTTAATGTTCTCCCCAAGAGCAGGTCCTTTGCTGCAAACTCAGCATTCTTCAATCTTTCCTATTTTCTGCCTTCCTCTTTGTCTCCTCATATGATCCATATATGTATCTTAATGTCGTCTATCATCTGATATCTTCTTCTGCCCCGAACTCTTCTCCTGTTCACCATTCCTTACAACAGTAAATAGTAACCTTTATTGTCTATAAGACTAAATATATTTGATAACACAGATTAAAATACACTGAAATATTGATTCAATTAGGACCAATATAAGTGAGAAATTTGAAATGTTATAACAGTGATCATCAACTCGTGTATGAGCAGGCGAGGACAGTGCTTGGCCAATGTGTGCTGAGTATAGCGGGCAGAGGAACAGTTTGTGACACTGTAGCGAATAGAGGTGGCTTTTGTGATCCACTAAAACAAAAATTATTTTTGTTTACAGATTATGGAGGAATAGCAAAATGTTTAGTTTGTGGTGGGTCAAGTTGTTACATACAGTGAAGAAATATAATTTAAAGAAACATTATACAATTCACAGTAAGGAATACAGTAGGAAAAGCATGCGCCTTAATTCAACAATCAAAGGGAAATGTGATAGAAGCTAATGAAGATCACAATGCTAGTGAATTGGTTTTGTGGCTCAGTTATAAAATTTCGCTTTTAATAGCAAGATATCTGAGACCATTTCAAGATGGCGAATTTGCCAAAGAATGTTTAATTACAGGAGCTGAAGAACTTTGCCCACAACAAGTGAGGGAGTTTGAATCTATCAGCTTCTTTCCTTCCACCGTGATGTGTCGCATCCAAGAGCTAGCCAAGAACATTTAGGTACAACTAATAAATATTTGTCGGTCTTTCATTTGTTGTTCTTTGGCAGCAGATGAAAGTACTGATGTTAATGATACTGTCCAACTGGCGATTTTTTATGAGGCATTAGTAAAGACCTTCATATTAAGGAAGAACTTTTAGATCTTGTTCATATGAAGGGTACTACTAACGGATCCGATATTTCTGTATGTTTAGAAGAGGCTATAGAAAATGTTGGACTTTCTTGGGATACACTTGTATGCAATCTGCATTAGGAAGTTTTTAAAGATTTCACGACTTGAAAAAACTTGAATGTAATTTTCAATTATTTGTGGCACCTTATTCAACCAATATTGACATAGTTTCTTCTTTTCTGCAGTTGGAATTTATTAACTAAATATGTGGTAGTGAAATGAAGGGCAAATATCAAACAAGAGAAGTTTGATTTTTGTATGAACTTTCTGCATTTTAGATTTCCCCGATTGCAGACATGCGACCTCCATATTATGTGTATTATTCGTAACTACATATATTATGTGCAAACTGTACTTTTCTATGATGAAGAGAAATAAACCATGCCACAGAAGCCAAGTGTCGAATCATAAGTTAAAATATGGTCTTAGATTAGAACAATAGTTCCAAACATTGAGAAATTGGTGAGGGAAAAGAGAATTTAAAAATCTCGAAAAATCAGTGCTAGTACTAGCATTGAGTAAAATGATTGGGGTTAATTTCTACATTACAAACATAGCACTTTTATATGTTCCGTTCAACATTTTTCATACCAGAAACAGTTATGATTCATTGTATATCAGTTCACACGTTTACACGGATTTTCATGCATTGTTCGAAATAATTATTATTAACATAAAATGTTGAATAATTAACAGTAAGCATGTCTGACCATGAAATGAGCAGGCCCGAGTTCAAATCCTGTTCGTGACAAGTTACTTGGTTGACGTTTTTCCTCAACCCATTAAAAGCAAACACTGGATAACTTTCGGCACTGGACCCTGGACTCATTTCGCTGGCATTATCACCTTCATCTCACACAGATGCTAGACAAACATCGCAGCTGATAAAGTATCCTAAAATAATTAATTTAAGAAACATGAAATGTGCATTACATTTCTGAAAATAATTAAAATTTATTAATGGCTTACTTTGTGCAAATGCAGTGTTTCTCAAATTGCTTAAGATACTTCATTTAGTTATTTCTATTTATACAGTTTCTTTCTGTTTCGCAAAAGTCATAGGCCTATATAGTATAGTAAATTCTTAGTGTGGTCCCATCGTTGAACGCTCTCCCTGCCCTAATATGACTTTTCCTTGACGAGAAGGCGGGCGGGCAAGACTTTATGATGACACGGTGCTCTGAGTTGGGGACCTCTGTGTTATAACATCGAATGATTACACAGTGCATGAAACTTCATCTTTACAATCACAGCTTACAATTAAAAGAACATATCAGTTTAAAAGAAGGTTTGGACAATTAAACAACTATAAACTTGAATGGGTTGATATCAAAAGGCTGTTCATTTACATATGATAATTATATAAGATAGTCAATATGCATACAAGTTGATTACATATATGGTCGAGTATACAACACCAAAATATGATAGATTCCAATAAGCAGCCAGTAAAATGGTGCAGTCACTGATGCACGGTTTGGAAACATATGTTCTGTGAATGTACTGTGATTAGTTAATAAAGCATTGATGTATTGACTATTATGTCTAATGTCCATGATGTTAATAGAATTACATAAACCAGGTGAACTTACATATACTTGCTATAAGCTGGTTCCAGTTCCAGCACTATTTCTCAATAACCATGTTTCAAAGACTGACTCTGACAAAGTGATAGTCTAGAATGTGTATGCACATGTGGAGGGGTGGGGGGGGGGTTCATGCTGATAGATGCAGGAATTCTATTGGCTATTTTAATAAAGGGTTGGATATGTTCATAAATTGTTCATTAAGTAAAGATATATTGCTGTTACAGAATTTAGCAATGTAAAATTCTTCGGCGATGTTAATATTTCGCTCGTTATTCATAGGTTTTTAGTATTTCCATGGCTTCTTATGTTCAGAAATTCATGACAATTTTCAACCAAATTGTTTGTTTCTACAATGACACACAAGTCTGCTTTATGCTCGTTGTATCTGATCTTGAAGTTTCTCTTCATTTGACCTAAGTACTTATGGGAAAAATTTTTATATTTCAACATGTACACTTCTCCATTTGTGTATTTGTTCAATTCTTGCAAACTATTTGGGATAATGTTGTTGAGTTTTTTGTTGGTCTAAGATACAACCCTTATATTTTCTTTCTTGAAAAAAATTGTGAAGTTTATATGAAATATTAAAGGCCATTACAATCCACTTACCACATTTATTATCATTAGTCTTATTAATGGGAATTAGTGTTGTGTGCTTATTTCTGCGTAAAATAACTCAGCATTTATGTACCAGTCTATCAATCTTTTTCTTGTCATATCCATTTTCTTTAGTTAAGTTAACAATACAATAATGTAACTTTTTATTTAAGAATAATAATGTGGTTTTTATTTCTAACTTTAATCACACACCCGTCAACAATGGGTATTCCACTCAACACAGCAGTCATTATTGCACTCCATAGAACGACAATGACAATTCACGTGTATTATTGAGAATAATAACAATGTACTAATGTTCACAAAGTACTATTTAAAAAACAAAACTCAAGTTCTCAGTTCATTCGCCTTGGCTAGTTCTTCTAGCTCACTCACTCAAGTTCATGGTACATCGAACCCAAGACTTCCATAGACAGTCCACTGCACTTCGAACCCAAGACTTCCAGAGAGTCCACTGCACTTCGAACCCAAGACTTCCGGACGCATTGCCTTCGCCTGAACACTGCCACAGTTACTCACTCAAGTTCACTGCAGCTCGACATCAGATCCACTGGATACATCTCCGCTAACTAACTCTCTCATAGCTGACTGGCTAAACTAAACTGACTCACTTGAAGGCTGCTCGTGCTTTTTTATTAAATCACACGTTCTCGAATGTACTGTCGCGAACTTTCTGGGCCTTTTCCACAACATTCTGACTCCAGACATTTCCCTTACGTCCAGCCTCCACTCCGTGTGGGCCCCTAGCTCTCTCCCTTGCTGCTTCACACCTTCCCTCGCACTAGACGACGTGACCAGGTCTTCCAACATGGCGCCACAATAATATTCCTTTTGGAAATTTTTTATTAAGGGGATGTTTAACATTCTATCTATTAAAAAGACAAAATTAATTATCTTGTGAGATTGTGAGTGATTAGAGATATTATGGACGGTGTGGGTAGTGGTTGTTTCCTATAAATGATAAATTCAAAATTTTTCGCTTTCTAAAGTATTCTTTTTTTTTTTTTTTTTTAGTAGGTTATTTTACGACGCTTTATCAACACTAAAGTATTCTCAAATCCAAAAGATTGACAGATTTTTTAGTTTCCAGTTCGTGAGTAAATTTTAATTTTGTATGCATCTTATCAAACGTTTCAAGCAAGTCTTCATATGTGTTTTCTTTCCCCTCAAACACAATTATTATTTATATACCTGTTATATAACTTTATATTAAATTGAAGAGTGAATTTGAGAATACAGTACGTTCTTGTTCTAAATGTTGTAAAAAGATTTCAGCTAGAAAACCCGAAAGTGAGTCACCCATAGCTACACCTTTGAATTGCTGAAAAAAAAACTATTGTTAAAAGCAAAATAATTTTGTCTTGTACAAACAGTTATTAAGATTGTTAGTTGACCAGTAAGAGCTTCATTTGTATTCAGTTTATGTAATCTATCTGCAATTAGTTGTATGGTGTCAACTAACGGAATGTTGGTATAGAGGTTATCTATATCTAACCAGAGCGGGTAGAAGAGAAAGTGACGATACTTCCACTAGTCCAGCGGTTCGTTGCAGAGCGGTGCTCGCTCTGTTTTCTGTTCTCAGTTTCAGGAGTGCTATTCGAGTCAATGCAGATGTTTTTGAAATACCCAGTAGATAAAAGTATATTATAGTTTATCACAATATTTTACTTATTTAAAAAATGTAATACTACTGCATTAACTACTCTTGAGTTATATCATACACTCCTGAATCGTAAATACGAGTATAATAAACAGTAAACTGGAACATTCTGCCAGCTTCAGAGAGAAGAACGCAAAAAAAAGTAGAGCTTCGCAAAACTGAACATTTTTGTGTTGTTGTAAGTACATTTTGACACAAAATTATAGTTTTCGATGTACAAGAAAGTATAATATAATATATCAAATGGGACATTATATTTTCACCAATACTTTTTTACTGCTGCTTACCTATTAGTTTCAGTTGTATTTGTATCTGGTTTATTCGCAACCCAAGGGGAAAAATAAATATTACGTGAAACTCAGACTTACAAATCAAGGTTCGATATTATATCCATGCAAATGCAAGTTTTGAACTTTTGAGATACCGTATCTAAGTTTTTTTTTGTAAATAAAAGTAATTTAATAGCACTACGTTAACTATGTAGTTTTATGCCACTTATTAGAGAATATTAAATTAACTATGTTTGCGTTATTACATCCTCATATGTTTGATTAGAAACATCTTGTATTGTGGAAGTGTAATAAACAAACTTAATATAGGTAATTACAAACCAGATTCAACTGTAGGCTGACACATAAAGCAGAATTAAACTTGTTCGGTTACTAAAATAAGTTCTACGTTAATTACAACTAAAGTGTTATTAAAAATAAAATACTAATTTTATTAAACATGTACCTTTAATAAAGTAGAAACTAGATGCTTGCGACTTTTGAGAGCTTGCGGGATGATTTCGCCATTTTGGATGACTGAAGTTCCTTCCGAATTTCCTTGGCCCGGAAAAAGAACCAACACTTCAAATAATAGAAAATAAGTTTAGGAACTATTTCCATGGCATGTTCTTCATTGCATCCTAACGTTGGCACATGAAGTTTGTACTCGTAAGGCTGTCCAGCGTATCATAAAAAATATTACCCCACAAACTACTATTTGACGCTATCTTGACACCAACTATTGTCTCAGTTTGCATTAAAACATTCATAACACCTTCAGAAGGATGCGTTAGAAAAGAGTTCGAGCTTCCATAATCTTTAATTTTAGTGAAAGCTGAGACATTCTGTTCTCTTAGTGATGCACTGCGAAGCTTATTTACACAGAACACACACAGTCAGTAAATCTGGTTGCTTTATTTATGATATAACCCGCTAAATAATACACAAGGCACTCTTTTGCTAACTTGTCGCTCTGTGTAAGAGAAGGCAGATTACTTTCCCAATCATACATTTCAATTGAATTATCGTCAACCACCAACTTATCACTGATTTTCTTCAAGGCGGCGGCTTTACACTCCTTATTTGTTTCTTCTGTAGCTCTCGCAAGGGTGTACATTTGACTCATAAAGGAAGTAAGGGGAGGTTCAATTAGGGGTTCACAATTTGCACTTGAAGAGAGCACATTTTTAACTGGAACATAGACAGATTGAAGCATGTGCAGATGTAGAAAGTCTATGGTAGACGGATGATCATCACAAGATAATGATCTTATAATTCCGAAATGTCGCTCTAGAGGGTCTTGGTTAAATTTTGCTGTCAGAATGTATTTAAATCCGCAATTCCATAAGAAGTTGGATATTTCGAGAGTGCTTTGAATTGTTACTCTGAGTGATTCAAGGGTTCTTTCTGAGGCGAACGTGTTCTTTTTACTGTCATTTATGTGTAATATATTTCCTAAAATTTTATGATGGAAGGATCCTTTGAACAGGGCAAAGGAGGGAGTCTTTGACTTCAGTGCATCTACAAGGTCATTCATTTGCCTTGTGAATTCTTCTATACATTCACTTTCCTCAAACCCAGTTTATGGCCATAAAAAATTGTATGGACTTTACCATGCTCGCATTAAACAGCTGGAATGCTAGTCTTGCGTTCATTCGCTGGAAGGAAATAGGGTCAATTTGACTAAATGTAATTTTGGGGCACGACCTAAGCCCTGAAAATTCAGGAGATGTGTCTTTAAAATATACCCGTCTATAAACATCAAACTTTATGTCATGGTTACTAAATTGTACTAAATCCTTATCATGAAAGTTATTTCTGATACATTTTAAAATATGTACCTCATCAGAAAACGCCCATAATTTCCTTTTCTGGTCTACGGGGTTAGGGAGAGAACAATTAATTAACTTTTCCATTTTTTTCACATATGCCAACACATTTCTAAGCGGCTTTGTTTGTCTGGCTCCCATCAGATGTGAATCCAGTCACCTTGACACCAGCTCGTTCAAGCTGAATAATTACTTGCAAAATTATTTTTGGCAATGTGTCTCCAGGTGTAGCATTTCTACTTACGTATACTGCAACAGGTTGCACCCAGTTGTGGAGTAATGGCACATACATGCATACAGGCGCATGATTAGCTAAGGTGTTCTTCTGATTTTCGGGTGTCACGTCTCCCAAGTTAACAAACCCTTCCTTCTTAATTGAAATACTATTAAACACTACCTCCTTGCGTAACTTCACCTCCTCATAAATTAGGATTCCCATTTTTTTGTTTTCGTCAGTTTCATCAGCGAAATGCTTTTGTAATGTGATAACTGCCTGTCTATTTACACCATATGAACATTTCATGCCTTTTAAGAAGCGCCTTAAATAATCTTCTGAAGGAAGTGGTAAGAGTTTGTGGTTCAAACAATGCCTATAACCTTTTGGGGACTTTATTTTGAACAATAAACTTTCTAGAAGAAATTCACTGTCATAACGCATGCCTCTTGCACCCTTGACCTGCACTTCTTTATCATGGTTTCAATTATTAATTTTTGTTTCTTGCTCAGGAACTTGCAATTGCATTTACATTCCGCTTTACTTTTCTTAATTTCATTAACTTCCTTCTCCAAGAGAGTTATTTTAACCTTGGCTCCACTAAATTGATTTTTAATTCCAGTTAAATTTCTATTGGCTGTTTTCAATTTTATACTTAATACAATAATTTTCTGTTTTATATGTTCGCAATTATTGTCGGAAACATGAATGTTTATAAGTTCATCAGGATTTGTCATTGTTGAAGTATGGGCGTTATTGTTACTTACAGGTAAGGGCACATTTCTATGAGAAGGGATTGATGTCCTTTTGGTTGGGATTTCCTCTTCTTTTCGTTTTTTGTAAGATAAGGAGGCAAGTTAGGGAAAATATGTGGTTTTGCATCGTGTGTTAGTCTCCAGTTTTTCCGTGGAACTTCTACCTCCTTGCCATCAATAATAAACTTGTCGGCTTTTACGATCAAATCCTCAGAAAAATGTATAGCGCAGAAATAGGAACGAGCATGCAGTTTTCTGTCTTTTCGTCGAATTGCTTTACACCACTTCTGAAAAACAGCCTTGCTTTTTGGTGGAAAAAAGAAACGTCTTACCTCCTTACAGCTTTTATAACCGGATTTACACCCGGGAACAAAACAACAAGGCATATTTCTACTCTCTTAGTCACTCACTCACTAATCACTCACATAAACGGCACAATAAACATCACTCGAATACAAGAAATGTCTCTTTAACTTCGCAGCACAACGGGTTCTATCAGCTCTCTCCACAGTAAGAAGAGGAAAACTGAGATCTTATGCAGATCGTCATGCCTAAGTTTCACTCAGTTGCCGCGGCGACAGCAGAGGGTTTAAAAGTCCCATTAGACTCTAGCAGAGTTACCACAATTTCTCTTCTACCCGCTCTGATCTAACGATATTAATTTAAGATTTAGTGACTTTCAAGTGTTTCAATTTTTCAACTAATTGCTTAGAATTGGATAGGAAGTATTTGTTTTCCATCTTTAGAATTTGCTTTAATTTAATTTATTTATTTATTTATTTACTCTGGTGGAGTTAAGGCCATCAGGTCTTCTCTTCCACACCACCAGAAATGCAATACAACTACAAGAAAAATTATACATCAATGAAATTAACCTACTGTAATAATGAGTAACAGAATGAATATGGGATAAAAAAAGCTGAACATACAAGTAGAATTGAAAATAATAAAAATTAGTCTAACATATTAAATGATGCAAAAAAGAAAAAACAAAAAGTAAAAACATATACAACAAATACAGACACAAAATAACAGTGACACTCAGGATCATTATGATTAACCAAGGGACAATAAGCTGTTCTAATATACCGGCACAAAGACAAGGGAAAGGGTTAATCTAACGAAAGAATAAAGATAAAAACTTCGGCATAAATGTAGCAACTTCTCAGAAACGTATTTCGTGAGATAAAGCATTCTTTTCTAGTTTACTTTTAAACTGTGACTGTCCAGAAATCTCTGATATCAGTAGGTAATGAATTATAAAGGTGAGGCAATGATACAGTATAGGAGGATAAGTATAGGGAAGTTCTGTGATGAAGAATAGAGAGATTATGCTGATTTCATGAAGTAGTTAGGACTGAAAGAGTGAAGACAAGTAATTTGGAGAAGAGTTATGTAAAATTTTATATGGAAGTGAAAGAGTGTGTATGATTTTTTGTTCCTTTAGACGAGACCACGAGAGCAGCTCAAGAGATGGTGTTATATGGTCAAATTTCCGAATATTACAGATGAATCTTATACATACATTATGAACACATTGCAATCTCTCATTTACATTAGAATTTAAGTTTGTTAAAAAGGAATCACAGTAATCAAGATGGGGCCTTATGAGTGTCTGTATAAGATTCTTTTTTAATGTAAATGGTAGAAATTGTTTTACGTGCTTCAAAGGGTGGAGCAGCAACAATATTTTCTCGCATGTATGGGTAACTTGAGTGTTCCAGTTAAGATCATTATCCATAAAGATTCCAAGACTTTTTACTGTTTTACTGTATTCAATAACTGTACAATTAAGCATGATAGTAGACAAATTCTTGCAGTCTACAGTATTAAGGAGACGATGATGACCCATAACTATTGCATGAGATTTCTCTGGGTTCAGCCTCAATGCAAATTTGTAAGTCCACACCGAAATAGAGTTCATGTCTTCTTGAAGTCTTTTTATTGTGTCTGTCATTTTTTCAGGATGAATATGGGTGTACAGTATATTTGTAAATCATTGGCATACATATGATGTCTACAATGTTTTATCATTTTAGTCAAGTCATTAACATATATCATAAACAAAAGAAGTCAAAGTACTGAGCCTTGTGGTACTCCGGACTTCATGACACGCTATTCTGAAGAGAAAATACCTGCTGTAACATACTGTTGGCGGTCACGAAGATAGGAGTCAAACCAAATGACAGCAGTGTCAGAAAGATTAAGTTGTCTAAGTTTATATATAAAGTATTTTAACAAGAATTTATTTATATAGTGATTGGGGGAAAATGTACTGTTTATTACTGGACGCATCATTGAATTTTGTTTGTGAGTTTTAGATAAGGACTTTATAAAAGGTATGGTAGGGTTTTTGATAACGTATTTTTGGGCATCTTTTTCTGGAATAATGTCAGGTGCTGATTTTATAGCAGTCTTTATCATTTTTTTAAATTGTTCAGTAGGATCTGGTTTGATTTCTTTTATATTGTGACAGCTGAGAGTCGACCACGCGTCCCACAGAGGGCAGGGAGAGCGAGAGATGGGCAGCACGGCGAGGGAGGTTGCGCGCATCTGGTGCATGGGCATTTGCAAAGGGGATACAAAGCTGCAGGTGCTTCGCTGTGCGAGGTGAAGGGGGGGACAAAACCCCCTCCGAACAGAATCGTCCAGGAAGAAGCAGCGAGAACGCAAGTCTGTAGAAGTAGAAATTTCGAGCATCGTAGTTTCTGGAAACTATGGTTTAGTGATAAAAAGGAGACGCAAAGAAGGAGCAGCCAGTTGTAGTCAGTTGTTTTTAGTATTGGACAGCGAGTTCAGCAGCGCCCAGGAGTCTAGGTTTCGACACGTGAGTGAACTTAAGCAGCGTCCAGGCGGAAGCAACGCAGTTGGAAGACTTGAGTTCGAGTGCATTGGACTGCCTCCAGAAGACTTGAGTTCGAAGTTCAGCGGACTGACTCTGTAAGTCTTGGGTTCCATATACTGTGAACGTGAGTGACTGAGCTAGGAGAACTTGCCAAGGCAAACGAACTGTGAACTGAGAACTGACAGTTTTGTGTTGTAAATAATGCTTTGTGAACATTGGTTGATATTAGGAGTACATTGTTGTTCTCAATAGTGCAAGTCAATTGCCATTGTCGTCTGTGGGGTGCAATAATGAATACTGTGTTGCTGTGTGGAGTGCAAATCCCGTTGTTGACGGGAGTGTTTAAATTCAATTATAGAAAGTGATTATTGTTGTAACAATAAAAGTTACATTCTTTTGAATAAAAGTCACAATATTATTCAGAATAATAAAATCGTTAGTTTTGTCTATGAATTCGAATTGATTCATAATTACGATAGCATTTCATTTGTCTGCTTTTATGTGAACTAGCTTACTTTAAGTTTTCTACCAAGACTTTTTATACCATTATAAAATAATGTAACTTTTTTGAACTGTTGTTTTATAGATGGTTTTCTTAGATATTCATGAATTAACATCGGTTTCAATAATTATGTTATCAATAGTGTTATTTATGTTCTGAAGCACATAGTTTTGTTTATACAGAGCGGAAGGTAACCCTTTTACAATCCTTCATATACATAACAGATCATGTCATTTGGAAACGTTTTATCAAATAATATTTTTTCACACGACCAATAGTTTTTGTAATATTTCGAGAAAACGAATGTTGCAATGTTGCAACAATGTAGACAGTAGTAGTGTTTACTTCGCGAGATCATTTCATCCCAGCATACTGAATGTCGCTCCAATCATCTTCTGGGCAAGGATTTTGAGAGGAAGTATACACATACTGTTTTGTAAACAAAAACATCTGTTGAGAATGCAGTCAAATCAAAATTTATGTAATTGTAACACATTAATTACATGAACTATGTTATTCGTTATCTATGATGTATCATTTCAGCACTAAATTTAGTACGAACAAACACGTAGTTTCCATTACATTTTAAGGGAGTTTCATCAATAATACAGTAGAATAACAAATTATGAATAAAACAAAATTAATCCTTTAAATATAGTATTATTTTACACTGAGGATCACACAGTTGATGTCACTTCAACTCAATTACAATACAATGTTTGGAAGAAATAAACCACTTTGAAACTAAATGAAAATGATACACATTGTGAGAAACACTGTTAAATTTTGTACACCATTCTCTACAGTGTCTTTTAAAGGTATTGTTCAAAGTGTCAATCAGTTGCGTGTTTACAACTTTCACACTCATGATCCAGTTATCTGTCATGGTATAAGCGAGCTGCTGCAGTGGCATTGTGGCCAGTTTCGGCGTAAATTAATAACATGTCCAGATACTCACGATTAGAAAACTGTGGCATCTCGTTGTGTTTCAACTGCTTCGAACTGCACGTAGCCTGCAACTAATGACGAAGTGAATGTAAACGTATCGTCCGCTCCGTACACCTAGTTCGGCCACATGGTTTGCATATATTTAAGAAACAGTGTTGCCAGCGTGTCACAGCCCTGTTCCCATGCAATGTGTACATGACTATTAACGCGATTTATTCAAAATCTGCTTTATTTTCCATGTAAATACTACAGTAACATGGCCATACATAGCTTACTCTATCATCCTACATGAGATAAAAATCCAATTTTGAGCAGTTTCATGAAAAACTTAATCATAATTTCAAGTTACAAAAGACCATTTTTTTTTTTTTTTCGAAAACCGCCCTTCTGGGAACAAAATATTATTAGACTTTCTTGTTTGCCATAATTCGAGATATCATATCCCAGAAGGATTGTAAAACGTTATGTTCCACTCTGTATACTTTGTCTAGAATACATAATTTATCTGGTGTAAATTGTGTGTTTATTAGGTTAACAATTCCATTATATATGCTATTGACTTGACTGTTTTGTGTTTGAAGCTTGTTGTGTGTTTATAATTCTGAGTTCTTATTTAAAATATTATATTTAGATTCCATTAGGTTATTAGTTCTGTTTGTACACATTCTGTCTCAACCAAGTCCCATGTAGTGCCAAGATTTTTCACAGCTTACAAGTGTGCATTTATAACTTTTTTAAAAAAATTACTTTTTTCTGAATAAAAATTTTATTTCATTTCCAATTTTCCTTTGCTTTCTTAGGCGCAATTCACACAGAGAAGACATAGACAGGATGTGGCTCTGAAGTCGGACAGAGACATGATGCGGACATGACGTGAGCAAAGCATACTGAAGATACAAAAACACTTGCGTGTCACACAGCTTTCGTAATGTTTTCTTCAAATGAGGAGGATGCCCTGGCTCTCATACAACTTGCTAATATTAAAAAACAGATAAGATTTTGTGTGCACTCTTAGTGGTTGAATAAAGGAAGAATGTATGGCATATTTTATTTATTTATTTAATTTATTTCATTTGTTTTATTTATTTATTTAATTTTTATTTGTGTATGTATGTATGTATGCATTAATTTATTTATGCATGTATGTATTTATTTATGTATTTAAACATATATTTATTTACTTTTTTATTTATTTTAATACAGTTAAGGCCATGAGGTCTTCTCTTCCACACTACCAGAAGTGAAATATACATTGAAACAAAAAAAAACATAGTAATATGTTGTTGTTGTTTCAATGCCTTGCATCTAGCAATGAAGCCATTAGCACTTGAAATCGTTATCATGCACATTAAGGAGCTTATATACTGTATAACGAAATATTGATTGAATATGAGACATAATTAAGTAATTACAATTTATATACTAATTCAACTTTATAATATAAACACATAGAATAACCTATTAAATTCAGCTACACTCACAAATCAATTCCGTGTAAAAGTATGTAATTTTAATTCTTAATTTAAATTGATTAACTGTTCGCCAATCCCTGATATGATGAGGTAAGGAGTTCCATAGGTGACAAACCGACATAAATGAATAAATAAATAAACAAACAAGTTGAACTCGCAATAAAACAAAGACACGAATTTAGAAACAAGCTAAACAATTAAAATTTCTATAACCGAATCGGTATTTGTTAAAAAGTTAGTCATGAAAATCAAACTTGTGGGAAACTTAAAAAGCTGTTTAAACAAAATTCAAATATTTTACGATGTAAGAGTAATGGAACAGAGAAAAATTCTCTCCGGCGCCGGGATTTGAACCCAGGTTTTCAGCTCTACGTGCTGATGCTTTATCCACTAAGCCACACCGGATACCACCCCAGCGTCAGATAGAATCATCTCAGATTAAGCTCCAACTCTTGGGTTCCCTCTGGTGGCCGCCCTCTGCACTACATCATAGATGTCTATGAACGTAGGACCAAAGTCCACACATGTGCTGAGGTGCGGCTTAGTGGATAAAGCATCAGCACGTAGAGCTGAAAACCCGGGTTCAAATCCCGGCGCCGGAGAGAATTTTTCTCCGTTCCATTACTCTTACATCGTATGATGATGCAGAATATCTGCATGGAAATATCATATGTACTTCAGTACATTAAAATAATATATATGATATGCGTAAATAACTTTGTGATTTGATTTAAGATGGCGCTTATTCCATCAGATCCCGGCCAACTAGTCACTCATAACGAGTGCACCTCAGCACATGTGTGGACTTCGGTCCTACGTTCATAGACATCTATGACGTAGTGCAGAGGGCGGCCACTAGAGGGAACCCAAGAGTTGGAGCTTAATCTGAGACGATTCTTCTGATGCCGGGGTGGTATCCGGTGTGGCTTAGTGGATAAAGTATCAGCACGTAGAGCTGAAAATCCGGGTTCAAATCCCGGCGCCAGAGAGAATTTTTCTCTGTTCCATTACTCTTACATCCTATGATGACGCAGAATATCTGCATGGAAATATCATATGTACTTCGGTACATTAAAATAATATATATAAAATATTTTAATTCTTCTGTATATTCATTATGGACACATAAAATCACGTCATTTTAACACCAAATGGTAAGTCCAACTATAAATATTGCGAAATAACAAAAAATTGAAATAAAAAAACTGTGACTGACATTGTTTTAATAATAAAAAGTGAAGTATTACTCTAAGACTATGAATATTACCGTAAGTTTATTTCAAATTTAGTAATATAAGATAATTCTATTACAGTGAATAATTGCTAATTAAAATGAGGTGGCAATTGCCTCGAAACATGTACAGCAACTGAATATGTTCAGACAACTGTTGTTTATAAAATTTTATAATTTTAAAGATTGATGTGAACACTGTATGGAATAATTTGACCTTATTTGTCTGTCTTTACGGTATTAATAATAAAATTTTGAAATCTATATGACAATAAACATTAGTATTTCTAATATTATTGCACTTCATTCAGGAGTTTTGCATTCAAATATATTCTTAAGTAAAAACATTTTCAACTCAGTAATAAAAATACACTTGTTTGATCATTCAATAAAGATGGGTTGACACTACAATTTAGCAATAAGCAATCATTTTGTTTCCAATGAACAGCAGGAGGTCACTAAATTTGCAAGAAAAGGAGGAGGAAAAGATCTTGCTTGAATTCAAGAGCTTATTCCGGTGTATCATAGCACAAAATGTACATATTCTGGCCTTTCAAATTCTAAGATCTAATCAGTAGAAAAAATCTCTATAATAAAAGTATCCTATACACTATCCTTTTCCAATGTTTAGTATAGTATTACAGTGAAATCTGGACTCTCAAGACAAAATAACTGAAAACAATTGACGAAGACAACAGCAACGACAACGATAATGATGACAATTTCAATTTCCATCAAATTTCGGATATTGAGCTCTTTCATTTGTTTCATTGTAACCACAAATTACAATTTTCCAGTGATTGCAATTTTATTACTTTCATCAGAGGATGAGAAACATGCATCAGACAAAGTTTATTTATGTTCTTGTGATATATTTAAAACATAAATTTTAAAGAGATTTCTGTTCATAACCACATCTTACATTCTTTGAATAAATACATGCAACTAAAATTAAGAATGTATTTAAATATCTACGAATTACACTTCAAAAATCTCTATTTCAGTTAATTACCTGAGAAAGGTGTAGGTCCAGGAGCAATTTTCACAACATTGGCAGGTTTAATACCAATGCCAACAGTCTTCTTGGCCTGCTCTTCGAACACATTAGTGGAATCTTTCAAGAAATATTTCCTGAGATTTAAATATTGTTCCTTTTGCATTTCGACAGAGTTATGGAGTGGCTGCAAACGTCCAGCCAATGCAACGAAACTGTCATGAAGTCTACGCATGGCTAATGCAAGTTCTGAAATGAAATAAGCCACACCACTTTCATTACCACCTCATACAAATATTCCTTGCAAAATAAATGACCAATTTACACTTGAGACCTTGCATGTGAGCTGTGTGAGAGGAGAAAGAATGAGCTATCAGAAAGAGAGTTTGTTTCATGATGGTTAATATTACATGAATCTACTGACATGGAAGTTCATTTCAGATTAAAACTTATCTTCCCCCTCCATATATTGTATATTGGTGATATAGCCATAGCACATGATAATATCACAAGACAGGTCTTGCCTCCTCTACTGTACTTAGCATGCAGTTATTAAAATTATAACTCTGACATTTTTATCAGGATGGGTGGGACAATCCTGCTGTAGTCAAACAGCTTATCTTTTACAAGGCTCCATTTATATGTTACCATGGGAACAACATGACATTTGAACGTGGTAAGTTGCCTGTTACCATACCTAAAGTGTGTAATGCACGCATTTTTTTTATATGCACAGTATAATAATATTATGAAGTATAGGGTTACGTAAAAAGTAATAAAAAGAACTTGACATATTTAGTAAAAAGCAACCACTTATGATTGAAGAACGTGTAAGGCATCAATTAAAATGAACAAATTCTAAGAGACTTACTAACATCACAAAACTTCATCATGGGATCTCCATGTGATATGGCATACCAACAGACCAGTTCAAAAGAGAAACAACTCAAAATTTAATGTTTTGAGAAAACTCAATTTTACAACTTCATGTTGCTGTGAAAAATCCAATTAACACATTCTAATTTCAAACTTGTACTGTATATGAGTCATTTCGCGTCAAATTGCATACCAATAAAACATGATCTTCTCGTAGAAGGTCGAATTTGTTACTGTTACATAAGCTCACTTGGAACTCTGTGTCCACATATAGTTGAGATTTGGGGTTTGGCGCATTTGAAAGACTAAATACCATACAATACTTTTCATTACTTTAGGCCGATCACAAATAAATTAAAAACTTGGCCTAATTTTTTAATCATGTTTTTTTCAAAGCAAAATTACTACATTAAATAGCCAAGTTAAAAAAAAATACACTTGTTCCCTGATCTATTACCTGTGAACTACTGCATTTAAAAATGTTGGATCTACATACATACATTTGCAACAATTTATTTTCCGGAGGCATACACGCGCTTGCGATCCCCAGCTAATGAAGTGTTTGTGGCCGTAGGCCTACACATTCACATGTGCTAGAAGACTGTGTGTGGAAAGTTTTACAGAAAATGTTCAAATTACATAGTTATTGCAGACTTTTCTGAAAATTATTATTTTGTAATACAAGGTTCAGTACAAGGTATGCATTGGAACAACTGCCAAGCTACAATACATCCTTTTGTAGTATATTTCAAGGAAGGTACAGAAATTCGTCACAGAAGTATTCTTATCTCAGAAAGCATGAAACATGACACCAATCTCTTTCACTTTTTCCAATCTGAAGCAATCAATTTCTTAAAGCAAGAATTCAACGATATGAGAAAAATTATCTACTTTTCCAATGGATTAAGTTCACAATACAGAAACAAAAGAATTTTAAAAATATCTGCTTACATGAAGACAATTATAGAATTAGTGCTGAATGGTACTTCTTTGCAACGTCACATGGTAAAGATCCATGTGATGGCATTGGAGGAGGCTGCTATTACACTATCAAAGTTATTTGACAAAGAATATGATAAAATATTTTATCAAGGATCTTTCAACAAAAGATAGGATTTCAATCTTTTATAAAATATTTTATCAAAGATAACCTAAAATTAGGAACAAAAGCCCACCTAACACTTGTTCCACAACAGTTAACATGTATTCCGGTATTCCGAGGATTTGTTGATACTAATATTTAGGCGTTAAGTTTATAACACCATGAATGAAGAACAATATTATGCTTGTTTAGCTACAATTAGTTCAATTTATTAAATAAGCATTTTATTGGGGGAGATGGGGGGGGGGGAGGAATTTACAATTCATTTTGGAATGGTCAGCTAAGCCCTTATTATATGCTATGTATCAATAAATTTAAATCTTTTTATTCAATCTTATGGCTTAACACCCATACCATTAAATAAAGAAAAAACTCACAAGACATATGCACCACTTACATATAATAAATATAGGATCTCTAACAGATTAAGTAATTTCTTTGCAAAAGAAAATATTAATATAGCCCCCAAAACCTAATAACAAACTCAAAAACAATCTAGCTAATGGACTTCATAAACACAATAAATTACTTAATAACGACATCTACAGTTTAGAATGTGTAACTTGTAAAAATAAATTTATAGGCCAAACCCATAGAAATTTTAAAGTCAGATACAGTGAACACGTATCTGACTTTAAGAATAACCGTAGAAAATCAAAATATGCCATCCATTTAATAGATACCGGTCATGAATTAGGACTCAATAGAGGTACCTTCGAAATATTAGACACATGTTCAGATGTTAAATTAATAATTAGTGCTGAAGAATTCTATATAACTAAACAATAATTAAAACACAGTACTATAATTAATGAAAATCTTATCCGTAACTAAAATCCGTTATACACTCTTTAAACAGAAAAAACATAGTCCCTTGCTTCACCTATTAATATCACTACGCGGACACATGAGCCATACACAATACGTTACATTTGGTTAGTCGTTGGCAAACACACGAGCCAGTAACTCCATTCTGCTCCCGATGCTCAACTTGTAAGTAGATATTGAACATAATTCAAATTAATTTTTTAGTCAATTATTCACTTCCATAAAAATATTAAATATTTGTTACAGATCAAACTGAATACACGATAATATTATTTGGACACCGAGAACAGCTCATTCATTCGAACCGACGTAATGTTCACAGCCAAAACATCAACTTTAATTCAACATTTAAAGACACATTTACATTATAATAGACTTCAGAAACTCCCACATGTCAATGTAAGTAGATTTGACCATTTTTAGATGGAATTCTATTCAATATATTCAATTCATCTATTACAAATAAGAAATATTTGTTTTCAGATAGTTGAGCATATGATAGTTGACACACAAATACAAAAACAACCCACTTGCCCCATCAGAAATAGCCAATCACACCATTTGATTTCAGACTTTATGACTCAACATTCAGTAATACGTTTGTATTATAAAATAATTCTATAATATATTTATTACTGGTCAATATACTGATACACAAGCTTACACAATATTGTTTTATAATAATAATAATAATAATAATAATCCATGGCGCTACAGTCCATGAAGGGCCTAGACTGACCAGCCGGCTGCTGACCTCACGCCCACATGTCGAAGCAGAGGTGGACGATGATCCCCCCCCCCCCCCAGCCATTATAGCTGGCATTCGCAACTGGATTTCACTACCTATCGTGGCTCCCCAAGTGCATCACGATGCTGGGTGGGCACTGGTCCCATACACTGGCCGAAATTTCATGAGA
The DNA here is from genome assembly GCF_040183065.1 of Periplaneta americana. Classification (NCBI taxonomy): domain Eukaryota; kingdom Metazoa; phylum Arthropoda; class Insecta; order Blattodea; family Blattidae; genus Periplaneta; species Periplaneta americana. The sequence continues at coordinate 14,578,036 of NC_091128.1, read as the reverse complement.
AAATTTCTTCCCCCATGAAGATTCGAACCAGCGCGCATTCCGTTATGCGAGTCCTAGGCAGGATGCCCCAGACCGCGACGCCACGCAATATTGTTTTATACGTCATTATTAATTAAAGTTTATTGGCAATAGCACAATGCACCTATGATATTATTGTATTAACTTTTGTGAGTCATCATTACTTATTCTTCAGCAACATTTAATAGCCATGTAGGCTTGTGAATTTTAACATTTGATATGATTATGTTTCTAATAATTTGTATGATCAATATTTGTCACTATGCTGAATACTTACCTATACTATCACTTCAATAAGATTATTATTATTATTTTCAAACATGAGGCCAGATTATTTTAATTGATTTTAGATTGATATTGTAAACATTCCTACCTGAAGATGCCCCATGAGGGCAAAAACGTTTGTATGATGACACAATACGATGTAAATATATAAAACATTGAATTAATTTGTTTTATATTATATTAGTGTTAAACCATAATATTGAATAAAATGATTTAAATTTATTGATACATAGAAAAAGAAATGCCTATGGGTTAAACCGTGGATTGCAAAATGTAGTAAGAGAGGCATCCATCAGAACTTATTGAAAGAGCTACAATGCAAGGACTTCAAAAGTTATATAAATTATTATAAAATATATTATATAATATTAATATTATATTATACAAATTATTTACTTACAACATTTAATTTCCTTCACACTCCGATATCAGAATTTTTGTCGTAGTAACAGTCCAGTTATATTTGCGTTCCACCATATTTGTTTCAAGGTACAGAAATCTTTTATCAAAGATAAGATGCACTTACATTTTATAAAAGAAAACCCATTACACTATAATATATGTTATAATTTATATTTTATAAAAGATCTTTGTCAAAGAACTTTGATAATGTAATAGCAGCTGAACTGTTAAAAGACTTGCTATGAAAGCCAGCCTACAACTTGATCAAGATCCTATAACAACACCAAAAAAACTGTTTCATTGGGCACAAAAAAGCATTTATAACGTGTCATTTATATTTTGTCCCCTGAATAAGCACAAAAACTACACTGAAAATTTGCAGGCCAGATATCACAATCTAAAACCAATAACTGGTATATTAAAGTTACATTCTTTCATTCCGTTGTCAAAAACTGAAGATTTAGTAAAACAATTTATTTTCTTTCGAGAAAGAAGGTAGGCGAGTGAAAATTTAAAGTGTAGTGTGAATGAAAACAGACGTTTAAAATGCAAAATGTACAAATATTTGAAAATATAATAAGTGAGTACAAGTGTAAGTTAGTAGTTTTTCCTCGATGACTTGATCTGTACTGGGTGTAATGTTGCGATCATCCAGTGCAGATAAATCTCCAAGCAAGTGGTCAACACTACCCTTCCACTGCTGCTGCACCGGTCTGCTACACATTGTTTTGTAAGTAATTAAATTTCCATTAAACTATAAGAGATCCCATTGTAATTTTTCTGGAATTATTAGGAATACTTCAGTCCACTTAGTAGTCATTTTTTTTTTAGATTTTTAATACAGCTATTTCAAATTGATATCTAACTTCAAAAAATTGAATTATAAAAAAAATATTTGTAATAATTATATTAAAATCAGTTGGTAAATATTTAACAAATGACAATATTTCAAGCTTTTAAATGCATTTTTCCAAAAAAAAAAAATTAACATCAATATCATCAGAAATATGATGCTTGAAATGTTGCATTGTGTAACGTTTTTAACGAATTTTAACATACAATATTTTAAAAACATGTGGTCTTAGGTGGAAATAAAAATACACTTGTTAGTTTATTAGACCCATAGAGTTGGTAGAAAAAATATAAACGCAATCAGAAATATGAAGGTCAAAATTTGTACAATTTTGTGCGATCTGATGTGGAATGACTCATATATAAAATATCATTAACAGAATTTGGAGTAATTTTATAGATTCTTTGATTTTTGACAGCAACATAAAGCTTTAAAATGCTGGTTTCTCAAAACTTTAAATTTTAAGTTGTTTCCTTGTTGATATGTCCAGTTGATGATAAAGAGTTCTCACCATACATGAGAGAACATATAGAGTCTATAGTTTCGATTGCACCAGTCATATGCTATCGTAACTATGACGATGTGGCAGGGATGACACATACACAGCATCCTTCACAATCAGCACAGAAAGAAAGTTATAGGAGTAAGGTCAGATAACCTGATTAACTGAAAAATTCCAGGTCACTGACAGCAGCATGAACAATCCAGCACAAAGGCAGATGTTCATTCAGAAGTGCTTACCAATGTGGCCAAACTCAGATTACCAAAAGATGCCCAAAAACTTCAAATCTCATTTGGCTGAACGTGTAAAAGTGCTTAAGGAAAGATTTGTAGCAATGGTTACTGGAATTTTGGAAGACAACTCAAGGAAGTGGGATGATATGACAATTGGGGAAACTAATGGATATATTTGTCTATTAGAAGATTTTGAATCCAATTTCTTGCTTTCGGTTTTCAGTGAAGTGTTTTCGAAAACTAGTATTCTCTTTGACATTCTCAAAGCAAGAACTAGCAATATTGATTTCTGTTCTAACCATATAAATGAAGTGATTGAATTTCTGAAGAAATCAAGAAGTGATGCAGCATATGAGCACCATCAGCAAATAATGAAACTGGAGACACTTCTTCTGCTTTGCAGCTTAAGATTCAGAAACACATTTCCATCAGTTGTACTTTAACATTACTGATATACTGACAACACAAATGGAAGTGAGATTCGAAGATCTAAGGAAGTTTATTTTCTGAAGCTGCTCAATGCTACAAGATTTGAATGTTTTTTAACAACTTTCCTACTTCTGCATTTTCATCACTACTGAACTATTACCTTGAACACTTGGACAGGGAGAGCCTTTGAACTGATAGTTGTGATCTACAGCAGGACTGCACAAATCTTCAAAGAGTTACCAGTGAACTTTGTTAAAGAAAACATTATTTTGCAAATGAGGGAAGTTTCTCATGAAGAGAATAAAAACTTACTGTCAAGAACACTATGGGTCAAGAGAGGCTATCTTTTCTTGCACTTATATCAAACGAGAAAGAACTTTTACTCCAGTTGGAAAAATATCCAAAATGGCATGATCAAGTAATGGAACATTTTGCAACAACAAAATAGCGATGAGAAGGGTTCTTCTATCAATAATGACAATCACTAAAGGTAATCAATTTTGTTTTTACATCTGTATGTAGGGTAATTTATTGCCTGTTTCATCCATTTTATGCAATTAATTTATTTCCTCCTCTTAACAAGCATGCAGAAGCTGCCGCTGTATTATTAACATCCTTGTACTCTGTAAGCATATATCCAAAAGTCGCAAATTAATTAGTTCTCGAATTTTATTTGCATTCTATTAATTTTAAGGAAAGATCGGATGGCAGTGGTGTGAACAGAATTTGTAAGCCAATCTAGGAGTGTTAGAAGCCCTCACTTTCCAGAAACGTATCTGGAGATTGTGCAACTGGCATTTGATTATTTCCTAAATTCTATCAGAAACAAACACTAGCTTAATTTTGTTTGGTATGTTCAAAAACAGTTGGAAAAACTGCAATCTCTTAATTAATGCAGTCAATCCAAAATAAAAGTTCCTTATAAAACTCATTCACCTTCTCACATGCTTTACAAATATTCTTGTTAAAGCCTTGCAGTTCTTCTTGTAGCAATGCTGTGCATCTTATGTTTCCATGTTCATCTCTTCATTTGCGTCACACAATGCACAGGCGGATGTATGGGAAATTCCTATCCTGTGACCTGTTATCAACTTGAACATCATAACAGCAAATTTACGCAGCCCTTGATGGATTATCTTGGGGTTAGTCAATACAATTTCATCTTTTGCACCATCCGAATTTTGTTATTTTTGGATATATCTGAATTTACTTTTGATTAGTTGTTTTACAAAATAAAATGGAAGTCCATTATTAGATGGTTGTAAAATTTCAGTGCCCTTTTTAGCCAAAACAAAGTCTGGGAAGGAATCTATTGTAAATTCCTGTAGTATAGTTAGGCAATACATAATTTTCGTAATCCTGAATTTTTTTAAGACTGTTGTGAAATCATAGCATGTATAGATGCCCTTAAATAGGATATGACAGCATTTTTTTTAAATTTAAACTATATAAGAGGTTTTGCAAAGACATCAGTAACTTTTCTTTTGCTAGCTTGCTATGGGACATGTGTTGCAACAATGCCTAATTGTACATATGCCATTCAAGGACATGCAAAGCCACTGATGAACAGTTATCTTGATGCTGTGTACAGTACTGAAATGAGTTTCAGTGCAGTAAGTGTGTTGTGTGCAGTATTGACTTTCATTTCTCTGTTTGTATCTGTTGTTTGAGTCATGGTTCGGGTCATTCTATATGAAAACAACACAGCTCACAGAGCCTTTCAAATTGTAATTAAATTTTGTCTGTTCATAGGCCACATGGAAGTATGTATTCATGTACATTTTTAATGTTGTAAATGAAATCATTTTAACACAATGCTGTTGCTTTACGACTTGCGGTATAAAAATTACTCTAACTTGGAACCTATTAAATGTATAGAGTTGATTAAAAACTGTTAGGAAGCTGATTTCATACCCTTTCCAATGATAGGTTATATGGGTACATTACCAGTTCTTCAAATGTCAATGTCAGCCATTATGACCTTTGACCTTTAAAATGTTCCATTTGGATTTTGTTTTAAACAATATATTTTATCTGTCATTCAATGTCCTATCTATGTTTGAAATTTGAATTTGGGACCACAATATTGTCAGAAGTTATTAATTTTAATACAATGTAAGTGCACTTGATTGGTAAAGCAGAGAGTTGGTGACTCTGATTAAATTGTTAAATAAACATCAGACAAACAAATAAATAAACAACTTAAACATCAGAAATGAGTATAATTGTTAAAAGTAGTGGTATAAAAGTAAATAAAAGTTGTTTCGACTTCAGATTGTGATAACAGTTACATTGGTTATTAGTTTGTATTGTCATAACTAGGGGGAGGATGTTGATGACCTAAAAATCTACTTAAAATGATCATTAAAATGCCCTTAAACTAATGGAAAATGACAGTAAAATATTATTTACCGTACTCGCAACACAACTTCTTAAAAATCAGTCACCTTGTTTCAATGACTGCCCCGCAAATCTCAGAGAGAGGACCCAACTTCCTGGAATTTGACTATGATAAAGGAAAAGAACATGCAACAAAATGAAGATTTTAAGAGAAAACTATAGATTTTAATGAGGGTTTACAATGTGTTTCAATCAGGGGTGGTCCATGTCAGTGCCTTCATTCTCCATCTCCTCCTCCTTCCGCACTTCACTTTTGTTAACAGATCTTCCAGATGAGGGAGTGTGAATGACAAAACAAATTGTGGAAGCAGCATGCGTTCTTGCAAACTTTGTGTTAAAAATACTGTCTGTCTACTATAGTAGACATCCCTTCTGAACCATGTTGAGAACACAACGTTCTGTCCAGGACATGGTGAAAGTTTCCCCCATTCCAAATATAAATTCTAAGACACCCTCGTACTGACAAAAGAACAGTAGAGGTCAAAGTCCTCACTTAAACTAAGCTGCTGTCAAGCATTTCATATTACTTCCGTTGTGTGAAGTGAAGCCTTCAGTGGAATGAGGGCTGGACTTTAAAGATTGTTCCAAACTATAAAACTCATATTTCACTGTTATTCACTTATTCAGTAGGTAATTACTATTGACCTATTTGGTTGGAAAATGATTTCACAGACCTACTGGTAAAGAAGAAAGTAAAATGCATTCCAAATGATCTAAAAGTTCTTTGTAGTATTAAAAATAACCAAAAAATGCCGAAAAAATATAAAAATGATCTATTAGTGCAAAAACGTCAAAAAATGCAACATAACAAATAAATTTTTTATGTTGATATTAACATAGAAAGAATTTCTATATTAATGGGCATCGTCTTAATGTGAAAAATAAGAAGATGACTTTTCATCAACATCTGCCCCTTAGTCATAACATAAGAAAGCTGCAATCAAGTGAGGTGGTTATCAGAGGTAACACACTAGACTCACATTTGGGAGGTGGGGAGTAGAGTTGGCCGATATTTCACAAACCGATATTTTGTCACAGGTATTTGGTTGTCCTTTATAAACCTGTGACTGATGACCCGAAATATGTGACAAAATATCGCTATCAAAAATCTGTTCTGTATTCAGTACTCTGTGATACCAGTCTTGCTCTGTGACTGATATTTCTATCACTTGTGATCGAAGAGTATTATTCAGTACTCTTATCTCTTAGGACTGTGAATCTGTGACGTACTCAACTCTCTCCTCTACGTCATGGGTTTGTGCATGCACAATGATACATTAACAGTAATCGGGCAGTGATATTTGATTATTTTTCGTGATGTTTTGTTCAATATTATCGTTTGCAAAGTGATGATTTGTTGCAAAGTTATTAACGGCATTATAATAATATAATCATGAGTCTGATATTTTGTTTTCATAGTTAGTCTGTATATATGTTTTATAAATATTTTATTTATTCCCCGAGATCTTTACATTTTCATGTAACTATGAATTTATATTAACTTACATGCATTTTCCACTTAATTTTTATGCAGTAACAATATTTTTTCAGTTATATTTTTAATTACAAACTGAATAGTTAAAAGAGCCTACAACATTATTTGTAATAACCTACCTGTACTTCTCTCATTTATGTATGATCCAGTTTTAATGTACAGCTACATACCAATGCATGGTAGTATTAATTAAAATAATTAAACTTAAAATCAAATTATTTATAAAAAGTTTATTATGTTTAGGAAGTCGCGGAGTGTTTCCTAACATTAGTACTCATGTGGGGTGTTACTCCACCCCAATTATTAGACCTAATCAATGTTCTGGACTTGATATTTAGTGATATGAGTGTAGATATTCTTAAAATCATCAACTTGCAAGTAATTTTCAACTTTTAAATATAATAATATGGGGTAGTTAGCAAAAATGGCAATTTTATAAATTCCGAAAAGATCTGACATCTAGCAGACACTGCTCCATCAAACCGTTCTCATTGCCCTTGCACATTTTTAAAATAGGCCTACACTTACACATAAACAGAGTAATTAAATACATTTGAAAATAAGGGACATCAAACTTAAATCATGTTAATTCACTCTGTCACTGAACATTATGCCCTTTCGAACTTTCAAAGCAGTTCTCAGAAGCTGACGGCAGTACCTATAGTATTAAAACCGAATAGGACAAAACTGGCTATTTCTGTCTAGACAAAGCTTGACAGTCGTGAAAGATAATGAAGATCACAGCATTTTAAACGAAACAATTTCTGACATATAATGTTCAAACTAGAGGTGGGGTTTTTGTGCACTCTAAAGAGTTCCTAAGGCTTAGGCAAGCCTACTTAATTACTGTATATGGGTTAATCAGGACAAATTTAATTAGATGCCTTTATTTTTAATTGAGTATACAAATAAATCTATCGAATATGTAAAGTTACACATGGGGTACACATTATTACATTCATTGGTATTACTTTGGAGCCACAATTACTTTCAACATAAAAATGGTTTTATACTTACCTGTATATTCTAGTGCACTGTTGTAACCCTACCTTTCCCTACTTGTTACAAATATAACACTCGACAGATCCAGAAGCAATACCAGGGAAACTGATCATTTCCCTAGTAATTCGCTCTGGATCTCTCTCATGGCATGTTTGTAATAACAAGTGGGGAAAGACTACAATGGTGCATTACAGGTATCAAACGACTTTTTGTTGAAAGTATTTGCGGCTGCAAACTAAGACACGTGTTTACAACTATATAGTCTCACAAAAGCCAATGAAGGAAAAGAAAACTAAGCCTTTAATTGGTGTAGCTTTTCTGGATAGTTACCGAATCAGTTGATACTATTTAAATGTAGTGGATTATGGAGAAATTGAGGTTATGTGATTATTTTTCATGTTTAAAAATTTACTGTATATAATATGGTGGGCAAATTATTTGGCTATACTAGCATATCTACACCTAGCATATACGAATCTGTGACAGGTTAGGTTTGATTAGTTTAGGCTTTGTTATGCCTTGCATATACGATCAACTGCATCTCCACAAAAAATTCCTTATAAATTCAACGATTTTCACTTCAGAAATCACCGAACTACCTCAGCGTTAGTTTGACTCTATCAACAATCACTGGAACTACCTCAGTGCTAGTTTGACCCTATCAACTGCATCTCCACAAAAATTCCTTATAAATGCAACGATTTTCACTTCCGAAATCGCCAAAACTATATAGGTTGGATAAAAAGTTATGGCAACACTGCTGTCACGTGACGATGGTGCATTCGAGAGCTGCCAGCTGTGTGGACATGAACAAGAACTGTTAGATGAGTTAGTGCAGCCAGCGGCGACAGTACTCTGTCAATCTACTGGAGTGTATAGAACGTTGACTTTCATAGGGATAGTGTGAGCACCCTAAGACCACGTTTACAAAACTAGAGGAACGTCCCTGGATCAAAGTTGAAGTGACACGAAGTCGTAGTGTAGTGCACAAGAATGTTTTCAGGGACTGCGTGAAGCATGTGCCAATGCAGCGTTGCCATATCGTACAGTGGCACGATGGGTTAAAGCGTTCCGGGAAGGCAGGGTTGCCGTTCAGGACAACCTCCGTACAGGATGATCCCGCGTGGAGGACAACACAGTTCAAATCCTTGCTACCCTGTTGGAGCTGATCGCCGATGGACTGCATGTGGGTTAGTGGCAGAAGTCAGAGTATGTATGTCACAAAACTGTGCTCCACACTCTGCAAGACATTCTGGGTTACCGCAAAATTACAGGGCGTTGGATACCCCATGAAATTTCCGAGATTTAACAATGGCACTGCTATGCAGCCTTGTTGGACCGGTACCAAAGGAAAGATGACGACATTCTTGGATGAATCGTCGCTATGGACGAAATCTGGGCTCGCTCATACGAACCAACCAAACTTGAAACTTTAATCAAATGAATGGAAGCATCCAAGTTCTTCTTGTCCGAAGAAAGTGAGCCCTACACAAAGTGCTGTAAAGGTGATGTTCATTGTGGCGTATGACATTGATGGGGTAATACTGCACCACGCTGTACCTCCAAGCCAGACGGCAAACGCGGACTACTACTGCAGGTTCCTGCAGCACCACCTTCGTCCAGCCCTCAGGAGAAAACGACGACACTTGGTGGTACAGAATCCCATCATTTTTCATGATAATGCATGGAGTCACACCGCTGTTGCTGTCAAGGACCTCTTGCGCCGCTGGCAATGGGAGATTCTGGAACATCCACCGTACTCACCCGATATGAGTCCATTCGATTACAATCTTTTCACCGAAGTGAAAGAACCACTGCGAGGGACCCGGTACAATATCAGAGATGAACTTATCCGTGCTATTGGGCGGTCAATACGGAACATTAACAAAGATGGACACGCTGATGGTGTACGACGCCTTCCAAACATTTGGCAAAAGGTAATAAATAAGGGAGGCGACTATATATAAGGTACGTAAATGTTGTATCCCTGTGAATAAAGCCATGTCAGAAATATCGAACTGTTGTCACTACTTTTAATCCAACCTTAGTACTTGAATGCTAGTTTCACGATCTTATTATAAATGATGCAGTGATTAAACGATTTAAATAATAACACCATTGGTTACCAGCACTTATCTTATGTATAATTCTGTCCGAACAACTGTTTTGTTTAGTAATTATTTTCCGAATACTAGTGTTTCATTCATTTTTATTCTATGATTCAATATTATAATGTTAATGCATGACTTCAAATAATTTATTCACTATATCATATACAATAAAACGGATCAATTTTAAAAATAATGAAGATAATCACATAACTTCAATTTCTCTATACCCAACTATATTTAAAAATTATCAACTGATTCACTACCTACAATATAACCTCTTGGTACACGAGGTTAACTTTTGAGACATTACTGTTCAGTATTTATTTGTTAATGGTACGTGTACATAATTTATTTGTTGGATTTTCCCACATAAATCATGCACAGAGAAGTCACAGTTCACTGCTCTTTAATATTTCCTGTTAATTTTTATCGGTGTGACAAAATATCGATGTAATTCATGCATATTTTGCTTAACAATATTATAAAAATATCAGTGTGACACAATCACCGATGAAAGTCACAGATATTTAATTGTCACAGACACAGTTGTCATAGATACTTAAAATATCGTTTAAGCTCATCTCTAGTAGAGAGTACAATCTGATGGAGGTTTATCATGGTTTCCCTCAGTCAAAAAGACAAATGCCAGATTGAAAATTTACATATCATGATTGATCACTATCTTAATCACCATTAATATAATATTCTTAATCATTAAAAATTGAAATCAGTTAAAATGAATACAAGTCATATACAACATACAATAGAAACAAAGAATCACAACAATAGTTCATGGCCTACTGATATACTCAAAGAGCCTACACATGTAACATGACCCAGATGTTAACGCATGTGTAAATAAACTTAAGGGAACACCAAGGTGAAGTTTCAATTTTCTAAACAAATAAAGGTAGAAGTCTGAAATTTTTTACAGTTATTGTACTCATAGTGTGCATACTAATTTCATATAACTGTTTAAGAATGTGTGAATTATTAACATTTTTGTAAATTTAAATATTTTGAAAAATCGGTATTATGCCTACAAATTTTAATATTTTTGCTTGAAATTCCACTTTTATAACTTTCAAACACCCTAAACAAAACTTACTTTCAGTGTTTTCGTTTCTTTTACATAAAAAAATTTAATTATATTGTCAACAGTAAAAACAGTCAAAAAGTTAGAAACTTCTGCAAAAGGAAACTAATATTTAAAAAACGTAAGACTTAAAAAAAAATTCCTAATTAAGTTTTGTTACATACATATTAAAGAAGTTTCACAACAAAAATCACTCATGTAGTACAAATTTTGTAGGAAAAATAGCATTTTTAGCATTAGCAAAATGTGCAAAAAAAAAAAAAACAAAAGCAGAGAAAAATGAGTTTGAAATATTTTAAATTAATATAAACACATGCATATGGCATTTAAAAATGGCAGCCAAAACATGTAATTGGAGGAGCAAAGTGGATGAAAATTTCCACAGATCTTCCTTAGACCATAAACAATAATTTTTCAATGCGAAAAACTAAAACGTGATTTTTTGACCAACACTGACAAATTTTCACCAAGATGTACCCTTAAAAAGCCCCAAATTTTATGCATGAATACGTCTGTTGAGATGGGATGTTGAATGTAAGGTATCCGTTGCTGAATATGCCTGGACGTTGTGTATTTTCTCTCTTCACTCAACATTACTTGCAAATTTTTCCAATTTAACTTGTCGACTGTTGACTTGCTCAATTGAGAATATAGCCTCATTCATAATGAATGGTTTGACACTACTGTGAATGTTTCATTGCTTCCGATACTCGAGTTCCACTGCCTCTGCTACAGCGCGACCCTCTAATTCATGCCTCAACTTCCTCCCTTCCATGCATCACTAGATGATATCTGCTCTATATCAACGTCAGGTTGGATACATTGAGCCTTCGTCTGTTATCATCGTTTACAACAGTGGAATATGTTGTACTGGTTATAAATTATAGGTGCAACAAAACTTGCTTGAAAATATGTTTTAAAATTCCATAGGATACTTAATACATTAATTTATATCTCTTGATCACATTATCATCTCAAATTCATACTTGTAACTTAGTTAATGCATTAAATAATATATTAAATATATTTTTTGAAAGAAAATTAAAGGTCACATTTTTCCTATTCATTTTTCAAAATCATATTGGATGACCTTGAAAGGTTAAAAAACTTTTCGTATCATGTCATATATCACTTGAAAGCTCACTTCATAAGCTTTCTACAACTCCCACAACTGCATCTTTAATGGTCTTGAAAATATAACACTTTTAAAATTGTTCACTGCATCAAATTTTGACATATTAGCCAATTTTCAAAGAACGATAGCTTGAAATCTGGTCACTAAAAAAAATCTAAAACCAGCTACTTTCTATACACAATTGCATCTCCTAAATGTGGAATAAGTTTCGTTAAAATAAAAAATACAAAGGTTGAGAACTGCACTTTTTTGTGGTGAATTGATATGGAATGACTCTTCAGAGATTTAATACAGAACAAAGAATTTTCATTTGTTGCAACTTTTTAAAATACAAATCACTTGCTAAGTGTCAGAGAATTTCAAGAAAGTTTTCCTGAGGTTAATCCAACTCATAGGTCTATAGTTCGTTTAATAGTGAATAAATTCAAAACAGGATCAGTGTTGGACAAGAAAAGACAAAGGTGCCACCATTATGTAATACAATTACAAGTCCAAGTTTCGCAACTATACAGAAAAACCGGTAATATAACTGTTTTATAAATTCTAACTTTCTCTGATCAATATTAGCAGTAGTATTGTAATTTGTTATTTTTTCGACAACTATGCCATCTAGCCATGATTACTGCTAACTGGATCAGCATCCTGCATCTTGATCTCGGAGTACTATAAAAAATAGTAGTAATAATAATAGTCCAATGACACTGAGGATTAGTTGAACTGCATCATTTTCCCTCTGACTTCCCAATACAATGCTGCTAGGCTGTTGCTCGTCAGGCTCTTGCATTCTTCAAGATGACTTCCATTCACATAAGCTGCACGTATATGTAGGTAGGCACTTTATCTTTCACAGATGTTCAGCAAGGCAGTCGTGACCAGTTTCCATCCTGAATAAGGCCACTGCAGTCTTTCTTTGCATGCTGAAGAGGTCAACTCTGTCCTTGATGTTCTGGTATGCTTTGTCTTTTAACAATTCTTCTTCAACAAGTCTTTGCTGAGCTACAACTAGGTGTTTGATTTTAATGATTTGCTTGAACATCTCCAGGTTGTCCTTGGTTTCCTTTTCATCATGGCATCTTTCTTAGCCAGCTGGTCAGCATATTCATTACCCACAATTCCCATATGGGCAGATATCCTTTTTTCAATGTCTAATGAGGCAAATTCTTCAACATTATTTGCTTTATTGACGAAATGACTAAAAGGAGAATTTTGAGAATTCTGGACAATCTGTATATTTATTTAAAATTTGTATATGAATTTGACTCATTGTTGAAATCACACATGGAGAGTACAGCTGTACTTAAGAGTAGTACATGAACTACTCTGACAAAAAAGTGGAAGATACCTTCGCAATATTTATTGACTTTCAACTAGCATATGACTCTGTAAAAATAAACTATTACTAAAACTCCAGAAATTAGGTGTCTCCAGCAATATGTTCAGATGGATATCAGAATTCCTTAGTGAAAAATTCATTGCCATTAAATTCAACATCCACTTTCTAGTTACAGACAAACATAGCGAGGTCTACCCCGGGTGCTGTCCTAAGCAAAACTTTATCAATATTTATATAAATGACACCCTCCCTCTTAGAGGAATCAAACGTGAAAACAGCACTATTTGCAGATGATATAGTTTTGTGGACTTCTGGATCTCACAGACATAGAGACAAAATTCAAAATTCTGCTCTTAAAGCTATAAATCAACTACATGAATGGAACACATCAAATTTGATGATACTCAATTTAAACAAAAGTAACTACCAAATATTTTCACTTGGTAAAAAAGAAAGAGAATTCAATATCCAATACAATGGCCAACACCTTCCTAGGACTTATGAATCCAAATATATTGGAGTTATTTTCGACAGTAAGTTAACATGGAGTAACCACTTGAAACATATTTCTGAAAAAGTTCGTAAAGGATTCTCCCTTGTGAAAAGACTAGCAGGAAAGAAATGGGGATGCTCTAGAAATACATTGAACACTATATACAAAATGTTTATACAGTCAGTACTGATGTACTGTGGAGAAATTTTAATTACTTCACCTTTTATAAATGAAATAGAACATGTTCAAAACCAAGCTCTTAGACTCATTACTGGTGGAATCAAAACTACAATAGATTCTATGAGATTCCTTACTAATATCAACAACATCAAAATGACAATAGAAGAAAAAGCACTGATTCAATATGAAAAACTTATCAGATTACCAGGAAACAATTGACATTATTCATACAGTCCTCTCTGTAGATTAAAATCTCAAAAAAGTTTCATATCCATGGTTCAAGAATTAAAACAGAAAATCAACATCCCGAATTTAAAAGAAAACTTACAAATTAAACCAAACCCTTTAACTCCATTAAATATAGAGTAAAATCTAAATTTAACAGAAGAAATAGTGAAATCAGAAGTAAACACTGAAATACTGAAACAATTGTCTTTAGAGACAATTAATATTAGGTACCCTCCACAAAACTGGCTCCATTTACACACCGACGGGTCCTTGATCTCCAGGGAACAAGGTACAGGTGCAGGTGTTACGTGCAGTCTCTTCTCACTTTATAGATCTCTTGGATATGGAACAACAAGTTTTGATCGAGATTCCATTGCAGCTATTCTATCAATAGTCTCTAGACACACACCTTCATCTCAAACAGCAGAAGTAACTAAAATGCTCTCTCAATTAATAACACTCAATAAAAGAATTGTATTCCAATGGATACCATCCCATTGTGAAATCCTGGGAAACGAGAATGCAGATGCTTTAGCTAAAAAGGGCAGCACTGCTACTTACAGACCTGTTACTAAATTTACATATTACTCTGTGAAAATATTTATTAAATCTACATACTTAGACTTCAACAAACAAAATTTGATAACACAATCTCAAGGGAAAAAATGAAGTCTCTGCATCATAATCCACAGTTGATTCCCGATTTTCCATGCAAATCGTCTTTAGCTGCATTTAGATTGGCAAACAGGCCATGACTGTTCGGTCAAGCACCTGCATAGAATTGGAATATATCAGTCCTCTAACTATCCATTGTGCAACTCAAATCAAGAAATGGATTCAGAACACCTCAAAATCTGTGCTTCAGTGGCTGACCATGACAATATCTTTGAAAAATATTGGAGTGCAAGAGGTCAAATGACTTTATTGTCAAACACCTGGCATTAGAAAACAACAACATAATTATTTAAAAAAATGTAATATTTTTATAGCTTATTCTTTATGTTTTCTACCACAGGCATTTAATAGATTTAAGTCTGGGCTGTCTGCTAGGCAGTCCAATGTTGATATCCTGATGTCGTGTAGATAAATCCATTATGAAGAGGGCAGTTGTCACTTATAAGGATGAAATTTTTGCTGACGAAGGGAACAAAAGGAATTATATAGTATGCTAACACCTACACTATGCATTGGTGCACTCCATTCTGGCTCCAAATCTGATATTGCTCCACACCATGACAGAGCCACCTCCAAACAGCATTTTCTCGGAGAAGTTGCAAGGAGAATATCACTCCCTATGCCTTCTCCAGACTCTTTTCCTACTATCAGGTAACCAGAGGCAAAATTGCGACTCGTCCAAGAACAATACCATTGACAATTGGTCCAGAGTCCAATTCCAGTACTGACACATGAACAGTCATTGCACTGCCTGGTGACGGGGTGAACTGTGGAGCAATGACAAGTCTTCTTGAAGTCAAATTAGCTTCAAAGAGTCTTCTCTAACAGTCCTCTCAATCACAGTGATAGTCCTCACTACTTCAAGACGATTTCTGGCCCGGATTGCATTCATGTGGCTATCTCGTAAGACATGGAGAACCAGAAACATGTTAACCCTAGTGGATGTAAATATCCAATAACCTGATTTTGGTCGTCTGTGGCAGATACAGAGTTCATGGAATTGCCGTAGAGCATGTTGAATGCTTTCAAATGATACACTGATTGCATTAGCTGCAAAACAAATGCTTTATCCACTCTCCACCAAAGTGATAGCTCTTGTAATGTCTTCTCAACTAAGGGACATCATAGCTTATCAAATTCAAAACAGAAACTGAAGAGAAATGTTGACTTGTGACAGAAAATGTGCCACACATTGATAATTCATCAACAGACGTCACTGCACAAGAGCAAAACTTAAAAGGTTTTATTGCTGATTGGTGATGTAAAATCACAAAACATACAACCTGACACTTAGGGGTAGAAAGCGGCTCATGGCGTGGCATTTAGGACCTCTTAACATCGTATTCATCTTTCCATAGCCATAAAACCTTCTCAATTTAAGGAGTTTCATACAGTAGCGGTTGCACTTTTTACAAAATAACTTGACTACTGCTTCATGCATTTTCTTCAAATTTTGCAGACTTTTTCTACATGATTTTAGCTTCAATTTGATATATATAATACAGCTAGTAACCATAAATATCTTTGAAAGTTTGAATTAAAAAAGAAAAAAGAATTGTCTTAGAAAAAACATGATTCAATCTAAACTGAGAAAATAACAGTCATTTACTATTTTCTTTCCTTAAATCTGAGATTATTTTCTAAAGATTGGTCCTCAATGAACATCATAGCTGACTTCGTACTAAATTTAAAGATTTTTAAATTTGCATTAAAAAAAATTGTTTCTTTTTCTATGTATTTTTATTAGAAAATTGCTCATTTTTTATTCAAATTTAACCATTGTGGTCCAACCTCTAGAGATTATTACAAAAGACAAGTGTGCAAAATTTGAATTACATCAGATAAATTGTTCTTGAGATACCATATCAGGTTTTTTGTATCAAAAAATGTAATTATTAGGAAAATGAGTCTAAAGTTGGGACATGTTTGTACTTACATCCTTCACTAAAAAGCATCTGCTGCATATGTTACACCCTCACTGTCAACATGCTGAGTGTGTTTGGAAATATATACAGAAAAGTATACTCTAATCGATTTGAATAATTTCAAGGGAAAAATTGTTCCGGGGCCGGGTATCGATCCCGGGATCTCTGGTTGAACGTACCAGCACTCTACCACTGAGCTACCCGGGAACTCCACCCGACACCGTCTCAACTTTTCCCTTTATATCCACACAACTCGCGTGGGCTGACGAAACACCAGAGACCCACAACGAGTGCACACAATCTCTGTGTGACTTGAAATTGTGGTTTTCTGTTAATGTACACAGTAACGTATATATTATGCAAATCTAGTCTTTCAGGTGAAGCTCCCTGTAAAGCCGATTTGAATAATTTCAAGGGAAAAATTGTTCCGGGGCCGGGTATCGATCCCGGGACCTCTGATTGAACATACCAGCACTCTACCACTGAGCTACCCGGGAACTCCACCCGACACTGTCTCAACTTTTCCCTTTATATCCACACAACTCGCGTGAGCTGACGAAATGCCAGAGACCCACAACGAGTGCACACAATCTCTGTGTGATTTGGAATTGTGGTTTTCTGTTAACGTACACAGTAACGTATATATTATGCAAATCTAGTCTTTCAGGTAAAGCTCCCTGTAAAGCCAATTTGAATAATTTTAAGGGAAAAATTGTTCCGGGGCCGGGTATCGATCCCAGGACCTCTGGTTGAACATACCAGCACTCTACCACTGAGCTACCTGGGAACTCCACCCGACACCGTCTCAACTTTTCCCTTTATATCCACACAACTCGCGTGGGCTGACAAAACGCCACAGACCCACAACGAGTGCACACAATCTCTGTGTGATTTGGAATTGTGGTTTTCTGTTAACGTACACAGTAACGTATATATTATGCAAATCTAGTCTTTCAGGTGAAGCTCCCTGTAAAGCCAATTTGAATAATTTTAAGGGAAAAATTGTTCCGGGGCCGGGTATCGATCCCGGGACCACTGGTTGAACGTACCAGCGCTCTACCACTGAGCTACCCGGGAACTCCACCCAACACCGTCTCAACTTTTCCCTTTATATCCATACAACTCGCGTGGACTGACGAAACGCCAGAGACCCACAACGAGTGCACATAATCTCTATGTGACTCGGAATTGTGGTTTTCTGTTAACGTACACAGTAACGTATATATTATGCAAATCTAGTCTTTCAGGTGAAGCTCCCTGTAAAGCCGATTTGAATAATTTCAAGGGAAAAATTGTTCCGGGGCCGGGTATCGATCCCGGGACCTCTGGTTGAACGTACCAGCACTCTACCACTGAGCTACCCGGGAACTCCACCCGACACTGTCCCTGTATAAAGGGAAAAGTTGAGATGGTGTCGGGTGGAGTTCCCAGTTAGCTCAGTGGTAGAACACTGGTACGTTCAACCAGAGGTCCCGGGATCGATACCCGGCCCCAGAACAATTTTTCCCTTGAAATTATTCAAATCGGCTTTACAGGGAGCTTCACCTGAAAGACTAGATTTGCATAATATACTCTAATTGATTTGGACAACAAAAAAATTTCCAAACTTTTTCATGATTCTTACTGCATAAGTCTCCTTAATAATGTCGTCTGTAAACTGGCGGTTCATTGATGATGGTTCGGTTTTTATGGAAGTGATCTTTTTTTTTTTTTCTGGCCAGTTTATATAGAATGAGATATTTTTAAACAAGGGAAAGTATGCAAGAAAAACATACTGGCATATGTTTGGAACATGGCCTTGAAATGCCCTTCACCTTATTATAATGCCATGATATTGTGAAATTGCGTATTGTATGGCACTCACCCATATGTAAATTTAGCAAGATAACAAAGCTCCTTTTGTTTGAAAATATACGAACTAACATTGTTCTACTGTAATCTTTTTACTGCAGTAAATTTCATTAGATACAATAGCACACATTACAACCATTTGAAAAGATATGTTTTATGTATTTCAGGTATGACAAAGTAAAATCGTGAAAACTGTAATGTGGAATACATAGTGAGGCATCTCTTAACAACTAGAGGCATGCAAATACATATCACACTTGCCTTGAGGTGTGAGAGCCATGGATTGTGACAATGACTGAATGTGTTTCTCAGTGTTCTCAATTTCCTGTCTGAATAATTGCATGTCACGTTCATATCTTGCAACAAGTTCCATGAAGTATTCTACAGGAGCCACATTGTCATATTGCAGACCAGGCGGAGTTTCACGTGTCCTCTGAGCCATTTCTGCAAGGTGTAAACACTGAAACATAAACAGCAGCTATGAATGGGAATGTTTTTCAGTACCTCCAATCCCTTATTCTCCATCAAGTTAATTAATGCCACTTACACCTTTTTGGGATTTCACGTAGTATTTAGAAAAACACAAATTTGGTATTTATCGATTTTAAAAAGGCATTTTATGAAGTCAATAGGAAAAAAACTAATCCTTTACGAATTCAGCTAGCCTGGCATAGGTGAATTCTATTTCATTATCTCTAATATGGGGATGACTGGCGAGAATGATTGCTACCAGATGAATTTTGACATGGCAAGAAACAGGTAGTAAAGTTTGTTTGGATCACTCTCATTCAGAGATGATTCTTTTATGTGTCGTAAATATATTACAGGGTCCCCATGGCTTTACTTTCCTACGAAGAATTTTAAGGATTTTATTGTCTTTAAATATAGGTATCACCCTTGGCCGGGTTTGAACACATGACCCTCGAATTTAATGGCGACCATAGTAGCCACTCGACCAAAGAGTGAAATTTCTATATACAATTAACTCTGGATATAGTGAATTCGGTTGTAATGAACAATCAGCTATAGTGAACCTAAATCGTTGGTCCGACCCGCATACATTAATATTTCTGTTTATAGTGAACTCTCACTTCGGTTATAGTGGAACTAAAAACTAGAACTTCCTAGAAAATATTGTTATTTTAAAAAGACCAAAATGGTAATTTACAAAAAACCTTTATTGTATAAACTTCCAAGAATATGTTTACAACAAAATTTCAAACCAGCTACTCCTTAAGTGCGTTCATCATCATCATCATCATCATCATCATCATCATCATCATCATCATCATCATCATCAGACAACGGAAAAAAAGTAATTTGGATGTGAAAGTAACTACAACGCAAGTAGTTTGTCTCGTCAGAGGATTGCTGTCTACATAAGCACAGTAGGCATACTAGAGATATGTGCACGTAAGAACTGTTTTCGAATAGATGGTTCAGAAGGTGCCTGATATTTTGTGTACTTTTCTATAAACCCTTTAAAGTGAGGATTGTCCAACGTTTTGAATGGAATATTACAACTTATCATCATTCGACACAAATCCTGGTAAAAGTCATATTTCATATTTGAGGCGGAATTTGAACTTGAACCCTTATTTTCTTCTAACATAGAGCAACATTTTTCATGTGTTTCTGTGTATTACATTGATGTTCTATCGATTGTTTTGTTATCCTTTTTAATGCACATATACATAACCCATATTTAATTGTTTCGCCAGTATCTCTACTAAAAATGTCGACACCATATTCTTATATTAAAGAATACATCCTATGTTTTTTAACATCTGTCTTATGATCACTTCACCAAACACAAATGAATAATATATTTATGTATCTCAATGTTTTCTGTTCACGTATGGACGAGGACTGACTGAGAATGCAGAATGGCAATTGTTTTCGATGTTCGCGTGGAGCTCTCTGTGACGGTACCGTATTGTAGCTACCTACTTGGGAAGTGCGCATGCCTCATGCTATAGTCTATGTGTACAGTACTTGTAAACCGTAAACATGACTTTTATTTGACTTTTTTTCCACTGTCTAATCATCATCATAATGATCTGAACAAGTATAAGGCCCAAGTGAGTCATTCTCGGTCTACCTTCTTTTTTGGATGGCCCAAAGATCTCTTCCCCTTGGGACAGTACTGGAAGTCTATTGTGATTCATTTGTTGGACATGGTTTTTCCACTGTAGCTGGTACTTATTTATAAACTGTGAGACTGGTTGCAATTGAAGTTCTTGCATGATTTTTTTTTTTTTTTTTGCAATCAAAGTGAGTATATCCTAGTGTTGCTCTCATAAATTTCATTTCACAGGCTGTTATTCTGCTGATATCAGTACTTCTCATTGTCCATGCTTCACTTCCGTAACATAGTACAGGTCTAGCTAAGGTTTTATACAGTTGTATTCTTGTCAATGTATTAGGGAAGGCTTCATAATTTTATTCATTATTCCCATTGCTTTATTGTATTTGCAAATTTTAGAAGTTATATCTGTTTCACCAAAAAATGTTAAATGTTAGCCAAAATATGTAAACTCATTTACTCTTTCTATTACCGGTAATTTGTCATTTAAGCAAATTTTGCTTGCAACTGGGTATTTCCCCCAAAATACCATGACTTTTGTTTTTTCAGTATTGATCTTCATGTCGTATTTTGCACTGATCATATTTAGATTACACATTGAATATACTTCATTGCGTGCAACTAGGGCTAAATTGTCAGCAAAGAGTAGACTATCAAACTGTAAATTTCGAATTTCAACTGATAGAAATTGAACCATAAAGCATCTCTTTCCAATCTTTAATGATTTTGTCCACACACATAATATATATATATATATATATATATATATATATATATATATATATATAATGTATGTATGTATGTATTTATTTACACTGCAAGTGGGCAAGCACCCGGTGGCAGTGGTATATACAATATTAACAATACACAGTTAAAATACAATACATAATACAATTTACAACACATATACAATTTTATACACAATACAATAAGAATACACAATACAATTTAACACAATAATAATAAAACATAAAATAAAACACTTACTTTTACAACACAACCTACATAATTATGTATAGGTCCTACATAAGTTTCAATAGTCTTTCACTTTACTCTCATCTCATTCCCTGTAGTGGCACTATGACGCATTTCACTGACACTTTAGCACACATTTCACTGACACTCTGTAACACATTTCACTGACACTATAGAACACATTTCATTGACGCTATAAATTATCACTGATCGGAACTGTTCCCTGCACTGTAAAACCATAACTTCACTGACTCACCTCGCTTCACTGATACAACAGTTCAAATAAGTCAAATAATTGCATTCTTATGCATACTTATAAACAGAACTACATTTAAACTAAACATTTCTAGTCTAAGGCCCTCTTACACGCTATTTTTAAATAATTTACAATTCAAAAGTAATATAGATAGGCCACAGCCTGGTCTTCTCAACCATGAATTTGTTTCCAATGTGAGAGTCTGTTGTTGGTTCTAACTGCTATTAAAGTTGTTTTGTAAATGTTATGAATGTTAATTAAAAGCTGTTGGGGGACATGATCATCTGCTAACACCTGAAATAATTTATTTCGATTGATTCTATAGAAAGTTTGTTTAAAATCAATAAAAGCAATGTGTATGTCTCTAAGTTGAATTCTCTGTTTTTTTCAATTAGCAATTTCAATGTAAAATAATTATCGCAGCAAGACTTGTCTCACGAAAACCATTTTGTTCTTTCCCAGTGATACCTTCCTAATGTTCATATAATTTGTTCTTGAAAATATTTGTATATGTTTTGTACATGGAGTTCAAAATACTTATTCTTCTATAATTTTTCTTTAGTTGTAGATCCCTTTTTTGTGAATGGGTATCACCACTGATTTAGTTCAAACTGAATACACTACAGTGGACTATAGTGGACTTTATGTTGTCAGCAAACAGCTGGATACATGAAGAAATTTGAACTGGTCTAGTTCAGTTTTCTGGGATGTCTTGCCCATTTCAAAGCAGATTTAAAAATCTAAAAAATTAAGACTAGCATACCTGAATAAATCTTTGATGAATTTCTGTAAAAGAAATTCAGTGATTTTTGGAAATACATTATTCCAACAACATAAACGAAGAAGAAATACATGGATATGCCTAAGGGATGAAAGCAGATATCAGATAGACTATATCATGGGCTTACAAGGAAAAGGTATTAAATCCAAAAATGCGAAAAATGAGTTATTAATGATAAAACAAACAAATTATGCTTTGTCTACTGGGAAAACGAATTAAGTCTTAAATATTATAGTTCCTTAGTAATGAAACCTTCACAAATTATTAAGTCCATTACAAACAGAACATTGACAGGAAAAAAGTAATAAGTGTACTTAATATCTTTTGCTTGTACACCTCAATATCACTTTCAGAATATCTGTACAGGCAGAATGATTTTGGCTCACAACCTGATCAGGTACACAGTGATCTATGCTAGTGATTAACATTGATTCAATATGTTTTTCTCATAAACATGAACAATTACATCACAAGATGAAGGAAATTATTGCAGCTAGCTTTGCAGAAAAATGCTGAAGTGATTGCTAGTAAATGACTCTTCTTAAAATATACATGATAGCCAAAACAAATAAATACTGTAAATATTTTAACATTTTGAGGTGAAGTTACTATTTTTATGCTATACCTAATCACTTTTTTAAATCTTGTTTTGGGATCCAGTAGGTTCATTATTAAAACTATTTAAATAACATATTAGAACATTAAAAACAATACCAAAACAATAAATTCTAAATGTAGACCACCTAATGACAACAAGATAGTTGTTGTTGTTGTCTAGTGCCTTGCATTTGGCAATGAAGCCATTAGCAGTCGTGCTTTCCAATACTTTTGAACTGTTGTTTCTTCTGATCTTAATGCTTCACAGGTCTGCAAGTGGTCTTCATTCATTTCTGCTGGATCATTACTCACGACACATACGGGTGAAGCTGAGATACCTATTCTGTAGAGATGACTTGCTAGACAGTCATGATTTGTCAATAGTCTGAAGGCTGCAACTGCTGTTTTCCTTGGTCTCTGGGGGACTATATCTGGGTTGGAAAGTAGTGTAATCCATTTTTTGTCTTTAGCATTTGACATTTGATTCTATTTCTTGTAGGTATGAATGAGAAAATTTTGTAGTGATCAAGCGTTTTATTGAGGAATATGAGAAATTAAATTTAGACTTTTGTTTTATTGTTGTGCCTTTCTTGGCAAGTGTGTCTGCGGTTTCATTCCCCATGACTCCAGAGTGTGCTGGAATCCATTGGAGACGGACAATCTTATTAATTTTTGGAGTTGTGTTAACATTTTGAAGCATTCTCTTATTTTTGTTGACTTCTTTGTAGCATTTGACCATATTCCCTGAATTGCAGCTTTAGAATCTGAAAGAATTACTGTCTTGTTATATTTATTTAAGGGAAGATTTACTAATTGGCGGAGAGCAATGTGTATAGCCTCTATTTCACCATCATAATTTGTTGTGTCTCTGCCAACAGAATGATAAAAGGAAAAATGTGTACATGTAACTCCAGCTCCAGTAAGGTTTTCTGTGGTTGATCCATCAGTATATATGTGTAGCCATTCTTCTGTAGGGTATCTAGTATTGATCGTTTCCAGTGCTAGAAGTTTTTGTATTTCTTTTGGTGTGTCTGATTTACTTATTTCCTCTGTTAATTCCAAACTGAAGGTAGGTTGCAATAATTCCAATGGATTTTCTCTTATAAGTAAATTTTCTCTGGTGTTAGGAATGTTCAATTTCGATTTAATCTGCGTTACCTTTTCTAGGAAACTACTATGAGTTTTAAGGAATGAAGAAGGGAGGTTCTTTTCTGTCCATTTAGAGTTTGGCAGTCGTAACATTTTCTCATGTTGGAGCAGTGCTTGTTCTTCTATTTTTGAGGTTATTGATGGGATCCGTGTTAAGGCAAGCATGGCATCAACAGGTGTGGATTTAACTGCTCCAGTGATTAGGCGAAGAGCCTGATTTTGTATTTGTTCAAGTTCATTGATGTTAGCATTTGCTGCTGTTATTAAAACTTCAGAACAGTACAAGAGGTTTGGTTTAATAATGTATGTTGTATTAAGGACTCTCCTTGAGCAGCCCCATTTAGCACCAGCTAACCTTTTCAGGATTTGCAGTTTCTTTTCAACCTTTTCTGAGATGTTTGTTATATGTTTTTTCCAACTAAGTTTTCTGTCGAAAGTGATGCCCAAGTATTTGGCATCATCAACTGCTTTGAGTGGTTTATCATTATAATTTATGTTAATATTCACTGGTTTATATTTTAGTGTAAATAATTCATAAGTTGTTTTTTCTACATTAATAGTCATGAGGTTTTTGGAGCCCCATTCATGTACTTTGTTTAGGGATGTTTCTATTCTGTCTTTAATTAATTTAGGAGTGTAAGGGGTAGTGATGCGCCTCCTATAGCCTCTCCTACAAATTCCCAACCTCAACCTGCCCGTGGTACACCCTGCTTTTTAACAGATGAGGATCTGGGGACCGAGTCACAGCGGTATAACTGGAGGAAATGCCATTTACATATGTGCTGGCCTATCACAGCACAATAGCGTCCCTCAGCAGCACATGAGGAAAAGGTCGGTGGATCTAAATAACATCTATTTAGTCCTCCTGGCTAGGTCCGAAGGACCCGTTTACCAACGACAGGTGCGGTCCCCCTTGCATAATGGGGGTTTACGTCGGGTGATGTAACTGCCACATTGTAAAAACTGGTGCCCGTTAAGAAAACAGTTACATGAAAGCCACAACATACATGAGTATGAATTCTAAAGATAAATATTCCGGAGTTAAAACTGTCCCCCAATCGGATCTCCGGGTGGGGACATCTTTAGGGAAATCTCATCATACAACAAGATAGGAAATATTAAAAATTTTACTGTGGATATTCCATTTCTTATTAAAAATGTTTGATTAATAAATTAAATTTCATATGATCTGACAATAGAACTGTGAGATGGATGTAACCAAAATTATAGAATGAATGGAACTTCAGATAAGCAAAATAAATTAAATAACATGTAACATCTAGAATAAACATGATGATTTAATTTATTATAACAGCAATTATTATTATTCAGGATGTAGTAAATAAAATTATCATTCACCAGCAGAAACCTCATCAGTCATAAGTGAACAAGAAGTGTTAGAGAAAATTGATAATGCTTTCGCAAGTGATTTTACAGATTTAGATTCTCATTACCATTCTAACTCGGAATATTCAGAACACAATGAAAAACTGTGGCACCTGGGGAACCAACTCAAGAAAGTGGAAGTAGATGAAGAAAAAGGAATCCAAGCAAATGGAAACGCAATGTGAAAAAAATTAACATACGGACATAAAATAAAAAAAATCACAAAATGCTAAAATTTTTAAAACCTCTCAATTGTAACTTGTGTGGATTTAAGTGCACTGAAAACATTTCTGAAGAGCAGTAAATGGAGGTTTGTTCAACCTATTGGAAGGTAGAAAGACTTCATTCTCAATTGAGTCAACAGTAGCACACCAGGAAAGAGGAGGAATCGTAAGAATCTTGACCAGGGGCACTGTTTTTACGATTCCTCCTCCTTTGTGTTTGGAAGCAGTCAGAATTGCCTTGTTTCTGGTACACAGTGTTTTCAGAAAAAAATTATTCGTAAACTCTGAACCTTCTCTCTGAAAGAAATACTTCATCCACAGCAGGTGGTAAAAATGTTCATGAAAAAGAAATCCAAAGACGAGAATGGTGATGTTGTTAATTAGCTCAAAGTGAAATCTTTCAATTACACGAAAGAAACATTTTGGGTTCTGCAATATAAGCGTGGGTATTCTGATGAAATAGAGCAATCAAAATTCGTGGAGAGGGACGACCATTTATTTGTCTAAAACAACCACTAATAGAATACTCAAATTCACTACCAATGAGCTCAGTAAAGAATAATCTTCTAAAAGTCTGTCGAGCAAGTATCATTCCTGAAGAGTTGCATGGCTGGTACAACACTCTGCCAACATGTGACATTGCAGCTGACAAGGTCCAGTACCTCCTGTGGATGACAGTGGAAATGATAAGTGATGATTCTGAAGATGAGTCTTAGTAAGCTTGTGATTTAGCCTCTAAAAAAGATCGATCATTTAATGCACTCTTTATATCATGAAGTTCAAAATCTGTGAATATATAGTTTCATTCAATTCAATTCAAGCTATGTTAAAACCATAATTCAATGTGCAAAACATGCTAATATGTAACATAATACATGTATTATTTAACAAGAAGGAGTAGATGAGTTTAAATGCAAAACCAGATTTTTCATAAACATTCAAACTTTCAAGTTGATTTATCTCAATACTATCTTTATGGACTTAATTAATACCTTTTCCTTGTAAGCCCACGATATACTGGTACAGGAAAGATTCTGAAATTGCTTAAAAAAATGCAAAGATTTTACCATGAGCAGATATTAACTCAGATCATGTTCTGCTGATAGGTGGGTTGGAGATTCGTCTGAAGAAAATAAAGAGGAAGACAAGTGGCAAAGAAATTCGACATGGAAAAACTGAAGAAGAGGAAAGAAGAAACAAATTTTCAAGAGAAAACCGCTACATTAGAATCCACACCTGAGAATAGTAATGAGTGCTGGACTCATCTAAAAAGCTGTATAACAGAAAACAGCAGAAGAAACAATAGAATACAGAGGAGATCGAAGAAACCTTGGTCCCAGGGAAAATGTTGGAGAAGATGGAAGAAAGAAGAAAATACAAAAACATCAACACGGAAGAAGGTAGAAGAAATTACTGGAAACTAAACAACGAACTAAGAAGAGAAACTGATAAGCCCAAGGAAGATTGGATGAAAGAGAAATGTAAAGAAGTAAAGGATCTGGAGAGAAAAGGAAGATATGATTTAATGTATGTGAAGTTAAATGTTTGGACTTCACAAATAAGAACAGAAAATTCATATGGTTGATAGAAGACGAAATAGGAAATGAAATAACAGACAAACAAGGAATACTGAACACATGGATGAAATATGCAGAAGAGTTATATGAGACAGGGAATCGTCCAGATAAGTTAGACATAGAAGACGAAGCAAACATATCAGAAGACAAAAAAGGATTTTCTATTTTAAGAGAAGACGCTGAACTAGCGCTTAGGGAAATGAAGAATGGGAAAGCAACAGGAGTTGATGGAATCCCCATTGAGTTAGTGAAATGCTTTAGAGACACAAGAAGGAAATTATGCAACGAAATATATGAGAAAGGCGAATGGCCTGAAGATTTTACGGAGACGGTATTGCTGTCAATACCAAAGAAAAATAATGCTAAGTAATGTAAGGAATTCTGGGCTGTCAGCCTGATATTGCACTCAGCAAAGATTTTCCTGAGAATACTGAAACGACGTTTATATTCTAAGATGGAGGGACAGTTGGAAGAACAGCAGTTTGGCTTCAGAATGGAAAAGGTACAAGGGATGCAACTGGACTACTACAAACAATCGGCGAAAGATACCTAGAGAAGAATAAGGAAGTGTATATAGTATTTGTGGACTTAGAAAATGTGTTTAACAGATGGATTGGAACAAACTGATGGACATCCTGAAGAAAATAAGAGTGGATTGGAAAGACAGAAGGCTGTTCAGTAGCCTATACATGAAACGAGTCAAAGTCAGGATAGGAGAAGAAATGTCTGAAGGAATTGAAATAGGGAGAGGAGTACAAGGATGCCCTTTATCATCTACCCTGTTCAACATCTACTTGGAGGATTTGGTGAAGAACTATTTTCAGAGCATGGGAGCGGTAAAACTAGGAGGAAGAAGAATAAAGTGCATAAGATTTGCTGCTGATATGGCATTGTTAGCAGAAGAGGAGACGATACTAAGGGATATGCTACTGGAGCTAAATGACAGCTGTGAGCAGTATGGGATGAAGATAAATGCAAACAAGACGAAGACCATGATTGTTGCAAGAAAAATAAAAAAGGTAAACTTGCGAATTCTAAATGAGACAGTAGAGCACGTGAACAGCATCAAATACTTGGGATGTACTATAAGCAGTAACATGAGCTGCAGCCAGGCAGTTAAAAGGAGGATAGCAACAGCAAAGAAAGCTTTTAATAGAAAAAAGAGTATCTTCTGCGGACCTCTGGAAAAAGAACTAAGGAAGAGACTAGTGAAGTGCTTTGTGTGGAGTGTGGCATTGTATGGGGCAGAAATATGAACATTACGACGAAATAAAGAGAAACAAATAGAAGCATTTGAAATGTGGATATGGAGAAGAAAGGAGCATATGAAGTGGACAGACAGAATCAGAAATGAAGTTGTGTTGGAAAGAGTGGGTGAAGAAAGAATGATACCGAAATTGATCAGAAAGAGAAAAAGGAATTGGTTGGCTCACTAGCTGAGAAGAAACTGTCTACTGAAGGATGCACTGGAAGGAATTGTGAAAGGGAGAAGAGTTCGGGGCAGAAGAAGATATCAGATGATAGACGACATTAAGATTGTGGATCATATGCAGAGACTAAGAGAAAAGTAGAAAATAGGAAAGATTGGAGAATGCTGGGTTTGCAGTGAAAGACCTGTCCATGGGCAGAACATTTATGAATGTATGTATGTATGTATGTATGTATGCTTGAATCTTCTTCTGGAGCTTTGTGGTTCTTCAATTTATCTAGAGTGTGTTTCAATTCATCACAAGAAATATGTTTCTCTACAGTATTATCAGAAAAATAGAGTTCAAGATGTTGTTTTATGTGAGATCATAACTGTTGAAAGTATTGCAACCAGTTTTCTTGGGAGATGACATTTATTGCGAGGGTTATTCTGAGGTCTTGAGAAATTTTTCTCAATGGACCTATTCTGAAAACCAAAGCTGAACAGCTACCCAAGTTACTAGACAAAAATCAAGAATTTGTGTTCCGGAGGTGACTGGATAGGTGGAAGAAAAGGTGTGACATTACAGTTGGGAAAATTAACGAGGAAGCAAATTATGTGGATCGAGAAATCACGTCAGTGTTTGACTTCAGAGTGACCAAGACTTTGTAATAGCTATTCACCTGACGACATTTTCAATGGTGACGAGACTGGACTATTCTATCAGAATGCCAGATAAAACAATGAAGTTTAAAGGAGAAAAACATGTTGGTGGTAAAATGTCTAAAAACTGAGTGAAATTGTGGATATACACTAACAATCAGGACAAGAGAAAAGAGAAAGTACTGTAAAATGTACTATATTTGTTTTTATTTTTAGAGAATAAATATGGTATTGCATGCAGAAAAGTACAATACTATTTCATATTATTTTCTATTCCTCTCAATTAAAGATTTAAGAATTTACTTATTTTTAACTTATTGCCAGAAACATTACTACTGTATGTACAGCAATGTCAGTAGTATAAAAACAGACACTTCAGTTTTAGTGAACCTCAGATATAGTAAACGAAATATGCTGGTCCGCAGAGGTCCACTATAACCGGAGTTGACTGTAGAATGCTTTTTTTAAAGAAATTTGTCTATAAATATTATATTTTAAACTATATATGAAAGTGTTATTTTAATAGTGGTACACCTCCATTTACATTGATTTTGAGATATGTAGTTAAAGTTAAATGTGTACAGATAATTCAGAAAGTGAAATATTTGAAGAATAATACTTCAAGTCTTCTTCTCAGAGATTAATCTGTCTTTCTACTCTTGGGTTTATGAATATTGTGTGGGATATGTCTAATAATGGAGGGACAATGGTGGTATACCACTATTCTAATAAAAATTTCAATCTATGATTGATAAATCCAAGGCAACTCTTTGGAGGTGTATCAGAATAATGCTTTTATGGCATGCCATTTGCCTTCAGATATTTTTTGATAATTTGAATCAAGATCTTGATCATCAGTGTTATCAGAGACATCAAAATCTCATTAGAATCACTCATTTTGGCTTAGCATGGAACACAGTTCAGTTATACCACTTTTAAAATCATTTTCTTGTAGGGTTATCTAAGATGTTTGCATTATGGTGCACTCTATTTGCAGTAGAAAGAAGTTGGAGTTGTACTACTTTCATAATAAAAAGAATTAATGTTTGTGATATTGATGGCTGGTTTCACCAACCTTCATTATCATTATAATATCTCGTTAAATAATTTAATGGTACATTAGTCAGTTTTTGTGTTTCACCAAGCACCATTATCGATAATGCATCTTTAAATTCAGCATTAATTTATTGGACCTATTCGTCACGTTAAAACAGTAACGATGCATTAAAAAGTCAACAACATGGTGGAGGTATTCAATGTTGAAATTGAATTAGGCTTTGCAGATGACACAGTTTTAATTGCAAAAAACTTAAATAGTGCTTTAGCTCTATTTACTATGGCAAGAACTAAATTTCAGGAAATTGGCTTAAAGTTAAATGTTCAAAAAACTAAGTTACTAAATATTTGTAATGGGAAACTAACAAAAGTACACTTGGAGCCTGACTTCAATATTGAGTCGATAAACAAAAATGAAAACATTAAATATTTACGAATTACTTACAATGATGAAATAATTTTAGATACAAATTCGATAATGAAAATTTTTCAAGAACGATTACAGAGATTAGTTTCTTCCCCTTTACTTCGAGCAGATCAAAAATTAAACATAATTAATTATTCAATATGACCCTCACTTATTTATTTAATGCAATCGATGCCCTTGGATAAGATGCCTAAAGTATTTTTAAAGGATACTGATATGCTCTTGAAATCTTCTTTGAAACAGATTTTAGATCTGCCGCATGACACACCAGATCACATGATATATAGTTCCCCTAAAGTTAAAGGCTTGGGATTATTTCGAGCCACGTGGAAAGCTTACATTCAACGGTATAATAACTGCCTTACATTGCAAATCATCAATAACTGTCATGTTAATGCATCAAGCAATCTAGAAGCCGAGGCTAATAACTGTCTTAATAAATTGGGCATAAAAAGAGAACAATTGCTTGCAGTGACTAAAGAAATAACTAGTACAACGCTGAGAAATATATTAAGAGATGAGGAATACAAAAAATGGTGCACACTCAAGCAGAAAGGCAGAGGTGTGGCATTATTTGAGGAATACACGCCAGCTAACCGTTGGATAAAAACAAGGGATGGTCTCTCTGTATCCGAGTGGAAGGAGGCAATTAAAATGATAGAACAAGTGTCAAACGTGCGTGCCATGCCAGGTCGGTCTCAGGATGGCTCCCAGTGCAGACATTGCATTGAGATAGAAACCTTACCCCACATCCTGGGATTCTGCCAACATGGAATTCTCGTCCGGAATACTAGACACCATGCAATACGAGAACTTATTGCTTAAAGTCTTTCTTCCTTCTACGAGGTTCACCAAGAAGTCCACTGCCTTGCAAAAGATGGAAGTTCTCGGCGAGTTGACATCATTACCATTGATAGAAGAAATGACAGAGCAATTATCATCGATCCCGCCATGCGCTTTGAAACTGCAGTTGAACAACCTGTAGCAGTACATGAAGAAAAGAGGACCCCATCTATGACCCTACAATTCAATACTTTAGGGATTATTATCACATACAAGGACAGATTGCATTATTTGGACTATTGTTCGAAGCAAGAGGAACAATTCCAAAATTCTCAGTTGAATGTTTTGTCTTTTGGAATTCCTTTAAATATTTTGAAGATTACTGCTATAGACGTAATGAAATATTCTGTTCAGATTTTACGTAATCACCTGTACACCTAAATTTCCTTATATTCTATTTGATTACTAATAATTATTGAATAAAAGTACTTTCCCAAGGGTAGCTTCCATTTGAAAATAAAAATCGTAAATAGTGATAATGCAAATGTTTACTTTTATTTTATTTGTTTAGTATGCTGTGTCTTTTGGAAACCCTCACTGAAGAGCAGCTACCCTTGTGGGATTTATATATAAAACTTAAACATATGGCTAACTCATATTTGGTAATAACATTCGGAATAATGATTTTGAAGATTCAAGTGATAAAGAATTCCACGAAAGCTTCACATTAAGGAAATATGTAGTAAGAATGATTATAGAAGAAACTGAATATAGGTTAGAATACGACAGATATGAATCACACACTTAATGCCTCTTGAACAGATTTTTCTCGCTTTAAGATTTTATATTACAGGAAGTTTTAAAATAGTAATTGGTGATATGAACATGGTGTCAAAAGCTGTATTGTCTAGATATGTGAATAAAGTATCAGATGTACTATCAACATTACGACCACAATACATTCATTACTTTTATAACAGGTCTATAGCTAAATTTTCTGTTGTCACTGACATGATAGATTGTGTACATGTTCCAAACGTATCTCCTGGCAGTAATATGGACGAAACATTCTACAACAGAAGATCCTATTTTTCATTCAATATTGAAACAAGTTCATATTCAAAACTCCGCATAGAAAAATTGTGACTATATTAGTGCTGAGATAGTTTCCTTCATACTCTATTTATAGATCTACACCTTGTACATATGACAGATTAGGTTTGGTTAGTTTAGGATTTTGTTATGCCTTGCATAAATGAACAACTGCATCTCCACAAAAAAAATCCATGTTCACTTCCGAAATCATCAGAACTACCTCAGTGCTAGTTTTAGTGGCATTGTAAATAGATGGTCAGTCAGTACATGATAGCATAACATTCCAAAGATGTAAGAGGAGGATACCTTTTGAAATGGGAAGGTGTAAAGAGGTTTACTATAAGGAGACAATGAATATCCCTTAAAATCCAATTTAATGGCACTTCTCCTGAATCCTGCCACACAAGCAGGACAGAATTGTTACAGGGTACCTACATAAATCTGCATGGAATACAGTGAAAAAGTAGTATGAAATTTATGGAAGAGGTGATTTCCTGTGCTAAAGTTAGACCTAACAATAAATGCTGAGAATTCTATGTATATAATAGTGGAATCAATCACTTTATCATCTGCAAATTTCTTCTTGGATTTACTTTTGAGGTTACCATCTACATTTCTCCTATTTACATTTGGAAAACTATTTAATTCTTTTTCATGTTATCCAAATCCCTTCTTTTTTTAACGTTATTCCGTCTTTTTGTTTTTAATTACAGCATAACAATATGCTCTATTTAGACAGAATATCAAGAACTAAGAACTTTTAGATGTTCTTGAAATTACTGCCTCTTACCTGTTTCCTCATACCAAACAAAACAAAGTCGCCCATGATCACATGTAACCAATGAAACTCGCGATTTCGAAGAGTGGTCATATGAGAAATATAACATGCAAGATTCAAATGCAAAATCTCCACATTAGTAAACGCATGTTAATTTTACAGAAACGAGGCTTGGTGAAACAATCAACTTTTAAAGATCTCATTAAAATTAAAAGACCTGTTTGTTGACAAATCGTTTGTGCTGATTTAAACAAGCTTGGTGAAACCGGCTACAGTGTAGTTAAATCCAATTTGACAAAAAGTGGAGTTGTATCACTATTAAAATACCCTCTTCATATAATGTAATAACAAAATCTAAAAATGTTTATTTTCGTGAAACTGATCATGATAGCACAGTGAAGATTCTCATATATTACCTTGGCAGTGTCAGCTTGAAGTCTGTCTGCCAGTGCCCCAATCCTCTGAACACCACTTGTCAGGCCAGCCAGCATCTGCTTCAGTGATTCTGTGTCTTCTTGGACTTTGTAAAGAGGTTTTACAGATCCTCGTGCTATGTCAGAACTTAGGCCCTTTTGAGTTTTAACGAAATTCCTACAAACATACAATAAAACTTTAATTTCCAAGCTATAATAAACTGAGGTAGTTTTACTATCCCACAGATCAAATATCCCTGAAATTACATTCTGCCGAAACCATTAGTTTGGTACTTTAATATAAATCTTGCTATTGCAAATCGAAACAGGGCCACACAAAATCCAAACTTCTCCATCTTCCCATATAATGTACCTATTCTATTTTTTTCTATTATTATTTTTCAATTTCTTTCTGTCCTAACTTGTGTCCAAAATGTTCTTGATCTCTGTCACTACTGTTTCATTTCTAAAGCTGATTTGGGAATAATTTTTAATGTTTCCTTTAACATGACCAAGCTACTATGTCTGTTAGATTAATGGTATCAGTCTAATTTTACTTTCAAATTTTGTTCCCTCTCTTCTTGCAATTTCTTCTGTTGCTCCCACAAATCTCAATTCAGGTTTTATACATACATTATTCACTATAATATTTACTTTCCCAGTGAGTGCACACAAACATACACACGTGTGTTTGTGTGTATTTATTTATTGTCAACCTATATCATTTTCCTGTTAATGGCAGCCCAGGTACAATCCAGTTTCTCGAATCTGCTGTACCTTTACATATTATAATAATTTATAATTATTATTAAAGTAATAACTATATTCTAATGTACTATTAATAACAACACATAAAGATTGCATATTACAAGTTTTGGCAGTTTTGAAGATAACCAATTCATATAATTATTTCCCAATAGATAGATTGCTTAACTTATAACCTTACATTATTCACTCTTTCAGTACCTCTTTATAAAGTATCCCTTATACTTTAAAACATACTATTACAGCTCTACATCTGCTATATGTTAAACATAAGAATTGGACACGTTCTTTATTCTAGCTGTAAACCAACTGTAAGAATAATATAGAGCGAATAAATGTATCTACAGCAGAACTTGGTTATAGCTACCTTGTTTTGTGTGACACCTTACCTATAACGTCAAATATTCTCTGGTTCCAACTAATTCCCTATAAGACATATGCTTTTCTACTTACTTTTAACGTCATACATGAGTGTATCCATCTTGTATATAAAGTCAAAGCCAATTTCACTTTGGGATCATTTTTTCTCCATGAACCAGACTATTTTAACAATTCTACAGAAAATGCCAGAATGCTGTGCTTGTCCTTGAATAGTTGTATCAGCACATCCAGTAATTTACTCACTTTCTCCCTTATTGTGCACATATTTTTCATTTCACCAGTAAACAGCCCTGACCATCACACTCCACACCACTGCCACACAGCAACAGGCTCATTAGTGGAGAAAGTTTTCATGTCTCGTGCCCCTTTAAGAGTCCCAATTGTTCAGCGACCTCAGGCCAGCAGTACAAAATGGCAATGAAAAGGAAAGTTTTAAACATCGAAGAGAAGGTTAAAGTTATACGAGAGATAAAAAATGGAAGTAAGAAATCTGACATGTGTCGTGAATTCAGACTAGTTACTTCTACTCTTTAAATGATTTGGAAAAACAGAACGAATACTGTTAATGCTTTTCAAATTAATGGATCCAATATAAAGCCACTATGGAAGCCTGTGGGTTGTGATGCAAATGAAGCACTGTTTAAGTGGTTTAAACAACAAAGGAGTGACAATGTACCAATAAGTCACCCCCCTTCTTATGGTAAAAGCTGAGGAATTTGCGAAAAAGTTCAAAGATGAAGAATTCGCGTGTAGTGCTGGCTGGATATACAGATTCAAGTTGTGTCACAACATTACATTTGGTAGAGTGAGTGGTGAAGCAAAAAGTGTTAACAGTGAAACGACAATTGAATGGCTTTCTACCATATGATCCTCTGCTCGCCAAGGGTTTGTAGACTGTGATATTTTTAATGCCGATGAAATTGGCATTTTCTTTAAATTGACAGCTGACAAAACCTTCAAATTTAAAGATGAAAAATATGTTGGCTGCAAATTATCCAAAGATCGAATCACAGTTCTTGTTTGTGCTAATGCAGATGGAACTGAGAAAAGAAAAATTGCTTGTGACTGAAAAGTCAAAGAATCCCAGATGTTTTAAATGTAAAGAATCTGCCAGTACATTATAATGCAAACATGCAAACAAAAACTCCTGGATGACTTCCGATTTGTTTGAAACTGATCTGAGGCACTGGGACAGAGAGCTCCGAACTTAAAAATGGAAAATCCTGTTGCTTGTGGACAACTGTCCAACACAACCTGTGCTTGAAGACCTCGAGAACATTAAGCTCGTGTTCTTTCCTGTAAACACTACAAGCATACTACAGCCCATAAATCAGGGCGTAATAAGGAGTCTCAAATACCACTATCGCAAACTCATATTATTAAGACTGATAGAATGCATTGAGAAGAAGCAGGATCATACTGTAACACTGTTGGAAACAATCTGATAAATGAAAAAAGCATGGAGACAAGTAACAGTCAAAACCATCCAGACCTGTTTCCGCCATGCCGGAATTCTTTCGACTCAGAGACTGTCAATGAGAACGAAAATAGCAACGAAGTTACAGCTAGAGATGCAGATGATCTGACTTTATCTGAATGGCTGCTAAAAGTGAATGGTGATGTTTTGGATCAATATGATTACGAGGAGTACGCAACAATAGACGATGACAATGTTGCAACTGGGGTCCTAACACATGACGATATTGTGAGAGAAGTGAAAAATGCTGAAGAGGAGGAAGAAGAAGAAATATCTGAAATGCCAGTCCCTACTGTAAGTGAAGCTCTAGAGGCTATTAGAGTTGTGAATCGATTCTAACAACGCCAGGGTAGGGAGCAACGAAATTGTGACTGAAATTATGAACATAGAATATAATTTAGAAAGCGTGAATTGGACAAGAGGCAGAGTGCAGAAAAAAATGACTGATTATTTTACTTCCAACTGACATTGTGTGGTGAGTCCATACAACATATTTATTTTATTTATTGCATCAATCATTGTTCACGTCATGGCGGATTAGATGTATTCCAGTTCTTAATCCGCCATCACTCTCAATACAAATATATCACAAACTAATACATAATGAACCTATAAGCATCCTCTGTTTACAATACTAATACTAATAATAATAATAATAATAATAATAATAATAATAATAATAATAATAATAATAGTAGTAATAATAATAATAATAATAATAATAATAGTAGTAATAATAATAATAATAATAATAATAATAATAATAATAATAATAATAATAATAATAATAATGGTACACAACTAATAATAAGTATAGCTCTTGTATTTAAAACTCCTACCTTAACTTTTTCATTTTATGCTCAATCTCTTAAGAATTATTCTGTTAACTTCATTGACTACTCTTCGTAGTTTCTTATCGTGTGACTACTCAACATTTATAATTCCATCTCCGTTAGAGCTTTGACTTTCTCTTCCCATATAATTTTAACTCTAAAAGGAAATTTTCCTAATTTATGCAAATTGCTGGCGTTTAGGTGACCATTCATTTTTTTATAAGCTACTATAGCGTTTATTTGTAGAAATTTTTTATCTACCCAACTGTGTCTCAAATCATTCGTTGCCTGGCACTTTAGCGCAATATGCATTGCGTCTTCAGCTAGTCCACACAAAGGACATTAGTATCCTTCTCTACGTTCCCTCTCCTATTCTTGAGTCTCCAGATACCTAATCTCCACCATGCCATTCCTGTTCTCTCTTCCCTTGAATTTAGTCTAACATATTCTTCCTGTTCCCAAAACTGCTTAACCTCCCTATAGTATTTTAGTGATCCTAGGTCTTTAATATTACTAAAAATATCTTGTCTCGAAGTTTCGTTTGCCCTCTCTTTTACTATTCCTCCAATAGTTTTCGTGTTTATAGACCCTAGTTCTCTCCATAGCCAATTTAGACCTAATCTGCTTATTTCTCGTTCCAGCTCCTTCAGCCAATTCGATTTCCAATTAGCGGCTTTCATACAAAAGATACATGTTTTCATAACAGCCTAATCATTCCTACACAGAATATTACCTAAATATTTGATTTTTCTTTCTAGAATAATTCCCAGACTCGAATCAATTCCCATCTCTAGTAACGCTGCCAGGTTAGAAGCATTCTCCGGTATTCCTAGACATTTTTTACACATTTTGGCTCTTACTTTATCGATGTTTCTGCTGGATAACCTACTACCCCAGATCTCAATATTATATAATATCTTTGATTCTACTAGTGCATTATAGATGTTGACCAAATTCTTCACCCCAATATTCGGCCATTTATTTAGGCATCTGTCTACTGCTTGGAGTGCATTTTTATCTTTATTCAGTGCCAATTCATTTTGCAACTTCCAATTTCCCCTACTGTCTATTATCACTCCTAGGTATTTGAATCTGGAAACACAATCAATTGGAACTTTATTCACATACCATTTCTCTTTCTTACTATGCACGTTGCCCTTTTTGCAGATTAGGAGTTTTGATTTCTTTTCGTTTATTTTTAGATCCCAAGTTTTACAGAAGCTATTAATTTCGTTAATCGCCTTTTGAAGCCCGTTGACCGAAAATGCTCCAATAGCACAGTCATCTGCAAAAAGTAGTCCCGGAATAGGTATGTTATTTAACACTGGGCAATGAGAATTCACATTTGCTACATTATCTAAAATATCATTAATAAATATGTTAAATAAATAAGGGCTCAGGTTACAACCTTGTCTCACTCCTCTCGTTTGCTCGATCAATTTGGACAGATTTCCATCTGCTAGCCTAATCCTAAAACCCACATCTCTATACACTGATTTTATATTTTCTAAAAATAAGGAACTAATACCAATTTTTTCCATCTTGTACCACAATTTCTCTCTGTTAATTGAATCAAAAGCCTTTTCTAAATCAATAAAGCACCAGTACATACAACCTCTTTTAGAATTTAGATATTTATCAATTATGGTTTTAATGATTAAAATGTTATCACTTGTTTTTCTCTTTTCCCTGAATCCGCTCTGAAAGTCAGAGATGATATCATACCTCTCCATCCATGATCTTAACCTTCTTGTTAGCAGACCTGTATAAATTTTTCCTAAGCACGATAAGAGTGATATGCCCCTATAGTTATTCGTATCTTTCTCGTCCCCTTTCCCTTTGTAAATTGGCACCAGTATTGCTGAAGCCCATGAGTCGGGATCCTGAACCTTTTTCTCATTCCGTTAAACATTTTCACTAATATTTTTAACCAACTCTCCTTTCTACTAACTTCTTTCCAGCACTGAATGGGAATTCCATCTACTCCCGCAGATTTCTTATTTTTTAATTTAAATATAAAGTCTCTAAGTTCCTCTAATTTAAAATCCTCATCGAGTATTTCATTATATCTCTCATTTATGCCCGCACCACAGGTATATGGACTCTCAGCACCCATACATTTTCTCATTAATTTATTGAAATGTCTCAGCCAATCATCTTCCCCAATTTCATTTGTCTTTTTCTCCCACTTCGCCACCCGTTTAATTTCCTTTCTTGCTGCTGATATGTTATTATTGCTAATTAATACATTCAGCTTGTTAAGCTCATTCTTTGCAAAAGTTTTCTTTTTTACTAAGAGTAGGTCTTTATATTCTTTTTTCAGATTTAGAAAAGCTTCTTTATCATCTCTACTGTTACTCCCTCTCCACATCCTGTATGCCTTCTTATATCGCTTTTTGCTTTCTATACATTCCAAATCGTACCAATTCCCATTTTCTGTCTTAATTTGCCCATTTAAGCTGTGCATCATACTTCTACTAGCTTTTTCGATACTGTGGTAGAGTAGTTTGACTGCTTTATCAAAGTTATTATCAATTGCTTCCTGTATTCCCATTTGTAGTAATATGCTCATTTTGTCCTCTAACAAATTATTAAAGTTAACTTTTTCCTCTTCTCTCCACACGATTCTTTTGTTCCCTTTCATTCCCCGTCCATATTTGATCTCTTTACCCTCTTCTCTTGAGTCTCTAATAGGTGCTTCTACTTTTAGTTCGATACTTAGAGCCATATGATTGCTTAACGATCGGTCTTCGATTTTAAAGTTAATTACCTTATATCTCAGCTCTCCTGCTATTAACATATAATCAATCACACTTTGCCCATTCGAACAAACGAAGGTGAAATTCCCTTCATAGTCCTCCCCCTATTTCCCGTTTAACAAGTCAAAATTCTCTTCTTCACAAAATCTTATTAGTTTCTTTCCTTCTTCATTAATCACTTTATCTTTACTATTCCTAATTTTCTCATTATCCTCGTCCCAAAGACTTATGCTTTCAATATCCTCCTCTGCTGTCCTTGCGTTGAAATCCCCCATTAATAATATTTCCTCCACTTCGTAGTCCTCTCTTAATTTATTCACGTCCAATTTTAGCATATTCCAAAAACTTTTGTTGACATATTTAGAATTCCTTGGGTGCACGTATGTGCAGCCAATTATGAATTTCACTTTCCTTTTAAAATCTAATATTCCAATCCATATTATTTCGTCTAGTTTAGAATTAATTTCAATTATCCTGCTTTCCAGT
Source organism: Periplaneta americana (assembly GCF_040183065.1). NCBI lineage: Eukaryota > Metazoa > Arthropoda > Insecta > Blattodea > Blattidae > Periplaneta > Periplaneta americana. The sequence continues at coordinate 14,537,035 of NC_091128.1, read as the reverse complement.
TCCTTTCTAATTATAACGGCAATTCCCCCCTTTCCCTGTTTTCGCATAGTTTTACTAATACATATAAAGTCTTGTAATTCTAACTTTTCATTTCCCTTTAACCATGTTTCCGCTAAGCCTAGTATATCATGATCACTCAACAACCTTATCAGATCTTTATTTTTTATTTTGTTCAGGACCCCTTCAATGTTAATAAATCCGAAATTTATTATCTCATTGCCCAGATTAACTACCTATTTTTTCATACCTTTGCTTGTGTTTCCATCTCCAGTCATACACCAGTTGCGGAGATTGTAGCTCTTGTTTTCCCGTCCTGATGTTAAGGTCATCAAACTGGGTGAGGATACCGTCACTTCATTTGACATATCTCTCGCTGTTCCTCCACGGCGCTCTGAAGATCGTAGCCTTTCTTCATCTCTTCTTCCCTGCGTCGAGTCATGAATTCCAGCTGTCAGCTGTCCGGTTAATGCTGACTCATGGGTGCTCCTATTCCATACGTTGCTCTGCTGGCTCTGCAAATTCTGCTGGTTACTCTTCTCCCCCGTCACTTCTCCTGTTTTCCGCATTCTTCTCCGGTGAGGATCTTGACCTGTTTCTTCTTGCTGCCCCTAGTTCCATGATGTTTCTATTTTTCCGGCAGTATTCTAGGTCTACTAGGTTTCCATTTATCTTCAGTTTATCCTTCACCAGGACTGCAAACTGCCCTTTTGCCCTTGCCTCTTTGAGAAATGGGACGAGTAGTCTTCTCTGCTCTCTAACTTCTGGGCTGTAATCATGCTCCACTCTAACACATGACCCGTTCAAATTTCTTCTATTTTCCAAAATAAATTCTTTCGTGTATAAACGCGTAAACCTGGCTACAATCGGACGATTTCTCCCCCTTCCCACTCTAAAGACTTCTTCGATCCTACCTTCATTCACGTTCAGTCCGAAGAATTCGCTACATATGTTCACTACTACATTGTACGTATCTAGTCTCCCTTCTCTATGCACTTCATTCACACCAAAGAAAACTAGGTTCCTTTTTCTATGGTAGAATTCGAGGCTGTTCACTCTAGTTTGCAGAGAACTTACTTCTTTATTTAGTTTGTCTATATTTTCCATGTGCCCTTCTAACGTTAGCTGAATCTTGTTTAACTTCTCATTTATCTCCTTGCTAAAACTGTTCATCATTAGCTGAATGTCTTCCTTTGTAGCCATCGTACTTGATGATTCTTCTCCTGTTCTGGGACCTGGATTCATTTCTACTCCACGAATTATGAGCAACACCGCTAATACAGCTCCTATTGTCCATAACAACTGAGGATCACTTGTTGCCACATGATTTGTTCCTGTTTTCAACCTTCTTGCATTAAATCTGCCGATTCTTGCTCTATATGTTCCCAGGTCAACACTCATTTTGACACGGCTAATATTCTTCTCGCAAAGGATAACTCACAATCGCACTTAAGAAAACCGCACGCTACGGGTAACAACCTTGCCTTGCCGCGTCAGCATCAACACCTTACGGAGTTATTCCAACACGACTGCACGCTTCAACTACTGAATGATGAATGATACAACATATTACTGCATGTAATTTGTAATGTAAGTCTATAATTCCATTAAACTATCTAGTACTGTACTTGCATATATTTTCTTTAATCTAAAAAAGTAAATGATAGTAAATATGTAAGAACACTAACATTCATCTACTCTAGTGACAATTTTGTATATCTTCCCATACCTATTTTGTCTTTAAGCCTAATACTATATATACTATATACTCAGTTATTACGTCACTCTTTTATAACGACACAATTTTCCAGGTCCCTTGAATGTTGTTATAACTGAGTTCTATTTTATTTTAATTATTTACAATTCCAAATCTTCTCAAGTAAAGGGCTTTACCTTTTATTTCCATTTACTCTTTACTATAAACAGAAATTTACCTAGTTCTTTTTATTTCTAGCATTAAGAGTATTACATAGTTTTATAAATGCCAAGACCAACAGAATAAATAAATGAGCAGATTGTCTCCCTCCCATATTAAAATCACAAACATGTATGTTCCTTGTCATTTCCAGTGCTACTGCCAGTACAAGGTTTATAAACGGCGCGCATATTAAAGATGTGAAAGTGTCTAGCCACTGAATTACTGTGGTTTCTTTTAAAGACATATTGCAGATATTGTGATCATCAAGCAATCTGTTTAATTCCTTGTTATTAATTTTGTTCAGAATTCCTTCTATATTAACAAAACCACATTTAACTCCCTCATTACACAAGTCAAATTCCTAATCATTGATACCTCTGTCTGCGTTTCTATCCCCACTTCTGCTGTTTTTTTTAGTAGGTTATTTTACGATGCTTTATCAACATCTAAGGTTATTTAGCGTCTGAATGAGATGAAGGTGATAATGCCGGTGAAATGAGTCCGGGGTCCAACACCGAAAGTTATCCAGCATTTGCTCATATTGGGTTGAGGGAAAACTCCGGAAAAAACCTCAACTAGGTAACTTGTCCCGACCGGGAATCGAACCCGGGCCACCTGGTTTCGCAGCCAGACGCGCTAGCCGTTACTCCACAGGTGTGGACCACTTCTGTTGTTAATTTTACTCAGTTTGAAATTTGCTATTAATTTGTGCCTATTCTATTTTGTTTGTAATTACGATGTATCAATTAGTATATTGTTGTTGTTTAGTCAACTGTTCGAAGACAAGTCTGAACCTCACACGTGATACCAACAAGGCATCACTTATGAGGCAACCAGAACAGGAGATAATGGGGTAGGGTTGCCAGTTCCTTTCCCCCTCCATATTATTGTATAATCTTATTATTGTATTTATATTCCATGTCCAAACACTGTATCTGCGTAATGGAACCCTACTACTACTACTACTACTACTACTACTACTACCACTACTACTACCACCACTACTACTACTACGACCACTAGCACTACCACTACCACTCAGGCACCAACTTCTGAAGTTGTAACTTTCACAGTCCTTTCTATTGGTTAATGTTAGCAGGCAATGACACCATTAATTTGTTCAATATTTACTGGTCTTCTTATGCCCGTTTTCCTCACATTCTATATGCAACTGCCTATGGGTGTCAGTCTCTTCCATCAACTCACTGTCACTCACTAATGTCTGAATGTCTGCATTCCTTCTGTCCATATATTACTCTACTGGCTCGTCTGGTCAACATCTTCTCAAACCATCTTGCAGATTTTCCCTCCTGGTTGCTTAGGAGTAGACCTGTTAGGGGAGGAAAAAAGCCTATCTCTCATCGCGAAATTTCTGATCCAGAATTCCTGTGATTTGAAATTCTTCTGGTAATATTGTAAATTAGATATATTCCCATTTATCTTCATTTTATCGTTCACGAAGACCATGAACTGTCCTTTTGTTCTAGTTCTTTTAAAAATAACACTTTCCTCTTGTTTCTTGTTTCAAAACTTTAACCTTGATTGATTTTTATTCCCATGCCTCTTAAGATTATTGAAGTGATTGAAGATAAATTCTTTCGTACGCATGCTTATAAATTTGACAATATTGGATTATTCCTTCTCCTTCAAAGTCTGAAATCTTCCTCAATATGGCTATCATTCAGATTTAGACCAAAAATCTCATTACATAGATGACATACTAAATTATATGGTTCTATTTCATCTTCACATCAGTCTCCATTCATGCCGAAAATACCTAAGTTTTCCTTCCTCTGATAGAATTCCAGATTTTTTATCTTTATCTGCAGTTGACTGTTATCTTGTTGCAGTATCTTTATATTCTCCAAATTGTTTATAATTTCTTGCTATAGTCCAGATATAGTATGATTCAGGTCATTGAAGCTGTTTGATTTCATCATTTCCCTAAATCCTTCTTTCATATCCTCATGGCTATATTCTTCAGGAATGCTTTCCGCAGTTTATTCTTCAGAGAAAACAACAGGAAAAAATGTAGCAAAAAACTTCTTCATGGTTGCAACAGCAAGACATAGATACTACTATGGGGCAGGATTATGATGTTACATCCATGGGTGGAAGATTTGAAGGTGCACAGGTATATATGAACAGTATTCAAAGGCTCTGTATGTTCACATAGTTTGAATCTAGCAATTTCGGACTCTTCAGAGATGATCTCCACAAATAACTGTTTAAACACGGTACGGAAGCTAAATGATTTTTTAAATAAACCCAAGCTACAAATTGCCGAGATATTGCTATGGAGTCCAAAAAGTAGAAACTGAAGCAGTTTCTCCCTGCAAGATGGGTTGAAAAGAAACTCTTCAAGTACTATACCTCACAAATTGAAAAGAAAATCTGGCAATCAATGTTAGAGGGCAGAAATGTACAAGAGACACAGTGGTAACAGTATTCAAGCTTTTAACAGGATATGACTGCATGACCGTCCATCTCCATTGTTTAGAAATTTACCAATCCTCAATATGTACCAGCTGTAGAGAAGAAGATTCAGTGATGGATGAAAACTTTATGAAATGTAAAATGCTGAGTCACAAGAAACCTATCAGTGAACAATATTGGAATGCCAAGAAGCATATGAAGTTATCCAAAGATATTTGAGCAAAAAAACAGACATCAGAAAAAAATATACTCACACACACACAGGGTATCCCATTTACCTTGACCGCCCAAAATAACTTTCATTTTGATTCTTGCATACACTACTTTTAACACTTCAATATAAGTAATTGATTAACTAGCGGACTTACTCGTGTTGACACAAGTAAGTCCGCTAGTTAATCAAAAATTTTTTCATACAAAAGGCATACAACTGAAAGTGAGAAATAATACTGATGGTGAGGCAGCTTTTATAGTGTTATTTATTAATGAGATACGAATATTAACATTGTTTCTTTAAATGGCATTATGTATTTACTATTTAATATTTCAATTACACTCGTCAAGACCTTTTCAAAAATGTATCACAGTGGGTCATTCTGGTAAACAGAATGTTAATAAACGGAATGTTATTGGTCTTTGATGGCATGGTTACTGTGCACAGTATGAAGTGGTTTGACTTTAAGTTGGTGTAAACAATACGTAGTACATTGCAGATGATACTCAGGGTCGCACAATCCATCACATGTAGCTTTGGTTTTATTTCACTGAACACTGATGACTAGGTGAGTGGTCTGTGCTACAATTGGTTTCATGTGTTTACTGTAAACCAAAGCTACGTGGAGTGGGTTATGCAACCCTGCATATCTGCATTGTAGACCTACTACATATTGTGTACACCATCTTAAAGTCTTTGTACATACTATGCACAGGAACTATGCCATCAAGGCATCAAATAACGTTCCGTTTATTAATGTTCTGTTTCTTAGAATGACCCACTGTGATATTGTATTGTATTGCATTTATTAACATTCCATGGTATTCATACATGCTTACAGCTAAAATAAGGAACAAGTCAAAAAACTTAATATTATTATAAAATCTTAATTTATAGTCACAGTCTAGATGAAATATATACAGACGAGATTTATAATATAGTCTACTAGTACAACACAAAGTTTTTGTATCAATTTCATGAAGTGTTATTGAATGTCATGAATTCACCTACAGAATAGAAGGCGTGAGAAATTAGGTACTTCCTTAATTTGGCCCTAAATAATTTTATGTTTTGAGTTTCATTTTTTATATCAATAGGGAGGCTATTAAAAATGTTTACTGCCATATAATGCACTCCTTTTTGATAGCATGACAGACTTGCCGATGGAGTATGAAAGTCATTTTTTTTTACGTGTATTTTTGCTATGAACTGTTGAATTAGTTACAAAATTTTCACGATTACATACGAGGAAGATTATTAATGAAAAGATATACTGACAAGCCATGGGCATTATTTGTAGTTTTTTTTAAATAGTCCTACACGATTCCCTAGATTTAACACCTACTATTATTCTAATTACTCTTTTTTGTAATAGAAATATATTGTTACTATCTGTAGAATTTCCCCAGAATATTATTCCAAAACTCTTTACCGAGTGGAAGTATGCAAAGTATACTGTTTTTAAGGTACTGATATTTACTATCTTTTGCATAGATCTAATAGCAAAACAAGCTGAATTTAGTTTGGGGGTAATTTCTTTAATATGATTTTTCCAATTTAACACATTATCGACTTTTAAGCCAAGAAATTTGGTTGTTGTTGTTTCTAATAGGGATCTATTATTAATTATTGAGCTAGAAATTTGCGACGTTGAATTTGGACAGGATTTAAATTGAATTATGTTGGTTTTGTTACAATTTAATACTAATTTATTGACTGAAAACCAGTCACATATTTTGAAGAGAATTTCCTCTGTTGAAGATTGGAATGTGTTAGAGTTATTGGCTGTAATTACTATACTTGTGTCATCTGCAAATAATATGGGATGACCTACATCTTTTATTGGGGGGGCAAGATCATTTATAAACACTAGAAAAAGTAGGGGACCTAATATTGATCCTTGAGGAATTCCATTATTAATAGTTCCCCATGTCGATGCAGATTTCATAGTTGTATTGATTTCAACTTTCTGTTTCCTACCTATGAGATATGAGTGAAACCATTGGTATGCAACACCTTTAATTCCATAATAATCTAATTTATCTAGCAGCATTTTATGATTTATACAGTCAAATGCTTTGGATAAATCACAGAAAATCCCTCCAACTTGTAATTTTTTATTAACTGCCTCCAGAATTTTGTCAGTAAACTAAATATTGCATTTCCTGTGCCTTTATTTTTCCTAAACCAAATTGTTCTGGGACTAAAATGTTGTATCTTTGTATCTTTTGGACAGGTCTTGACGAGCTTAATTATAATACTGAATAAATACATAGTGCCCTTTAAAGAAACAATGTTATTACTCATATCTCATTAATAAATAATGCTATAAGGTTGCCTCCTCATAAATATTATTTCCTCCTTTCAGTTGTACAACTTGTGTATGAAACAATTTTTCATTTAGTGCTTGCGTACAAAATTAATTTGGGTCGTCAAGATAAATGGGACATTCTGTATATAACAATTTACCTATTATCTACATCAGTGATTCTCAAACTTAGTAGCACTGCGACCCCCTTTCCATAGATCAGTATTTCGTGGATCCTTTCGAAGTCGTCAATGAAATGATGGGTAAGTTAGATTTTGTAATCAATATTAAGTGAATATTTCTGTCCTATTTTTCAACAATTGAATCAATATTAACTGTATATTTGTATTAAACAAAATGTAAACAATATAATACTGTCCTGAAATAGTAGAAGACTTTCATTAATATGTTACAGCAGAATTGTTATTGAAAACTGTAATGCAAAACAATTCTTTGTATAAATATTGCTGTATTAAAAAAGAAATCAAGTATATTTTGGAAACTTTCCTATTCAGTGCGAATGATGGAAGAATTTTTTGTGCTTAAAGGTCTTTATACTTAGGATCAATGTTTATTATCTTTAAAGGAGCTGACTTACAAATGCCTTTTAAGGAACCTGCAGGTTCATTGCCACCCTCACATAAGCCCACCATCGGTCCCTATCCTGTGCAAGATTAATTCAGTCTCTATCACCATATCCCACCTTCCTCAAATCCATTTTAATATTATCCTCCCATCCACGTCTCGCCCTCCCCAAAGATCTTTTTCCCTCCAGTCTCCCAACTAACAGTCTATATGCATTTCTGGATTCACCCATACATGCTACATGCCATGCCCATTTCAAACGTCTGGATTTAATGTTTCTAAATAGTCGGGTGAAGAAAACAATGCGTGCAGTTCTGCACTGTGTAACTTTCTCCATTCTCCTGTAACTTCATCCAGCTTAGCCCCAAATATCTTCCTAAGAACCTTACTCTCAAATACCCTTAATCTCTGTTCCTCTCTCAAAGTGAGAGTCCAAGTTTCACAACCATACATACAGAACAACCAGTAATATAACTGTTTTATAAATTCTAACTTTCAGATTTTTTGACAGCGGACTAGATGACAAATAATAACAGACATTTCCCATATTATTTATTTTGTGTTTAATTTCCTCCTGAGTTAAAGGAGCTGACAACTTAAAAAACTCAATTTTCAGTAACAAGAACAATCGAAAAATCGAAAGTATGTGCGATTCCTAGAACCAGACACATCTCCCTTAGTAATGCAGGACATTTCAGGCTGTCACGTCATAGGTGGCTTGCCTCTCGCTAAGCAAGATCCTTCTCATTTAAACAAGCAGTGTGGTGCAAGACGAATTGTTTTGGAGTGTATTTAGGGTGTTTTTCGTTGTTCATAAAGAATATGGATAATATTTGTATATGTTTGAATGAAAAGTCGACGAGGACAAAGATATGGAACAAGGCAAAAGCAGACGTGGGCCAGGAGGAAGTAGACGAAATAACATGAGCTGGTGTGAATGTGAAGCATATGTAATTTATGCCATGAAGTGGAAGAAAATATGTGCTGCCATGTAAGTGAACTTACACCTATCAGCCAGATCATTATGACCACCTACCTACAATCGATATAAACCCGTCCAGGCGATAGCAGCGTCATCTGACAAGGAATGACTGCTAGTCAGACACACGCACGGTGCATGTAGTATCAATTAGCGTGCTGTCCATGTGTACAATGGGTAGGGCACGTGATCTATCTGCGTTTGACCGAGGGCAGATTGTGATGGCCTGGAGGCTTGGCATGAGCATTTCGGAAACTGCATGACATGTCGGGTACTCCAGGAGTGCTGTGGTGAGTGTCAACAAGTGGTGAAACCACGTCCAAACGTACAGGGGTTGGGCAGCCATCCCTCATTACAGATGTCGGACGTCGTAGACTGAGCAGACTAGTAAAACAGGACGGGCGGCGAACTGTGGCAGAACTAACATCAGACTTTAATGCTGGGCAGAGTACAAGTGTGTCTGAACACACAGTGCACCGAACACTGCTAAAGATGGGCCTCCGCAGCAGACGACCCATGCATGTGCCAATGTTAACACCACGACATCGGCAACTACGACTGAACATTATGACCACCTTCCTAATAGCCGGTATGTCCACCTTTGGCACGGATAACAATGGTGACGCGTCTTGGCATGGAAGCAATGAAGACTTGGTAGGTCACTGGAGGGAATTGGCACCACATCTGCACACATGTTACCTAATTCCCGTAAATTCCGGGGAGGGGGCGATAAGCTCTGATGTCACGTTCAATCACATCCCAAATGTGTTCGATCGCGTTCAGATCTGGCGAGTTGGGGGGTCAGCACATCAATTGCAACTCGCCACTGTGTTCCTCGAACACACTCCTGGCCTTGTGACATGGCGCATTATCTTATTGAAAAATGCTGTACGATACTCCATGGCCTTCATGGTGCCTTGCACGAGCACCACTGGACCCACGGATGCCCACATGAATGTTCCCCAGAGCATAATTGAGCTGCTGCCAGCTTGTCTCCGTCCCACAGTACAGGTGTCAAGGAGCTGGTCCCCTGGAAGGCGACGGATTCTCACCCTCCCATCGACATGATGAAGAAGGTATCGGGATTCATCAGACCATGCAATGCTCTGCTACTGCGCCAAGGTCCAGTGGTGATGGTCACGTGCCCATTTCAGTCGTAGTTGCAGATGTCGTGGTGTTAACATTGGCACATGCATGGGTCGTCGGCAGCCATCTTTAGGAGTGTTCAGTGCACTGTGTGTTCAGACACACTTGTACTCTGCCCAGCATTAAAGTCTGATGTTAGTTCCGCCACAGTTCGCCACCTGTCCTGTTTTACCAGCCTACGACGTCCGACATCTGTAATGAGGGGTGGCTGCCCAACCCCTGTATGTTTGGATGTGGTTTCACCTTGGTTTCGCCACTTGTTGAAGACACTCACCACAGCACTCCTGGAACACCCGACAAGTCGTGCAGTTTCTGAAATGCTCGTGTCCAGCCTCCGGGTCATCACAATCTGCCCTCGGTCAAACGCAGATAGATCGCATGCCTTACTCATTCTACACATGGACAGGACGCTCACTGATATTACATGCACTGTGCGTGTGTTTGACTAGCAGTCATTCCTCATCAGATGACGCTGCTATCGCCTGGACGGGTTTATATCGATCGTAGGTAGGGAGTCTACCAATTGTTAACAGGAAGTAGGGTAGACCAAAAAATACATGGGAGGATGATGTCCTGAATGATTTGAAATTGATAAAGGTGGAAAATTGGACAAAGATAGTTTGAAGCCGTAAGGAATGGAAAAAAGTTGTTGAGAAGGCCAAAACTTTCATCTGAGAGTTGTAGAGTCTGAAGAAGAAGAAGAAGAAGAAGAAGAAGAAGAAGAAGAAGAAGAAGAAGGAGGAGGAGGAGGAGGAGGAGGAGGAGGAGGTAGGTTGTCATAATGTTCTGGCTGATAAGTGTATTTCCAACTTGCGAGGAAGTGTTGAGTGTATTACCAGCCACTAAACTTCAATAATGTAATTTTAAGTTTAGATGCTATAAACATGGGTAGGCACACAAAGATTGTGCATGGTAAAACAGATTTTGGAAGACAAGAATTAAGTAATTTTACGAACAAGGTCTTACAATTTGTGTGCAGATAAATTTGTCTACAGGGTTAAACATTGGACACCTTTAGGGAGAAAAATAGGAAAGAACTTCCTTCATGTATTATGGATAAGATTAGGAAAAAATGCCCAGTATCAGTTGGGATAGACCAGAGTTTCAAACTCGCAGAGAGCAGAGAAGTTGTATATTTTAATTAGACACTTGGGAATTTTTAATGCCTTTGTATTTGAATCGATTCTTTTTAGTAACAATTTAGTTACTTTCCTGCTTACTGCAGATTACAAATTTTTAGTCTATGACCCATTCCTTGATATTGAAATGGAAAAAGTTCCAGCTCTTCTTTATGGGATTTTCAGTAGTGCATTATTAGGTGATTGACTTATTTTCAGTTTCAATAATACAGTAATCAATTTATTTTTAAACACATTTAAAGATGTTAGGCTATATTGCTTTTCTCCTCAAAATCTGTGCTTCATTGGCTGGCCATGATAATGTCTTTGAAAAATATTGGAGTGCAAGAGGTCAAATGACTTTATTGTCAAACGCCTGGCATTAGAAAACAACAACAACATATTGCTTTTCTTGAAACTACAGACTTCTAATAACAAAATAGTCTTACGCAACTTGTTTTTAATATTCCAAGTTATTAATTTTGCGCAAAACCATGTCAATATGTGCCAATCAACTTCTTTTCACGAATTACTGTCATTATATTCTAGATGCAGAAGAGCTTCTTTCACAGCAAGAAGGATCCAAATTTGAGAAATTTTATCAGACCTCTTTTACAAGGCATTGAAAATGATCCTCCAAGCACTCTTCACTTCGTAATTTCTTCGCATAAGGTCAGTAGATTTTTTTAAAAGAGAGAGAGAGAGAGGGAGGGAGGGAGGGAGGGAGGGAGAGAGAGATAGAGACAGAGAGAGAGAGAACAGGGTGTGTGTGTGCACACGCACGTGTATGTATCCAATGCCTACTCACTTCACTTTATGTGATTTGGGTTCCGCAGATTGTTGATTTAGATTAACTTTGAATAAATTATTGTATCACTATTTTCATATAGGACTCCCTTGATTGTCACAGATAATTTAGAAAGATTATGCTTTTTTCAATTTCTGAAGTAGTTTCGGCACCTGAAAATAATGACAGTCACAAATGTGTGAGAGAGAACTTCATTTTGATATTGGCTACAGTAGCAAGTTCCGAAAATTAATCATTGCACTGGCATTGTGTCGGCAACATAAATGTGTACACAATTTAATTAGAAACATTAATTTCACGAACATTTCTGTCTTTGCTACATGATCAGTTATTGGCATGACATACTCAATGTAAGATTAATTTACATTTAGTTGGGAATTTCTATCTTTAAAAACTAATATTGCAAAGTGACAGCAAATCTTGAATAATAATCCATGTTTTCTATTGAGTATACATTTTGGTAACTTTATGGACAATTGTCTAGTTCCAAAGCTAACTGTTCCTCGACCACAAGCTTAGCACTTCTGAAAATTTTCCTTTGCCATTCATGAGTTTTTTCGCCGTAAATACGCACTCCTGCCCAATTTTTTAGAGGCTTAGATAACTTTAACTCTTTGCCCTTTTCTTCTCTCTATATATTATTGTTGAAATTCAAAATAGATAAAATGGTAGGCTACTTGTGACCCTCCAATTATAAGTAAAATAACTTCTTTTAGGTTTGTATTTGAGCGCAATGCTATGAAATGATTCCAGTTTCCCTGTGTCAAAATTTAATTTTTAGTGTCCTTCATACCTTTCAAGAATTCTTTGTTTGTTAGAATTAAAGATCGGAGTCAGTAATTGTGGAACAAAATACAAACTGTTAATTTTCTTTTTCATTGGAGGATTAAAACAAATTTCTATTCGAAAAATATTAACTTATTCTTCAATCAATGACGTAGGATGAATATGTTTGAATCGAACTAGAGATTTCTCTCTATAAAGAAATTTATGGAAAGATACATTCTTATCGCTGGTGGAGTTTTTACTGCAACCAAGCACACAGCACCTTTTCGAAATGATTTAAAACAATACTATTGTCGGACCATCGGATCTGTACCCCTTCAGCGCTGTCGTCGTTCTTGAAAAAGTTAACGCCTGTACTCACTCCATTTCACCCGCTTTCCTCCCATCACGTCAAACAACAGACCACGAACCTTGCCGAATAGGGATGTTGCCAAACTTCCGTTAAACGGTGTCATAAATAACTGGTCTTCCATGCTACAATATCATTACTTTCAATCAAAATACATCTTGTATTTCTACAATTTTTAAACCTGAATCCCATATCTTGAATCACTTTCCGTAGCGTTTCTCTCCAACCTTGGAAATTATTGCTTCTCTCGCAACCTTTAGTAATTTCTTCAATGTCGGAACTCCTTTCTACACGGTTCAAAATTCTTGTATCTTTCTTCTTAAAATATACATCAGTTGATATAATCTACAAGAATTAAAGTTTCCCTTGGTCTGTTCTTCCCTGGTGATTCTAGCTTTTCATCTCCTGTACAGACTCCCTCTCTCCTGATTTTCTTTATTAGGCGCTCTGACATGCCTATATAAATTACATAACATGTTGTATCAGTATTAGTTAAGTAAATAATTTTAATATGTAATCAATTGAAATAAAATAAGTTTCACCTGTGATCGCAGCTGCTCTTTTCGTTGCCTATTTATAGGAAAGAGATACTGACCTGTTTGTTTCTCTTCATCACAAAATGCTATTACGTACTTGCTTAATAATATTTCTTTCGCCACTCCTTGCTATAGTGTTCATGTTGAACTGACAACACTGGACTGCAAGTGCAAATAGACTGTCCTGCAAGAAGGCTCAAAATTGTGAGTAGTGGGGGAGAGAAAAGGAGAGAGATAGGAATGCAGGGAGAGAAATGAATTACCGAGGTTGAGTAGGAATTAGGGTTCAGTTCGCATATCTTACGGGGACACAGATCCGATGGTCCGACAATATTTGCACACGAGGCAAGCATGAAGATTAGCATTGGCACACAGCAGAAAAGCCACTCATGACATCACTATCTCCACTCATTGCTAATGAAGTCAACTTATCTCGAGAACTAGATGTTGTATGAAGCTTGGATTTTTACAGTTACAATACTCTCACCATGGTGCAAAAAAAAAAAAAAAAACACACACACACTTGGGAGGAAATTAAACACAGAATAAATAATGGGAAATGCCTGTTATTATTCGGTTGAGAAGCTTTTGTCATCTAGTCCCTGTCAAAAAATCTGAAAGTTAGAATTTATAAGAGTTATATTACTGGTTGTTCTGTATGGTTGTGAAACTTGGACTCTCACTTTGAGAGAGGAACAGAGATTAAGGGTGTTTGAGAATAAGGCACTTAGGAAAATATTTGAAGCTAAGATGGATGAAGTAACAGGAGAATGGAGAAAGATACAAAACACAGAACTGCACGCATTATATTCATTCGACATAATTGCAAACATTAAATGAAGACGTTTGAGATGGGCAGGGCATGTAGCACATATGGGCGAATCCAGAAATGCATATAGTGTGTTAGGGAGGTCAGAGGGAAGAAGACCTTTGGGGAGGCCGAGACGTAGATGGGAGGATAATATTAAAATGGATTTGAAGGAGGTGGGATATGGGTGTAGAGACTGGATTAATCTTACTCAGGACAGGGACCGATGGCGGGCTTATGTAAGAGCGGCAATGAACCTCCCAGTTTCTTAAAAGCCATAAGTAACTAAGTAAGTAATAAGTTCATTTTAAGTTGCCAGGTCCTTTAATCTCAAGTCTGTCGCAGCATATACTCGGTTTCTTTTAACAGTTTTTAAATATGAAAGAGTAGAAAATGCCTGCTCATGCAAGTCATGGGAAACAACATTAAATGTTGCAAGTCTCATTCTGAAAGTTCTTTATTTTGAGCATGAACTTTCAGCCAAAAGTAAAAAACCTCACACGGAACTTCTTTCTAAGAAGTGTCATACAATAACTCAACAAGATTATCTTCTGCCTTTTCAGTGAGATTGTAAGTTTCTATGCTGATAAAGGGATTCTGAATCCACACGTTGTTAGAATTAGGAACTGAAAAATAATCTCTGAGTTCATCTTTATATTATAACGACATTTAAGCCAACAATTCTCTACAGACAAAACTTAAAAATGTTGTGGTTATTGTGTTTCAACTTACAATGTTACTCTGTTCAATAACACACAAAGACTGCGACAATTGAACTAATTTACAAGTTGTAGCAACAACAGCCAATGTGCTCGAGACATCATTGGTACATTAGAAAAATCCTTCTGAAGGAAGAAAAAATAAATAAAAATCCTTCTGAATGAAAAAAAAAAAAGATTTCCTTGTTCAGAATATTCGAGGAATCCCAGAATGAGCTTCGGAAACTGCCTGGGATCCGCGGACTCCACTTTGAGAACCACTGATCTACGTAATTATGCTCTCAATTGAAAACTTCACATAAACATTTTCCATCTTAAGGCCCATCTACACAAGATTGCATTTTAAAATTAATATAATTATACCCATTATTGAAATAGAGCAAAAGAAATATTGTACTTTTCTCTAACAACTTTACTTCCTGTAGAAGTTTTAATTGTATTTTCAGAAACTGTTTTTTTTTTAACATAAAAGCCAGGAAGGCACCAGAACCATAGAGATATTTCTTAAAGAATTAGCCACCATAAGACATGAAGGCCCACTGTTATGTACAGACAAATGCTCATAATAGTACATTTTACAACTTTCCTTTCAATGTGCATTATTATAGCATTGCTGGTTACTTGACAAATTGAATCATGGAAATCAAAAAGAACCTAACTCCCGGTAACCAAATTTTTCAGGAGAGAGAATAAACTGTTTTATGGCCATGTTTCACGTCCAATCATTCTGCTTCTTTTTTAATAGTTGCATTTCCTTAATTGAAACTAGCTGTGAATCTAACAATAGCTATAATTATAATAAGTTCTCATATAAAAAATATTATATGTGCCTAAAATTAGGTGGTTTTTGATTTCCATAGAAAATAAAATAACAAAATATCACATTCGATACTTGTTTTATATTGGAGTGATACAGAAACACAAGAAATATGAAGAAAAGTAATCTATTGATATTTTGAAATCCGTAGGCCTATTATAGCAATTAATGTAATATTTAGAACCATAGCCATTACCCCCTCCTAAAAATCAAATCGTTTCTATCTCCTAACTTTTATTTTCTTCCACAGAATTTGTTAACTTCCTAACTTCAGTTACATGTTTTGTTCAACGAATATTAAATACATAAAATATTCATACATATTCCATATCACACTCACTTTAATCATTTGTGCTAACTGCACTATCATTACCACATAGATCGAACAGTTTTCTTTAATACAAATGAGCATTATCTAATAGAAACTGCATTAAGTTTTCACTTATTTTGTGCCTTTTCATGGAATAAGAGAACTGTACTTCGATTCTGTAGGAAATTACATACACTATTGTATTTGATTTCTGTAAGCTGAATGTACTGCATACTATAGCTTTCATTATATTGCTGACAGGAATATCATGTTTGTGTAAATAAGAGTATCTCAAAACTTTACATCCTGAAATCAAAAAGGAATTTGGTGGTGTGTCTTTCGTTCTCCTATTTGCTACATTCTTTCTGAAAATGATTTTTGAACTCAAGGAACGTGGAATGTTTCACCTCAACTACAATGAACTTGACGTCATCACGTACTATGTTGTACCAGTCAATGGGTGTGTCTACTTTTTTCAGTTACACCAAAGTCTCTACAGTGGGAAAATAACTGTGCATTCTAATGGGAAAACGTTGCTCAATATACTAGAATTCCGCTGTTGCACCAAAGTTATATATCCATACCTGCCAGAAGCAGAATTCATCATAAACATTTGTGATGAGAACAGAAAGAGTTTTCTGAAAGTCGAAAGTCATTGTTTCTGTGGCATTCTTCTCTTCTGGAAGTTTCTTATGCTGCTGCAATTTTGTGTAAAAGACTTTTGTTTTTATCTTGTACAGCTTCCCCCTAACTGAACCTTTAAGAAACCATACGTTTATCTAACTAGTAAAGTACGTAACAGATATCTAATGGGCTACTCATATGGAAATTTACGAATACCATATGACAATCCATCCACAGGGTTCTAAAGTATTTGATCTACTGCGGTGATTCCCAAGCATATCTTGCGGTGATAAGCCTGAAGTTAACATCTTGAATGATTTTTAACACGCGCCTCTGTCACACCATAAAGGCTACAAAATTCTGTGAGGCAAAGCATATGCTTCTCAGATCTTAACTTTATTTTATAGACATAAGAAACTGAATATTTAATTCATGGACGAGATTGCACCAATGCCTGTAGTTATGCATCCTATGCCAACGTGTTGCCTCCTGTTCCTAAGGTGTTAAATACTTTCAATATGTAGTGCTTCCCTTCCCTGACCAGTTTTTGTTTCATTTTTCTTCATATTTAAGACTCTTGGTCTTATTCCTTTTCCATTTTTTCTCATTTTGCTTTCTTTTTCCTTTTGCTTCACCGTCAGAATGATTGCTTTCAATAAAGATCTCCCTGTTGTGGCCATTTCCCCTGTATCAGTTAATTCAAGCGATGGTGCTGCCAACTAGTGACGAAATATTTATGGAAATCAAAAACAGACTAACTCCATGGAGTAAGTTGCTTTTTGATCTCCATGAAATATTTAATAGCTTGTAGTTCACTAGTTAGCTTCGGATTTAGAAGTTTTATGTTGTACATGGATAGTGTACTAGGTTTTAAATATTTTTCCATCATAAACGCGAAAATGATAAAAAATGGAGTTAGGTGGTTTTTGACTTTCACGATTCAATTATATACTTATAATCTCGTTATAAACTCCTGACACCTTTCAATATTACTATGAACTTTAAGTATAGAGTTTCCTATAAAAAAAAAAAACAAATAATAATGGCTATAAATATACAAATAACTAACTGTATGGTATGTAAATTGTGCTAATGTGGGAATGCATACAATTTATAAATTAAATAACACATCTTACTTTTTTGGATTTATAAAAAAAATGTCTTTTGTGTAAAATTCAGAAAAGAAACTTTATGTTCTCATTTGGGTGCAACGTAAATGGTTTGCTTTATAACTTATGAATGATAGTTCAAAGAAAATAGACTATAAACCGAAATATCATTAGCAATATATCTTTCTTTATTGTAAAATTCGTAAAGCATATGAGAAAGTATGTCACCTTCATGACATATTTTTTACATTGCAATATAATAATTTATAGATTAATTGTATTAGAACTTGGGATGCTAAAAATTGGGGTGTATTAATTTTGTACTGGTTAAGTTAAAAATGTCAACTTTTCATTAATCTTCACTATCTTATAATAACTTACTTGAAACCTTCAATTGTTTGAAGTATTTCATTTGGAATCTGGTTTTCTTTCACAGCTTTGGCATCTGGTCGTCCAGGACTAGTTCCTGAAAAAATAAATAAATAATTAAAAAATTTTAACGAACTTTTCTGTTTCATACCCACGGGATCTCAATATGAGAGACCTAATAAACTTAAAAAAGGCTAAATAGGACTTAAGTATATGTATGTATATATCTAATGCTCTTAATTTAACAATGAAGTCATTCTACTTCGAGCTTCCCAATATTTCGACGTGATGTCTTGAGCTATTTGAAGGACTGTGCAGCTTTCTAGATAATCCACATCTTTTTCCTGCTCCTGACAGCATAACAGACAATTTGGTGAAGTCAGTATACCGATTCTGTGGAGATGTTTACTTAATCAATCATACATAGCCAGTGAGTAGCCTGAACATATCAACAGCAGATTTACGAGGAAGTTCCAGGATTAGATGAGTGTCTTCCAAGAGATTTTTCCATTTGGTATTTTCACTTTCTGCTAATATTTTAATATTGTCATTGTGGCTGATCTTGCTTTTGATGATTCGTTTGACAGATTCATAGGACAGATTTAGACTTGTATTGTTTAATTTTGGAGCCTTTTCTCGCCAATATATCAGCCCTCTCATTTCCACTTATACCACAATGTACAGGTATCCACTGAAGAATTACGTGTTTATTTAGATTTTTAATTTGTTTAATCAGAGAATGTATTTCTTTAATTTTTTTTTACATTTTTGGGTCATTTGTTGATACTACTGCCTGGATTGCTGTTCTGGAGTCTGATAATATGACTATGTTCTTGCAATGGTGTATCCAATTGAATAAATGTATAAATAGCATCTATCTCCTCATCAAAGCTTGTAGTATGCTTACCAACTCTTTTGTAGAGAGAAAAGAACTGGCAAGTTTCTCCTGCTCCAGCTCCTTCCGCATGGTCTGTGAGGAAATCACTGTATATACATGAATCCAGTCATTTAGTGGATATACTGTCTGCAGGGTTTCTAATGTGAGAGCTTTTGCTTCATATGGAGGTACATCTTACTTATTGAAGGAGGGCTTAAATATATTATAAAAAGGCTGAATGTTAATATTTTGTTCTTTTCACTCCTTGTAAAATTTCACTGCTTATGTATTTTTGCTGGTTGAGTGGAAGAGAAGGCCTTACGGCCTTAACTCTGCCAGCTAAAATAAATCATTATTATTATTATTATTATTATTATTTTGTGACCTGGTGGAATGTATGGTCTTAACTCTGTCAGTATAAATAAATAATAAATGGGCCTTTGTAGAACAATTATGGGAATGGCTAATATTTCTTAAATTTGTGTAGAAATCAAATTTCTTGAATTCACACAGAAATAAAACATACTGGTACAGAATTAGTCAATTTTAAATTTCAAAGAAATACCTTTAACTCATATACAAAATAAATTTATTCAGATGGCCTGAGTGTATGTTCATGTTGATCAACAGAGAACTGAACGTGTATAATGAATTATTGCATTTCTGTGACATAATGCTTGACTTTAAAAATGATGCTATCTCTTGCAGTGTTTAGAAAAAGAGTGGTGGTCATTCTGACGCTTACTGTTGCATGCCTACCACCTCGCCCGAAGTGAAACCTAAACCTAGTAATGGCAAATGTTACATGGAATGTACTATGAAACTGTATTTTGATGGGTTTTCTTGAGAATATTAATGGCTGAAATGTAGCAGAAAAGTCAAAGTTGAGCAACAATTATTTGAAACAATTGCACGAAAAGACTCTTGAAGATATTAGAATAGAAACTGACGATCACTACATTTAACTTAGAGTCCATGAGATCACAGTGAGGTGGCTGATTCATAGCTAATATTGTGGTGGGAAAATTAGACTCCATAGAACCAGGAAGAACACAATTCTATAAAGTGCTGGAAAAGACGAACCATAGTACTACAGCCCACACTGTCAGAAATGCCCTATGTGTCCTTTGGCAAGGAGAAGGTAAGAGATGAAAACATTTCTATTCTTGGTGACAGATAGTACATTATTAAAAATTTCTATTCTGATGTGATTCATGCCATTTATCTTGCTTATATTCTACATCACTTAGAAAAGGAAATCCAAAATAATTTTTCTAGAGTTCACATAATTTCCCCGAGTCAAAGCACCTATCTCAGTCATCAACCTATATTACTAAAGCCAAGACAAAGACAGCACTTCAGAATAATAGCAATCTCACCTCCTTAGCATTTTTTAAAAACTCACCAGTTGCAATTCAACATCAAGAGTCTGTGTCACTGCTGCTAAAAGATGCTATTATAATGTCATTACCACAATGTAGGTATCTGCAGAGAAAATATCTGGTTCAGTGGGAACAGAATGCACTACTGTTTAGTCAACTGACCAAACACAGGTTTGAACCTTGTGACACCAATAATCCATCACTAAGGTAACTAAGGTAACTAAGCCAGGAGATAATGGGACAGGGTGGTTGGTCAGTGCCTTTCCCCCTCCATTGCATATATTGCTGACTAGTAACACATTAACTAATTAGACTTCAGATGTATACAAACAATATTGTTCTTCCTCTAACATACATCGTCAAGTGAGATGTACTGACTGACAACAGATGTACTGTACACATCAGGCAGAACCCCAATCAGAGCATGCATTACTAAATTAGCAAATATTCTTCTGAGGAATCCATGCACAAGAAGATGAAAGAAGTGTTGCAATTATTTAGGAGGAAGAGGAGTTCACAACTCTGAGTCATGAGTAGTGGAAATACACGAAATTTTCACACCAATATTTCCAATGTGTTTTCAATCACACATCTTGATCTTGAAAGCTTATAGTTTAAAATTTGTTCTTTATAGTTCAATGGACCATGTTTAAAAAACGGTTTCATTACTAGGAAGTCAGAAGAAATGCATAGTCTCCAACCAAACAGCATCTTCAGGAAGATTCAGACTCCTTGACTCTATAGCCTTTCTAAGTACAGTATTAAAAAAACGCCAGAACATCCTAAATGTGACCTCTTTATCCATGTCATAGTCCAGACATGTTTCTTTCTTCTTATCTCACTTTTTTAAGATCAGGAATAATATCTCCACTACCACTCTAACTTGAGAGTCCATTTAAGTGAACAGCACTGAAGAAAAACACAAACATTGTCATAAAACTAGAATATACGTGTCTCCATGTAAACAACTTCCTACATAATTATTTTCATGAAATTAGTTACTAACCTAGTGTCATCATGTAAACTAGCTTTTATTTTAAGAGGGTGAATTAATACTGCATGCAAACAAGAAAGGGAACTGTATCTTTATGGTGAATCAGCAATGTGCAAAATTATGCAAAATCCAGAATATTCTGAAACGAGATATTTTAAGTTAAAGACTTTAAGTTATCAATCTGAGAAAACATATTTCTTATTGGGTTATTTTATGATGCTTTATCAGTCTGAGAAAACATATTTTTTTATTGGGTTATTTTATGATGCAGATCAGCTACATTTTAACGTGTGTGTCTTGTGATTCGCTTATGAAGACGTTATTCATTTCTTAAGGCTCGATAAATACTTAATATAATCGCCCGCCATTTTGGATCTTTCATTGGCGTTTGCAGAAAGCACACGAAGACGTTATTTGCCGCTCAATTATTTGCTGAATTAAGGTGTGTTTGATTTATTATCATAGGAGCTACGACATGATAATGTTTAACGGTGTGGCAAATAGATTCCTCGTATGGTAGCTTGGCAACGAAAGAACAAAAATGGCGAACGATACCACCTACCTAGACTTTATAGAGCCTTCACTTCCTAAGACGTAAGAAAAGAGGAGTCACGCCGGGAATAACTGTGTCGCGACTGTAGCAACTGAATGAGATAAAGGTGATAACACCAGCGAAATGAGTTCAGGGTCCAGCATTAAAAGTTACCCAGTATTTGCTCTTAGTGGGTTGAGGGAAACCCAGGAAGAAACCTCAACCAGGTGGCAGCAGCAGCAGCAGGAGTTGTAGTAGTAAAAGTAAATGAGGATTATTTGAGAGCTTACTAAGTTATGATGTCATCCTCAAGGTTTTATTGTGCTACCCCAACCTTTCATAGAGCTTCCAGTTCTGGGCATTTAACAAGCTTCAGGATCTTCACTCCTATGTAAGGATCTTTCATACTGCCCAATAGAGAGGCTCCAAATATATGTCTTGCAGTTTCAGTACGCTCCAAAACTTTGCCAAGAAATTGACCAGAATAAGCTAACCATTTCCTTTGGTGTTCCTTTATGGCCCATGTTTTTACTGTGGTTGTTGCAGATCCACAAATTGGTTCTGGTCCAATATAGGGGCTATTTACACCTTTCTTGGCAGTTTGTGAGATTCTTCATTTCCTTCACTATCCTTATGTCCAGGCACCCATCATAATTCTATGATGTTATTCTGTGACATTACCAGGAGGAACTGAAGGCTCTACCCCGCCAATTTAACAATTTAGTCATTTCATATGTAACTGGTGGGACATCTTAACTCTTAAAAGTGTTGTTATTCTGTTTGGAATTAAATTATTTTGCTTTTTCTACAATTTTTCAAAAGACTGTCCTTTAAACTGCTTCTGGTATAAAAATAACAACATTTTAATTGGAAAAAGAGATACATGGAATTTAGGGTGTTTTAATGAGTAGCACAAAAACGCAACCTCAGCATGAACACACTTAACAGAAAAGTAAATTTTCTGATAATTTCTGTACTTTAATTGGAAAAGTAATTTATTTATAGCTTCTCCATCAATCTTTGAAGACTTTATTATTTCTGTTATTTTTTTAAATGATTAATATTTCTGTTGCAAAAAATTTCTTTGTTGTAAGGGGTGTGACATGGTAAATGTAATGGATGGGATAAGTACAATTAGCAAACACATTTGCAGTTAAATTTAAATAAGAACAATAAATAAAAAGTAAAATAAATCAAATGTAGGTTTAATTAAATAAAACTGTTTTTAGTAAATTTTATTCATATAAATCTCTATTGACTGAAATTCAATAAATCTTATGTATTTATTTCTGGAAAAGAATACAAAACTCTGTTCCCAATACTCTTTGTCTCCGAAATCAGGAGTATCTTGATAATGTTTAAATGCAATCCATGCAGTATCACTATCATCTATAAAAAACAGTCTGGAGTTCGAGCCATAGTTTTTCTTTAAAATAATCTTCACTTCATGCCCTTCATGACTGACTTCATAATACGCCCACAAATTTTTTGGCGAGGACGATACCTTTAGAGTTCTTTAGATTACTGGTAACGATTACATAACAATCAGCTTGAACTTGTTCTGGCATGGGTACAATCGTGATGCTATGCCTAGGTGAGCTGGTTTGGTGATTATCTCATCTTCTGATGAATCAGAACAGTCTTTATTATAACTCAACCTTGATTGTTTTAAATACTATAGAGCATTCCACATTAAGAAAAAAAGCATTGGTTTTATGGGACTTGTCTAGTACAATGTGGAAGGTATGTGGTAGGTAGGCATTTCTATGGCAAGTGGTCATTTGATGGAATAACCCCATATACTCAATACTTTTTTCTTAACATGGAATCCTCTATAGTTCCTTCATAACTGCTGACCTTTCTTCTGGGCTGTCAGATAATGCCTTCATTACTCTATTAAATAATTTCCCCAAACCTGATGGTATGAAAAATTTAAATTATGGTTTATTTAACGACATTCGCAACTGCTGAGGTTATATCAGTGTTGTCGGTGCCAGAATTTTGTCCCACAGGAGTTCTTTTACATGCCAGAAGACTGTGCTACACAAGCCAACTGATGGCATGAATAAGTACCAAATGGCGAAATGGCAGAAGGTGTGTTATTTTCAGATTTGATTGAATTTAACTTTTTCTCTCTCTCTGGTTTTTCTTTCTTAGCCTCTTTTTTCTTCTGCTTCTTCTTGAAGTCTTCATCAGTACTTAACGATTTCTTTACAACTTTTCTCCTCTTAGCAACCTGTTCTCACTCTTTTTGCACATATGTTTGCCGTTCATTTTTTTCTTTTCTTGGCCCTAGATTTACCCAATTTGAAATGGAAATATAAAAACTGGAAATTTATCCTTTGAAGAGGTGGAAAAATTCAAATACCCTGGAGCAACAGTAACAAATATAAATGATACTCAGGAGGAAATTAAACACAGAATAAATATAGGAAATGCCTGTTATTATTCGGTTCAGAAGCTTTTATCATCCAGTCTGTTGTCAAAAAATCTGAAACAGTTATATTACCAGTTGTTCTTTATGGTTGTGAAACTTGGACTCTCACTTTGAGAGAGGAACATAGGTTAAGGGTGTTTGAGAATAAGGTTCTTAGGAAAATATTTGGGGCTGAGAGGGATGAAGTTACAGGAGAATGGAGAAAGTTACACAACACAGCACTGCAAGCATTGTATTCTTCACCTGACATAATTAGGAACATTAAATCCAGACGTTTGAGATGAGCAGGGCATGTAGCACATAAGGGCGAATCCAAAAATGCATATAGAGTGTTAGTTGGGAGGCCAGAGGGAAAAAGACCTTTGGGGAGGCCGAGACGTAGATGGGAAGATAATATTAAAATGGATTTGAGGGAGTTGGGATATGATGATAGAGACTGGGTTAATCTTGCACAGGATAGGGACCAATGACGGGCTTATGTGAGGGCGGCAATGAACCTCCGGGTTCCTTAAAAGCCAGTAAGTAAGTAAGATTTAACCAATTTATTAAGGAATTGTTGAGACTACATCATATGTCTATCTGAAAACCATTTTATATCTTAATACACATATATAACGAAAAGTATGTATGTATAATAAAATACTAGAACAAATTAAACAATTTAATTACCTTGAATATGAAATCGTATATGAAGAAAAAAAGGTCTCAATCAAAAAATAATTAAAACCCAGATGTCCCTGACGTCCTTCCAGAAGGACGGAATGCATGGCCTAAGAAATGACGTAATAATTAATATTAGGCTCGAAATGTTACTATTGTTAATCACGTGCTGTTTGAATGTCCATTGTTGACGACTGCACAGCAGCTGCATGTTAACCGCCAGTGGTGAGCGAGAAATTTAGACCTGAATGTTGGACTTCAGCAACAATAGATGATTTGACTGACCTTGTTATAAATGGGTAATTATATTTACTGTAATTTACGGATTATTTTTTTTATATTTATGGTGCAATATCTCAAAGGTTAGGGCTTTCAATACACTTATGTTAAATTTGCATGAACTTACATTCATAACTAGTAAAAATGTTATAGTTTTTAGCGTCCTTCTGGAAGAACATCAGGATAATATGGTATTTTCTTTGTGTTTCCAGAAGAAAAATTACACTGCATGAACTACTGGAAATCATGGACAGTAGTGAAACTATTCCAAACAATGGTGTAGATGTCGCACTTTTGCCACCTCTTAATGCAAATGATTTGACTGATGAGGATTCTGGTGAGGAAGACAACCCATATATAGATAACTTGCCTGCAAGTCAGCTGAGTGCCGATGTGTTTGTAACTGACATGGCTATCAACAATGTATGTGAGGAATCATCATATGACATAGGAATGCCGTCTGTTACCTGGTCCATCTCCGCTATCTAGAAAGTGTAGAAGGACAAGATCTACAACGCCCTCTACAGCCCTGGAGACACACAAGGAAGATATTACTGGGACTAAGGCTACCAAGAAAAAAGATAGAGGGGAACCTGTAAAAGCAGGCTCAACACTCCCAAGCACCAGTTCTACAATGGCCCCTCCAACTCTGCAGACAAGGAAGGTATTACTGGGACATAGGCTGCCGAGAGAGAAACTACAGGGGAACCTAAAAATGAAGACTCAACTCTTCCAAGCACGGAATGGCCTCTGATGTATGAAGTACCACTCAAACCCGGTAGAAGTCCATTAGAATACTTCACACAATTTTTCGATGAAGAAATTCTAAACATGGTCACTTATACCAATCAGTATGTGGCAAAAAAGAACAGAGTAGGAGACTGCTCTGAAAATGAAATGATGGTGTTTCTAGCTGTACTCCTGCTTAGTGGTTATGTAGTAGTTCCCAGAAGAAGAATGCACTGTCAAGGGGAACAAGACAGTCACAATGAATTTGTGTCAAATGCAATATCGAGAGACAGATTCGACTTCATCATGATGAACTGGTATGTGTGTAATAACGATGACCTAGAGAAATCAGTTCGTTTCGCAAAAATTCGCACATTACTAAGCATGCTCAATGAACATTTCCAACATTTTTGACCTCATGAATGCCATGATAGCAAAAACCATGGAGTCCATGATCTCCAACAGATTAACTTGGTATTTAGAATCCCAAAATCTTTTATCACCAAGACAAGCCAGCTTTCGTCAACTACACTCTACTAATGAACAAGTCATATGCCTCGGCCAAGAAATAAAAGACAGTTTTAACAAGAAAGAAGATACCTTGAAAATATTTATTGACCTTCAATTAGCATATGACTCTTTTTGCAGAAATAAATTATTACTAAAACTCCAGAAATTAGGTGTCTCCAGAAATATGTTCAGATGGATATCAGAATTCCTTACTGAAAGATTCATTGCCATTAAGTTCAATAACTCACTTTCTAGTTACAGACAAACATATCGAGGTCTACCTCAGGACGCTGTTCTCAGCACAACTTTATTCAATATTTATATAAATGACTTACCCTCCTATTAGAGACATGAAAACAGCACTATTTGCAGATGATATAATTTTGTGGAGTTTCAGATCTTACAGACATAGAGACAAAATTCAAAATTCTGCTCTTCAAGCTCTAAATCAATTACATGAATGGAACACATCAAATTTGATGACACTCAATTTAAGCAAAAGTAACTACCAAATATTTTCACTTGGTAAAAAAGAAAGAGAATACAATGGCCAACACCTTCCTAGGACTTAGAATCCAAATATCTTGGAGTTATTTTCGATAGTAAGTTAACATGGAGCAACCATTTGAAATACATTTCTGAAACAGCTCGTAAAAGATTCTCCCTTCTAAAAAGACTAGCAGGAAAGAAATGGGGATGGTCTAGAAATACTCTGAACACTACATACGAAATGTTTTTACAGCCAGTGCTGACATACTACAGAGAAATTTTAATTACTTCACCTTTCATAAACGAAATAGAATATGTTCAAAACCAAGCTCTCAGGCTTATTACTGGTGGAATTAAAACAACTCCAACAGATTCTATGAGAATCCTCACTAATATTAACAGCATCAAAATGACAATAGAAAAAAAACACTGATTCAATATGAAAAACTTATCAGATTACTAGGAAACAATTGGCATTCATACAGTCCCCTCTGTAGATTAAAAACTCAAAAAAGATTCATATCCATGGTTCAGGAATTAAAACAGAAAATCAGTATCCCGAACTTAAATGAAAACTTACAAATTAAACCGAACCATTTAACTCTTTTAAATATAGAGTAAGGTATAATCTAAATTTAACAGAAGAAATACTGAAATCAGAAGTAAACACTGAAATAATGAAACAACTGTCTTTAGAGACAACTAATATTAGGTGCCCTCCACAAAACTGGCTTCATTTATACACTGACGGATCCTTGATCTTTAGGGAACAAAGTGACGGTGCAGGTGTTACATGCTGTCTCTTCTCACTTTATAGATCTCTTGAATATGGAACAAGTTTTGACGGAGAAATCATTGCAATAAGTTAAAGTCTCAGGAATCTTCTATGTCACATAAATAAATTTAAGAATGCAATTATATTATCAAACTCCAAAGCAGCTATTCTATCAATAGTCTCTAAACACACACCTTCATCTCAAACAACCGAAATAATTAAAATACTCTCTCAATTAATAACACTCAATAAAAGAATTGTATTCCAATGGATACCATCCCACAACGCTGAAGGAGAAGCTGGTGAGGAAGACAGACGATCTGGAGCAATACCAGAGAAGGCAGAGTCTTCGCATCTTTGGAGTAGAAGAAACTGAAGGTGAAAACACGGACAGCATCGCCAGGGACATCGCCATAAAGATTGGTGTGGAACTTAGTGACACTGATATCGATCGCAGTCATCATGTTGGACGTAAAAGTGAGAACAAGCATAGGCCAATAATAGTTAAGTTTGTTAGTTATCGAAAAAGCAGTGAAATGTATCGGAATGAAAAGAAGCTTAAAAATAGTGGTTTTGTGCTTAGAGAGGATCTAACCCAGTTACGATATAAACTTTTACAGGATTGCATCACACGTTTCGAATTACTCAATGTATGGACTGTTGATGGCGCAATTATGGTGAGCACTGAAAATGGAAAGAGACGTATTACATCCACAGCAGACATTGAGTGTTGAGTGTTCTTTTCTTTTCTCTTGTGCTAGTTTTAAGTAAGTTAACCAGTTAATCTATAGAATAGCTGCACTAAGTGGTAAGTACAGTTGTTAGTTTCAATAGTTCATAAGTTGGCACCATTGAAATTTCGACAAGTGTAAACCTACCAACAACCCCTAGCGAGTCACCTCTGGCTGTAACTCACTCTAACAATAGAGCCAAGCCTGTCTAGGAATGTCACCGACCCTCCACTATCTCTTTCTACACCGACTACAGCTGACCTCCTTAAAGAATCTTTCACTTCCCACCCCACACTAACCTTAAGGTAGCACACGTCAACACTCAAAGCGTTGTCATTTCAATGAATTCTGTTCCATAGTCGCTCCAAATGATATGCATGCAATTCTAATTTCCGAAAGCTTGTTGAAGCCTACACCGTCCTCTTCTCTTGTAGATATTAATAGTTATGTACTGTGCTGAAATGACAGAATAGGCAAAGGGGGCGGCAGTGTAGCAGCTTACATTAGATCTTATCTTCGACCTAAAGTTATTCTTCATTCTCCTTCTGAGTACAGTGCATGGCCTGAATATTTATTTATTGAAATTCATGCAAGTCTACAAAAGTGTCTTCTGTGCGTTGTCCATATACCACTGAAGGTAAATCATTTAACTGACGTAGAAAATTCACTTTTAGACATTTTGCCACTTTATGAACACGTTGTAGTAATGGGTGACTTTAACAACAATCTTCTAGTAATGTCCTCTTCCAGTGTACAGCTCTCAACCATGTTTGGGGCCTGCAATATGACAATTCTACCGCTCCAAGCCACTCATCACACAGAGACTGCAAAAACACTACTAGACATCATAGCAACTACAAATCCCCCAAAATAATAACGCATGGACAACTACCGGTGCCTGGGATTTCTGCACATGATATTATATATGTAGAGTATGCATTGCAGTGTCCTAAGGCAACACCAAAACGTATTCAGTATAGGGAATTGCGACATATCAACGACGCCTCTTTAATTTCTGATGCATTATTACTGCCATGGCGTGATATTTGGACTCTCTGTACAGTAGACGAAAAAGTTCAAGCTTTTAACAACCTTGTTATTACATTATATGACAAACATGCCCCAATAAAAACTAGACGCATTACGAGACCTCCAGCTCCCTGGATGACTACAGAAATCCGATCACTGATGAGACACAGAGATGAAGCTTTTCGGAAATTCATGAGACTAAAAAGTGGCACAAATTTCTTGTGGTACAAGCGACTACGAAATATGACCACACAGACGATTAGAAATGCTAAACTTAGGCATGCTTACAGCCTCATTGAACCTGATATTAGAGCATCTGATATGTGGAGAAATGTTAGGTCAATGGGACTGGGACAATCTAAGTCACAAATTGACAATACTACTTGTCTAGATGATCTAAACAATTACTTCACATCCACCACTACCCACGCACCTGATGCTGCAACGAAACAACAGACTATTGATGAATTAATCTCTACACACGCGCCAGCATGAGACAAGTTCTTCTTTTCCTACATAACATCTTCTGACGTAAAATCAGCACTAAAGCGCATGAAGTCAAAATCACATGAAGTAGATAATATAAATATAGAACTTCTGAACAAAATTATGGACATAATTCTTCCAACACTAACCCATATATTCAATGCATCCATAATGACTTCACATTATCCAGACATATGGAAAAAGGCTATTGTTCGTCCCCTTCCTAAAATTAAGTTACCTGTAACACCTAATAATTATAGACCAATTAGTATTCTTCCTGTTCTCTCAAAAGCTTTGGAACGAATTGTGCACAAATAACTGACAGATTACCTCAATACTCACAATATTCTTGACCCTTACCAATCAGGCTTCAGAACGGGACACAGACATCGACTGCACTGCTTAAAGTGACTGAAGATACACGTGTAGCTTTAGACAAAGGACAGATCACAATACTAACACTTTTAGACTACTCCAAAGCCTTCGACACTGTAGACGTTGATTAATTGCAAAATTAAGAGCACTGCATTTTTCTGATAATGCCTTAGCGTGGATGGACTCCTATCTTCGTGAACGCCAACAGGGCGTGTCTATTAATAATCGTTATTCCACTTGGCGTACCACGAAGACTGGCGTACCACAGGCTCTGTTCTAGGACCTTTACTATTTTATATTTATATTAATGATATTTCTTCTAATCTAACATACTGCCGACACCATATTTATGCTGACAACATACAAATCTATCTGCATACCCGACCTAACTACATAAATGACGCTATAACTAAAGTTAATGATGACTTGAATTCAATATCCATATGGTCGAAAACGCACGGATTTAATCTAAATGCAAGTAAATCGCAGGCTATCTTAATAGAACATCAAAGATCGAAGTGTGACAAACAAAATTTGCCACCGATAATTGTAAATAATACTACTATTCCATACAGCTTGACTGTTAAGAACCTTGGCTTTTATATGGATTGTAACCTGGAATGGAACGAACAAGTGAATCACACTTCCAAAAAAATATTTTCTATTATTCACTCATTAAAGCGACTGAAGCACTTTCTTCCTGATAAATTAAAATTAATCCTTGTACAAACACTCGTGATGCGACACTTCAACTACTGCGATATTATATTAAGTAACCTAAATGCAAATTTGAGCAACAGGCTACAACGTGTGCATAATGCGTGTGTCCGTTATATATCTAATATTCGTAAGTATGATCATGTTTCCCCATCTTTCCAAACTCTGTCTTGGCTAAGGCTAAGCGATCGATGAGCCCTGCATTCTCTTGTTCTCTTATTTCAAATTCTGCGCACTGCTACCTCAATCTATTTGGCTTCTCGTTTTCAAAATTTATTCGCATATCATCAGCTAAGTACAAGATCTCATCATAACAATTTACTCATTATACCCTACCACAAGACATCTTTATATTCTTCATCTTATACAGTTTCAGTTGCTAGAAATTGGAATTCACTACCGAGTTTTGTAAGGGGTTGTTGGACAATAACTTCATTTAGGTCAAAATCACATAAATTCTTACTTAACAAATTAATTGCCGATTAATATTTATTACATATAATGAAACTAACATCTGTCCATTCTTATTATTATTAATTTCTCTAAATAGATTTACAAAACCTCTAATGGCAATTACATTATATTCTCATTATAGAAATATATTCTAGATTTATTTATATATATTTTTTTTTTCTCCCTGTAACATAGTTCTAGTAAGCTTATATTAAATTAATTTTCATCAGTTTACTAGCTATTTCAAATCTCAAATTAATTATAATTGATTGAATTGAATTAGCTCATAAATTAAGTTACTACTTTACCTTACAGGTTTATCTAAATTTAAATAAATATCTAGTCTACTAGTCGTTAAAATTTAACTGAAGAATATTGCTGGAGAACCTTTTAAGTGTAGTGTAAATATTCGTAATTTAAATATGTATTGTATTGATTAAGGCTGGTTGAATGGAAGAGAAAGCCTTATGGCCTTAACTCTGCCAGCGAAAATAAAACAACATTATTATTATTATTATTATTATTATTATTATTATTATTATTATTATTATTATCCCATTGTAGAATCCTGGGAAATGAGAATGCGAATGCTTTCGCAAAGAAGGGCAGTACTCCTACTTACAGATCTGTTATTAAATCTACGTATTACTCTGTGAAAAGATTTATTAAATCTACATACTTAGACTTCAACAAACAAAATTTGATAACACAATCTCAAAGGAAAAAATGGAACTCTCTGCATCATAATCCACAGTTAATTCCCGATTTACCATGAAAATCGTCTGTAGCTGCCTTTAGATTAGCAAAAGGCCATGACTGTTTGGCCAAACACCTGCATAGAATTGGAATATATCAGTTCCCTAACTGCCCATTGTGCAACTCAAACCAAGAAATGGATTTGGAACACCTCAAAATCTGTACTTCATGGCTGACCATGGTAATATCTTTGAAAAATATTGGAGTGCAAGAGGTCAAATGACTTTATTGTTAAATGCCTGGCATTAGAAAACAACAACATATATTACTTCGTTCAGTTACGAAATTACTTACTGTAGAAGTAGATGTACTACGTAGGTGTACAGTTTATCTTGTCTTATTTCAATCCATCACCCAGTATGGAATATTGCGATGGGGTAGTAGTTATGAAACAAACCTCAATCCACTAGATTTATTACAAAGAAGAATAATTAAAATATGTAAAAACAAAACCCACACCTATTGATTATCCTACCACAATTTTAAAGTCTTGAAAATATATCAAATATATATCAATGTATTATTAAATGTTATACCGGTACATAAAAATCACCACATATCTCACATCATATACTCACAAACACAAAACCAAAGGCATGGATACAATGCGTTTGTTTCAACCCAAGTGTTTAATGAGCACTGCTTTCAACCATAGTACTAATATCGGCCCTAGAATTTATAACAAATTAATAAAGAAATACTCTCATCTATTTAACTCAAACAGTTTTAAATTTTAAAATGTAAGCAATTTGTTATGGATAAATTACATCTTAGATGTTTTATTGTAATTTATGCATGTAAATTTATTACGTATGTATAGAATCCTCATCTGAGCATGAGAACACTCCATTTCAGGGGAGTGTATTATATTTACAAATTCTTTGTATTATATGTATTTTCCTGACATTAAACATTATTATTATTATTTTCTATCATGGATAAGACTGACAAACCTAAAATGTGTTAACAAAATCAGTGTCATCATATCCACCTAGGACGTCTTCTCTCCTGTTCTTTTGGCCATATTCCTCGTCACTATCACTTTCTTTTTCATCAATTAAATATTCTAGTTGCCTACGCTCCACCTCTTTATTCCGATTATCTCAGTTTTTCCTACTTTATTGGTTAACATTTCTCCAGTAAAATGTTGAACCAAGATAATCTCAATTAACCGAGATAATTTTGTTGGTGAAAGTTATTATCTAAGTTTTTGTAGCTAAAAACCGGGATAACATTTTTACTGATGTTGGTGAATACAGTCCTTAGTAATAAACAGAGTTTAGAATCATCAGATCAGCACATATTGGTCAGTTTCAACATATACGTGTGAGCAAGTGATGGTGCTATTATTTTTATCAAAAGTGCTTTATTTAGATTTTTTTATCTGTAGTAATGTCACGAGAGGTCTGAGATTTATCTGGGAAATCTCAGACCTCGAGTGACATTAGGACTATATCGTGAATAAAATAAAAATGTAAATAATATATCCCTAAAATTCGATTACAAAATGTTAATAATTGTATATTTACGAATACTTAACCTATTTAGACATTGTGAAGGTGAAATCGATGAATATCGATTACTGCAATAAAGAAATTCGATGCTATTATTCAGTAATGGTAATTGCGAAAAGCGAAATACAGGTTTAACAATGTTAATTACATGTACTGCATTTTTCTCTTATTATTATAACATAAATACATTTTCATTATCTGCTGAAATCATAATTTAATTTAAAATTTTATAATATAATTACAGTAACCTGATTAATACATTAATTAAATGAAGAACTGTTGAAAATACAGTTACCAAATCTGAATGAAGGAGTGTAATTTTCTTCAGACAGCCTACAATGGACATGGAATTAGAACATGAAGATGTATATGTGGAAGTAGAATTTCGTACTTTATTTAGTACTTCATCGTTACATTGCACACTACACCAAGAACTAAGAACTATGTAATATGTGTGGAAACAGCTATATCTCACTGTAGTGTGTAACAGGACTAAAGCTGCATCTACACAGTTCAATTTTCCATGTGCGTGTACATTAGGGTGGCTCTTATTTTTCAACTTTCTAAAAGTTTTGCTCCCACCCCTTTATTTTGTTCCAATCAACAAAACAACGGTTTGTGCAAATTTTCAGTTCAATCGGACAATTTCTAGCCGACCCTCATCATCGACCATGAAGTTTTGAAATTTTAGTCCAGAAAACAATTTTTCCAATATTATTAGATAAACCTATATTATTATTATTATTATTATTATTATTATTATTATTATTATTATTCATTTTTGTGCTTTATTCACTTATTTTATAACTAAACACGAACTTGTCTTTGATGAATGATTTTTCAATTATTGTTTCAAAATTGCCTGTGCTGACCTGCTGACTGATAGTGTAAAGTGACTTTCAAGATTTTTTTTTTCCTAGAGTTGTAAAATGGCATCAACCTATTTATGTAGTTCGTCACACAAGTTAAGAATAGACTTTTATGTCTTTCTTGTTGGCTGCATCTGCAATCAAATTGCCGGAGCCAAACTACTTTCGAACCGACAAGTTTTAAGACTTTTCTTCTACAATGTAAGAGTTGTAAATCTTACAACAAAGGAAGGTGCGGCACTGAGGATTCAAGAAGTTTCCATTTGTTGGCGAAAAGCACGAATCCACGAATCCCTACTAGAAGAACTGACCACTGTGTTGATAAGTTATTCAAACCCTATGATGAATGGAAGGGTTTACAGAAAAGAGTTGAGTAGAACTGCAGGCAAGGAAAAAAGAAAAGAAGATATTTTTATGGAAATTATGGACGATCTCTTTGACGAAGCTGATTCAGATGCTTTGGGACAGATAAAAATGAAGAGGATAAGAATTTCTTAATGCTTCAGCGCCAAAAAGGATGACCAGGCTGTATGGTTGTTGTAGATCAAAAACTAAAACACAAGGAAGAGAAAGCATTGCAGCGCAATCCAAAGGAAGCTGCCAGGAAAGAAAGCACTTATGAAGAAATGTAACAACATTTTACTACTCATCAGCTTGCTACATCACAAACTGATGATTCAACATTAAGCAGCGAAAGTAGTGATGGTGGTGATGACAGTGAAAGAGCAACAACTGTAACAGCAGGAGTAGTTCCAGCAACTAGAGGTACATTGCAGGCTTTTACTCCTCATCTCTCTGAAAATTTTGATAGGTGCAAAATCAGTGATAGAAATGAGATTTACTTATGAGGAAGCTTTCAGGCGTGATACTGAAAATCTGGTAATAAATCGCCCTTCTTTTCAACACCTTAGAAACTATTTGGATAAGCAAGGCACACATAAATTATTTTTCTTGCTCGAGTGTATGTTCGAGCCTAGTTTTTGTCATCAGAAGCATTTAAAGCACCTTATCATGATTTCCACCTTATCATGATTTCCTATTCATGAGTAAACTGATAAATTACCTATTGATCCAGAAATCAGTAAGGCTGCTGCAAATAAATTTTCCAACCATCTCTGGTATTTAGTTCCCGAAACTATGGCTCTATCCTTATTTGATCACTATGTTCCAACAGCGGTTAAAGCAAATATGACTCAAGTTATTCTGGAAGTGGACGAAGGTGAAGAAGAGAAAGAAGAAGAAAATCTACTGAAGAGGTACATTCTGCACCAAAATAATTTTTCTTGGTTTACAAATATTGAGTTTTCGTCTTTTGTAACTCCTGGTACTAAAATTTTCTTCACGAGATTTTCTATCAGTACTGATTTCCTCGACAAAGACCCTTCAACTTGAAAGGATGATCCTGTTTACAAAAGTGGAATTGAAAAAATTGAGAAGATAGTTGTAGATGACGTTGCAGAAAGAGAAGTCAAGCTATTCAGAGTTATAATAACATTCTCACAAAAGATGAAACTGAGAAACAATTTGTTTTACAGAACTTTACCAGACACTGTAAAAAATACCCAACTGCCACTAAATCCTCTCTTAGAAAAAAGTAATGTTCAATGTTCGTTCCTTCAGATAATGTTTTGATTATATAGAAATCAGAATAATAAAAATGTGTTTCTTTCGTAGAAATTGTGAGCGTTACTAAAAAAACCTAATATTTCTTAAAATTTTCATCTTATTTCAGGAATTTTTCGAATTAACTTTTGGGAAATTTCATTCAGAATATTTTAAAACAATTGCTGGGGTTTCCAGGATGACCACATAAATTTCTCTAAGAAGAAAAAAGGAAATGGTCGAGATAGGGAAGAACATACTGCTTTTGTATGGAATTAATCGTTGTGTATACAATGTTACAACTTCAAAGCATTTGAGGGTTGCCAAGCAGTTATCCGATTGAGCTGAAAATTTGCACAGATTATTTTTTTGTTGATTGGAACAAAATAAGAGGGTGGGAGCAGCACAATTTTAACTTTAGGAAAATTACCTATAGCAGGGCCACCCTAGTGTACATGCAATCTGGGAAGAATACTGAAATAATCAAGTTTAAAACGTACGTTCAATCCTAGATCATATTTACATATATGATCTAGGGTTCAATTAAGACGCATGAAGATTTTGTATCTACATGGTGCGCTGTTTTAAACGTCGTCTTCACTGCGTAAATATATTAATATTAAATATCAATCTTGCATTCGCATTCATTGCTTGAATTCGTAAAGTTGAGAGAAAAGTTTAACCGTGTAGATGCATCTTAATGGATTCATGCTCATCGATTTAAGGGGAAAAAGTTGGCAACACCAACTAAACAAAAGAACGACCATGTGATAAATTGATAGCAATAAATCTAGCTGCAGAAATTATCGCAATGTTTGGCTGTGATTGGTTGGAATTCAAAATTTTATTACACTTCACTGGTCGAAAATGACAAATTTTTAATTCGATACAAACAATCTAAGTCAAGTTCTGGGTTAGATGACAGCAGTGCTAATTCAAATAATGTGTGTGAATATTTCCTTCAGAATTCACAAAAACGTACTGTGTTTCGCAAATATAGTGATAAATACTTACAATATGGTTTTACATGGTGTGGAGATGAATATAAAAAAAATCCCGAGTGTCTTATACGCGGAAATGTTTTGTCAAATCAGTCTATGGTCTTTTCAGATTAATGTGTGATGTCAGTATCCCACAATTATTGCAAAGAAAACTATAAACATTTTGCTGCTGTTTTCAACATCGTACTTGCAGCATTATCTACCATGAAACTAGTGAAATCTAAACAAAGGAACAGACTGCTGCATCTTGAAGATGATATATGTGTTGTTCTTTCAACCATAAGGCCAAGGCCAAGTATAGAGAAACTCTGTGCAACCTACCAAGTGCAGACTTCACATTAATTTAAATAGGTGAGTTTCCAAAAACGATAATAAAAATCTTTCATCGGGCATCCAGCATTTTGACACATAGGTTACTTTTGTTTTTTTCTAATGCTGTTTTTTTTTTCAATTGTGTGTTAACATCGACCTATCTACAACACTGGATGTCCGACATTACAAAAAAGTTATCAGTGTTTTTTTTCTGGCGGAACATGCTGGAATAGCATTCCGGCACCTTTTTTGTTGTATTTTTCATCATGTAACCAAAATATGTGCGAATAACTATGTTTTTAATATAATTTTTCTTTGAATTCTGCTTAGAATTTTGAAAGTCTCAGTTGGAGGGAAAGATGTTAAAATGACAAAATTGCCGTGCAGTGAACAGTAATTATCTCCCAGTCCACTACAAAGTATTCTACACAGAGTTCCACCACCTTTTCCTCCAGAAGAAAGCACAGATGTTCTTGTTGTTGTTGTTATTATTATTATTATCATCATCATCATTATTGTTATTATTAATAGAAACAAATAATTGTGTCGCGATATCGTGAGCATTCAGTAAAATGTGTCGTCAGTCAAAAAAGATTGGGACCCACTGAACTAAGGCAGTGACTCATGGAAGTTGACATTATTTTAAATTAATTTCAGAAGATATTTTTTTATTCTTTTATTTTTTCACTAAGATTGACATTTTTATGGAATGGCTGAATTTTAATTTAAATTGGGCAGCTTGACTATCTGTGAGGATGAGAATATGCTTGTTTTTATAGCCTTTCTCAACTCCTTTTTGAGCACAGGTCAGAATTGCAAATATTTCTAACTGGAAAACAGTACAATCCAGTGAAATGCCAGTATAACGAACTCAAGGGGATACTGTAATTATTTTCGTTATAGTGAAATTTCGTTGAACTGAAAATTGGTTAAATTTGCCTACAAATTGTGTCCCATACTATGGAATACAGATACTGTGCCTGGGTTAGGTTATACTGTGTATCCATAATATATTGCAACTTCAATAAGAATCGGTACCATATTATGCATATTCGACAACTGAATAATTATTCTTGCATATTTTACAATATTTTTCATTCATCATGGCCTTGTTAGGACCAAAAATTAAGTTTTACGGAGAAAAAAGTATGTTGAACAGGGTTATATACAGTAGGTTAGATGTTGTTACATTTACAGCCATCTAGTTGAACCGATTTCTCGAAATATTACAATCTACGAGATTGGGCTCTGAATCGATCACTCGAAATATTACCTTTGAGAGTAATACAGTAATACGTATTATTTCAACAATTTGACTTCTTTCTTTGTGGTCCAATGGCATCAGATTCAATATTTTTCTCAATTTTTACTCTTTTTTTTAGAAACGTTGAAAGTGTC
The DNA here is from genome assembly GCF_040183065.1 of Periplaneta americana. NCBI lineage: Eukaryota > Metazoa > Arthropoda > Insecta > Blattodea > Blattidae > Periplaneta > Periplaneta americana. The sequence continues at coordinate 14,498,192 of NC_091128.1, read as the reverse complement.
AATGCACTTTGCTTTTCTTCTCTCTTTTGTCAACTTCTTCAATGATTTTTCTCTTCTCATTTAGCAAAAATTGCTTTCTTGTCTTTGTTTCTGCCATACCTGCTTCTTTACTTCTTCCCTCAACAATGCGTAGGAGCAAACTACCTTCGAAAGTCTGATTTTATTAAACTGTTTCATTTAAATATAATTTCAAACCATAACAATCACGTCTACAGAAGTACATTCAGAAAACTCCCTGAAACCAAGGGTGACCGATGCCTATTGATAACTAATTTATTCTATTTTATTTCAAATTTATTTTAAGTAATTTTTAACTGCTTATTAGATCTAATTTCGTTAAAATAACATTCTTTTGTAGCAGGATGAATTATTATTATGTTAAACCCCAGATCACATAAAGATTGCTCATTTCTATGTTAAAATTGGTTGCACTTTGAAGAAAACAACTGCCAGGATCGCACCCATCCACCGTAAACAAACATAAGATGACAGTACAGTCGCTAATGCAACTCAAATGGGATTATGACGTGACTCCTTATGTAACAACTAGATGGCAGCATAATAAGCCTGACAAAAGTTGTTACCGTCAAAGCCTATAACACAGAGCAATCTGGGTATATATGGTCTAGGGTTAAAATGAATAGTTCCTTACTTATGCTTTCTTTAAACTGAACACTTTTAACATATAAATTAATAGTAAAATGAATGGGACTAAAAAAATTATTTAATTATTGTGAAAAATTTGTAATTGCAATGTTCGAAATAGCAACATTATACTGTATATATCCCTACTTTGGACGGGTCCCTACATGTGAGCCATCTGTATACCATATAAGCTTGCTCCTGACCCTTCTCATTTTCTGTTTATCTGACCAATCTGCTCGGGAGTATAAGAATATATTTTAATCTTACCTGTCCTTGATTCACTCAGAAGTTACTGTAATAACATTATAGCATTATGTCCATCTAGAGAAACTACACTTTCCAATGGTGAAATAATAATTACACAAATCGGTTAATTAGCTTCTGAGATTATTTCATACAAACACAGAAACATTCTCTGTATGTTAATATTATGTATGTATGTAATGCTCAACCAGATTGATTAAACATCATTTGGTTTCTGGCAGACCAGTACAATGTCCCCATAGAGGATTTAAAATGTACAAGTTTTTTTACAAACATTTAAATGTTCCCAATTCATAATAAAATTTTCCTCATTACAAATGACACATTGAGGTGGTGGTAAAATACCCAGTTTATATAAATATTCCGCCAGACAGTCGTGTCCTGTCGCAATCCTTACAGCAGCTACAGTCTCTTTACAGGGACGATCAGGGAGTACAGTATCTCTGACTTTTCAACAAGACCAGCCCATTTCTTGCCATCACTCTTTATTTGAAGATCTGAGAGAAACTCATTCTTAAATGAGCAGTTAACTAATCGTTGGGAGGTCATTCGTAACAATATTTCAGTCCCTTTTTCTGCTAGGGAGTCCGCAATCTCATTCCCTGAAATACCAACATGTGAAGGTATCCACCACTGGAGGACAATGACGACTTCTAACACTCTGAGTGAGGCAAGGGATTTTCTAAGCTCGACAACTCTTGATGTTACAGGATGAGGAAGAGATGCCACTGCCAAAATAGCAGATTGAGAGTCACAGAGAATGACAACATGACTGTGGCAAGTCGGTCTTCCAAGCAATTGCTTTAAGGCAAAGTTTATGGCTTCCAATTCGCCACCAAAGTGCGACTGATATGCCCTAGCGACTTGTAGAAGCTAAAGGCTTTACTGTAGATTCCAGCCCCAGCACATTCTTGCTCTCGTAGAAAGAGCCATCAGTGAAGATCCGCAGCCATCTGGACTCAGGATACAAGTCATTAAGAGCCTGCAGTGCTATAGCCTTTAGTTCTGGAATGTAAGCATCTGCTTTTGTCAGAATCTCTCCAGCCTTGTTGTAATGGTTTGTGCATCTAAAGGACACTCTAATAGAGGTCTTCCTTAACATTACAAGGGACATAGTTTCTGTATGTTAATATTGATAAACGTATTTTATATATTCCCATTATGCAATTACATTCGTATAAAATAGTGTTAAATGAATAGCTTCTGTTTGTTGTTGTCCAAGGCCCCTTATAGACGAAGTCATTTGTTTTCATTTCATTACAGCCCATCAGGTGGTCATAATAAAACGGACTGTTATTTTAAAACTCATTTATCTCATTAAATATCACTACTATCAAAATTTTGCATAGAATAAAACTTATCGGAAATCATTTTTAAAGAAACTTTTGTTGTGTAGCATTTTTCATGAAAATCAATAATAAGGGAGATATTGCGATTTATTTAATTCAGGCCCCCTTTTAGATAATGTATTTTAAATGCCATATAGCCTAAAATCTAAGTTAGAACGAACTTAATGTATATTCCAATTTTCATATAAATTGGTTCAGTCATTATCATGTGAAAAGATAACAAACATCCAGGCAGGCAGGCAGGCAGGCAGGCATATAAACAAAAATTTCAAAAAAGCGATTTTTGGTTTCAGGATGATTAATTATTATACATGTTGACATCAATTATTTTTGGAAAAGCGAAAATTACCAGAAAAATTTTGGTTACAGATTTATTATTAGTACAGATTAGAATGTAAGAAGGCAATCAGAAGAACTGTAAGATACTAAGATTTAGTAATTTAACCTAATGTGAAAACGTATTACCTGTAAGGCCTGTTTTAGTCTGTGCTGCATCAACACCTCCAAGACCTATCGATGTGGTGGTTGTAGTACCAAGACCAGGACCAGTACTTGTTGTTGCAGTAATTGGAGTAAATAATAGAGGTTTTGGTAAGCTCGAATTAAATAAGCCTCCAGATGCAGCAGTACTACCTAGTGAGAATCCAGTACTCTGACTTGTACTTGCTGGTGTTGAGAGACTGAATCCAGAAGTCGTAGTAGCAAAAGTGCCAAAAGATAACGATCCCAATGTCTTTGCAGTCGTGGTAGTTGCCAGCCCTTGGAAACCCAAAGGGACAGCAGCAGATGATGTGGTAGGAGTCCCAAATATAAGTGACCCAGCAGCAGTTGTGGTAAAAGGAGCAGCCCCAAAAGTGAGTCCTGTCTGTACTGTGGTGACAGGTGTGCCAAATGTCAAGGCAGTAGCTGGTGCTGAAGTAACTGGTGTCCCAATTGTCAGTCCTGTATTTGTGCCAAATGAAAAGCCTGTTTGGGCAGCAGTTGTAACTGGGGTGCCAAAAGTGAGGCCAGGTGCAGTGGTGGTAGCAGCTGGAGTCCCAAATGTCAATCCTGTCTGTCCTGCAAGTGCTGCTGGGTTACTGAAAGATATGTTTCCTGTCTGCCCCACATTCGGTGTTCCAAATGACAGACCTGTTGGTGTGGGAGTGCTACCAAAAAATAGTCCCGTTTTCTGAGTCGTTGCTGCTCCTGAAGTAGGTGTGCCAAATGTCAAACCACCTGTTTGGCCAGCAGAACTTCCGAACAAGCCAGTGGCTGGTTGAGATGTGGAAGGGACTCCAAATGTTAACCCTGATGAAGGTGTTCCAAAAGTTGGTGCACTAGCAAACAGACTTCCTGGTGCTGTTGTCATGACAGTGGTCCCAATTGTGAATCCTGACGTGGTGGTCCTGGAACATGAAACACACATTCTTAATGTGCATGCAGTGTTGGCACTTCTATGCTGTCAATGATTTTCTGGGAATCACTGACAAGATCAATACTTACATGTAATATATGACATTAGTATCTTTAAATTTAATTTATATGTGTCCAGACAAAGCCATAGCAGGCTTTCTTAGCATATCATTTTCCCATCCATGCTACCAGTACAGAAAACTAGACTTCGCAAGTGCAACATCATGTGCATACATTACATTTCAACAAGGAAATCTAAATTCTGACTTATTAACTAGAATGGCTACCTACATTTGTTGAGACAGTTTCACTCATGTTCATTGCATATTGCTTTTATTGCCTACGGTCGTCATAACGAAAATATTTTGTTTTGTTATGAGTTTTCCGTTTCTATGTGAGACCTAGGCAGTCTGTAGGTTCACTATTCTAGTGGCAGAGGCATGTTAGGGAGGCATCTAACGTCAAAGTTGATAAACAACCACAGAGTCATAGTGAAATGCGGAATTCAGTGGTTACTGAGTTTTACAGTATTTGTTAAGCTTTTCTGTTAATGTGCTGTAAGAAATGTAATGTTTAATATTTTTTTATTAAATTCAATTAATGTTAAGTGTTGAAGGATATACCAATACATAGTTTTATTCTAAGTTCTAACCTAAAAGAACAATGCTATCTGTAGTTATGTTTTATTTTCAGAAGAAACTGCATATATAATGGAGTTAAATGATTTGAATATAGTCATTCTGATAATTGTTATAGTTTTACGGAATGAATGAAGAACAATAATTACTGAAGCTCCACTGTATGGTGAATATATTTAAAACAAGTTTGCAGCAAGTTGTTAATAAAATATAAATTAACATTTGTCAAATTTAAATTCTTTATTACTTTCATTAATTTATAACATAAGATAATGTTCAGATTCGAACAGGCAATTTTAATATATACAGTCATTGTCCTATTAGAAAATTTTAATTGCACTTTAGCAGCACTGGCAAAAGATTGTTAGACACTTTGGAAATTAATATATCACTCATGTCCAAGCAGGTCTGAATGGGGAAGTTATGTTGCCTACTGTGAGGAATGGGTAGGATGACATGCATTAGGGTTGGTCATGTTATCTTCATATCAGAAACATGGAACACTGTCAGCACTGCTTGTTTGAATGTAAAACAATAACTAAAGAAGTTAACAATAAATTGTTTTAGCATACGAAATTATAATTACCGTGCAATATCCTTCAATAATAATGTCATTATCAACAGTATTCTCATTAGAGGCTTTAATTGATTATTACACAATTAGAAGAAAGTATATAAAGATTAGAAGAAATAAAGTACTCTAATACACTAAAATATTAACTGACTTACTAAAATTCTATTTCACTAATGTTAGCTTCACCAAAAAGTTTGCACGGCGCCACCATTTTCAGTTGACTATCAATGCGGTAAACAAATGACGATCGCAAAGCATGTGTTATAGTACCGTAAAGAATGTGTAATTTTAAATATTGGCAAACAAAGAAATAAATGGTAAGAAGGTGATAACAATAGAAATATATAGAGATTAGAAGAAATAAGGTACTCTTACTTACGGTCTTTTAAGGAACCCAGAGGTTCATTGCCACCCTCACATAAGCCCGCCATTGGTCCCTATCCTCAGCAAGATTAATTCAGTCTCTATCATCATATCCCACCTCCCTCAAATCCATTTTAATATTATCTTCCCATCTACGTCTCCCCAAAGGTCTTCTTCCCTCTGGCCTCCCAACTAACACTCTATATGTATTTCTGGATTCGCCCATATGTGCTACATGCCCTGCCCATCTCAAACATCTGGATTTAATGTTCCTAATTATGCCAGGTGAAGAATACAATGCGTGAGGTTCTGTGTTGTGTAACTTTCTCCATTCTCCTGTAACTTCATCCCTCTTAACCCCAAATATTTTCCTAAGCACCTTATTCTCAAACACCTTTAACCTATGTTAATCTCTCAGTGAGAGTCCAAGTTTCACAACCATAAAGAACAACCAGTAATGTAACTGTTTTATAAATTCTAACTTTCAGATTTTTTGACAGCAGACTGGATAATAAAAGCTTCTCAACCGAATAATAAGAGGCATTTCCCACATTTATTCTGTGTTTAATTTCCTCCCAAGTATCATTTATATTTGTTACTGTTGCTTCCAGGTATTTGAATTTTTACACTTCTTCAAATTTCCAATTTTTATATTTCCATTTCGTACAATATTCTCGTTTTTTTTTTTATTGGGTTATTTTACGACGCTGTATCAACATCTAGGTTATTTAGCGTCTGAATGAGATGAAGGTGACAATGCCGGTGAAATGAGTCCGGGGTCCAGCACCGAAAGTTACCCAGCATTTGCTCGTATTGGGTTGAGGGAAAACCCCGGAAAAAACCTGAAACAGGTAACTTGCCCCGACCGGGATTCGAACCCGGGCCACCTGGTTTCGCAGCCAGACACGCTGACCGTTACTCAACAGGTGTGGACAATATTCTCGTCATGAGATATAATCATATACTTTGTCTTTTCAGGATTTACTTCCAAACCTATCTCTTTACTTGCTTCAAGTAAAATTCCCTTATTTTCCTTAATAGTTTGTGGATTATCTCCTAACATATTCACGTCATCCACACAGACAAGCAGCTGATGTAACCCATTCAATTCCTAACCCTCTCTGTTGTCCTGGACTTTCCTAATGGCATACTCTAGAGCAGCGGTTCCCAAAGTGTGCTCCGCGGAGCCCTTGGGGCTCTGCGACTGATTCTCAGGGGCTCCGTCCACGACAGTTATGAAGATGATAAAAATTGCTGCTTCCATCTAGTCTCTAGCAAGAAAAACACAAACTACTTTCATTAAGCGAAAACACTTTCTCAGAAAATAGTTTGAGTTTTCTTGCTAGATGGAAGCACCTATAATAGATCTACTCGTTACTGGAACTATCTCAATGTTTCTTGCTTGCCAAATACTCGATTTTTCTCGAAATTTATTTTATGTTTTATATACCAAGCAGGCAGCGTTTGTTAATCGTGATACGTGGAATCTACATTCTATTCACTGTTATGTTGCCTCAAAAAATATATATACACCTGCATGTTAATTTGTTTGCAGAAGTGTTAGCTAAACTTTCGTTGAAATGGAACTGTGGCTTAAGACGGGCTCCGTGATACCCGAGAATCATCAGCTATCAACCAGTGCTCAGTTAAAGGGGCATAATAACTGCAGTAACCTTACTTTAAAAGCAGATAATACGAATTCCTTGAGATTGAGTTCGGAATATGTTGAACATGATCCTGCTTGAGAGTCTATGATGTCTGGTGTAGAGGTAGGACTATTGAAAGGAATTAAAAAGCGAAAATATTGTGATTCATATTTGGACATGGGATTCACTGAGTTAGCTGATGGACGTCCACATTGTGAGATATGTAACAAAGTTTTGCCCAATAGTTCTATGTTCCTTGCCAACCTTAGGACGGGATTTCGAAATTCATCCCGATTTCACATATGAAACTACAGACTAGGTACTTTAAAAGAAAAACTGACGAACTCCATGCAGTTCAGACAAAATTTTTATCTCATGTAAAAGACAAATAACGAGAAAGCACTGGAAGCATCATACTTGATTAGTCATGACCGGCTCTTGCTGGTAGACCATACTCTTGCTGAAACTCTTATGAAACCACTATTAGCGACGGTAGTGAAGTGCATGGTGGACGATAAAACTGCAAACTTGATCTCCAGTATGTCTTTATCAAATAACACTGTGCGTAATCGAATACAGAATCTATCAAACGATGTTAAAAATATCATAATTTTCTGTATCAGTCAAATGAAATTTTTGCTACAACTTGACGAATCCACGGACGTTGCCGGATTAGCTGTGTTAATGACGTTTGTGTCGTACGAATTATCAGGTCCTTTCATGAAGATATTTTGTTCTGCAAGCCATTGCCATCCTCTACAAGCAGTACTGAAATTTCATTAGATTCCATACCTTAGGACAATTGCATTGACGTGTGCACAGATGGCGCAAAAGCCATGGTAGGTCGTGTTTCTGGTGCTGTTACAAGGATCAAGAAAGTTTAAAAAAAACTGCACAAGTAGTCATTGTGTACTACACCAACATTCTCTCGCAAGGAAAAAGAAATGCTAGCGTTATTAAAGCAAGTACTACACAACGTCGTCAAAATTATCAACTTTGTTAAGGCACGATCTTTGCAGTGTAGGCTACTCAGTATTCTGTGCAAAATTATCGGAAGTATAGGCCTACACAAGTTATTGTTATTACACATAGAAGTGCAATGGTTGTCACGTGATAAAGTGTTATCCCGTTTACTTGAACTTTGAACGGAAGTTTCTTTACTTTCGAATGACCAAAATAAATTGCTACCATATTATTTGAATGATCAGGAATAGTTGTGCAAATTATGTTACTTGGCAGATTTTTTTTTAATTAACTAATTCAACACATCCATACAAGGTAAACGGAAGACTATATTCGATGCTAATGACAAAATTGCCGCGCTGAAGAAAAAGATTGCGTTCTAAATAGAAAGCGTCGAGAATAATTGATTTCAAACTTAGAATTAAATAACACAACAATGAATGACTCATTCATAGCAATACTAAAATAACACCTTGACAATTTGCTTCAAAATATGAATTCATACTTGCCAAGGGATACTCAGGAATCGATTCGAAAGAAATATGATTGGTTTGTAGATCCACTTCCAGTGAAGTCAAAACCAGCAGCCCTCACTGCGGCAGAATATGAGGAGTTTTATTCTTGCTTATTTATTTGCTTTTAAATTATTTTATATGTAAGGTTTTGCGTGATTTAATTATTTTTTCTTAATGATTATTTAATTTATTATTTGTTCGAGGTCCTTATAAACATGGTGTCAGGCATCATTTAAAAGCAAACCACTTCTGGAAATTTGGGCTCAGTTAGTAATAATAATAATAATAATAATAATAATAATAATAATAATAATAATAGCTTTATTTAACCTGGCAGAGTTAAGGCCGTAAGGCCTTCTCTTACACTCAACCAGGATTAAAACTTGCTTACATAGTTGAAAATAAAACTGGATCAGAATTAAGTAATTACATACTGATACAATTTAGGTACATAATGAGATCAAGAGAGGTAGTTACATAAAAATTTATCTCATAAAATAAAAATAAACATAGTGTGAGGTACATATTAATGTTCTTGGAATCAAATACGAATCACATAAAAACAGAAGCCGATAATTCAATAAAGAAATGTACACAGTAAAAATAAAAATATACACATTAGTATACATATTAGTACAATTAAGTAGGATTTACATAATTAAACCAGAAACCGACAATTGAATAAAATGTACACAAAAAATAGATTAATAATAAAAAAAACAACACAGTGGGATACATATTGGCGTTAAGTGTGATAAATAAACACGATTTACATGATTACACAATAAAAATATGAAACAAAAAAGAAAATAAAAAATAAAAATAAATACAGTTGAACACATTCCATTAAATATTTGCAACGCGTTAGGTCTGGCAACTCATCATAAGATATTCTTCTAATTTACATTTAAAGGAAATTAAAGTACGGCAGCCCTTGACTTCAGGCGGCAGAGAATTCCAGTGACGAGAAGTAAGAACAGTGAAAGATGAAGAATAAAGAGATGATGTGTGGAGTGGTATTTCTAGCGTGTCATCATATTGTGACCGAGTATTTAAGTTATGAAACCAAGAAAGACTGTGGAATCCGACAGATAAGTAAGAGGGAGTAGGGGAGAATCTTTTGATATTAAATTCAAAAGTTAAATTTATCTTACTGTCTTTTGGCACTACGTATCTCTATGAATCGGCCTTGTCGTGGTACACGGCTACAAAAAAAAATCGAATTTGTTTGGACACAGAAGACGATATACGTCTTCAAACTCACTTCTGTGACAACGGACAGTGACAAACTCTGCCGCCGCAAGAAAGACGCACATTCTTCACATTAACTTCGAGTGTACATGCAACATTGTAACATTTTGTAAATATCTTAACTAGTTGTTATATCATTTTGTAGATTTAAATAACATATTCTCCAGTACTCTTTCATATTATTATTAATATATCTTATTATTCATACTTTTATATACATATCGTGTGTAATATGCTTCATAGAACATAGATAGGCTATAACTAAAAACTAAAAATTACTTGGGGCTCCACGAGAAACTTTTGCTTCAAAAAGGGCTCCGTGGCTGAAAAAGTTTGGGAACCGCTGCTCTAGAGCAAAGTTAAAAAGTAAAGGTGATAGTGCATCTCCTTGCTTTAGCCCACAGTGAATTGGAAATGCATCTGACAGAAACTGACCTATACAAACTCTGTTATAGGTTTCACTGAGACACATTTTAATTAATCGAACTAGTTTCTGGAAATACCAAATTCAATAAGAATATCATATAAAACTCCTCTCTTAACCGAGTCATATGCCTTTTTGAAATCTATGAATAACCTGCACTGTACCCTTATACTCCCATTTTTTCTCCATTATCTGTTGAATACAAAATATCTGATCAACAGTTGATCTATTACGCCTAAAACCACATTGATAATCCCCAATAATTTCATCTACATATGGAGTTAATCTTCTCAAAAGAATATTGGACAAAATTTTGTACGACGTCAACAAAATTGATATTCCTCGAAAGTTACTACAGTTAAAGGTCCATTCACAATGAAAATTAAATATAACCGTAACATAAACACAGAAGTTTGCAGCCAAGCTACCAAATGGGATCATTCACAATGATTCACATAAACACAGACATTAACATTACCGTAAGACGTTAACATGGAAGTTTGCAAACTCCAAACTTTCATGCTTATGCTTACGTGATTTGGAAACAGAACACAATCGTAGACCACTGAAGTATACAACAAAATATGAGGAAATGGTGTCGTTGTTATGTTTCCATGGTTACCAAGTATGTTTGCTGTTATGTTTATGTTCCCATCGTGAATGATGGTATGACTTCTTGATTTTACCATAAAATTTACATTCTTAAGTTGACGCTTACATTATGTTTAATTTTCATAGTCTTGTCCCCCTTCTTAAAGATAGGTATGATTATGGAGTCCTTCCATTGTTACGGTACAATTTCCTCTTCCCAGATAGCAAGTACAAGTTTATAAATTTCGTTAGATAATGTGCTTCCACCCTCTTGTATTAATTCTGCTGGAATTTGATCGATACCTGGAGACTTATAATTTTTCAGACTTTCTATCACAATTTCAACTTCAGAAAGTGTGGGTTCGAGTATAAATGGCTCAGCAGTTTGTATTTCAATTTCATCCCAATCATTTCTATTTGGCCTATGTATATTTAGTAGTTGCCCAAAATAGTTTTTCCATGTGTTCAGAATTGAATGAGAGTCTGCAAGCAAGTCACCATTCTCATCCTTGATCACGTTTACCCTTGCCTGATATCCATTCTTAAATTCCTTTATACCCTTATATAAATCTCGAATGTTTTTATTCTTAGGTCATCCTAACGGCAAACACCAGCCATCTCCTCCTCGCCCCGTTCCGTGATCACTTGATCAAATCTCAGTCCCCCTCGCGTATGTGGTACCTAAGAGGTTACGTCCAATTTCGGCTCCCCCTTCAAAATTTTCTAGAGCTCCTTCAGTGGAGCAGCGTAATCCGGAGCAAGACTAGTAGCTAACAGGCTTGGAGCTCACATATTTATTTTTGTACAGCCCCCAACCCCTTGCAAGGACGCGTTTTGCGTACCTTTTAAATTTGTCCTCCCAATTCTCTTTCGATTTTCGATATTCTTAGGTGTAATACAAACATTTGATGATGAAACGAGTACGTCAATAAAGGCTGCAAAGTCATTTTCAGAACCACTGTATGAAGATCTGTTGTACATAAAAGATGTTTACAAAGATGTTCCCACAACAATAAAACTAGAATCGTCAACTCTCGAAATGTTCAGTGGCCTCCAACTCATAGAACATTGTACCAAAGTCTGTGTGAAGCAAAACCACATCCAAGTTTGGAACCAGTTAAGACGAAATTTGGGACCATGTTGAAAAAGAACTGTGGATTTTCAGCAATGTGTGAAATAAGAGATATTCTGTCGGTTAACGGCGAGCCTTCCGATATGTGTGAAGCTCATATTTTCATTTTGCACCACTCGCCTCTTGCGATGTGGAATGCACATTTTCTCAGTTCAAAATGTTTCTGAGTGATAGGCGAAGAGGTTTTTCTTTCGACACTTTATGGAAATGTATTGTTCTTTATTGTAATGGAACTGTGGACGCATCAATAGGCGGATCATAAATGAAAACTGTTGTACAGTAATGCATTCTATTAATAATATAATGTTATTAAATTTCTAAGGATGTGTTACAATGCATTTATTTACAAGAACGCTGTCATGTAAAGAAGGTGCAACTTTGTCCTTCACCGCACTGAACCTGTAAAATGGAGGAAATGTCTGTATCTTCCCTTCCCATCACACAACAAGCTAGGCATACGCCACACTATCGAAGCACAGGTAACTTATGAACGCGGGCAATGAAGACCGTGCTTTAGTCATGAGCAACCTATTGTTATAAATCTTAAGTTTTATTTTTTTAGACAAACAAGGTACATCATCTTAATCTACAGACTTTTCTCTCACTTTTCAACACAGTCTCCATTTCTTTGCACACATTTTTCCACCTGTTCTGTAAGTTTGAAAATTCCCTTACTGTAGAAGTCTGTTTCGTCTTCCTTAAGTCACTGACACATTGCTTTCCAGATGTCCTCCAGCATCTCTTAGCATTGGCCTCACAGCTGCTCTTTTACAAAACCGAAAAGATGATAGTCGGAAGGTTCCAAGTCGGGACTGTAGGGAGATTGCAGAAGAGTTTCTCCAAGGTGACACGATCAGTGTGAGGCCACGCATTATCACGTTGCAGGATAATCTTCTTTCCAGGGTTTCTTGCGCAATGCACGACAGAGCTTCAAAACTGTCTGAATATAGTGGACAGCATTTACGGTCTGTCCAGGTTCAAGAAAGTCAACTAAAATGCATCCCAGAACTCATGATTTCTTTCCTTGTTGCGTTCTGTGGAGGCAGTTCGAGGGTGATCGCTACAAGGCTCATATTGGATGCTCGTGTTCTCATCTTTGAAATGTTTCACCCATCTCCTAACACTGCTGGTGCCCATGCACACATATCTCTATCCACGCTGAAGTCTGAGGTGAATTTAGCAGCAGATTTTTCTTCTTTAACAAGGAATTTAATGACAGCATGCTGTTGAAACAAACTATTGTTGTCGATCATTTTGCAAACATTGCCTGTGGTCACATGATAGCAGTTAATGACTCACAATATGTCACTACATAGTGTAAAATCTGTAGATTATGATCATATAATCGCTTTTGTTACATTGTTAAAATTGAAATTATAGCAATGTGTTGCTCGTGACTTTCAGTATGACCCTCTGTAGTAAATCTGCTTCAACACTATCTCTTCAGAAATATACCAATTGAAAAAACAGTCACACATGTAATCACTGTGATTGAAAGTTTATACTTGAACAACTAATATAGCTATAGTTACAACAATAATAAGATATCATAGCTAAAAAAATTAAAAAATTAAAATGTCATGCAATACTGCAGCAGTAAGATCGTACCAGGGCAAACAATGACTTTACAACAAAGTAGAATTCCAGGATGTGAGGCAACTGAGACTCTTGGTCATGTGCTAGGATTATGTCCTAAAGGAGATTTATTGCACAATGTACATCATCATACTGTTCACTCTTATACTGCCTCACATTTAAGGAAAAATAAAAATCCTGAAGTAGGTACATGAAGAAGTACACTATATATCTGAGGATGGCAGTAACAGACGAGCAGATATAATTATTGCTCTTAATAGACAGACGAAAAAAGCAGTAATAATGGACCCAACTGTATGGTTCAAAATGGATGTATCTCAACCTTAGCGGTTAATCAAGAAAAACAAGTCATCTACCGCTCATGTGTTCCTCACTTGAGTGAGAGGTATAATGCAATTGATTACACATGGGAGGTGAGGGGTTTGCTTTTTGGTGCCCACGGATCGGCATATAAATATACTACTAACATTTTAAAACAATATGACATCCCAAGATATTATAAATATTTGTTAAAATATCTTAAAGAAATCCAAGGCATTTTACATAATCATTCATATAATGTTTAAATTTTTAACTTTCTAAATTGCATATTGTACTATGATTACTACCTATTGAATTGATATATTTCTTATTTGTCTGTATTCCATATATGTATTTTTCTGAAATTGTTTTCTGGACCTAATGGTCATCTGTTATGGCAGGCGGATGTATTAATATATGCTAATGCTATATAAATTGACATTACTTACAGTGAAAATGAAACTTATCTCAAATTACATGTTCTTTTATTAAGACTAGCTCTTTATTTTTATTTTATTGGGTTATTTTACGACGATGTTTCAACATCTAGGTTATTTAGCGTCTGAATGAAATGAAGGTGATAATGCCGGTGAAATGAGTCCGGGGTCCAGCACCGAAAGTTACCCAGCATTTGCTAGTAACTAGCTCTTAACCCACCAGTCGCAGTGGGACAGATTGCAAATCTAGCAGGAAAAAATTATAGACATAATATTTTTTTAATCTGGAGTGCATGATACCTACTATAAGTGAATGTTATGTAATTCTGGACTTACACTGAGATAAAAATTGCACTGAAAGTTTTAGAACTCTGTGGATGGAATCACTAAGATAAGCATTACAAACAGTAAGCCTAATAGAAAAATACCTGATTGTCCTTTTCTGTCATCATCTCATCGATGTCTTCTTCAAATTTCTAGTCCTCATCATCATTACCAAATTCTTCTTTATACATCTTAATTACACAACTTTTAACACTATATCACTTCGGAATATGTTTTATATGTCTTTCTCGTGTTAAATTTTACAGTACCTGGTTAACATGTTTCGGCCTTCTTCAGAACTGCACTGAAGAAGGCCAATAACAGGCCGAAACATGTTAACCAGGCACGGTAAAATTTAACACGATAAAGACATATAATACATATTCTGAAATTCTTCTTCTCAGTATCCATTATTTAATATTTCTATTTCAGGTTCATTCAAGAGATTTTTCACTGCTTGTGGTAGAGATTCTTGTTTCTTGTTGAAAAAGGAGGCAATGCTAGATATTACAAGGTTCGATGTTACAAGGAGCAGGTTAAGAATTTTTTTTGTGCTAAGATTTTTCCACATTCTTTCACGAAACCTCTTGGTATCCTTAGTCTAACCTCTTGAGCCTCTTCAATTAGCATTCCTATTGTTAAGAACTGATTCCATTATCTGTCCATCATGAATGAGAACTTTATGTATGATGACTGGCATGTAACACCATAGCTACAGCTGTAGGGTCAGGTTTTTTTTATCATGTGTACATGAATTAAAGGCCTCAAGATTAATTGGAAAGCCACTTGATATTGAGCACAGAATGACAAAGTTTTCTTATTAATTCTTCTATTTACACTTGTGAGAGATGAAGATAATTCTGGATATTTGAAAAATTGGCGTGCGGTGTTGCCACCATTTGTATTACCGCTACCCCCTCCCCCAGTATAGGATTATCAACTGACAGTCCTATTTCCAATCTTAATTCATCTGTCACTGCCTTTTTCTTGGTAGCTAGGATTTTCTTTTCTTATTGATGTCGGACTTGCCATTTTTCCAATTCCAGTCAGTACGAAATGTGCAACAAGCATAAAAAAAAAACCTGAGCCATGTATGCAAAGGGGATAGACCAAAATTGAAGGCACTGACATCACAAATGATTTATGAAGATGTTACATCGTTCATTTTTGGTGTGGAGCCACATAATATGTATCATGTGTATTGATGACTTACTAATGTCACCACAAATTTTACCATACATAATCGTCAGTAATAATTTAGAAAAAACATTTACTTGTTTACCAGCTACCATCACTACTGTTGACCTAAGATCTTGAATTTGTTCCTCCACTTTATTTATTTCGTTGAGTGGCATGTATCTTGTTCTTTTTTTCAAGGAGCAATGTTATTGGTCCATAAAATCGTGTAGGGGGAGACCTGGGACTCTTTCACATCAAAATTTTATATTGCTGTGGTGCCATTTCGGTTATTTGGCCTAAAACGTAAACTGCAATCTTTTTCCTGATGATCAAAGAAATTATTCTTGTATAGAAAATTTCTTGATTAGAGAATGAACTAATGTCCTTTCAGTTTTTCTTCCAGCTCTTTAAATGATTTTCTGAGTCTTCCAATATCAGGAGATGGTAAATGGGATTTCTAAACTAAAAGTTGGTTTTGTAATTAATTTACAAATTTTTAGGGAACTTCAAACTTTCCTATAATCACTTACAATGCTTTAAAAAAATGCCATTGCTTATGTAACTCACTCTTAGAACAGTTGATTGCTTTTTTAAATACAAATTACACATTCTATGAAATTCCTGTATATTAAATTTATTTTGCATATAATCACACAGATCTTGGAGTGACTTTTTTTCCCTGGAAAATTAGGTCATATAAATCCACTTACATCACCGTCGGCAGGAACCATTGTTCCTTCCCTGAAATAAAATAGTTTTTCTTCAAAGGCACAAAGATTGACAAATCTGATAATAAGCATTGTGAACAGCATGGGTTTACCTACATTTTGACCTAAAACGTGTACTACTTGTTGAGGCCTGTCATTCTTAAAATACAATTTTAAAACGGTACAATCGATTTAGTTTATACTATTAAAAAGTCTGTATATACAGTATAGCCAGATTTAACTATTTTATGCTTCCTTAAATTCCATAAAAATTATATATACCTATGGGTAATATATTCATTTCAAAGTAATACAATATAGCACTTGAATAGTGAATCACGTCTGGTGCGCAGTGAATGTATCCTGTGTAAGCCCACTTCAAGGTCTCTCCAAGCCCCTATATCCTATCGAAATCTTGATTTCCTTGAAGGGTGCTATCATGTAAGAATGTTTATCCAAATTATAAACATAGAAATGGTCGATTTTGTGAGGGTCGGCAAATTGAGTTTTTTCCTGCCGAGCATCTGACCCACTGTGCAGTGGTTGCTATATGAACATTTTTCTCAAACCTAATTTCAACTCCAGTTTACAACAGAATGGGAATGATTGATGCTTTGTCCTTCATTCCAGCTGATTTTCTATATATTCCTCGCCAACCTGTCCAAGTGTTACGATAAAGGCTGAGTATTTTAGTCTGTGGACAATTTTATCATGAGTGTGAACTGTGAGTGTTTCTCTCATTGCGTGACCACTGATGTTACATTTTAAAACAAATTAAAGTAAATTTAAATGTTCCATTTTTCGGTTTTACAACAAGATAACTTCCTTCTTCATACGAATCGAGCGAGAAGGAATCTGGAACTTGCGTTGTTTGATAAAAAAAAAAAAAGAAGTATGTTCTTCATATGGTATTTTCAGTGAATATTTTTTCTATATTTTATTCCCATTGTGATCTGATTATCATCTGCGCTAATAAGAGACAGCCGTGCCGAGGTACAGAATACACGTGCCATTCACATCCGTGCAGCCAAGTGCAATGAAGTAGAAGGAGGGTTATTTGCCGCTTCTACAGAGTTTAGAGTCTGTTAGTATTATTATACTCTTTCTGGACCCGTCACTCTAATGTGTGTACTATGAGAGACAACGCACAACACTGTCACCCACCTTCCTAGTGTAAAACTATGAGTGGAAAATGCCAAAACTGTTGTAGATTTTTGGAATTTTTTTTTTCCAGACGAAGTTATTGAGGAAATCATTACATGCAACAACATTCATTTATCAAAATTGCGTGAAAATTAATAGTCATGATAGGGACTGCATTGACTCCAATACCGGTAGTGAACAAATAAGAGCCCTCCTAAAACTGCTGTATGTACATTAGGGTGGTCCTTAGTCACATAGTTGGATTTTTATTTTTCGTAAAAATTTTAAGACATCCTGTAGAATTGTTACACTTATTGAGAAAATAATTCCCTGAGAAAATGGGAGGGATTGGGTAATAAGAAGACATGGCACATTTGAATTAAACTTTTCCATAAGTTGCTATATTCAACCAGAAGTGAATTATTTATAACTTTTTTGTGTTATCCTTCACCATTAATGCTTCTATTGTTCTTAAAAGTCTTTAAATGAAGTTGATCTCTTCGCATCTGAATACTGGTGCCGATATTCGTACAGTTTGCAGAATAAAATGTTTTTCTTATTTTGTTGTAATCATATTGTTGTAGTCGGTCATCAGTTTCACTCTCAGTTGTGCTGCATCATTTACAGTCCTTTAAAATATTTTGCGATATGTAGCCTTTCCTGGAAAAGCTCGTTACTTTCCCATTCTGATAGATGTTTTTCTAAGAAGTTAGAATTTATTGAAAACCATTCAGAAACTCGTCTTGAATCTTGAGAAATAAAGTTTTCAATGTCTTTTCCTAAATATTGATCTTAGAACTTTGGTTCAACTGACAACTTTTTTATATTTCCCCCTAAACATTCTCCTCATTTCATAGCATTAGTATTTTAGTTTCAACTAAAACATATTTATTTTAGACCAACTTTCCTGGAATTTCTTGAAAATTGGAATAACTGGCCCTTCAAAATAGTTTCAGAGATATGATGCCTACATGGTAAATAGAGAATATCTCTCCCTAATTTCTGTTCAAGTACCTAACACACAAACACCTTGAAAATGACCTTGTTGGCTGCCATTGTATCCAAATAGAGTGTTTGCATTTTTTCAGTGATTTTCCACTCTTCTAGTAATTGATACACTGCATCAGTTTGGTGTTGTCCACTACTCGAAGCAATTACAGGTATCCCTATCGTTTCATTGAACCGGAAGTCATGATCATTGAAAACCTATCTATTTGATCTTTTTCCATTAACAGTGATCGAATCTACAGCCAAGTTCATTGAATTTTTTAAGAATTTTATACTTATTTCACTTCACAAATGCTTACAACATCGCAATATAGAACTACGGTTTATAATAATGTCACTCAAGTCATGACCTAACGCTTCTCTTTCGCAGACAATATTCTCACAGCATCACAATCACTCACTCTGCACTTATGAAGTGTTTTGGCGTGATTACTTGTATTTTAGCTTATTTAATTCCTTGTGAAGCAATAGACTCATTTGTTAGACTTAAGTCGCTAGGTTGAGGGACTTTGATGTTGCTTGGCTCAGGTTCAACTTGAATTGAATCATTTCTTGTTAATGAAGGGATTCAATATGTTCTGTTCCCTCTGTAAATAGAAACTGATGTATGTATGAAATATTTACTATTTATTCAGTTATTTTAAGCAGTTTGTGAACATATTAGGTGTAATTTCACGATATGATACAGACTTAATTCTGGTTATATTAATTATATTCAACAGTAAGCAAGCATAGGCTAGTGTACCGTAACAGCTTTTATTCTTTGTGTTAGTTGCGTTATGAACGTAATTCCATCCATGCGCTACAGCCCATGAAGGGCCAAGACCGACCAACAGGCTGCTGGCCTCACGTCCACATGCCAAAGATGGACATAATTATTACCACCCTTAATAATAACTATTATGCATTATGACCGACATAAGGAAGAGACTAGTGAAATGCTTTGTGTGGGGCAGAAACATGGACACTACGACGAAGTGAAGAGAAGCGAATAGAAGCATTTGAAATGTAGATATGGAGAAGAATGGAGAGTGTAAAATGGACAGACAGAGTAAGAAACGAAGCTGTGTTGGAGAGAGTAATGAAAAAAGAATGATGCTAAAACTGATCAGGAAGAGGAAAAGGAATTGCCTGGGTCACTGGTTGAGAAGAAACTGCCTACTGAAGGATGCACTGGAAGGAATAGTGAAAGGGAGAAGAGTTCGTGGCAGAAGATATCAGATGATAGACGACATTAAGATATATGGATCATATGCAGAGACAAAGAGGAAGGCAGAAAATAGGAAAGACTGGAGAATGCTGAATTTGCAGTGAAAGACCTGCCCTTGGACAGAACACTGTGAATGAATGAATGAATGAATGAATGAATGAATGAATGAATGAATGAATGAATGACAATGAATTAATTAACAATATTCTGATTTTTAAGAATTTGCAGTAGAAGTTACCTTACACTGACATTTTACTGAGCCACAGTGGATCGCCTGGATTCTTTCTGTTGCTGACATAGGGCACCTTTTCCTATTATTGGGCCTCATCTACCTTTCTTCCTTCGGTTTAGAAGAAATTTACGATCTTCTTCAATGGTAATCATTTGAAGGACATCAACGTATGTAACATAGAAGAGATCATCTAGTTTTTCCAGAAATACCTGCTCTTATTGTCCTTGAAGTTGAGATCTGCATTTAGAACTCTTTTGTAGCACTTTCCACTCTTTAATGTATAAAGTTTATACAATGCCTCCCAGTTTTTCGACAGTGTGTTGAAACTTTCTTGTAGGAATTCGTGCTTTCTCCCAAAACACTTCCATTTCTTTCATAACCAGATGTGCATAGAATGTAAGTTCAGTTTTACTTTACGTATAGACTATTGTAGAACAACACTTTTAAAATCTGGCCATTACAAGGCAATTTTGCACCTGCTATTTGTCTCTCATTCTCTTCTAAGAGAAATAACGAATCAGCCTTTACTGTTTTCATTTTCGATTATCTTTCAATCACAAACACTAAAACGTATCAATCTTCATCACCATCTTAGTAGCACAACAGTGGAGTTATGCAGTACCAAATACATATTTGCCACAATCGGCACTTGGTGGGTAGGAAGGAGACTCCCACTCGAAGCTATGCAACATGCATTCTCTCCATCTAATCTCACTCATCTCAATATGTTTTTATCTGATCAAGTAAATAGAAAATCTCTGTCTAATGTTTTCTCAGAATCCAGATAATTTAATGGTCATCCTCCAATCACACATACACCACAAATAATCCTAAGTCATAAGTTCAACCTCTAATAAAACTCTCTATTCGGGAAAAGTGTTCTGCTGCCAATCTTCAGAAAAGATATGCCACCACTTACTTTCGTCAAATCAACTTCAAACTTCACACAATTTTTATTTGTACAATATGTAATAACTTTAAGAGGTGTCCCAAAGAAAATTCGAAAGTTCAAAATTAAGAACCACCCTAACGTACATAGCTGGGATAAACAGTTTGCTGCATTCAGTAATTGTGGATCGATGGTGGAACTACTCCAGAATATTTCAGGGCAACAATGTCCATGAGAAGATATTTCTTATTGCAAATGCATTGAGATTTTATGACGTAAATTACTGTGATATAGTTAAACTGACAGATAATCTTGTACCAGTCAAGAAAGGTTTGCAATGCAAATTATCAAGTAGGTGAATATACAATAGTAGATGAAATTTTAGAAGCTTTTCGTGGCCATTGTAAATTTTGTGTGTATAATCCGTCAAAACAAGCCAAATATGGTAAAAAAAAATGTATGCTTTGCTTACATTTTACACAAGTAATCTGGAAATATATACTGGCAAGCAAAAAAATGGACCCTTAAATTTTGACAACAATCTAAGTAGTGTTGTAAAGAAAATGGTTGAACCAATAGTAGACATGTGGAGAAATGCAACGATGGACAATTATTTCAGATCTGTGCCATTAGCTATGGAGTTACTTCAGAGGAAAATTTCTATTATTGGAATATTATATAAGAATAAGAACCCTCCCATTTTCGTCAAGATAAAATGAAGGTTAGAACACAGCAGCATGTTTGCATTTTCGAAAATTGGGACGCTACTTTCTTACGTCCCTAAAAATCGAAGAATGTGTTAATTATATCAAGTGTACACTCTGAGGAAAAATTAACAATGAAACAGTGGATCTACAAAAACAGGAAATCATAATATTTTAAACTCTCACATAGGAAGGCATAGATGTGGTGGATGAATTGAAAAGCCTGTACAGTATCAGTGTCAAACCGCAGATGACACTTTACAATATTTTTTTCCATGCTGAATATTGGTGGTATCATCAGCCAGATCATCTACACAGCTAACACAGATAATAGTATGAAAAGAAGTGAATTTTGAAGACACTGTGTCTAATTCTTTGTTCTGCAAAACAATGATGATGGAGAACGGAATTAAATAGCTGAGACATGTGAAAGGATCAACTGTAATAGTCTACAAAAACACCTTGAATGCCTCTGCAGAATTAAAAAAAAATTCTTTGTCTAGACAAGGCCAAGGTCATAATCGACGATTATTCCATCAATCTTGCAATTGATCAGTTTTGATTCTAGTGCAGAAAAACAATATCTTCTTGCCTTGCTTTGCCACTTACATCACCTATTTCACAACATTTGTAAAGAACTTCTAACATAACCCCGGATATTTTTCCAAGAACTTTTGAAGATAGTGATAAGAGAAAAAAAATGATCAAAATTTTTCCCTCGAAATTATTCAAATCAACTTTACAGGGAGTTATACCTGAAAGTTTGATTTGCATAATACACGCCACTGTTCGTTAACAGAAAACCACAATTTAAGTCACACAGAGTTAGTGTGCATTCAATGTTGGTTGCTTGATGGTTGTCAGCCCACTTTGAGGTCTGTGGATATAGAGGGAAAAATTGGATCGGTGTCTGGTAGAGTTCCCGGTAGCTCAGTTGGGAGAGCGTTGGTACATTTAACCAAAGGTCCCGGGTTCGATACCCGGCCCTGGAACAATTTTTCCCTCGAAATTATTCAAATAAACTTTACAGGGAGTTATACCTGAAAGCTTGATTTGCTTGAGAAAGATTATGTCTACAACATTCAGCAAATATATAAAAATGACCTGCTTTATGCCACTTTCACAACTAAATGTATCATTAAGAGTAGTCTATTGGTTTTCAATCTTGGTTGGTTACATACTTTTAATACTTGTATATTACTAATGATAATGTTGAATGAACAACTTGATAACTTCATTGCGTTAAATAATGAAACTAATATGGTACTAGTGATCAGTTTCGGCAGAACTTTACACTGTTCTCAAACTTCTAATGAGGTCTCATGCTTTCTTTTGATTTCGTCTTTTTTGCTATCTTGTTGAGGGAGTATGCAGTTAGACACAACATTACCAATTGCAAACACAACCCCCCCTCTGTCCACATACTTTCCCACCAAGAAAAAGAAACTGGAAGAAAAAACTAAGTTTGAAAATAGCATAAAGTCCTGCCAAAACTAATCACTAGGTAAAATATCAGTTGTATCATTAAGAATGAGGAATTGGAGAATGATTGCATTGGATCGGGACATGTGGAGAGTTCTTGAGGAGGTCCAGATTCAGAGATGAATTGCACGTAGCGCCATGGATGATGATGTAATATATCATAATAGTTCCATTAATTAACACAGTGTAATCATAAAATTTGTTTATTTAACAAGCTTGACATTATCATTAGTATTGGTATGTTAATAGTTTTTGTCTCTGTCACTTACTCAGACTGCCTTGTGTAGAGATAAATTCAATTTTTTTTTTGTTATTTTTAGAATAAATAAATTAGAGATCATCAATACATGTTCAAATATGGTTATTTCATTCTCCTACAGCAACATTATTTCGCTAGAAATAATTATACTGACCAACAAATTTTTTGTTGCATTTCTATTAACAGCTATTATTAACTAATTTGTGGGTGCTGATTTCAGAACTGAGGTTAATTTTTTTCTGAAACCTCTGGTCTTTTTGCAATCGATATGTCAAAACTTCAATTTTCATTTTTTCTCATTTACCTCATAGCATATGTGGAGAGATATTTGATTAACTCCTTGGCTGTTATGGACGTAGAATCTATGCGTGCACGCTGGCTGTGATGGACGTAGTTTTTACGCAACTAGCGGTGTGCACAGATGATTATTTTACAAGAAAATGCTCTGTAAATGTATTTTATAAACTTTTATAAACATCCTTTGAGTGTTATTATAATATAAACTTACCTCTAATTGTTGTGTCGAGTATGATAAATTTCGAAACAGGGTTGGAAACACGAGGGAACATCGTCACATGTGGCACACATCATTGCACTTCTTTGCAGATTCCCTTGGACTTACAAACAAAACACTGATGGGTTGCATATTTCTTTTTTTCTGTGGATGGGATTCGTGTGGGAAAATGTTTTTCTTTTAGACAGAGAATTGCCGGTTTTGATGACTTTTTCCCACCTTTATGTATGCGGCGTTCAATGTAGTGCCTTTGAATTAGTACACGGGCAACAGCCAGTCGGAAGTCTAAGTAAGACATCTTTTTCCTTGGATTGAGGACTTTCCATATGACAAGGCTGTTGTATAGAATAATATCCATCATGTGCAAAAACAATTTCTTTTACCATTTTATTGTTTTACACATAGATAGATAGGCCTGTGTCACTTGGTCTACCAAGTCCACGCCCCCATATTCATATTGTCTTTGTGCACTACGTCAGGTTTGAACTGTAGGCTCTCCTTTCCTGTTTCTATCATATTTACCCTGGCATGGCAGTTTCATAGAATTGATATCTCCCTCTTATCACAACACACAACGTACGTTAGGGAAGGGAGTTGCTTTACCTCCATTTCTCCTATCTTGAGGACTTGAGTACAAATGACCTTCGGTAAACAAACTCGATTTGTTCATACAGTCCCACACGCATTAGTTCCCCTGTTGTACAGTTCTATGAATAATTTAGGTGAAATGTACCAGTTGTCTAAATATAAAGTTCTTCCCTGACCCAGCAGCGAGTCTGCAAGGTGCATTACTATTGAGCCAGAAAGTCCCAAATCTTTATTACCTGTATTGTCTGTGTCTTTTCCTGTATATACGAGGGGGCTCCAGGAATTAACGACCGTTCGCGCATACCCACCGCGCAGCTGACTCCCCTTCCTTGTTTGAAGGTCAACTGGCTTCCTTAACATGTGTTCTCATAATATTGTGAGTACTGGTTGCAACAAGTCGCCATTGTGCATTTTGTGTTACTTCAAAATGAACGACGTGATTGATAATCCCGCCGACTGTGAGGTGAGGAGTGTGATTCGATTTTTGAATGCCCGACATTTGAAACCTGCAGAAATTTACCGGCAATTGAAAGAAGTATATGGTGATACTGTAACGAATGAAAGAAATGTAGAAAATGGTGCGAAATGTTCAACAATGGGCGAACAAATGTCCACGATGAAACTCGACCCGGACGCCCATCAGTCATCACAGAAGACCTGAAGACTAGAGTGAACGACAGAATCTTGCAAGACAGGCGCACATCACTCGACGAATTGCATATTGCCTTTCCTGACATTTCTCGTTCTTTGCTTGGTGAAATTGTGTCGCAACATCTTGGCTACCACAAAATCAGTGCACGATGGGTTCCACGGCAACTGAGTGACCAACACAAAACTCAGAGAATGGCCTCAGCATTGACATTCTTGATGCGATATCACACAGATGGAGACGCCTTTCTTGATCAAATTGTGACTGGTGATGAGACCTGGGTGTCTCACAACACCTCAGAGACCAAGCGCCAATCACGTCAGTGGCATCATCCCTCATCACCCAAGAAACCGAGAAAATTCAAACAGACTCTCTTAACACAAAAAGTCATGGCTACTGTCTTTCGGGATCGCAAAGGTGTTCTTTTGCTGGATTTCATGCCAAAAGGCACTACGATCAATGCAAATCGTTATCGTGAGACTTTACGAAAACTATGGTGAGCCATCCAAAACAAGAGGTGAAGAATGCTTTCGAGAGGAGTTGTGCTTCTTCACGACAACGCCCGCCCGCACACTGCTGCTTCAACTCGAGAATTGCTGGGTCAATTCGGTTGGGAAATCTTTGATCATCCGCCCTATAGTCCAGACCTTGCTCTTAGCGATTTTCACCTTTTCACTAAACTGAAAGACTTTCTGGGTGGTACGCGTTTTGGAAGTGATGAAGAGTTGAAGAAGACAGTGAACACCTGGCTTAATGAACTGGCGGCAGAGGAGTATAACACGGGAATTCTAAAGCTAGTGAACAGATACGAAAGCTAGTGAACAGATATGACAAATGCTTAAATGTAGGTGGTGATTATGTAGAGAAGTAAAGGAAGCTTCAGTTATGTAACAGACTTTGTTTTTACAAATAAATATTTTTTTTTAATTATTACAACAAAATGGTCGTTATTTCCTGGATCACCCTCGTACAATGCTACTGTACAGGTATCCAGTCCCACTTTCACACAAGTCAAATGTTTTTATACCAAACCTAGCCCGTTTGGTCCAAATAAATTGCTTCCAGCCAAGTCGGACTTTCCATAACATAAGATTTCCATCCACAGTAATTTTGTGACCAGTATGCATCTTTGAATTTACTTATAAGGTGCTCAAAACTGGTAGTATTTTGCGCATTCTATTTTCCTCTATGTCTTGGCTTGTGAAGTGGAGAAATTTCAAAACTGATCTGAATTTATTTTCAGATATACATTTTCCAAAAAAAAAAAAAAAAAAAGACAAGGCAAGCATTTCATCGGTAGACCAATACATTTCAATGTTAGGCTTGCGAATTACTCCCATTAGTATTATCAAGCCAAACAAATGCAGTATGTCATCGCTTGTAATATATTTCCACGAATGCATTCTACTTTTTGGTAACAATTTATTCTTTGAGACAAGTTCCTCTTTCACCCTGTTATGATAGGAATTTGTCTCTGCTGCTATCAATTTGACCAACTCATCATTGAAAAAGTAAACAAATATGTCTACTGATTGGCTATCACTATTTAGCCATGTGTCTGATTGAAGCTCACTATCAGAATCTGCAAAAGAGTGACATACTATGATACTGCAATTTCGCTCTTTCCATAGTGCTTCCTCACCCCTGGACCCTACAGGCATCACTGTCACAGGATGCATTTATTGGTTCAATGTCTTCGTCACTGAAGTTATAACTGAAATCACTGTTGGCGTCTAATACTTCTACATCCTTTGCTGTCAAATTTTCTGCGCGCACACATTTACAACTCTGGAGCTTAGAATCACTTGCACATGCAGCCATGACTATGGGCCTTATGACACAATGGAATGTAAGCAGACATTTGAGGAAGAGAAGCTACAACTGATACATACCAAGACTGTAGCAGGTCAGTGAAAGAAATCTTTGTCCAAGACTCTAAGTCCTGTCACAACATACTCGCTGTGTCTCTCGCGCTTTCTGACTGTAAACATTCGCTCTTGACTATAGTACAGTCAAGGAGATATGAAAAGTTGATCACATTCATAAGCAAATGACTTTACAATACATCAGAGTGTCTTTTAGAAAATAATTTACAAATATTTTGTGATATATATCAGTTACTTTATCACATAGCATAGCTATGTTAATTAATTTAAAGTGGAAAATGTTCTGTAACATATTACTTTTTATCCCATGAAAAATATTGAAACTTGTAGAAGATACAAGCATTATTCTATATCCTCCCCGTTTTTAAATCCCACACAGGATTTAAAACCCTATTCACCAACATACTAGTGGCGCGAGGATTTAAATGGCCATCAGTTAAGAGGTTAAAGGGGGAAAGGAACTGGCTACCCTACCCCATTATCTCTTGGCCTAGTTGCCTTATGAGTAATGTCTTATTGGTGTCACGAGATTGAAACCTGTCTTCAGACAGTTGACTAAACAACTGTCTTGAAATTAGCTGAGCAATAAAGATTAAATTGCAATATATTCTAAATTTCTTCAGTAATACAAACTGAAACACACAGTCATAAACTTCCTTAAATTAGATGATTAATAAACATTAAATTGCAATATAGTCTAAATTTCTTCAGTGGTACAAACGTAAACATATAAGTCATAAACTAATTGCTATATAACACATTTGTTACTATGACATTATGTAGTAGAACACACTTCAGATCACGCTTAGAACTGTCTACAAATAAACCCCAATCATTTGCAACGTATAATGTACCCCTAATTGCTGTAGAACACCTGAGACATTATGACAATAAACAAACTTATTCTCCTCTGTAAAACATGAAAGAAAAGCCTCCTCCCGTTTTCGGACGTATGAAACTTTTATGTTGGGCTCAGTAATCCTTCATCTTGCAATCTAGAGGCTAACACTTCTGCATGTTTGGAGAGATCCAAATCACGCACAAGATCATTCAGCTCAGACTAGTTAAACTTCTGAGTGGTTAAGGACTCTTCAATACTAGAAGAATACTCGTCCTGTGCTATTCCTTCAGTCTCGACACTTGTCTCCAAATTTTTATCTTCATCTTCAGATGTAGTAAACTCTTTAAGAACTGGAACTAGTAGCTCATCAGAATGCACACTAGGTCGAATTGCTGAGGGGATACTGGAATATAAGATGCTGAATCTGTTTTTCTTGTCAAAACTCTTTGTCTTGACGAGACAAAAATAGCCATCACTTATATGATCCTTTGCTTTTTGCCAGGTCATGGGAATTCCGAAAGGTAAAACCTTACGTTTCACTTTTGTCCAATCATGCAGCATATCTTCGCAATTGTGATACACAACATGTGGGGCCCATTTCTTGTCTTGGTCCCTAACAGTAAGTCCGAAGTCATCAGATTTTATTGGAGGAGAAAGGTTTAAGTTGGTAATTTTTATGAGGTTTTACTTAACCCTAGCAGGTCAAATGGGGGGGGGGGGGGAGGGCACAAAGTGCCCACACATTGATTTTTTCTCTCATATTCGCAAAAGTATAAGGAAAGAAATCTGAAGAAAATAGATAGTGTCAATTCAAACATGTCACATAATAATTTGCATGAATTCTTTAGTTATCTGCATCCACTTAATTTATATGAGGCATAATGTTCAAGAGGTGCATAAAGTTCCCTCCCTTGGTCCACCATGGTACTATACTATACAAGAATAATTTTATAGGCAGGGATTGGTACTCTTGATAAGTTAGTACATGTCTCGCTATTTTATTTCAAATTGTTCATTGTTGTAATGAAATATTTAACTCCCGTTTATGTTATTATTGCTGTGGGTAGACGTTTTGTATGTATAAAGGCTTATAAAGAGCGAACATCACAATGAGCACAGAGTGCAACAAGTATTTGTCAGATAAGGAAATTGAAGAAGATTTACATAAATCATGGGACCAAAATTTTATAGTTTCAGACGAGGATGTGAGTGAAGTCATAATTTATATATAAATTGGAGGGTAACATTGTTGAATATAATGATACAGCTCCAGTGAGCAAAAGTGAAGATGATGATATGAATGATTCTGTGGTGGATAATGATAATATAAATAATACACCTGTAACAGAGTATGTCGCCAAATCAAGTAGACGTTACTTATCTCAACCACCTCAATGAAGACGACGCTCTACACAAAATATTATCAGAGAACGTCCAGGTTTATGACCCAAAGGAAATGTGACCAGCATTCTGGACTCGTTTTAAAAATTTTTCACCTCCGACATCATACGTATTATTGTGCAGTACATTAAAAGAAGACTCAACGCATAGGAATAAAGGCAACTAATGAAACAGAAATTATGTCATTGATTGGAATTTTCATTCTCATGGCTGCCAATGATGACATGAAGCTTGACTATCAAGATTTTGAGAATTTGTGAAAGTTATAAGATTTGATGATAAGGACACCAGAGAGGATTGCAGGAAGGGACATAAGTTTGCTCCTCTTCGAGAAGTGTTTAAATTAATGAATGAAACATTTCTGCAGTATTATTGTCCAGGAGAGAGCATAGTGATTGATGAGATGTCGTTATTTAGAGGATGGTGTCCATTCAAGATGTTTATGAAGGAAAAACCTGGAAAATATGGTGTTCTCATCAGAATACTAACTGACTGCAGAGAAAGGTATGTCTTGCATATGGAGGTGTAAGCCGGCAAAACAAAAGACAGTACTCCAGAATCCAGGAGTCCTAAATCAATTGTGAAGAGGCTTATGATGCCTCTAAAACATTCAGGTCGTAATATCACAAACAGATAGATATTACATATCAGTTGAACTGGCTGAAGAACTGTACACTGATTATGTGCTTACACTTGTTGGTACAATGCAGACTAAACGCAAACATATTCCAGAGGAATTGAAAATGACAAAAGATCGAGAGGTTTACTCTAGCAAATTCGCTTTCACTGATCTCGACACAGGAAACCCACCTGTTACTTTGGTTTCTTAAGTCACCCATGAAAAGCCAAAAAGATTGCATCTATTTGCAAGAACTTGGACTCAAATTGATAGAGCATAAAGTACAAGACCGGGCCAAAAATGTTAGTGGCTTGAAAATCAATCTAGTGATTGCTATGGAAATCAATCTAATGATGCTATCCTAAGCATAAAAATCAAGCCACCAGTTGCAGACACCGGAGACAATACTGCTCATGGAACTTCAAGTGTCATTGGTAAAAAGTAGTGCTGTTGATCGATCAAAATATTTAATCGATTAACTATTTGAATTTAATCAATTAATCGATAGATTAACCGAGTTTTGATCGAGTTGAAAAAATGTTTTAATATACTGTAATACACAATTATTGTTAAATTTAACTTGTGTTTGGTGATAAGCATAATTATTAAATGTTGTATATATGTATATATTGTATCGTTATATTACAAAACAACTATTTTAATTACTTACTAACATATTTATTATGAGGGTTATAATTTACTGTGTAAATTTCTCCGGGAATTTTTGAGACAAACATAAATAACAAAAACTATGACTAATACTGCTCCATCCATGATTTTAAACATGTGAGTACATTCACATGCTCCGAAGTAAGTCCTGCTCTATGTTTAGGAATAATGTTTCCTGCATCATTAAACACGAAAAAACCTTCTTTCTGTCAAGCACTTCTCCACAATCATTCAGTTTAAATCCAAACGTTTCAACGAGTTTACCTCTCAAATTCTCATATGACATTAATGGAGTTTACACTTTTTACAAACCACAGAAAACTGATTTTTTTTCTTTAACAAACTAAACGCACAACCTTCATATACAAACTCAGTACAGAAAATGCAACTTCAAAACTACAGCGGTCGAAACAGAACACTGGCCCCTATTGTAATCGAATTACCAGATTTTAGAAAGAGAAGAAGGTAGTTATGCTGTCACTTGCACACAGTGTAGACATGGCTATTTTATAAGGGATGAGGGGAACGAATCCCAGAAGAGTATGTATTTCATATGCTAGGAAGATGAGCTGACAACAAGGTAGAAGTTTCTTGGAAAATCATAAAACTTAATAAGGGTTTCACATTGTGTTTCAACTTCAACAGGGGTAGACTAGGTCACTGTCCTCATATTAACATCTCTTTCTGAAGTGTTTGTGCAAAGATTTTCCCTACTCTACCTGGTTTACAGTTAGAAAATAACAGTACTTTTGTGCTTTTAAGTAAGCAATTTCCGATTATCAGAATTTTTAGTACAAGTTTGCATTAACAAAATAATAATTAATATCAATTACAACTGATTAATTTTAATCGACTCGATTATTCGATTAAATATTTTTGATTGATTAATCTTACAACAGAAATTGATCAATTAGATTAATCGATTAAATCCCACAAAACTAGTTTTAATGCTGTTGTATTTATATTATACCCTAGTGGAGGTTTGGGGACGACAGTTCCAATCGGGGGGATTAGGGGTTGCACTCTAAAACATTATTCAAACCTCCAACTCCTAACACTTGTTTCATGGATTTTTAGGTAATCTGCACCATCAGGTTTCATACAATATTTCAATATTTTCCGGGGTAGCTATTTTCCTAGTACATGGGACTGCACATATACCACTTTTCCATTCAACTATTACTCAATAATTATAATATCAATTTTTGTTTTCCACCTGTGCTTATCTTAATATTTGGATTTATATTAACGTTTTCGACATTCGGTGTGTGTCATCTTCAGATATGGGGTCTATGTCATTGTGTGTTGTGAAGACCTAGCTTCTTAATTATGTTGTGGGTTGTTCACTTGTGTATGACCTTTCATGATGATGTTCTAATTTAGCTAAAATTATTATAAGCAATGTGTGATTGGTTGTTATGATTCTGTTAAATTCTATCTTTTGAAAACCCATATAGGACAATAGAAAATTATGTTAAAAACATTATTATGACACATAACTTAAATATAAACAAGTAAAATATTTACACTATAAAAACACTGTAAAACACTGTATACACTATATCACTTTTATCACATATATGGTTGGCTGTGTTGGCCTGTTATATCGTTAAAATTGGGTTGTTTTTACTGTTCTTGGTAAAAACTGTCTTTTTGACGCACTTTCACTGATTTTCCATAGTATTGTATGTTGGAGTTTTTGATGTTGTTCAAGTTGACTACTGTGAATCGTGGATGCTGTTATTGAGTACTTAGACGTATATAATACAAGTTATTTTCTGTTGAGTCCGCTGTCTAGTATGGCCAAGCGTGTCTGCAACAATTTACTTTATATTAATAGATTGAATTAAGACGATTTTGTTTTTTATTAAGTTGGAATTTATCGCGTAAAAATGTTGTATGGAAAGTACTTACAATTTTAGCTGATGTTGGAGTGTTCCTATGTGGTGCATGGCTGAGACTAGAATGGCGGGTTCAATTACAATATTTTCTTAATGTACGTCATCTGGAGTGGGAAGTGGAGGGGGTATTGGTGGGACCTGTGTGGTTGTTGTGTGTGTTTGTTTCGGCGGGAATAATTTAAACAAGTTAAAAAGTGGGTTATTTGTATTGGCTATTTGTTCGTTGAGGAGGGGTCTTTCTGAGTTAAATTCTTTTATAATGTGAAATTGTTCCGCGGTGTCTATTGTGGAGTTATTTATGATTTTTAATATTTTTAATGTGTCATTTATATTTGTTAATTCATGATTTTCCTCGATGAGGTGCTGTGCAAATTTGGATTTGTTCCTATTGTAAATAAAATCGGAGGTGTGTTCACGGTATCTAATTTTGAAGTTTCGTCGAGTCTGACCTATGTATGTTTTGGGGCAATTTTTACATTTCAATTGATATATTCCGCTGTTTAGTAATGGTTCGTTGTTGTTGGTTTTGTTCGGAATTATATTGTTTAGTTTATTGTTGGTGCTGGGGGCTATATTGATGTTTTGTTTTCTGAAAAAATTACTGAGTTTGTTTGATTTAAAACTAAATAAAAAAGACTCCACTACACTCCAACCCGCAAAAACAAAAAACAATGGCACAGTTTGACTTTCTATGGGAAAATATCAAAATTAGATACCGTGAACACACCTCCGATTTTATTTACAATAGGAACAAATCCAAATTTGCACAGCACCTCATCGAGGAAAATCATGAATTAACAAATATAAATGACACATTAAAAATATTAAAAATCATAAATAACTCCACAATAGACACCGCGGAACAATTTCACATTATAAAAGAATTTAACTCAGAAAGACCCCTCCTCAACGAACAAATAGCCAATACAAATAACCCACTTTTTAACTTGTTTAAATTATTCCCGCCGAAACAAACACACACAACAACCACACAGGTCCCACCAATACCTCCTCCACTTCCCACTCCAGATGACGTACATTAAGAAAATATTGTAATTGAACCCGCCATTCTAGTCTCAGCCATGCACCACATAGGAACACTCCAACATCAGCTAAAATTGTAAGTACTTTCCATACAACATTTTTACGCGATAAATTCCAACTTAATAAAAAACAAAATCGTCTTAATTCAATCTATTAATATAAAGTAAATTGTTGCAGACACGCTTGGCCATACTAGACAGCGGACTCAACAGAAAATAACTTGTATTATATACGTCTAAGTACTCAATAACAGCATCCATGATTCACAGTAGTCAACTTGAACAACATCAAAAACTCCAACATACAATACTATGGAAAATCAGTGAAAGTGCGTCAAAAAGACAGTTTTTACCAAGAACAGTAAAAACAACCCAATTTTAACGATATAACAGGCCAACACAGCCAACCATATATGTGATAAAAGTGATATAGTGTATACAGTGTTTTACAGTGTTTTTATAGTGTATATATTTTACTTGTTTATATTTAAGTTATGTGTCATAATAATGTTTTTAACATAATTTTCTATTGTCCTATATGGGTTTTCAAAAGATAGAATTTAACAGAATCATAACAACCAATCACACATTGCTTATAATAATTTTAGCTAAATTAAAAAATCATGAAAGGTCATACACAAGTGAACAACCCACAACATAATTAAGAAGCTAGGTCTTCACAACACACAATGACATAGACCCCATATCTGAAGATGACACACACCGAGTGTCGAAAACGTTAATATAAATCCAAATATTAAGATAAGCACAGGTGGAAAACAAAAATTGATATTATAATACAGTGAGCTTATCGGCATCTCCAAAATGAAACTAATTACTCAATAAGTTAATATAATTAGTTACTAGATGTCACCACCTCTACTTCTTTATTACCATTTCTCATATCTCTGTATACCACTACCACTACCACCACTACCACTACAACTACCACTACCACTACCACTACCACTACCACTACCACTACCACTACCACTACCACTACCACTACTACTACTACTACTACTACTACTACTACTACTGCCATCACTACATCGTAATATGTGCATTACATCCATATAAATAAATAAATTTAGCTTCCCTTACGAAAAGGTTGCCAGACCTGACAAAGTGTATTACATGTAATTTGGAAACAAACCTAAAAGGTAAAATGATATACATTTGAAACGATTAGGGAATCGAATATATATAGACGACATGTTGCTGAGCCAATGATTCAATTGAATTAAAATTATTTTAAGGCTTTCTTCTATCTCCTAGGTGTCTCTCCTTATTATGTTTTTCTTAACTCTCCTTTTCTCTCCTAGCCCTACCGCATTGTACCATTTCTCCTATTCTCTCCTACATGTTTCTCTACTTTACTTTTATTTTATTACTACCTCAATTCTATCGTGTAATTCTACATATCTCAAGCTATACTACTGTATCATACAAATGCAATTTTATTTACCTTGGGGGTTTGGATGGGATTCGTTCCCGGGACCTCTGGCACTATAACACCTCGTCTTAACACGCTCAGCTAAACAGCTACATTGTGAAATGAAGTTTTAAATACGTCTCTTTTGTTTACGGTAGGATTAAAGAAAATAAATAAAATAGATAAAGCAAATTTTGGTAATCTAAATTATGCTTGACGTTAAAAAAAAAACAATTTACGTGTTTATAGCAAAGAGAAGCTGGAAAAATAAGCATAAACAGGACAATATTGACGAGTATTATCTATGACGTCACATTCCCAAAGCAACCTGATAAACAAGCATTGTTAGCTGAAGCGCCATTTTCAAGATGCTAAGCTTACAGTAATAATAATTTATTGCATTAGCCATGAAAAGTAAAAATAATTGTAATTTGAGAAAACGTTTCAGTGATGTGAACAGTGAAGAAGATGGGATTGATTTCGCCATGTTGTATAAACTAATACCTGACAAAAGTGAAAAGAAATGTGTGAGTTAAAACTCAAGTGATAAGCTTAGTGTGAATTATTGGCAAAAGAGGGCAAAATACTCACACTATTCATTCTGTTTGAAGTGCAAAAAGGAAATGTCTGTAACCCACAACACATGGTTCCTCAGCAATGAGTGATAGTGTCATACAAATGATTTTGTAGGAAGTGTTTTATTATTAAACGAAATGCATAGTGAACTATAGCGGTAGTGCTGCGTATTATATAGAATACGAACAATATTGTAGGAAGTCTTCAGTTAGTGAAAATGAAATCTTCATTTTACCACACATTTAATATGGTCCACGTAGAATACTAATTTTACTCCATTTACACTGGATTTTTGGTCTAGAGAAAATACTAGTCTTTCACAAAAACACTTATTTACTAGTATTTTCTCTGGACCAAAAAGTTGAATAAAAATTTGGTGTAAAAATTAGCATTTTACCATGGACCTCACTGGAAATGTAATGTTTTATTTTTTCCGTCATCCAAGTGATTTCACAAAGTGTTACGATACAGCGTTCTTGTTTGTGAACTATACAGCCGTTATCAAAGAATCATTCATTTAAGTGAACTAAGTTATTTAATTCTGAGTGAGTCACCTAGCAACAGGATATCGTTCATTCAATTTAATCATATGAGCGACATCTCATCTATAATTACCTGGATTTATTAACACACCTTAGTCAACTGAGCTAAACAGACACAATGATCAATTACGTTTTAATATTCCTCTTAAGTTTACAGAAAGAAAATATGAAATTATTCTAATCACATTAGTCCTGTGAACGTTTCTGAACAGCCTAATCCCTGAAACTTGAAAATGATGAAAATACATGTTTAAAATAAAAAAATATATATATTAAAATTATATAATTAGGCCTACATTAAATTAGCCATGAAGAAAAAAGTCAATAAATATGAACATCTTTCAGACAATTATATCTTTATGCCCTTTGCTGTGGAGACCTTTGGTCCTTAGTGTGTCCTTGGACACTCTCAAATAGGCCTAATTGTGATCTCCATTACTGGTGATCACTGTTGCACTAATTATTTGCGTCAACACTCAAGTAAGTATAGCTATTCAACGCGGAAATGCAATGAGTGTTTTAGGTACTCTTCCCGAATTCAGCCCTTTGGACGAACTTTTCCTTCTTTAAAATAGTATTCTGTGTGCGTAAGTTTATTTTCTATAAATAAATGAATATGATAACTAGGGAATAATAAATTATAAGAGAATATAAAACCAACAATCCTCATGACGTAATTCTCATTGTTACACACATTATTCAACTTTCACAAACGAATTTTCAACTCCTTGAGAATACAAGTTTTGGATACATGCTAACAAAAAAGTTCATTTAAAAATTAAACTAAAATAATGGAAACATTCACTAGTAGACAGCTGACTATAGCAACTTTGGATGAAGAGAAATCTATCACATTTTGCAAAGAACGTAATCTTCTGGCAGATAAAGAAGAAAAGACGTGTGAAAATGTCATACCGAAAGAAGTGTAACTAATATGGGTAAAAGATACAACAAAACAGTTTTTTCCCTACAAAATGAGCTGCCGAAATTGCAGATATTGTATTTCTCCACGACCCAATACATGGTTTGAATGCAGAAAAACACACACACAGATATATATATATATATATATAGAGAGAGAGAGAGAGAGAGAGCTCTCTAGCAATAAGAAGCATAGAAGATTGTGCTCTTGAAGATAATGTAGATAAAAATACTGCTGTTGATTGGTACACATTCTGTAGGAAAATATGTTATGTTTGTTCGAGCTACAATTCCTGCCAAATTGGTGGAATAGGACACACCATTGAGATTGAAGAAAGCCACATAAGAACCAGGAAGTACAAGAAAGGACACTTTCTCCTTCATGAAAAGAAGCAAGTGTGGATATTTGGTAACATAGATTGTGACACAAAAGGATGTATAAATCAACACCTTTACCAACATGATATTGTAAATCATAGTTTGGAATCTGTCAACAGTGACGATCCATCTGTACACACCCAAAACAATGAAAGGATATGGCGTTCAGTAAAAGAAGTAGTATAGTGTAAAGAAAGAGAGAGTGAGCACGGATTCCTTTATCTATCAGAATTCATATATAGACATACCAGTACAAAGCGGTTTGCTTCTGAAATGTTCCTTCAGTTCCTTAAAGATATATCACGAGTGTATCCAGGTCCAGGAAAAATTGGTATAAAAGCACGTCATGAGGTTTGAAGTGAAACTCTTATATTAAAAGTGAAATAATATGGAAAAGTGAAAACAGGTGGTGCAAGATATGTTTTCCGTTAATATAATTGATTTTTTGTATTAATAAAATAGGTAATCTGATCCCATTATAAACCAAAGTACCGGTAACGTAATCTAATTATCGAGCGACATGGGGGCAAAGCCCAAAAGCCTCAACTACCCCAACTGGGGATTTAGCCCCCAGACCCTCCTTAACACATCATATTAAATATAACTGCAACAGACATAATCTTCTATGAAATAAAGAAGAAAAGACTTACGAAAAGCGTAACACTGAAAAAAGTTTCGTATGTGTTACATCGGAACAGTGATAAGATTTGAAGTGAAATTTTTACGGTGAAAGTGCAAATTGGACAAGATGGTATGGGATCATTTCATGTTAATACAAATAATCTGACTCCCATTATAAACCAAAGTAAACTACTTTAAATATTATGTGGTTGGGGGCTTCGCCCCAGACCCCTATCATTAAATAAAGAGTTAATCTAATCTAGCTTAGTGGTAATGCATCCTGGCGGCTGAACTAAAGGTAAATTAACATGAAATAGTGAGGTTAGTTGGGGACGCTCAAGTTTTCATCCAGGCTGTCAACTAACCTCACTGCATATGTAATACATAATTACCAATTAGATTGCAATTTCTTACGAAAGAGTAAACCCTACATTTTCATGCATATCCCATTGTGAGTGCAAAGCATATGTGAGGTAACGGTGTATTATAATTAATTACTGTAAATAAAGTTGTACAATTTAGTAACGATTCAATGCAAATCTATTATAGACAAAACATGCATTTCATACTAACTTATTGGCTCCAAAAGTAAATGCACTTCCAGTAGACGTATTGGCACCAGCATTTCCAAAATTGAACCCGGACATTTTTATGAAGTTCTATCTAAATTTCCAGAAACGTGTTCCGTAAAATTTCTCTCATCAATTTAAATGAAAACAAACCCGCCATAACTACACTTGCTGTTGCTGCTATTTATTTTTAGACGTCACTGATTGACTAGTATCTTCTAACGTCTGTCTGAGATAATATAAACTTAACACACTATAGATGAGAGGCTCGGGTCAGGATCATCAAGCGTCTGTGATTACCAACGAGCTAGATACTATAGAGAGGACAAAGACCTCAGAAAGTTGAAGACAATTGAACTTTGGTCCGCCATGTTTCGGTTAGTCAAAACAAAGGGGCGTGGCTCGGAAGTTGTAGGAAATGACTGTGAACTGAGCTACATATTAAGACTATGTTAATAAGTAAAAAGTAAAATACACACAAAACTTTACTTTTTATAACAGCTGTAGACCTATGTTTTATTAGTTTCACTAAATATAGCCCAGATATTAAATGACAAGCTATACTCGATGCAACCAAAGCAAAGCACCTAAAGACGGATGAATTTAATCGGCAGAAGAAAAATAAATAATTTTTTTGACTTCGTCACAAATTGAATTACCTTACAGCTCTTCTAACCT
This sequence comes from Periplaneta americana, assembly GCF_040183065.1. Classification (NCBI taxonomy): domain Eukaryota; kingdom Metazoa; phylum Arthropoda; class Insecta; order Blattodea; family Blattidae; genus Periplaneta; species Periplaneta americana. The sequence continues at coordinate 14,459,141 of NC_091128.1, read as the reverse complement.
AATATGAAATTATGTAATTCAGTGCTCACCAGGTGATTTCAAGAGAGACGACGTATGCAACTAGTAGGAGTAAAATAGAGGAAAGGTAGTGGCGAAAATTAAAAAAAAAAAAATCCAGTAATTAAGTTATTGAGAAAAATTCATTTGACATTGGAATTAACACAGAGAACTTTTGAAAACTGCAATTATTAAAACTACAAATAACCTCTTAGCATGCAACATAATAATTAAAGAATGACAATAATAGAAAGTTTCTCGTGATCATAACTCACCACATTTATTGAAACGATAAGATACTTACGATTAACATTGTTACCAGAAACAACAGGAGCCACAGCTAGGTACACTTCTTTTCGCGTGATGGAGACATCGTGTAGTCTAATATAATTTGAAACAAACGTTCTCACACGTGTCTCGCAACTAGGCAGAGGCTTTTGCATCACACACAATTTGTCATTATTTTGAACAATATTTACAAATTCTGTGTGATGCAAGTGCTAACTTTCCTCTTTGTTAACAAAAAGAGCCCTACGCATTAATAAAAAGAAAATTGGAGTAGGCCCTATAAACACAATAAATACTAAACTCTTGATGGTCAAACTTATTAATACAGATATTTCGCTTATGCTCATCCGTCTTATCTTATAAATCTCTGCGGCAATGGTACTTGTATTGAGAGGGGTTAATTATCCAGCAACGAATATTATGATTTACGGTACATTTCATTTAAATCCGAGGGAATGAGACATTTTTGGAAATTTTAAAGTCTTAATTATTACTTTTTCATTTATAAATCAGATTTTTACAAAACCTATAGCAAAATGTTTAAGTTAAATATTCATGTATCTGAAGAATATAATACATGTACCAACTCGTTACAGTGTACCTGTGATAAGCACTCCTTGCGGAGGCTGGCGGTGCTATAGACCGCCATGTTTTTTAGGGAACGATCCATAGTACTGTTGGCCTCCGCAGGGAGCGCTTATCAGAGGTCTTCAGCCTCTCTATAGTATCTAACTCGTTGGTGATTACCAACGAGTTAGAAAGAGAAGACTATAGAGTGGCCATGTTGTCCTGTACAGCGCTCTTTGCGGTGCCACCGCGAAACACGGCAGATCTGAGCTAAGCGCCCACCTTTGTAAAAATTCGTCTGCTTACAATGTTGTATAACGGAGATAAGAAGCACAAAAAACCGAAGGAAAAACATGCCTGTTGTGTGTGCTGCATATAACTGCAATGTCAAAAGGAAAAAGACAACTGATATATAATATTTCATGTAAATTTTATTTAGTTAAGTCCATAGTTTTGTTAATTAGCAGCATTTTTTTCATGCATAAATGTGTAACAACGCCCGGCATAAACAAAATAAATGGTTCACTAGTAATGTACTTAAACTAAATACGGATAAAACCACTACAATTCCGTTTCAGATCCAGTGAAAAGCAAATAGCAATACAATATTAAAACTGTATTTCGACACCGGCATCCTTTATTTCTGCTCCTTCTGTCCTCACTGCTTATACAAGAAGACGATGAGCTGTAGCTTATAAGAAATAGGCCTATTTCGGAGACAAACGATTAATCAAATAAATGGTTCACTAGTAATAAAGTTAAACTAAATACGGATAAAACCGCTACAATTCTGTTTCAAACCTAGTAATAGCAATCAAATATTAAAATTATATTTCGACACTCGCACCCAAAATAACGCAAAACTCTGGGGTAGGTCGTATTGTTGTTAGTATTTTGACTGGAAGGACATGAAAGAACATAATTGAGCACCCACGTGCAATAATGGGGTATGTATGAATATATTTCGTATCTACTTACCCCATTATTGTACGTTGGTGCTCAATTATACACTAATAATTATCTGTGGTGCCACAGCCCTTGAAAGGCTCAGACAGACCAGTCGGCTGTTGGCCTCACGTTCACATTTCGATAATAATTATACTCTACTGTAACAAAAAAACTGAAAGCATATTTTGTCATGTTTCACCCACGTTACAAGCTTGGAGGTAAAGGTTTTTTACTACAGATAGGGCCTACTTTCATTCTATGTCTTATGGTATAGTAAATAGTTTTGCAACATGTAGAGACTGGGAAAACAATTTAATAAAATCATCCGAATCATACTCGTTCATTTTATAGGCAATCTTGCAGGTCGCATTTAAAAGAACCTAGGAATATTAACATTTTCTTCAGTATATTTGCTAGGACTACTTGTCATACTACATGAAAATTTTGCTTAGGTTATTCTTTTAAGAATTCCTTCTAGGAATAGCTCAAGTGTTTTAAATTTAGCATACATAAGTTTAGATTAAGTTTCTAGCACGTATTTGACGATATACTAGGTTTTTCCACTTCAGTTTAACTGATTTATGCAAACGAAATTAAGACAGCTGACGATTCTAATGTCAGTTATCACCACGCCCACTTTGTTTTGGGCGCATAAGTTCATTACTGACGGTCGTTCAATTTTCTTCAAACATGGCGGTGCAATGACCACTCTATATCTTTCTCTTCCTAACTCGTTGGTGATTACCAAGAGCAGGTTGTGTGATTGTGCTGCGCATGCGCGGTCATCTCCATGCACTGCCAGTGAGATCCTTACCGGTATTTACCGGCGGTAATTCAGTAAAGCCTGGTTCAGACGGTGCGTGTTTCTGTGATGGATTCCAAGGTGGCTAGCAGGCTGGATGCCGTGGTGGCTACGGTGCTGGGTTCCGTGGTGGCTGCGGTGATGGTTTTCGTTCACACGGCCTTGCATGCCTTGCATGCTGGATCCAAAGAGTTTGAAGTATTACAAACTCTTTGGCTGGACCCCAGTCAGGAAGTTGGAGATGCTGGCGCGGTACGATTTGTCAACATCAAATATGGAAGATGTATGTGAAGCTGTACGAAGAAGACGTTCAGCAGCCTTTGCTGTTTTGCTAGCTTTGAACGCTGAGGAGACGGATCAAATTAAAAAGAGTAGAATCCACATTCTACTCTTTTCAATTTGATCCGTCTCCGAAAATGGTTGCTGCGTAGAAATACGGGCCAAGATGTCTTAACAATGCTGTTTGTATAGCATATAAACATGTTTCTTCTCTGTACGCCTCAATTAAAGTTCTGACTTGATCTTTGGTCCAACCGTAGGAATTCATAATCAAAATTTTCGACTTGCTCTCTTAAGGGAAGAGGATGGTATTTTTCAAAACTTTTTTCCCTATTTGGTGTAAATTATTAATTTTTTGTATGTAGAGAGCTCATAGCTGTGGCAACTCAACCAAATAAAAATATTTTGAAACAAATATATGTTGTAAATTTATTTCAACTCAACAATAATAATTCCTTTCTACAATTCACATTAAACGCTCTCGGCAACAATGGGATTTGCTCTTCACACAGTAACACAGTATTCGTTAGTGCACTCCACTGACGACAATGACAATTTACTTGGACTATTACGGACAACAATGAACTGTTAATCTTAACTAATATTTACAAAGCACTATTTACAAATCAGAACTGTCAGTTCTCAGTTCACAGTTCTTCTAGCTCAGTCACTCGAGTTCACAGTATCTCGAACCACAGACCTTCAGAGACAGTCCACTGTACTCGAACTCAGGTCCCTCCAACTGCGGTCCACTGCACTCGAACTCAGGCCTTCGGATGCTGACACAGTTGCGGACGCACACTCAAGTCGAACTCCGGTACACAAGACTGGCTTGCTTGCTCTGACTTACTCACTGAATGGCTGAATAAACTGAAAAACTGCTCAAGTTCGCTCGCGTTTCTTCTTTTATAGCAAAATCATAGTTGCGAGAAATTTCTACGGGTGTGCTGAGATAGCTCTCTTGAATTATCTGGATATCTCCACTTCGACGGACTTCTGGAAGAGTCGGGAGGGTCCGTCCCCCCTTCACTCCGCACGCAGCAGTTGCGCGCGCACTCTCCCCTCGTCGCGTTGACGTAATACTCCCCCTCTGCCCTTCAGCATGCAGATGCTCCCCGTACCAGCGTTTCGTCTGCCGCGCGCCCTGTCGGACGCGTGTTCAAACCCCGTTGCAGCTGTCACAATGTATATATTTGGGGGCCCAAATTTGAAAAAAAAAAAAAATACCCAATGCAGGATTATACTAGAACCGATATATCTAAACCGTTTTTAAAGATAGATTCAAACAGTTTTTGCAATGTATTTGCAAAAGTATGTTCAACAAACTGTCTGTAACAGAATTTTGATATTAGTCCCTACGTTGGTAAAATAAACAATTAAAATTTAATAACAATTTTCTGATTTCCTTTCTTGCAAACAAACGCACGTATTTTTAAAATGAAATCAATTAACAAAATTCTGTTACAGAGAAAAGTTTCCTAATAGTCTAAAGAATGTGTGTTCTAAATATCATGCATGTATCTTTAATAGTTCAGAAATTATATTCATTTTGTCTGGCAATGTAGCAAAATAAATGAAGTTACTGGAAACCAATAAGAGCGGGTGTGTGATTTAAAAATCCATAGCTCAGGAAGTTTAAAAATGACGTCTCAACATCCGATAAGGACACAAATACCCACAAAATGTAATGCAATGTATTCCACACATATCAAAGGGTATTTTAAAGAAAAAAAAAACAATTTTTTGAAAATTTGATTTACCGGATACAACAATAAAAGTGGGCGAGTGATTTAAAAATCCATAATGCAGGAAGTTTAAAAATGGCGATCCACACATATCACAGAGTATGTTAAAGAATATATATATATATATATATATATATATATATATATATATATATATATATATATATATGAGCAATTCCACGTGTAACTGACTGACATTTACAGTACACTTTGACAGCAAAATGTCTGCTTAAATCGTATAATGGGTTGAAATTAGACTGTGTCACCGCAGGATCTTATAGAGGGAAGTGTACACCTAAGATACATATAAAAATAAACGTCATTAATAGGAAAAGTATACTATTTGTGTACGTCCAAATTGTGTGTAACAGACTGACATAAATGTCAACTCTCTCTTCGGGTGAACATGGTTCTCCACAGACTTCTCTGAATTGTTATTTATGATACAATTTTGCAAAATATAGTTCGGAAAGGAAATTGTAATCTTCAGTTTAAGTTGAAAACGACCTCCAAACCACGATTAGTAATGGAGTTATGGCCGAAAAAGTGATGTGTAACAGACTGACCTCATTCTGTAACTGACTGACATCTCTGAATTATAAAATGAAGTTGCACTTACAGAACCGTAAATAGTACAAAATAATATGAAACTTGATAAGTAGTAAATTAACATAACGATTAATTTAAATAAATAATATATTTTCCAGAATAGAAAAATTAGTTTGCTTAACCATGCATCTTAAATGACACAAATTAATGCACATACAAGTATTACATAGGCCTACTTAATAACATATATAGTTCTTTCTCTGTGATTAAATACTGTATATACAAGCCATATGCATTGGTGTTTAATTTTAGGACTATAAGAGTGTCACAGCAACCTTGACAGCGCTTATCACTCTGTATGGCATTAACTCCCCAGCGTAAGACAGTATGTTACGTTATTCAAACGCGTTCCTAATCATCTGACACTGACCTCACCTCCTTATCGATTACGATAAGGTGACGCAGATCACAGTTTATATTTCCCATGCCTATGGCTGTTATGTATTATGTTCATAATAATAGATTAGAATGTTGAGTTCTACTTTTAGATTGAATTTGAACCAATGGAATTATACACGTAGAAGCACTCCACGGCACTCGTTGACTCACTTATTTATTCTAACAAGTATGTACTGCAGGAACACTGTCAATATGTCACTTGTTATCTGAACAAACTTTAGTTTCTTTTCACACACGGAACCTGTGGACCTTTCGCACTGATTGTTCACAAGACAGTTGTACATAGTCTACAACATAGTGATCTAACACTTTCACGTAATGAACTCCATGAGATGCCGGAATAGGTGCAAGATGTTCAAATCGTTTTTCGAGATACTTTTTCCCTTCGTCTATCTCAATCTGTGCTACCTCCGTAACAATAATTTGGATGTAAGAGTAATGGAACAGAGAAAAATTCTCTCCGGCGTCGGGATTTGAACCCGGGTTTTCAGCTTTACGTACTGATGCTTTATCCACTAAGCCACACCGGATACCACCCCGGCGTCGGACAGAATCGTCTCAGATTAAGCTCCAACTCTTGGGTTCCCTCTAGTGGCCGCCCTCTGCAGTACGCCATAGATGTCTATGAACGTAGGACCGAAGTCTACATATGTGCTGAGGTGCACTCGTTATGAGTGACTAGTTGGCCAGGATCCGACGGAATAAGCGCCGTCTTAAATCACGAAGTTCAAATCCCGGCGCCGGAGAGAATTTTTCTCCGTTCCATTACTCTTACATTGTATGATGACGCAGAATATCTGCATGGAAATATCATATGTACTTCGGTACATTAAAATAATATATATAAATAATTTGGATGTTTTTATTGCTCACAATGTTACAAAATTCTGTAGCGCTTTGTATCTTCTTCCCCGATTTCGCAGGCATCCATGCCATCCTTTTTACTTGGCCTCCAATCACATCCACAGCCCCTTTGCCATGATGTGACTGAAAGAAGTTCCATTCTATGTTAAATCCAAATATGCGAGCAAGCAATGTCACTTTGCTCAATGTTTACTTATGTTTAAAATGACTCGCTGCTTTATCTGAAAATATTTTTACCACCTCAATGTTCGGAAGAATTGCCAAAATTTCCGAAAACACTTTTCGTAGACAAACATTCAATGCATAGTCTATTTGTCATGTGCTACATACTCTGACACTAATGCAGAGGATTTCTTCTGAACTTCCCTGTCACCTTCCTGTTTAAACCAGGTAACAGCAGTAAATATTGAGACCTGCTTATTGCTCCAATGAGTTGCCTGAATCTCATTTTGCTTTTTTCAGGTATAATTACTGCACACTTATCACCAGTTCACGTATAACTCCACCAAGGCCTCCCAAGTAACTAAGCAAAATGAACAACATATCAGCTGAGAGCGCGACATGTCAGTCACTCACAATGCCGTAGAGGAAAACGATATCACTTTAGAAGAAAATGTTCTAATACTTTTTTATTGGTCATGTAGTAATAACGCAGAATACCAAAGGAAATTTTAATCTGTCAATTATTGTGCTGTGTGGAAGAGTTTTTGTATGTTTCTTGTGACGGACTGACCGTAACTTACAGTACAAATAATTATAATGATTTTAAGTTATTTAGGATTTTAGAATACTTCAACTAATTACATATTTACTTCAAGGAAAGACCAAAATATAGTATACAAAAAAGACGGCTCGAAATAAAACAAATTTACGTGTCCAAATTGTGACACGAAACATAACTATCTATATGTGTTTTTTTAAGCGTTTGGAATATGACAAGATCTGCAGCAAGTTATACACTAAAAGAAAGAGTATTTTAAACATTATCTTACGGAATAAGGCGATTTAAAATATAAAGAAACATATTTCTTCAATAAAAATAGTCCTACATCAATTTCAAGAAATTCACCTCAGTATGACATTTTCGTGGAATTGCTCATATATATATATATATATATATATATATATATATATATATATATATATTTTAATTTAGCAATTTTTAATCAAAAATACCATCCTCTCCTCTTAAAATAGTAACTTCTACAACCTTCCCTAGGTTGATCAACACTGTTGTTTTCTCGCTCCCAAGGTCCCAGAACAGTCTAGATAACACTCATGATAAATAAGAAACTAACCATAAGTGGAAAACAACTAAAATTCTACATTAACAATAGTAAATGTTGCAACAAAGCAATTAAACAAGAAGTTTAAAACAACTAAAGTTCTATATTTGATTATTATATCCTTAGAAACTAAGAAATACATAAAAAAAGATTTAGTTGGAGAACAACTAGTTTGGTAACACTGAACCAGCACAGAAGCACGCAGGAAAAATAGCAAGGAACCTACCCTCGAAATCCAGCAATCTAGCCACCCACGGAGCCACCAGAGCGCATTATTAACGGTGAGTGACCACACAGGTGACCCATCCGCGCAGCCACCTTGGAATCCATGACAGAAACACGCACCGTCTGAACCGGGCTTAAGTCTTTTTTTCTTTTTTTAATGTTTAATATTGGTCGACCAGCAAACTTGCTATACAGACCACTGTTAATTATGGAATATCACATGCAGAAGAATATCATGCTGAGGTTGGCTCTAAAGGCTCCTCTAATTTAAATTAATTAATTGAACATTGTTGTGAATTATGTGAACAAAAATATGATGATTTTCTGTGTTAAATTATGAAGAGTCGTCAGTATCACTAAGAAGGATGTCTTGAGGGAGTTTCCTTTTAAGTCGAGATGGCTGACAAGATCTTGCTCCAATGTTATATGTCACAGCTCCAGGAACACCAGGAAGTTTGTTGAAGAAAGATTTTGACATTGAATGGATGTACTGTTCTAGTGGAAGAATTCCCAATTCTTGATGTAGTTGTTGATTTCTTACAAACCAGGGGGCATTTGTTGCAGTACGCAGGAACTTGTTCTGGAGAACTTGTAGGCGATGCATGTGTGTCTTATTTGCAGTCCCCCACACTGGCGCTGCATAAGTTAAAAGAGGTCGTACAAGCGAGGTGTAGAGTAGCATTGAACAGTCCAATCCAATTTGTGAATGTCTATTAACCAAAGGGTATAATTTTCGAATTCTAGAAGAGGTTAGTGTAACAATGCGAGTTATATGGGCATTCCATGTAAGTTTCGTGTCTAATAATATTCCCAAATATTTGACAGCTTCTTGACTGGAGAGCCATGTAACTTGTTCATTTAGAAGAACCAAAGGAGGTGGATTATGAATAGGCCTCAAAGAGAAGATTTTAGCTTCTGTCTTGGTAATGTTGAGTAGTAATCTCCAGTCAGAGAACCATTTAGACAGCTCCTGTAAGGATGTCTGAAGAGTGCTGATTGCAGTATTTAGGTTACTATGAGAATAAAAGAGAACTGTATCGTCAGCATACATAGCTATGTGTGACGGTTGTAAACATGGAATGTCATATGTGAAGATATTGAAGAGAAGTGGTGACAGTATAGATCCTTGTGGTACTCCGGCTAAAACTGGACGCTCAGATAAAAAACTTTTCACGATGCGTGTGAGATAGTCAGGAAAACCAATTCTATATAATTTTAGCATTAGACCATCATGCCAAACAGTATCAAATGCTTGGGCAATATCCAGAAACACAGTGGCAGTATACTGTTTTTCTTCAAAGCCTTTTATAATGGATTCAGTGACTCTTTGGAGTTGGTGTGTTGTAGAATGTTTTGGACGAAAGCCAAACTGAAAATCTGGTATTATCTGGGCTTAAGTCTATGGTATTTACTTCACGCGAGTACACGGAAGCTTGTTATTCGAATATTTACATGTGAATATACAAATGTGCAACGTAAATATTGCGTACCTGCCTCTAAAGACAATTAAACGGAAATATGTCACACGAATATTGCTACCTCCTCTAAAGGCAATTATTTAACTGGTTCGAAAGTCAGTGTATTTATATTCCTTAAGAAGAAGATTTACGCAGGAAATATAGCATGACGATGCATCGGGATAATTTTGTCCCAACTACCTATATTGTGAGGTAAGTATGGGCATGTTCTTAAATGCATTGGAAAAAGTGCGCTGAATTCCCTCAGTGACGTCATCGATGTATGTTCGATAGATACGATGAATCGCTGGAATTCAGAACGGTACGATAGAGACGCGTGAAAGTTCCGAAAGTGAAAATGGCAAAATTTTTAGTAAATGGAGTCGAAATAATATTTCAAGATACAGATGAAAATATCAACCTCCTTCGTACAGGTAATGTGACTTATTTCTATCAGATAATTGCGTATTGTAGCAAATTAATTAACGACGAGCTTATTTAATGAGCCTCTCACATTCTAACCTATAACTTTTTTATATAATCACGTATTCACATCTCATTTCAGATGATGATTTTACAAAGAACTACATAGAAGCTGCGTTGGCAAATGGTTCTTTAAAAGAATTCGGATCCGATGTTAGCCAGCTGCATGTTGAAAGAGTTTCGGATTCGTCTGACTCTGAGTTGAAGTGGACGCATAATCTAACAAAACTACTGCTAAATAAAAGGTTGGAAAATGAATCGTCGTTCAATCGTCCCACATGTAAAAAGAAACTGTGGAACAACATTGCACATGAAATATCCAAAGCTACGACTGTTTCCATTTCTGGGGAGGCGTGCGATATAAAATATAGGAATTTGTTGGTCACATACAGGGCCAGTAAAAAGAAACAGACAAAAACTGGTGAAGGGTCAATTAATTGGGAATATTTCTCGATTATGGATGAAGTTTTAGGGCACAAGGCATCTAGTTCGCCAGAGACTGAATTGCTTGGGGGAAGTATGATGGAAGATGATACAGATACATCATCATTAGCATCAACTTCTTCAGCTTCAACATCATCTTCGGCTTCAACATCAACTTCTTCAGCTTCAACATCAACTTCTTCAGCTTCAACATCATCTTCTTCAGCTTCAGCATCAACTTCTTCAACTTCATCAGCATCATCAGTATCCACCCGTAAAAGGAAAATGACTGTCAGTGATTATCTGCATAAAAAACTGCAGTTACATGAAGAAAGGGAGACCAGGAAGGAAGAAATGGAGAGGGAGAAATTACGGTTGAAGGAGAGGGAAAAAGAAGCTATTTTAGAATTAGCAAGAGCAATTTCAGGAAGGAAGGAGTAAAAGAAAAAATGTGTAGAAAATAAATGTAGAAGTAAGTTTAGAATATTAATCTTATTGTTGTTATTACTTTTATTGTTGATTACGTTCACACTTTTAACGACTGCATATCAATATCACAAATGATATTATTAAGCTTGTCAAATTAACAGATTAATAAAATTATCTTCACGGTGTTAACACAGTGAAGATAATTACTTTGTTAATTTCACAATCTTAATAATATCATCAGTCTAATTCTACACCATAGGACACAATTAATTAGTATAACATAGTCATTGTTCGATTAAATCAAGAATCAAACAAATCACTAATGGTATTATTAAGCTCGTTAAATTAACAGATTAAATATCTTCATGGTGTTAATTAACACAGTGAAGATATTTACTTTAGTAATTTCACAAGCTTAATAATATCATTAGTTTAATTCTACACCATAGGACACAATTAGTATAACATAGTCATTGTTAGATTAAGATTAATCAAGAATCAAGCCAAATTACTAATGGTATTGTTAAGCTTGTTAAATTAACAGATTAAATATCTTCACGGTGTTAATTAACACAGTGAAGATATTTACTTTAGTAATTTCAAAGCTTAATAATATCATTAGTTTAATTCTACACCATAGGACACAATTAGTATAACGTAGTCATTGTTAGATTAATATTAATCAAGAATCAAACAAATCACTAATGGTATTATTAAGCTTGCTAAATTAAGAAATTAAACCTTTTTCCCCTGAAGCAATTCTGTCTGCCGTTACCTGGAAGCTTTGTGCCCTAAAACTTCATCATTATGATCTACTTCCAATTGATTCTTCGCCAGTTCTAGTTTGTTTCTTTTTGTTAGTCTTATATGTGTTAATTAACACAGTGAAGATATTGCATTTATTAATTTAACAAGTTCAATAATAATAACATTATCTTAATACTACACCATAACACACAATTAATTTATATAACGTAGTCAGTTTGTATTTACATTAATGATAATATGAATGACTAATAATATTAACCTTGTTAAATTAACAATTTGAATGTTAGTGTTAATTAACACAATGAAGAATTTAATTTGTTAATTTAACATTTTTAATAACATTTGCTTAATCCTATACTTGAAGACCCATTACATTTGTGTATGATATTAATAAAGAATCATACTAATGTACTCATTATTGTGTTTTTTAATTGTACTGCACCTACTGGTTCCAAATTACCATTTTCAGGACCATTTTCGAAATCATCAAAACAACATTCGTCAATTTCTTCACATACAATCCCATCCCTAAGGGATACATCGTGCAATATGCAACATGTTAATATTATATATTTTGTGTACTGTAACCTGACAACATTCAAATATTTCAGTCTCCTAAACAAACCCTTCAAACGTCCAAATGCCTGTTCAATAACAACCCTACTACTGGAAAGCCTCTTATTGAACTTGCTCTGATTGGGGGTCAAATGTCCATTGTCTCTGAATGGGACCATTATGAATTCTCTTAATGGATATGCAGAGTCACCCAAGAGGTATGAATTTGGTGGAAGTAGCACATGTCCTGCATCTAATTTTTAAAAAATTGGCGAGTTTTGCCACATTCGAGCATCATGTGCAGAACCAGGTCATCCACAAAATACATCAATAAATTCTTGCCTGGAATTGCAGACTCCCTGCAATAATATGGAATGAAAACCTTTCCTGTTGTAGAAGGAATTGTCGTTGATAGGTCCGGGTATTGAGATATGTGAGCAATCAACACAGCCGAAAACACGTGGAAAACTTTTCTGTCCTCTCAATGAATTAAAATCGTTCACGTTTTTCGCTGCATTCTGTCCTGTAGGCCATGAAATATATTTCCCAATTGAAGACCTGAATTGCAGAACATCCCAAGTCCATAGAACTATTTTTTTCAGTAGAGACAAAAAACTTCATAACTATAGAAGTTTTTGTTTCACTGAAGTCATTTTTGGTCAGCGTGTGTGTCATGCTCCTATTTACACTCCCTAAAAATTTTAACAACCCACAGTGCCTAATTTAGGAGGAAATTATTAATATATATCCATGGACTTGGGAAGTTTTTCAATTCATGGTAAAAAAAATGGGTTATGGAAGAAAAAATCATTTTATTTAAGAAATTATTTAGACATTGTAACACAAATAATGGTAATAACATGAGAAAATAACAACTCACGTTATTTACAAGTAGGAAAATTAAATTATCAGCTGTTCATTTATTGGAAAAATTTCAGTGAGCTGCTTTTTCTTCTCCGGAGTCCATCAATATTATTTCAGGTTGAGAAAATCCTGTGAGATAAATATAGTGCTACACGTGCTGGTGATAAATACTTCACTAAAGGTTTTAGATTTTCCAGCTTTTCTGACTTTATAGGCAGTGTATTGGCATACAAGGTGAGGTTGCTAAAAGTAACATGCTGGAAAGGATTTTTCATCAAGGAATATATCACAAAATCTGTTCCTCTCATATTTTCAGTAACTGCGACTTTCCCTGGAAACTTGTTTGAGTACTTAAATATTTTGTACTTTGAAACAGACCTCTGCACTTCGCTGACATCTTATAATACTGTCTCAAGTGTTGTTTGTGTTCTTGAAAGTCTCCACATTGAAATTTGCCTCGTTCTTCACAGTGTCTTCCCATTCTCTCGGAGTTTCTACTTTTTCATTCTTCCTTTTGATTTTTGCTATTCTTGCAAAGTTTGTGTCACATGGAAGAAAACTGTGACCTTTTATAGGGAAGTAGTGAGTGATGCACTTGAATCGTTCAGAAGCAACCAAAATTGTAAATATTGAACCACTGTCATATTTTTGTTCTGATTAATGCAACCGTCGGGGAATAAGTATAGAGAGTCAACTTCTGCAGACAGTACATTTGTAATATATTTGTTTTAACACGAAACAACTTCGTTAACACCCTTGTGTCCCTGAGATTCATTCCACACGAACATTGTGCTTTTTGTTGATTTTTCACTGTGAATACACAAGTTGAATTGCCACAGCTGACAGAGGTAGAATATCTCGTTCACAGGGAGTAAGGACAAGGCAAGTTCTGTTGGAAGTGAAAATATAGGACACCAATGTTATTCCTTTCTTTGGCAAGATTTGAGAACTTTTTCTTGTTGTCGTAGAATATTGCTAGCTTTTGTGTTATCTGCCTCTTCAAGCCATCATTTGTGCAGAATTTCACTTGTTTCCTAACTCAGCATGTATAACATGTATTATACACGTCCGTAGCAGGACATCCGAAAGTATAGTTGAAGTTGTAAGTATAGTACTTTGTGGAACCAACGATATTTCAATTCTGCATTTACTTTTTCAGGAGTTGTACCACTTTTGATTTTAAGTAACTTTCTGGGTAATGCTTCTCCAGATAGAGGATATAGGTTTTCATAATACTTAGTTCTGATGACAGATATCGCCTCTTACTTTTATTCGTTCCATAATGGCTCACTTTATAAAGGAAAGGATTGTATGTGATCACCCACCTGTTACAAATAAGAAAATAAAACTTACCACATTTACGACTACACTAAATATATATTTAGTGAAATTCTTAAAATTAAAAAGTCGGAATAAAACCTATTAAACATACAGTACCTAATTTAATGTCTGAGCAGATTGACTATGGGGTCTATTATTATAGAGATCTCTTTTACCAGTAGGAGATTCCCCCATTGCAGTTATCATTGCGAGGCATTTTACTCTCCCTTCCCCGATGCCATGAAGACTGCAAGCTGCCATATCCGGCATATAAGATTATTAGTTGTTCCTACGGATACCTAAAAATACATAATAATATAAGTACAGTTTCATCGAAAAAAAACTGTAGTTTAGCAGGGACGAATTGAACACTGAATATTTTATGAAAGAGTTCATAAAATCGATGGCAATATTTCATTTTAGTTACGTTTGGTTATTTGTTTAATGTGGTATATATAATATGAAAAAAGTATTTGACTATTTCAACTTACTTTTTACTTAATAGTGAAGTTATTTTGGAAACATTCTTCTGTTCGCGGTCTTCGGCAGGAAACAACACTTGGTGACATCAGTCCACAAAGATGAAAGTTTTGCTTATTTTTGTCAGCCAAAACATAAAAATTACTTAGAATAGATGCCTTTTCTGCTTCACTAAACATATCACAACATTTTCTTCTGCATATGCAGCTAGGGCCTGACATTCTAGCTGGATGTATTTTCCCTGTTCTTGTTGTATATTCTTCTCCTGCATTGCGTTTCAGTTTTGCTAAATTTCTTTTCCACTTCTCACACACCTTACGTTTTTTTCCCACGTATTTTTCAATCACTATCACTTGAAACTTCCTCCATTTTAAATAGTAAAATAGTCCACACCTGTGGAGTAATGGTTAGCGCGTCTGGCCGGGAAACTAAGTGGCCCGGGTTCCAATCCCGGTCGGGGCAAGTTACCTGGTTGAGATTTTTTCCGGGGTTTTACCTCAACCCACTTTGAAGAAATGTTGGGTAACTTTCGGTGCTGGATCCCGGACTCATTTCACCGGCATTATCGACTTCATCTCATTCTGACTCTAAATAACCTAAGACGTTGATACATCGTAGTTAAATAATCTACTTAAAAATAGTAAAAGGTCGTAAGGAAACTGGCTGAAATAAATAAACATTTCACTGCATGGAAAAACTGACCAAGTCCATGGACTTGGGAAGTTATTCCATTCATTAAGAATTATATTGCGTCATTATATATGGTAAGAGTTCGACTTCGGCGGTAATATAGTGCAAGGAGGGGTCCTAGATATGTACATTCATTTTAGCAAAAAAAGTGAAAATCGAAAAAAAGTGGACTTGGGATGTTCTGCAATTCAGGTCTTCAATTTTCCGTGACATTATTTTGCACATGTCAATAAATATGGTGTAGGTATTTCCCTTGCTTAATCCAAACCTATCTCCAACTGAACGAAAAGATTCTTGATTAGCTAATATCCATATCGTCAGTAGTAGCGAATCTTTGACGGGAATCCCCGTCCGGCCTGGTTTGGCAGTGTGGCTCCCAATATCTTGAATCAAAATCTGTAACGCAAGAAATATACTCAATTAAATTATTTAGTTGCAATATAATTATGTAACATAATACAAAATTAAGGGCCGATTGCAGAAACGATGACCGATTTTAAGTCTTAGACACTGTTTAACTAAACAACGTCTAAGTTACGTACGAATTTCCGTTGCTTAAACAATGTTCAGCCGGTGTTTAGTAAGATACCGTTTTAGTTCGAGCCCCTACCACGCCGTAGCGGAGAAGTGAGAAATATGTCCCCAAATTGAAGTAGCAGAAATCCGCCATTTGTTTGGTAGAAAACGCGCGAGATTTCGAAACCGCTATTTAAATATGTATATTGCGTATCCTAAAGCTAAATGTTTTTGTGTAAAGGAACAATACTTCCTTTGCGAGATACCTTTAATACCGTGTTTCTGATGTCAGCAGAGTTGCTAGGTTTTCTGCGAGGGAAATCGGAATATCAGAAGCTAACTTAAGACATTACTCTTATCAACATTTTACCATAAAATTTATAGCAGTTTTCTGCAAAGTAGTGTTTGTGTGCTTTTTAATGTAATAGGCCTATTCGCCTCCGTGATAAACATTAAAGTACAAAGGACACACAGTACAATGAACATTATAATTTTTTCTTTTATTAACCACGAATATGTTTTAACCTTTGCTATTAAATTAACTTTGTAACCGTTACTGCAACAGTTTCACTATCTGACGATGAATCCATGTTTAAACATAGTTTACTAAATTTTAAAACACAGCAATTGTTTACGCGATATCAAAACGCTATTTTTTTTGCCACTCAACACACTCAAAGTACACAATATTTAATAATTGTGAGAGCAGCGACTAGGGACCGAAACGGATTAATCAACAATGCGGTAGAACTGGGAGAAGTAGGTATTATTTTGCTAGTTTAGTTGCCTTACGGCAATCAGCTGGGCTACCTCACAGAATTACTAAATATCCGTGGTAACTTCTATGTTTACAATGTTACCATTTGAATCAATATATAGGCCTAAATAAAAATATCGGATAATAGGAAATACCGACATAATTTGTTTAAATAATAATCTGTAAAATCGGGTTTTTTGTCAATCCCGACTCGCTTTAATCGGGACTCAACCAGGAAATTGGGAGAATCCCGCCTAAATTGGGATACCCGGAAAGCCTGGCTGTCAGACTTGTATCATTTTCGTAGGAACTCTGAATGTGAATATTCATAACCACGGTTAATAAAAGAATTAATGTCAACTTTTAAATTCAATCTATAGGTTAAACTGCTGCATGAAGTCAAAAAGCATTATTATTATTATTATTATTATTATTATTATTATTATTAGTAGTAGTAGTAGTAGTAGTAGTAGTAGTAGTAGTAGTAGTAGGCCTAGTAGTAGTAGTAGTAGTAGTAGTAGTAGTAGCAACAGCAGTAGCAGTAGTAGCATAAGATAATGTTTAATTAATTCGTAAATAAGATAAGAATTACTTTCAATCAGTTATATTAAAAAAATGTTATAACTTATACAGTTTCTGTAGCTTTAAATTCGGTGAATAATTATTCATGTATGCACTGAAAAAAGAACTGTTTGAAGAAAATAAATGATATGGAGTAGATGAAGGACACAATGTATATGGTAATAGCATAGTTTGAAAGGTAAAAACTATCTTCGAAATGAGTTGAAGACACTGAATGATTCATTGTAGGGTAGAAAATCTCTCTGCGGATTGCACCTATCCACTTTCGGTTAAGAGAATCGTTACTCAGAGGAAACTTGAAGCATAAAGAGTCACATGACAAGTACAATAATTTGTCTTCTATAACATAATATGGAGAAAAAATCGTCTTGGAAATGAAGGATTAACTAATCAGTGAAATATAACATTCCGTCCTACTTTATCTTTACATCCGTGTGCATTACTGCAATTAAAAGCAGCGCACGAAAGAACTGTGCTTATTCAGCACTGTGTTCAGCTCTAACAAACAAATGGCCGCCCGCCGGCTGTTCAATTTGGGAGCATAACACTAGCGCCAGGGAGCGGTCTATTGGTTATTTAGAAAGTCTATGTTTTAGCCTAGATCATATATACTAAAGATAGCTCTTTTATATAGGCTTTAGGGTTTGCAGTCGAGGCCGGCTTGATTTAGTTCAATAATCGTCAACAGATGGCACAATGACCAACACCATCACGAGACACGAACTCTAAATCGATTATTTCTTGCTTACGAGATAATCTCGGTATGTACTGTCGACAACTGATGACCATGGATAAATATTATTGGCCTATATCACACGAGACGATAAAAGTCACCCTCGGCTCTCTTTTTGCGCATGCGCCATCGGTGTAATATTTCCGCTTCCGGTGTGATGCTGGGCCTCGTTGTAAGCATAAAAATTGTTTTATTCACCGCATTCTAGATTCACCCACAGTCTAATACATACAGTCACGAAACTTCAACACTTTTTCTGCCAAAATTCGCGACACTAGCGCCCAAGCGGCAGGCAAGGCACTGGTCATAGTCTCGTTCAGCCAGCATATGCTTTAAAGGGATGAGAGATATTATAATAACGTTTTAATCATGCATCGGAATAAAGGCAATGTGTGCAATGACGAAAATTGCAGTAACAAGTTTAAATCTCCGAATTTGTCGTTCTTCAGATTCCCTGAAGACCAAGAGAAAATCATTACTCAGTCGTAACCAATAATCCACGTTGAAGGTAGCCTACGTATTGTATTCTATAAAACATTTATTAGTTATGTTACCTATTTGTATGTCAGGAAGGAGAGTTTAAATAAAACCAAAGTAAATACCTGTTACAGTATATTAATTTTTTGCAGAAATCATATGTGTAAATGTGTAACCATTCCGATTTTGGATAATGTATCTTAAGTTTTTAATGCAAGTAATTCCATAATTTTTGTATTCGTCTTTTTTTTCTTTATATTTTTCAAAAGTTGAACGTTATATTGCATTCAAGTAGGGATCATGATGTTAATTTTTCAAGAATTCATGGATTATTGTAATCCTTTTGCAAAATATTCACTTCTTGAATAAATCCAGACTGTGTCGATAAATTTCTGATGTGTTGGTGTAGATTCATGTGGCAGACGTATTAAGTTCTCAATAGCCTTTTTAAATTTAATATAAAAAGCAATCTTTTCTGTAACAATTTGCATGACTGTTATTGGTGTTGATTTTATATTCCCAGTGATTATTTGAGCCGTTCAGAGCAGAAGTGGTGTAAGTCAAAATTAGGTAATGAGGTTTAAAGTAAATATTCTGTAAAATACAGCGCAAAGTAGCAATTAATATATCCTTCGTGCTATTCACTGACTACTAATAGTTTAAATAAATTCAATATTAACTGCTATTTTGCGCTGTATTATAAAGAACGTTTACTTTAACCCTCATTACTCATTTTGACTTACACCACTTCTGCTCTGAAAATAAAATTAGGCCTAGATTTTCTGAGTTAATTGAAGTCACAATTTTTTCAACAAAATTGTGTGTTCATTTATTTGTTCTCACCTACGTCATATTAACAATAAGGACATGTAAATTACGTATTATATAAGTAGGATAAGTTAAAATTAAGCTTATGTGTGAAAACTGGAAATGTAATGTAAAATGCGGTAAACTTGCCATAAACATTTAAACCATAATATCAGCACTATTTGCCACTCAAAATAATAAAGGAAATACCGGTTCTTAAGAAATGAAAAATAATGAACTTCATAAATCAATGTCTGTCATATTAAGGTTTAAATCTTCCCCTTTTTATTTTCAAGTTTACCTCAGCGGCCGAGTTTGCCCCAATTTGCGGTATGGAAAATAGTTACTTTCTCAGGAAATAGGGAGAGGAATTCACCACGCAATGTACCCTACGAGATATGCCCTTCAATTTTGAAGCTATTAATTTTGACTCTTCTCACAGGAAATATAGAGTTCCAATGATTCATAAATATATTTAGGGATGAATTTAATTAACCATCCACGTACGAACAATTATATTATTTCAAACCATGATACGTGAACAGGACCATGATTCAGTTGTAAGGAGCAGAAAGAATTACGTTTATTCCCAGCTTCTGAAACTTGTAGATTAACTGCGTGTGAAATTCATCTAGGATTCTAAAGTAAAATTAATAAGAATCATATACACTTATACTGTATAGCATAAAAATATAAAACAAATTACGCAAAACCCGTTTTCTGATATGTTATCATGTGTCGTGTGCTCACTTTTAACTTGCCTGCCGCTAGAGGGCTACTGTCGCGCCAGCTGTCAAATGTTGGCATATTTTATACGTATGAGTTGAGTGACTGTAAGTATTAAACTGTGATTCACCTTCGTCACGATCATATATTATAAACATTTCGGTGATACAAGTTACGTAATTATAATAATAGTGCATTGATAGATTTCACAATTATTACTCCAGATCCTGTTATCCAAGTCAAACGTTATTTTCGTATAATTGTATTCCAGAATATTTCCTCATAAGTCTTGATAGGCTATATGTATTAAGAGTTAATTTCTGGTGGTAGTATTGATATTAAACTTGGCTAACACAATATTCCATCTACAACTTCAGAGGGGCGGCAAGAACTAGCGCTGAGGTAGTTCTGTATATTTCAACTGTAAACCAAATTACGAATCTCGTGATATGCAAATAAATATCACCAAACGTAGGTGCCAACTTCAGAGGGGCTGCAAGACACTTTGTGTCCCAATTTATAAAACCAGGGGCGTCACATCCAGTAAAATTAAGAGTGATCTCAGCCTTGTTAACAATTCGAAGAGATATTCCTATGTAAATAAAGCGGCGAAACTAGCGCTGAAGTAGTTCTGGTGATTTCGGAAGTGAAAATTGTTGAATTTATAAGGGTTTCTTTTTATGTAGATACAGTTGATCGTATATGCATCATAGACAAATATATGCATGGCGTAACAAAACCCTAAACTAACCAAATCTAACCTGTCACAGATTCGTATATGCAACATGTATATAAGCGGGGAACTACTTCAGCACTAGTTTAGCCAAAAATTGAATTAATTTGTTTGAAAGATGAAGTAGGTTATAGGCCAAAGATTATTATTTGAACTCTATAGAGAGTAGTGGTTTGGTTCGACTGGAACATCTCGGAAAAAAGAAGATATATATATTTTTTTATTATTACCGGTATAGACCTATATTCATTATTATTTATTATTCCACAGTTGAGTAACAAAATGGACAAGGAACCATCCAAAAGAACAAATCGAGACACCCTTAGAACAATAGCATTTTAAATAACGTGGTAAATTAGAAAACATACCACTAACTTTATGAGTTCCTGTAGGCCCTAAATGTTTTTATCCATCTAAATCACTGATAGAGGAAGTCAGCTGTCGAACATGTTAGTAAAGCAATTCACAGTGCCGCTATCTTTCCTGAATTTGAGATCGGTGAATCTTCACACATGCAACAGAGTGACTCCACTTCTCTATCCATGATCCACATTTTTGTAGTTCAGTTCAAATCTATGAACTATTGGGATCGAACAGTAATGGTCCTAAGTCTTACCAAGCGGAAATAACACAGAGCTAACAGTTAATTAACAGTGTATGGTAATTATGTAGTAATAATCGGCCAGGCCTCCATATTCCCGCAATAGAGGTCCAGGGCACCTTCGTTGTCATATGTATTTTCTTTTATTAAATTTCGTTTGTATATGATTAACTTGTCATCCAGTATCCACTTTACACCCTGGATCTCTGTTGTAGTAAGATGATGGCCTGGCCGATATGACCTGTCGATGGTTTGTTTCTACACAATTATTAATATATATATGTATATACTTGGTAATGTATCTATCCTGGATCTCTATTACGGGAAGAGTAGTGGTTTGGTTCGACTGGAACATCTCGGAAAAAAGAAGATATATATATTTTTTTATTATTACCGGTATAGACCTATATTCATTATTATTTATTATTCCACAGTTGAGTAACAAAATGGACAAGGAACCATCCAAAAGAACAAATCGAGACACCCTTAGAACAATAGCATTTTAAATAACGTGGTAAATTAGAAAACATACCACTAACTTTATGAGTTCCTGTAGGCCCTAAATGTTTTTATCCATCTAAATCACTGATAGAGGAAGTCAGCTGTCGAACATGTTAGTAAAGCAATTCACAGTGCCGCTATCTTTCCTGAATTTGAGATCGGTGAATCTTCACACATGCAACAGAGTGACTCCACTTCTCTATCCATGATCCACATTTTTGTAGTTCAGTTCAAATCTATGAACTATTGGGATCGAACAGTAATGGTCCTAAGTCTTACCAAGCGGAAATAACACAGAGCTAACAGTTAATTAACAGTGTATGGTAATTATGTAGTAATAATCGGCCAGGCCTCCATATTCCCGCAATAGAGGTCCAGGGCACCTTCGTTGTCATATGTATTTTCTTTTATTAAATTTCGTTTGTATATGATTAACTTGTCATCCAGTATCCACTTTACACCCTGGATCTCTGTTGTAGTAAGATGATGGCCTGGCCGATATGACCTGTCGATGGTTTGTTTCTACACAATTATTAATATATATATGTATATACTTGGTAATGTATCTATCCTGGATCTCTATTACGGGAAGATGGCCTGGCTGATGATTACTACTTAATTACCCAAAATTTAAAACTAACCATTATCAACACTCGTTTTTAGGTTGCTTTTTTTTTTGTTATGATCGTCGTCGTAGGTGTGTGCTCGTTAATTGATTAGCAACGGCTATATAACTACTGATAATGGATAAATGCTTAATAAAGAAAATTGTCCCCACTGAAAGTGCAGTGAACGGGAATACAATGATAAATTGGGTTATATTAATGATAGTGAAACTAATGGCTCATCGTCGGGTGGCGATCAAAACCTTGTAATTCCAAAACTGGAAATTTTACAAGAGAAAGATATAATATTACTGATACGATATCATGTTCACGTGCTCTATTTTATGTACATGTCTTAAATGTCTGTTTAAATTCGACTGTTTACTAAATATGGTACTGCAATGTTTGCATACCACAGGCATTATTACAGAAGTTTGAAAACTAATCCATCAATCTCGAATGAAAGTAAAAGAAATCCAGTTCACAATTACTGCGGTAAATAAAACATTTTTATGCTTACAACGGGGCTCAGCGTCACACCGGAAGCGGAATTTCTTCACCGATAGCGCATGCGCAATAAAGGGAGCCGAGGGTGACTTTTATCGTCTCGTCTATATCACTACCATCGTGATCTAGACCAGGCCGTAATGCAGGTTGTGTGACGTCACTCGATGAGTCGGGCTTTTCTATTTGAGTATACGGAGCTGAGTGAAATATTTTACTTTATAGCGTGTCGGCGCTCAATTTTATTTAGTGTATTGTGTGTATAAGACCCCTTCACACTTCTTATTGCATAATATGTTTCAGAAATAATTACAAAACTGTGTTATTTTAATGTGAACGGAGTTTTACATGTTAACATAACCTGGCTGCATCAACATTTTAAGTTTGGAATGGAAGCTATTTTGAGATTTAATAAAGAAGAATTATTTATATTGTGATTTTAATTTAGCACATCTACCTTCCTTACTTGTAGGTACAAAATTTACCACAGTCCCTCCTATGAAATTAGTGTATGTACAATTTTGTGTTAATCTGGTAGATTAGGTAAATACAATTCATTACAACCC
Organism: Periplaneta americana; assembly: GCF_040183065.1. NCBI lineage: Eukaryota > Metazoa > Arthropoda > Insecta > Blattodea > Blattidae > Periplaneta > Periplaneta americana. Next base: position 14,435,555 of record NC_091128.1, on the reverse strand, counting down.
AGTATAATAGGGAACAAATAAATAATACAATTAAATTTTTATTCAATGTAATATGTGCATAAGTTCCATTTATGTGTTGCATAATGTGGCAGGAATAATAAATAAAACTGTGTTATTTTTATGTGAAGAGAATTTACCATGTTAATATAACCTATCTGCGTCAACATTTTAGGCTAAAGTTGAGAACGAAAACTGTTTTGAGATTTAATAAAGAAGAATATATTTTTAGGATGAACTTCAGAACACGGTTACCGTCCTTATAGGTAGAAAATTCACCACAGTCCCTCCTATGAAATGTACATACGTTATATTACTTTGTAGCGCTGAGGTATAGTTCCGGTAACTTCTGAATTGAAAACAATTGAATTTATTTTTTGTGGAGATGCATTTGATCCTATAAGCAAGGCATATTAAAATCCTGAACGAACCGAACTAATTTGTATATGCAAGATGTATGAATACGAAGGGAACTACCTCAGCGCTAGTTTAGCCCTAGTAACATATTAAACTAATCAGACTTCAGACTGGAGTACCGTCTGAAACGAATAAATACAATTGAAGTGTAGACAAATTGCATTTATAAGTTATACGTAGCGTTATGCTTAATTATAATGCATAATTGCGAATATGGAAATAAGGCAAATACTGATAGAATAAACATAACCTATAACTTCAACACATTAAAATAGGCCTATGCGTGCGATGCAACTGAAAATTGTTGAAACGTGCATAAATGAATGTGCAAGAATTTCGTAATGAAGCATGAGTGCTTTATTTCAACTAATTACAATTCTAGATACTGTAACAGTAATGAAAACTATAGGGTATAATTTTTCGTAATATACTATATGTATCTCGTTTTTAGTTCAAATTGTGTATATTATCAAACGTCGTATTATTTACTCGTATAATGTAGGTTATTCACAAATAAAAAGGGCGCAATAATTTAAATTTAATAAGACAAATACGGTAAACTAGCAATAATGGATTAGACAAGAGTAACATCGGTAACGCTGCACTTAGGCCTAATCACAACTTACTTCACATGCCAGTCAATGTTTCACTTTCACGTATATATTATTACACATATTTAGCCTACTGTTTATAAGACCAAAATTTCACTTAACCACATAAGGACGCAATATTTAATCGAAATAAAGGCAGGTATTACACATACGAACTTTGCCTGCAACAACGTAATTTTCACACCAAAAATAATATTATACCTTAAATTGCAAGTAAATTGTGTCTCAAGTGTCTCACAATCACTGTTTAAAATTTTACTGACGCAATTACAATGCATTTCAGAGAAATATATGTTATTCTTCATGCACTGCAACTAATTCATATGGTTGAAAGACCGCCTTTCGCGATCAGCTGTTAAGCGAGTCACGTGGTCTGCCTTACGGCCTGTATTAGATCACGATGGCAGTGCCTATATGACCTAGGCAAGTTCGGAACGAGGGAGTTCTAATTATAGTTGTCACGTGGGCGAAGGGGAGAGATAAGATAAAGTACGCCTTTGTATTGAATAGAATACAATGCAGAGTCTCGCGCAAAGCCAATCTACCTAGAATTTTTAGACCATGTTATAAAGTTATCGGTGGGCTAAATTATGATTCGTTATCTCTTCTGTTTTTATATATTTGTCGTGAATATTATTTATATTATCAACTGAGTGTATAACATAATTTATCCGTTAATTGATATTTCACTAATGATAAATCCAAAGAACAATGGGAAATAAGGGACTAAACACTGAAAAATAAATAAAATAAGAGAATTTGACGTTCATAATTATAATGTTGTCGGAGTTTTGTTATACTTTACTTTGAATTTTTTTTTAATTTGCACCACAAAAACTTATGAAAATTAATGTTAACATTACCTATTTAGTTATGATAGTAGTATATTGGAAAATTTGTGCATATAGCCTGATTACAATATATAAGTAATCCTATCCTAACCTAACCAATGGTAGTCTTGTTTATTTCAGATATGTTCGTATAATTATACAAAAACAAGAATAATCTAGTTTGCAGCCTGTGATATTGTCTCGTTTACAGTATTATATAATATACATATTACGATATTTACTAGGTACTTTAACAATATATAGTTAATAATATTATAAAATATACAGGCCTAATCCATTACCAAGAAATAGCCCTTCCCTCACATGTTCAATACTGTTTACCTCAAAAGGCCTTCAAACCTTAAAAACTATTAGAAACTGGATTAAAATAGTCATGTTGATGTAGGCCTACAACATTACATTTTTTGTCACTACTCCTGATCCCATTCTAACAGTTTCAGGTTTTGTAATTTGTAACAATACTAACAATACTGATGGGTCATTCCATAGTCACACACATAACATTTTCGAAGTAACTATGATCTTCACAGGATACTTAATCAAATACTTAGGAGTTCATGAAAGATACATCACTGTTTTTTAACGTAAGCATTCCAAAATATAAACAGAAAATCATAATGAAAAGGAATAATTAATAATGTAAAAAATATTAAATATTATATGGTGTGACACATGAACATTTTCTTCCCACTTAATTTATTACCAAAATGGAAAATGTTCATATTATTGTGCCAAATGTCATAAATGCATTTAGTTGTTTTTGAAACAATTAAGACATTTGTGAAGTACATGTAACTACTAAATCGCATACTTTAATAAAAATAACAGTGCCATTAACAAATAAAATATTACAAATTATATTGTGACACACGAACATTTCTGTCAAGTTGATTACTAATCTTTTCAAATGCATATAGAGATTTACCGTATACACTGTGCCTACAGTTCTTATTATACAAAGCAACACTTGATTACACTAAAGTGTCCACACCTGTGGAGTAACGGTCAGCGCGTCTGACTGCGAAACCAGGTGGCCCGGGTTCGAATCCCGGTCGGGGCAAGTTACCTGGTTGAGGTTTTTTCCGGGGTTTTCCCTCATCCCAATACGAGCAAATGCTGGGTAACTTTCGGTGCTGGACCCCGGACTCATTTCACCGGCATTATCACCTTCATATCATTCAGACGCTAAATAATTTAGATGTTGATACAGCGTCGTAAAATAACCCAATAAAAAAATTACACTAAAGTACACTTTCAGATTTAAAATATCCACGGTTGTTTACAACTATATGTGGTGATATCTCCTGTGTAATGTCACGTAACAAATACATCAATATAGGCTATCCACTTTTTCTGCCATTTGTAGTACTTCTCTTTTTTTAACAACACAGACGCTTTAAATTCTTCGCCACTACAAGCTTTTGTAACTTCCTCTGCTTATCTGACGTCTTTTTTTAAATTGATTATTTAACGATGTTGTATCAACTACTAGGTTATTTAGCCTCGATGGAATTGATGATAGTGAAATGATATTTGGCGAGATGAGGTTGAGGATTCTCCATAGATTACATGACATTCGCCTTACAATTGGGGAAAACCTCGGAAAAAACCTCAACCAGATAACTTGCCCCAATCAGGATTTGAACCCGGGCCCACTCATTTCACGGTCAGATGTGCCTACCATTACTCCACAGCAGTGGACCGAACATGGGTTATGTACATTAATTCTTTTGACTTTCGGTTAGCTTTCTTAAGAATACGCATAAAGAAATGTAGTGTTTTCCAGGCTATCCTTATAATATTAGTGACTTATTTCAACCAGTTTGTTACTAAAATATATACAGTACGTAAGTGTTTACTTGTGACACTGGTGATCCATTTAATTGGTATATGAGACGAATTTAATTTTGTGTTTTACAGAAGGATACATATTGATTTACTTTTGCTCACATTGATTTTAATTTTATTTGTTGTAGTCCAGTTTTCAATAATGTCAAGCTAGTTTTGCAAGGCGGTGATATAAGATTTATCACTAATTTTTTCTGTATATTATACAGTCATCCACGAATAACCTTGCTTGAGAAGTGACATTTCTATTCAAATCCTACAATAATTTCCAGTAAATATTTTGCACCGAGAAGCTATTATACATTTAATTTTACTTCTGAGACCAGTGAAATATATGCCAATTTTATTAGAAAGGTGCATGTATAATTATCCAATAGCATGATATTATCTGCAACAAAAACTAAAGGGCATGAAAGAAAAGAAGAAAACATTAATGCTGTGGTTCTTAGAGTTCCATTAGAGTTACACGTTCATTGTCCACTGAAAGTTGTATTTCTCTATTGAAGTGTAAAAGAGAAACTCTCATAAATTATGTCAGAAACAAAGAAAGGCACCACCCAAATATGTGGGATAATTAATTTAATAATGTTATTACTGGGACTTGAAAAAAGCAATCATATGTAATGGGTGGGGAAAAAAATACTTTTTAATCGCGCTTCTATAGTTCGACAATGCTGACTATTCAGAGTTTTGCCTGACAGGTGAGCTACCATAAATTCCTTGAAGTCCTAGTTATTACTGAAGCCAAATGTGTGTCTCTTGTCAAGAGTCCATTTTATTTATACTTGTTAAGACATCATTCATAGACTAGTTACCGCTTTCAGTTTTGATACTACATACACTGAAATTAATCTATTATTATTCGTCCTATTTATACATTTATATTGAATGATTCGGTCTACCTTCATAACACATCTCATCAACAATACTCGATAAGAGTTGAATTAGCTTCCATGCTGCGTTGTATTTATTTTGTCATGTTCCTATAGCAGGAATATTAAATAGGAATTCCTTAAAACAGATTTATATTCACTCCTATGCCTTTATATAGAATATCAGTACATATACTGTATTTCTTAAGATTTGGTTACTTTATAAACAGTATGTTAGTGCAAGAACTCTTTTTTTCATATTTAATAATTCTGGCATGTGTCAATAAATATGCTTGAGACCTCTGTCTCTCTGAATTACTCTTTACTAACTGGAAACATATTCCAAATTTATATTTTAAAAAAGTATTAAAATATCCTCACAATTTAGAGCATAACAATTCCCGAAATAATCATCCTACATTAAATTATTAAGATAAAAATGATTCAATCTATCGCTTGTAACAATACCTTTATGGTCCTAATAAATTAAGAAATAATTTACATCCAACAGATTTATTTTAAAATGGCCTGCAGTTATTATTTTGAATTTTATTGTACCTTAATAAATTGAGTTAAGGTACAATAAAATTTCAAGTTTCAAACAAAGTAATTCCATCTTTCCAACAGGGGGACAATAAATACTTAAAGTAATGCTAAACTCGAAAAACTTATTGATGCAACTTAATTTCATATTCTATACCACTAACACTAAAAAAAAAAAAAGTGTCCTATTGTTCATACTGATTCAAGATGAATAGTTTCTTAGTGTTTGTCCATTCCACTTTTTTTATTGTCCTTCCCATTTCTATTTCTCTCATTTTTAGTAGGTACTTCACATGTAGTATATATTTTATTTTAATACATATAATGACCATGAAGATATTTGGATATGTCTTACAAAATTCTTGCTGAAGACCATTGTGGTAATATTCTGCCGCATCTGTAGTTTGTACATTTCGAAATTTTCGTGCTTCAGCCCAGAATTCAGGCGGGGGGAGGGGAGGTTGATGTGCCAATGTAGTTTTCCAGAATATAATAATATTCAAAACATTCTCTAATAGGAGGGGCCTCTGATATTAGCTCTGCAAAAAATCTGATATCGGTACTTCTGTTGCTGGTAAATAAGAAAGAACGAAATGTAAACATTTTTAACCACTTTCGAATTTCAGGTGCTTTGTGTCTCAGCTGCTGATTTGATATACTGTTTGTTTCCTTTAATTTTCCAGAGCAAAAACTGTCCTAAGCGAAATTTACACTCTGTAATTTTAACACTGGGAACATTTATTTTGGCAGCATTGTGTGATGCTATTTCATAATATAACAAGAGCTTTGAAATGATTAACTGCTAACTACTTACCTGGGTAAAGCGGTTCCTGTGATTTCTGAAGTGAAAACCGTTCAATTTATAAGGAATTTTTTTGTGGAGATGCATTTGAGTGTATATGCGAGGTGTAAAAGTGCCTAAACTAACTGACCCCAGTGCTGTCATGGAGGCCACACGAGGCCATATATCGTATGGAATCTACAATTTTTTTTAATTAATCGTATGGGGAAATGAAAATTTTGTCTGTAAGGAGCCATACGGCATATGGGTGCCTAAGTTTTGTACGTGGAGATCTATACAGATCTTAGATCATCTCTTCCTGTTTTTACTGTACCTACCGCCTATTTTGTTTGATGTTCATAAACAAAAATTATCCACCTCTTCAGCACTGGAATCCAGAATCATATAAAATAATGGTTGAAAAACAAGAAGTGCTGCAAATATACACTCCAAGATTCATCGAGACAAGTGTGCATCTATGGTGGTGCTACATGGTGTATTCTTTATATCAAACTTGTACAATTAAATTGTAAAGCAAAACAATTTCTTTACTTCTTCTTTAATATTAAAAAAATAATTAAATGACAATTGGAGAAATAGAGAGAGGAGAGTAAAATATATTTCAAGGGATAAAACAAGGGGTGGGGTGTATGGCCAAGAAAAAAATTACCATGACAGCACTGACCAAACCTAACCTGTTACAGACTCATGTATGTAAGGTGAATAAGCTGAGTATGAAGGAAACTACCTCAGCGCTAATTTAACTCTTATAGATGAACTATATAAAGAACTTCAAGTGTCAATATTGTCTCAAAGGTTTCTGTGTAACAAACTTCATTTAGAAATGCCCATCTGCGATTATGTTAACTGTAGAAGAAGGAAGAAATATTGCCGTCATATGAAGTTACTCAAATTTCCAATTAAGGACAAGGAAAGGCTACAAAAGTTATTTTTGATTTCACCCTTATAAATTGAACGATTTTCACTTCAGAAATCACCGTAACTACCTCAGCACTAGGTTCAGTAATTTAAGGACCAGTATAAAGTAAATCTGATTAAAGTGAGAAAGAAATTCGTAAGGGAGGCGGTCAGGAGGGATTGAGGTTGTCTACTAATTCGTTGCAAACAACTATTATAGGCTATTTCATTTGACTAACGATGATTTGTAGAGAGCAAAATACCTACAGTAGGGTAAAGAATCTAAATCAGTACGTTTGAGAACGGATATAAAAGTGTCAGGAAAATAACAGAATTACCGTATATTGCAATTAACTCTGCATTGGCAGAGAAACCGCACAGGGTATCGTAAATCTGCTGAAAATTAGAAAAATGTGTAAAAAAAAATGCATTCAGAGCGAATTTTCCAGCCTGATAATATCTCGCCCACGTTATGGACATAATTCAATATCGTAAGACTGATATAAAACGAATACTAGAACAATTTGTTAACCAAAGACTATGTTCAGTAGTTATTTAACAACATACAGAGCAAATAAAAACGCAAACGCATATTCTAGCAATAGTTCAGATGAAAAGAAAATGATTAGTACGACCGCTTATTCGTAAAAAGAACACTGCCAGCTGTGTAGCCTACATGAAGCAATATATCAGGTCTACGTTATGAACACGTTGAATTTAATGTGGGCGAGAAACGTACAGTTATTATTTATCTGCTTCCATATCGCATCATATAATACACCTGTAAAATGAAAACATATAGGCCTAGAAAAGAGGAAACATGTTTGGGGGGAGGGAGTTGTAATTCTTCCCCTTTCGGATAAATTTCAGAAGAGGGATACCTGCTTTTCCTTCATATTCAAAAATTGTAATCTTGTTCACACAAAATAAATTAGTGCCTTTTCGTGAGCATCATGATGTGCATTCAACAAACGCAGGCAAATCTGCTCTTTTTAGTATTTTGTGATAATTGTTGCTAGGGAGGTATTGTATACTGAAAATTAAAAACAATTAGATTTCGTACATCAAATGATGACAGATTATATATTGAACGCAAACAACATTATATCAGCCATGTACCAAAATGTCATCTATGTGTGTTGATGAATTTGGGTAAAACAAGCTTCTGTATACTACAATTTAGCGATATATCAAAGTCTTATTGTAACATAACCTCACATTACAATGAGAAAGAAATTTGGAGGTGGCATGACGTAAAAAAGTCATCCCACAGTCGTATTACTCTATGTACTGTTCAGGTACTCTGCCATCTAGTGTTTGTTATTGCAAGCTCATTTCTCGACACTAGCGACGCATAGCGTCCGTTATTTTCCAGTTGCGTCTAAATTTAATATAAGCTTGAGCAATCTGTTTTATATATGATCTAGGGTTTTAGTTATGATTTTAGCTGGGAAGGAGAAGTGTGGAGTATCTTGCATTTACATTCTTTGCCGATCAACAATGGCGGAGCCAATGGAAACGTTTCATTAACGCGGGCGCCAAATGGAAATCAACTGATTCACAACAGACATAATGGCGAAACGTGTTTCTAACTTTTCCAAGGAAGAAAGACCGTGTTGTCAGATATAATAAGAAATTATGATGTTGTAGAAAATAAATCCTACAATAGTGAAACTCTGGAGAAGAAGAAGGCGGCGTGGAGGAAAATAACAGCTGTTTTTAAGAGCAGTTTTCCTCAGAACCCGCCACGTGATACAAATACGTTAATGGGTAAGTTAAAAGTAATTTTGCTATTTTATTCACAAAAATAACAGTTACACCTTTCAATGTGAAATATTGAAACATGAGAAATAAGCTTTAAACGCGAAAAATTAACAGTTAAGTGAACATGTGTGTGCTAAATTACGTCCGGTATATTCACAGGCCTATGGCGTAGATTAAAGCTGCAAGCCAAATGCAGCTTGGACAAAAAAAGAAAGATCAACAAAGGAACAGGAGGTGGACCTCCAGGAAGCCCGATTACGACTATAGAGGAAAACGTAATAACGGTATTGGGTGATTCCGCCGAACCACTAGAAAACCCCTACGACGATGAGGGAGGATATGCTGAAGAGATACCGGTACGTGAAATGTATACTATAAACAATCCTATATTCTTGGTGTCTTATGAGAGTAAAAAAATATATATGGCATGATGTGCGTTTTATTTGTTCCCTGTGAAAACAGATTCCTATGGAAGAAACCCTGACATTGGATGTTCCCGTGCTCTGTTTACCCGAACTGAACGACACCGCAGGCGTGAATCCTTCACCTCAAACTCCACGGTAAGCAAGAATCAGCAGTAGTGAATTGTGTTGTGTCTACTGGATGCATAGTACAGTATTTCATAACAGGAAAAATTAATCGTTTTTTTCTCTGTACTTAGTCCATTTTTTTGTGATTTTCCAGAGTAAAGTCCAATAAAAGGAGGAGCCAGGAAGTGGACGAGGCAGATGAGATGATGAGAGAAATTCACGCTAAACAGCTGCAGGTGTTAGAATTACAAGAAAGGAAGGCATTATTGGAAATTTATTTAGTTGAAAAAGAAATTTTAAAGAAAGGGTATGAACTTCCTGAATGGCACACACAGAATTAGTCAACCACATGTTAAAGTGTCTCATAAATATGTATGAGTATGTTATTATAAATATTCAATAAATTGCTGTGTTTTTTTTTTTAGTTGTGAGTAGCCATGTAATTCTATCTTGTGAAATGGTTATCGATTATCAGCTGACGCCATCTGTTCCCTGTCATGTCATATGCTGGTGGACCAACTGGTACGTCATCATTTGGTATCTCTCCTTCAAGGTCAAGTTCACCGTGCTGCACATCCAGGTTATGTAGCACAGCAGTCGCAACGATGATTTTCAGAATTTTCTGTAGCTTTGTTCGCAAACCAAATGCAAGGCAGGGAAATCTCTTTTTCCATACACCAAAAGTTCTTCCCACTACGTTCCTGGCCAATACATGAGCTCGATTATAACGCCGGTCAGCTGCATTTCTTGGGTTCAGAATCGGCGTAAGTAAATATTTCTTGCATGCATAACCAGAATCCCGTAAAAGATGTCCTCTAATAGCTCCTCTTTCCAAGCGGTCATAGATAGTGGAATTCCGAAATATTCTACTATCATGCGTTGAGCCAGACCAGCGAGCAACAATGCTCCTGATTTTCATCTTTGCGTCACATATCACCTGCAATCAAATGAAAATGCTTCTATATCATATTGTCTCTAATGTCTATGTACGGAAATTGATATTTTTGGTAGTAATATTGTCACTAGGATGAGTGGTGAGGCAACAAATTACTTTTTAGGAACACTTGTCGTTACTTACTTGGCAGTTAATGGAATAGAATCCCTTCCGGTTTATGTACACAACAGCTCTCTCACGATTTGGACAGGTAATTCTAATATGAGTGCAATCAATGGCACCTATTATTCCCGGGAAATTATCTCTAGAAAGAACGAAATAAATAATATAATCACGTTCTTAACGAATATAGATTAATAATAATGAAATGAGTTATAGTATACCTGGAAAGGACAGCGAAAACATTCTTAATGAAAGGGAGTTCGTCATCGTCAGGGAAATTGATTACTCTTACCTCAAACTGTTGATAGCAGTCAGAACACGATCAATTGTCCTGCACACGGTCGATGCACTGACATTCACAGTATCACCATTCACAGCATAAAATGCACCGGTTGCCAAGAACCGTAACGTCAAAAGAAGCTGCAGTGTTATAGGTAATGGACAACATCTCGTGTCATGCTCAAGTAAATGTCCGATATCGCGCAGTAGGTCCCTTGCAGTTTCCTTTGAAAAACGAAAGCTTGCTTTAAATTTTGCGTCTCCATATGTCTCAAAAGGATTACTACGATCAAGCAAAAGATTGCGACGTAGAGGAGGCCGTCGAAGTAGAAATCGTCTCAACACACCAATATAATTAACGTGCTCCATTGAATTTACACTGATACACTCGTTCCTTGTGTGAGATTGAGGTTAAACAGTGTTCTAGACGGTGTTTAAACATAGACTGCTAAACATCGGTTTTAGACATCGTCTTCGCAACGTGGCAGCCATACTTAGGCATTGTTTAACCTTAAACATTGTCTAAATATTGTTTCTGCAATTGACCCTTAATGTTTTAATCTAATTTCATTTCATAATTACCTCTACTGAACTTCTTGATAACCTGAAATGCGATTTGAAATCAAAATCGCTATACTGTGATATTATGGAAAAATAATTACCGGTATGTATTTTTACATGTTTCTCGCGGATTGCAGATAATAGATCAATATCGCTATCACTGTCGCTAGAAACAATGGAATCTGAAGATTCGTGCGTAAGTTTATTTACTAAAATGTTACAAGCGGCGAGCTCCATATTCAATCAACTCATTTGGCTGTACTGCACATTTAGGTTAGTGGAAGGTATCCATCGCTTTCATCAGTCTCCAGAGAATGATGGAGCCAATGGTTCAGCGAGGCATACAGCGCTGGAAATAGGAATGAGCTGATGGATTTCAGCATTGAGTTACAGAACGTTCTGATGAATTGTCGATGGATGCGTACGAGCGTGTGCCGAGTTCAAGAACACGCATTATGACTAGCTGGTAATTAAGGCATATGATATGTATAAATAATGTAAGATACGTATATAATATTAAAACTAGTATGAAAAATAAAACATGAATTTCAGGTTGGTGTTAATTACTGTGTAAATTGATACTTCATGTTTGAGGTTAGTTCAACATGCGTAGTACTAGTGTGAATAGGCCTATTAATTTGAGATTTTCTGATATTTTTAATAGTTAACGATGGAAGATGGTAATATCGGTGGTGCTGCAAGTTTCTGTCCTTGAGGAGCAGTTGGATGTCATCATATGGCAGCGCTGCTTATACACGCACATCACAATGTGTCGGTGACTGACTAGTGCAGATGGAGTGTGAGAAAGCAGAAGGAAGATAGCGAAATTAAGACTATTGAACAATTGTTCCCAGCAGAAAAGGAATACAATCTTTTGAATAAGAAGCCTGCAGTGGACATAAAAGATAGGCCTAGTGTTTTCTTCATTGAAGGATCATCATACAGTTGGGTTTACTTGGTTATTAGGTTTAGAACATTGTGTATCTGGAACCATTTCTAGCACCATGTATGGAAAAATTTATCTTTTCTGAGAACTACAATAGTGCAAAAGATAAAGGGGCTTCCTTAAAGCAGCAATTACTCTGCTGATGAGACTAAGGGGCAGACAGTAAACACTAGATGGACAGAACTCAAAGAAAGTGTAGATTTACTGCAAGTAACTTTGTATCTTACTCAAATCCTGTCAGAAGGATAGATTTCCCCCATTCGTCTTTAAAAAAACTTGTTGGTTATGATATGTCAAGTGTAAAAGCTGTGTAGTGAGGAAAACAGCATGAAGCAGTAGCTATGTTAGAAGTCTCAGGGTTATTAAAGTCACAGATTCAAGCAACAGGTTTATGGCTTCATTCAACAGGCGTACTAGGAGCAAGTCTTGATGGACTTCATGATATTCAGGGGAAAACATGTACACCTGAAATAAAATGCCCCTATAAATACAAAAACACAACATTGACTCAGGCACTGAAAGGGGTAAATGATTATATAATGTTTGTGGATGATGATGATTTTTTTTTAAATATGGGCCATTATTACTGTCACCAAATCCAAGGTCAGTTGCATATGACAGGTTGTGATATAGGATATTTGGCAGTATAGGCTCCACAGCAGTCTGTTGTGTATTTCGTTGAGAAGGACTCTTCATGGGAAAAAAAACATGCAAATATTGCAGTCATTTTTCATTCATAAATTCGTGCCATGGTTGCACGAACATAAGAAGTAATAATGTGAATAGACTTACATTAATACCCTTAACAGAAAAAAATGTGGTGAACAAATTTTCAAGTCATTGTAGTTTTCCAAATAAGGATCTGTGAAAGAAAAACCAAATTAGGAAAGAAGCTACACATTTCATTTCACTAGAAACAACACATCCAGGTGTAGACAAATATCTGGCGTCAGGTTGCCATGGCACCAAAAAATGTTTGTATGGTGCCTGAATTTTTTTTATCGAGTTCTAACTTTCCAAGATTTCAGTTTCTTTTAGGCTATGTTGTTTCGACCAATATATAATGTTCACAAAAACAGTCGTAGGAAGAAGTTTAAGTGTGTAATGTGTTTTATTAATTAATTATAATATTGTTTAATGTATTTGTAGTGAATATAGGGGCATTTTACTTCAAGTGTACATGTTTTTCCCCTCAACATCATTAAGTTCATCAGGACTTGCTCCTAGTATGCCTGATGAATGAAGCCATAAACCTGTTTCTTGAATATATGGGTAAAATGCAGTCTTAAAATTTTGAAGTTTTGTGTATATCTGTAATGTCAAACATAATTCTTAACAATACAGGTGAACTATCAAAACCAAACTGAAAACTGCTGTCAAGACGTTAACAACATGCTTAACTCCACTGTTCTATAGTGCTGGTCTTCTGTAATGTACTGTTTTACCCCTCTATTTTGACAGTCTCACACCTACGTGGCGCTCAAAAAAAATCCTTGATATCATAAAAGTGGGTTTCTATTACCAAATGTTGCAAGATGATTTTAAATGTGTTAAAATGTACAATATATGTATCTGTTGTGACAATTTATTGATTGTAGCAACTGCTATGGAGCTAAAACAGTTGTTTGATTTGTTCAGTCTAATATTTGGTTCAGAAAGATAATTATATTTCGTGTTGTAACTGTGAAATTTAGATCTATTAATATAATTGTTGAAGTTTTGCCAACACCTAATAAACAGGTTAGTATGCATAGATTTACGACAGCTAAAATTTTTTCTCTGATGAATAAAGATCTATAATGTTTATCATAAGGAAAGTCTGTATATCTTTTTTTTTGAGAATGAGAAATTTGGATACATAGCACTTACGTTACTTACTTACTGGCTTTTAAGGAACCCGGAGGTTCATTGCCGCCCTCACATAAGCCCGCCATTGGTCCCTATCCTGAGCAAGATTAATCCAGTCTCTATCATCATATACACGTCCCTCAAATCCATTTTAATATCTTCCCATCTACGTCTCGGCCTCCCAAGCAACACTCTATATCCATTTCAGGATTCGCCCATACGTGCTACATGCCCTGCCCATCTCAAACGTCTGGATTTAATGTTCCTAATTATGTCAGGTGAAGAATACAATGCGTGCATTCTCTGTTGTGTAACTTTCTCCATTCTCCTGTAACTTCATCCCTCTTAGCCTCAAATATTTTCCTAAGCACCTTATTCTCAAACACCCTTAACCTATGTTCCTTTCTCAAAGTGAGAGTCCAAGTTTCACAACCATAAAGAACAACCGGTAATATAACTGTTTTATAAATTCTAACTTTCAGATTTTTTGACAGCAGACTGGATAATAAAAGCTTCTCAACCGAATAATAACAGGCATTTCCCATATTTATTCTGTGTTTAATTTCCTCCCGAGTATCATTTATATTTGTTACTGTTGCTCTCAGGTATTTGAAATTTTTCACCTCGGATACATAGCACTGGTATACGAATGCATAAGATATTACACCATAGAGAAGTGCATAATATGAGTTTTGAAGATATGTTTGGGGATAAGAGGTTTTAAATGCCTTAATAAATTAATTAATCTGAAAGTTTAACATATAAGGTGTTACCATGTCAATTTAGTGTCCAGTATAATCCCTAATGATAAGAATCCCAACAGAGCTGTTCAGTGTGACTTCAATTCATGGCAATGCATTCCTCTGCCCTTCGGCATAAGGAATCACTCACCATTTGAATTTGTCTTAATATGTTAATAAGAAAGTCCTGATAACTATCCCCAGTTAATCTCTGTTGTAGCACGTGTGGCTCTATTAATCTGTCACTAAGAACGCCTGCCCATACGGTGATTGGGAATCGGTGCTGATGCCTTGTTTCTTCAACTGCATGGGGATTTTCATCTGCCCACACATGCTGATTATGAAAATTCACAACACCATCTCTGACGAATCCCGCTCAAATCTGCAACCAGACTTTTATCAGTATTCCTTGCGACCTATTATTATTCCATGCCAGGGGTGTCAACTACGGTATGATTATCTGGTAGTGTGCAGTATTGTAGGGCAGAGAAATGCATTGCCATAAATGGACGTCACATTGAGCACCTCCTATGAGCAAGTGTACAGAGCTCCGAAAGTATTTGTTGCAGGACTCATGTCTATTAGACATTATTTTCTTGTTTTGATGTATACTATCACCTCCTAAAATATTGGATACTTTTTTTAACATCCTGTATATTTCAGATTTTACAATGTTTCTTCAATGAAACAGACACTCTCTCTGAAAAAGTCAGAGTTAAACATTCTTTGCACTAAGTTTCAAGATAAAACATATTATGATGGAAAAGTACGAACCAATTCTAAAAAGATACAGGATATTAAAATATTAGTTAAATGTGTGAAACCGAAGGCACTGAGTTTTTTTTTTTAATTCTGAAATAGCCTGCAGGAGATACTACTGCCAGGGGAGGAGATGATAACTGATCAGTAATGGATAGAGAATATAACATAATGTATTTGAACAGCTTTTTTTTGCTAATTTTTATATATATATATATATTTTAAATAACGACTTAAACGACTTTTTATACAAGTAAACCTATTATTATCATCTAGCGGGTATTTGTTGTTAATTTTGAATACCTATAGTTTAAAAATTGAATTATTATGTTTTGTATTACTACTGGATAAACACAGCAGACTACTTCTTAACACTGTTTAATATTCTATAACCAAATTTCGGTGAATAAAAATAAAGATATATAAAATTTCAAATTGATTCTATTACTGGAAATCAATTTCCGTGCTAAAAGGCATGTCTGTTTTATATAATTATTTTTAAATGATTAAACAACTCCAAATATTTATCCATTATTGAAAACGTCGTGTCTGTTAGTACTCTACAATACTGAATGAGTGAAAAATATGTACAAAAAATCTTTTGAAGATACAACATTTTTTCCTTCTCCTGAAAACTTGTAAAAACTGACATAATGCCTTTTAGCTCTGACCGATTCTGATGATGTATATTTCACTGTATGAAATTTTATTTCATGATCACATGTTAGCGTCCCAGTTTGATATTCTGGGTAATTATGAAGTTAATATTGCTAATTTCTGTGTAATTTTTTCAGAATTTTTTGAGATGACATATTTTATGTTATTCAAGTTCAAATGTCAAATTACATGACCTTGCAAACTAAATGATTACAAATATAGTTGTGTTATATACGTATATCATTTGAAAGGTTTTTTTTCATTAGCTTTCGATTAAGGCCTTTCCCAAGTCTATAAATTAATTAGGCCTATTATTTGAGTTATACCAATAAATAGAGTCATATGCTAGAAAATCCTTTACTTTCTAAATTCTTTGAAGTCCTGTATTCCTTAAAGTATATAAGATATGAACCTAAAATTTTATATGAATATTTACTTTAACAAGATCTGCAAATATGTCAAATTTGATGAAGATCAGAGGATATAAGGTTGTGGGCTGAGTGATTTGGCATGGAATGACTCAATACAGGAAAAGTACTCTCATCTAAATCATTTATGTCATCCACCATTATAGTAACATTAAATTCATGAGGTACATCATTTACCACCTTTCACATTGAATCATTTACATAGATTTCATTTTGTGAAATTAAGATATTTCCTACTTTGTTCGATCTCATAATTAACTGAAAATAAATTTGTACTCTTAATTTTGCTTCTGTTTCATAAACCTCTCTGACAGATATGTGGTAATTCCCAGCACTCATTTGATGGTAGTTACCACGTCTGTCTTCCAGATCATCTGTTTGCACCCAACAAGTTAAAAAATAGTTCCTATGCATTATGTTGATCCAATGAAAATAAGTCAAGCAAGACAACTGTTGTGTGATAGAATGACGACTGCCTGCATACTGAAACCTGTCATTCCTTTGCTCAACCACACAGAAAAGCGAGTCTTAAATTCTGTAATATTCTGAGAATTTAGTGTATTGGTTCCTGGTACGTGTTTTTAGCTGGCTGACTCAATAGCTACTTAGGATAGGACAGTACTTAAAACCCTGAAACTTTTAACTTTTTAAGTGTTTTAATAGCCACCTGTAACATTTTAGTATTATGCACATTTTAATGATTAATGGAAAACACTGTTGAATAACCACTAACAATTTAACACGTCAGAATTTTATCATATTTCAATAAATTGTCCTCTAGGGCATGAAGGACTTTAAGAGCAGCAAAAGAAGCCTCTCCTCTGCAGCTATGCTATCACAGAAACATTTAAATCTAATAACTTGATCTGTTTGGTTCAGCCAGTTATTTCTGACATAACTCACTTTAAAATAAGTAGGCCTACACTGTCAAAAATAAAGTACAGGGGTCGCTCTGTGAGATTGCTATTGGGGCATTACAAAATAATGAAACAGTATTTCTGTTTATAGCATTGCTGAGACAATGGAAATCTATCTCCTCCAGCTTTAAAATAATACCGCTTCCAAACAAATACAAATGTTCGGCTTTTATGGTTGCAACACGCAAGATATGAGCTACATCTAAATAACTTGTGTCCAAACTTTGTGCCATAAAAACTGTGAATTGCCTTCTGCCTGACCAACTATTATATTCCCACTCTTGTAATCAAACTGGGCTTTTAAATGGATTTCATCCACGAGCAGTAAGATAATTTTATCTTCGTCTTTTAGAAATCATACTTTCTTGGGCAAATAATTTAAGAAATTTGAAGACTGTTGATCTATTATTGTATTTGTGGAAAAATTGTTGCAGACCCTACTTAATATAATTTCAAAAGGCAACAATAAACCTGAATTGCTTCTTATGTATCTGTAACAATGTAGCCTATGGATACAGATTGTACCAGTGACCAGAAAACCATTAACTTCCATGAATATCTCATGCTGACTTCTTACAATTTAACAGAGAAACTTGATCTATAAAAATAGCAAACTAATTGGCTCTTTTCCTGGCAGATCGATATACAAGCTGTTTAGCAAGTGTTGAATCAATTCCAGTTTGTCAGTAACTGCATATTCTCAATTTGTAAATCTAACACTAATTTCATTCACTATAGTGTTTAACTTACATATGTCACTGGAAGAGTTGCGTTGTCTATCCTTCTTACTTGTATATCTTTCACATGCACTATAACTAATCACTATTAATAACTACATAATATGCTACAGTATTCTGGGTAAGGAACTTCACAAATTAATAATAAGCACACAGGGGTACCTTTCGTCATAAGTATCCAATCACTGTCCAATTTCGATTTAGAAGTAAGTTCATCTGAAGAATTAAATATCATTTCCATTTGTTTATTATACACAGATAAACTCTCCTCCATTGAACCTTCAAGGCGATTGTATTGTAGACGTTCCCTACGATCAATAGGATTCTCCCAGGTTGATGATGCTTCACAAAGATATGAAGAACAGTCAGGAAGTTTTGAAGGTACAGTTTCCCTGAAAAAGGATGAGACGATTGAATATTCCTAAGTCTCAGATGTGAGACACTGCGCATGATCGGAGACCAGAGCACCGATACACAAGATAACGAATATTGAGTTACTTAAATTCAGACTATTTGGTTTGTTACTAGCATAGTTCCGAAATTCACTTCAAAAACTGCAAAAAATATGATAATATTATGTAAATGAAAGATAAATATATACATAAATCGTGTAGTTAAATCGACAATGGACCTTCATGACTAGATCGACACTCCACACAGAAAGGAAAGCTTTCATGTCGTTTCAATAGCTCAGACGGTAAGACTTCTGCGTGTTGTGTAGAAGAGTGCGAGTTCGATTCTTAGTCTATACAACGATTTTTTTTGTGTAAATAACGTTGAAATAGCTAAGTAACGTTGAAATAGAGTTTTACAAAGTCCTGAGATTAAGTGTTAATGATTGCAAACAATACAAAATTACAAGTTATAATATTATAAACGTTAATCTAATGAATGCATTTATACACACACACATATACAATGTAAATGCATATATATTAAAAACTAACAATTAAAATGAAATTATAAAAATATATATAATAATAGACAAACTTTTACAAAGGTTTAGAGTCCTTAGGCTGTGTAATTTGTTGAGTAATTATTACAATATTTTATTAATAGCTTTCCCATATGTGTAAGAAATGCACTTGCACAAAACAATTTTTGTTAAAAGTATGACTTTAGATTATTTCATTCTCACACCTTCAGTTAATTTTAACTATTTTATCTACGTGTTTGCAATAGTGTTTAATTTAGTATGCATTCAATTTTATTCATGTTATGATTGAATGGAAAAGCACTGTTGCAGTTATTGACTAATTACATATATTAATGCTAATTATTAAATGCATCTGTTAAGTAACCAATTGCAGTATCTTTTGCAAAATCTTGAATGTGTAAGTTGTCAATAATATTTCTGTACTATATACTATAATACGTTAAAAGAATTTGCAATAGATTTGGGATCCTCTACTTTATAATCATTGGTTTTTAGTGAAAAAATATTTTCTTTCTTAGGATATCTACAAGTTTAAATTTAATAATATTCCGAATAGATTTAATTGCATTATCTGAATTTTGTACTTTTCTATTCAAATATATTCTATTTTTGATAAATTACACTGTACTCCTTGCAGTATTTAAGAACATGAGGATCATTACATTGCAACTCATTACATATAGATTCTTCTTTTTAATACATGAGATTTTGAAGTCCCTGCGTTATCTACATGTTTTTACTTTTGAATTTTTTCACAACATTGAGTGGAGAAAATCCACTGAAGTGATTATGAAATTAAGTGAAAAATGCAATACATTAACTCTTAATATAGTAGTACCAGTATCATATACGTTTTTCCAAGATTCATTTTGTAGACATAAATGTAAATAATCATTAGATACAACATTTACGATCCTTTCTTAGTTTTTAAATTAATATTTTGAAATTGTTCAGTGACATTGGAAACACTTAGGATTTGTTTATCATGTTCAGACAAGCCAATGATTATAGGTTCTGTCGAATACTAATTCAGTCTAATTCTGTGTACAAAACATTTATCAATGGCTGTGCTACTTCAGCTTAGATTTAATTTGATTAGTTTCGCAACAGTTGGACTTCCTGTTATATCCTGTTATTTAGATATTTAATTTAGGGTTGATTTATTAACTCTTACTATGCAAGATGCCTCTTATTTCAATAATTCTATATCACGTTAAATAGTCATTGTCTACACTAAAGTATTATCGTCATCCCTCATTTCTCATCGTAATGGCGAACCGACGTGACATGAGACAGCGAGTTATAGCTCTAGTTGAGGCTGGATATGGGGCTAGATCTGCTGGCCGTTTGGTCGGTGTTCCTGGAAGTACAGCCGCGAGATGGGTTCATCGTTACCAAAATTTTGGGGAGGTCGAAAATCGCCCTATTCCTGGGCGTCCGCGGATTTCTTCATTGGAAGAGGATGCTCTTTTATTCGAGACAGTTCGACAGGACCCCTTTCTGACTGCTAACGAAATAAGAGCAGCATCTAACTTTCCCGGCTCTTCACAGACTGTGATCAGCAGGTTGAGGAACCGCGGTATTAGGAGCCGGAGGGCTGCGCAAATGGAGATATTGGGGAAAGCACAAGCTGTCGACTGTCTTGCCTTCGCTACCAATCGAGTGGATTTCGATTGGAGAAATGTAATTTTCTCCGACGAAACAACCATCTCGAGTGATTACGAAGGTCCTGTCCGTGTCTATCGTGAGGATGGTCTCCAACATGACCAGCGCTATGTGCACCGACGTGAAAGATCGGCGCGCTTTAGCATATCGTGTTGGGGGTGGATGTCTTACGATGGACATGGCATTATAGAAGCATCTATGGCCGGTTTAATGCGGGAACTTACGAGCACATTCTGGAAAATATATTCCTTCCCTCCGCCCGAGAACGTTTTCCCGAAGGAACATTGCTCTTCCAGCAGGATAGCCATCCCGTGCACTATGCTGCAAGCATTCAAAGATGGTTTCAAAGGAGAACCGAGATCGAAATCATTAATTGGCCTCCGAAGTCACCTGATTTGAATGTCATCGAAAATTTATGGGTGGAATTGAAAAAGAGAAGGATAGTCCCTATGCCCACCGACGCCCTCGAAATCGAGACGAATTGTGGGATCAAGTTGTTGACACCTGGGAAGATCTCGCCGGGGATCAGAACTTATTTCACAATCTCGTGACATCCATGCCGGATCGACTTAGATCTGTAATAGAAGCTGATGGCATGTGGACAAGATTTTAAGTTAACAGGTCTCTTTTTGTTTCTTATGATTTTTGTTTGAGGAAGAATACTTTTAACTTCCAAGTAAGTTTTATTTTTTTTTTTTTTGACGAGGTTCAGCCAACTTGTAAAACCCAGAAATTTGGCATAAATTATTCCATATTTTTCGACAAATTAGACAGTCGAGGAACTCTGAACAAATTAATTACGCCTCAAAAAAAAAGTTTTACCCGGGATCGAACACGAGACGTTTCGGTTATACAGCGGAACCAACACGCTACTGCATGAGCTACCGAGACAAGACAGTGACAGCAGCAGTCCAGAATGTAGATCCCTTAGCTGGCATTTGCCATTCGGTACAGTGAAGCAATGATATTTTGTGACTCGAGCTATGTTGTGAAATCCTGGCCTTAAATGGCAGTCTTCTTCGTGATCCTTATTCTGGTCCTTGTCCTTGTTGTGGTCCTTATAACAATTCTTGTGCTATTTCTCATGTTATGTATCGTTACGTCGATATCGAGTGAACCGCGCTGTAGAACTTTAACTTCCGACGACCAAGAATCGTCTCATTCTTTTTAAGGGTAACTTTACGTGACTGAAATAAATTTTACATATGAAAACTATTTCAGATTATGGTGAAGATTTTATGCAATTCTCATTTAATTATATTTTATAGAATGGAAGCAAAATAAACAATAAAAGAAAACAATGTGTCTTATTGGTGTTGAAATCATAACCTCAAACCTGGAGCAAAATAATAATTCTGAGTCTTTCAGGATGTGAATAAGTCGCAGTACTGTATTAACAAATTACACTAGTGTATAGGAAGCTATTACAGCTTATGTAGTCTACCCAGCGAATAGGGATTATAAAGAATGGACACTGAGCGAATTTTCCTGTGTTTTGTTCGTTGCTTACGGGATTATACAAGCTGGCGCATAGCACGATCGAGAGTAGGTCTCTGTGAGTCATGACAATTCCTGCCGCTAGGTTCGCCTCTCTGCCCTATGAAATGATGAATAGTACCATTACAAAGCATTGTGCATCGTGAAAATAGTTCGATTAATTGTGCATTACTGATTGAGTACGAATATTATAAATACGCCAAGCATATTACAGTGTTATTTGAAGTTTGTTCTGCTAAGTTATATTCGAAAATTGTCTGTGTTTTGCTATGTGAAGAACTCTGTACCAACAGGTCGTATCTTTATAGGTTAAGGTAAATGTCAAAGTTCTCTCATATAACAAGCAATGCTATGTTAAAAGTGGCGAATTGCATTTTCCGACTCTCGAATGATGTGACCCGAAATGTAAAATAATTTCATGCATTGTTTCACTTACCAAGCATTACTGATATAGGCCTAATGAAAATGTGAACGACGTGATGTAAACATTGAAGATAATGTTGTTACTGTTTTCCCTTTCTCTTTTAGAAAATACCGACAAAAGTATGGAATTATCTTCATGCTGTACTTATTAGGTAATTAATGTGTATTTGTCTGTATTTTAGACCTGTGTATTGTTACGTAATTATCAGTGAATTAGGTTAGAGAACTTAACAAGGTTAGTATGAGATTAGGTAATGCACCTCAAACTGTAACTAATAATGGCTGCTGCCGAAATTGGCTGAGGTGGTTATCGTGTGAAACAAATTATATCTGGAATATCTAGTTTTATTATATACGGATACGTAAAGTTTTTTTTTTTTGTTTTTTTTTTTTTTTTTTTTGTTTTAGCATGTGTTTGTAATTTTGTGAGGTTATGTCTAGCCTAATTTCTTTTTATTCTTGTATCATTACCAATACATTAATTTATTTTATATTCATTTCAGGTGTTACATCTATGGTGGCAACTCTACTTATGTTAGGGTATGAAGTAACAGTATATATTCAACTTCATCATTTGCTAAAAATTAAAGAAAACTGTATGTGTTCGACTCATTCCATCTCATTCCATCGTCATTTCTTCTTATGTATGTGAACCACGTTCGTTCTAAAAGTGCTACAATAAATGAACACTATAGACAACGTGATGGAACAATTTACAAGTTACTGTTAAAATGCTCAACATTTTCAAGTGGTGCTATACTCATTGTTTCAAAATGTACATACATATTTTTACATTTCTATAAGAGGTGTCATAAATTATATCAGCATATTTGTAAATTCTTCAAAATTAATTCTTCTAATTAATACCATAAAGTAATGAAATAATATAGCCTAGGCCTATATGTGATTTTATACTACCGGTATTGATGTTGATCTTGGTAAATTAATCCAATTTCACAGTGTTATCTTTTGTATTGTAGGTTCATAACAATTATAACAGTATGTACGTGGAAGTGTTTTTAAAATAATAAATTCTAGCTCATGATTTTAAGTGGTCGTATTAATGGGAGGTTATATTGGAAAGATGATCACAAATGGATAATTTACTGCAAGATACAAGAACTGAATATAAGTGAGTGTTCCGTTGAAAGTGAAAGTGAAAATTTCGTTTTACAAGAGCTAAGTAGGCGTACACGCACTAAAATACTACAGCGTTTACTATTACTATGCTCAATAGATTAATCAGTAGGCCTATAGAAATGTTTTCACCACTGCAAGAAAAAATCGCGCAATAATTATACTTCTCAGTTATTGTGACGTCCGTATTTTTTTTAAAAAGAGAGGGAAAAGTTAGGCCTTCTTGCAAATGCGTAATTATGAATTCAAGGAAATTAAAGATAATGCAATACCTTAATTAGTTACAATATCTTATTTAATAACAATATTAATAATATTAGGTGAAAAGGGTAGGCTATAGTGCGTATATGTAAGATGTCAAGTTAATTTATTTCCGGAAATGTTTGGTGTATGAACTGAAGTACAGAGCAGACAGTCCCTCAGTTTATATGTAATATGTTTTAATATCAAGAATGACAGCCTTTTATTGTAATATAATTGAGGAGTAGAAGTTTGGAAATTACGTCTATTGTCCATAAAATATTGTACGAAGCATTTAATAAGCAATGGTGAGTCCTTTAAATGTCCCAAATGTCAATGTCTTTTAAGTGTTCTGCTATGAATATATAGGGCAGAACAGCGCTCCGAGCGGCGGAATTGGCATTACGAGGGAACCACTTCAGACTCGTTTTTCAAGCTCTATGCGCCAGCTTGTATAATCTCGTAAGCAACGGTTTTGTTTCTCTGTGCGGCAGCGTATAGTTCCACTTTCAAGCGCTAGAGGTTAGTGTAATCGAGCATACGCTAAGATAATAATGAGAATAGAGTTGAGACCAAAGAGTTTGTAATATATAACTAGAGACACCAACGGCGCTAGTTTCGCGTACAAAATTGAACCGATGTTCGGCCGCCATTAAAGGGAGTTGATGCTTCGCCGGGAGTGCGAGCTGAATAAATGAGTAAGTATTACAAACTCTTTGGTTGAGACACAGGATCCAAACATCGCCTACCTTATTGCATAATCCAGTAACGCTTTGCTTCAAATAAATTCAAGTTAACAGCTTTTCCTTATTTCTCAGTGACAAACTAGTTGTAATAATAATAATATTTTATATTTCAGATATCATAAATTATATTATAAAATAATATAATACATTGTAAAATTAAGTATCGAATTCGTTTAATATTTGTATATAATATAATATAGGTATATGGTTTTACTTCTCGTAAGAGTTTTGTTTTTCCATTTTCAGCGCTATCAAATCATTACATATTTTAATTGTTGTTGGGGTCAACGTCTCAACTCTCATTATAAAGGAACTCTAGAGTCTAGACATTACAATTAATGACGGATTTATTATTTTATGGATCCAATTTATTTTATTTGAGTACATAATGTGCCTAGATATATTAATTATATGAGTTATATTTCCGATGTGTCGATTGCTAGCTGGTGTGATGTCAGCGCCAACTCTAAGGAGAAAGCAGAATCTCACGCTTCAGCTGGCTTGAAGGTCATTGAAATCCAAAGACGTTGTAGTTATATATCTAGACCGTTGCTTACGAGATTACACAAGCTGGCGCATAGCACGATCGAGAGTAGGTCTCTGTGAGTCATGACAATTTCTGCCGCTAGGTTCGCCTCGCTGCCCTAAGAAATGATGAATAGTACCATTACAAGGCATTGTGTATCGTGAAAATAGTTCGATTAATTGTGCACTACTGATTGAGTACGAATATTAGAAATATGCCAAGCATATTACAGTGTTATTTGAAGTTTGTTCAGCTAAGTTATATTCGAAAACTGTCTGTGTTTTGCTACGTGAAGAACTCAGTACCAACAGGTAATTGTAATAGGTTAAGGTAAATGTCAAAGTTCTCTCATATAACAAGCAATGCTATGTTAAAAGTGGCGAATTGCATTATCCGACTCTCGAATGATGTGACCCGAAATGTAAAATAATTTCATGCATTGTTTCACTTACTGATATAGGTCTAATGAAAATGTGAACGACGTGATTTAAACATTAAAGATAATGTTGTTACTGTTTTTCCTTTCTCTTTTAGAAAATACCGACAAAAGTATGGAATTATCTTCATGCTGTACTTATTAGGTAATTAATGTGTATTTGTCTGTATTTTAGACCTGTGTATTGTTACGTAATTATCAGTGAATTAGGTTAGAGAACTTAACAAGTTTAGTATGAGATTAGGTAATGCACCTCAAACTGGCAACTAATAATGGCTGCTGCGAAATAGGCTGAGGTGGTTATCGTGTGTCTGCCTGTCTGTCTTAGTTTTCCAATAAGCTGATTTTGTTTCCGAATTATCCTAGTAATTTTTTTACTTTCAATTGAGCACTGTGAGGTTATAGTTTTTTTATGTGCTTCATAGATTTCTTCAATTGAAACATTTGCTTCATTTGAAAGCTGATGTACTATGTTCAACATTGGGTTTATTTTTCTTAGCAGAATGGATGTTATTCACCACTTCTGTTATCCTTCTTTTGTTGCGTCTACTTATGTTTGAAACATTTTGTTTATGTTTTGGAAAATCATCAAAGACATTAGGACATTAGGAAGCAAACGTTTTAATGTTGTGCTAATGCTAAAATCAGTTTCTTTGAAATGTCTGCTGCAGACACGCGATTTCTTGTCTGGCGTCCAAAGAGTCCTTGGTTTGTCCCCTTCGCGAGAAATGGCTACACACCACTTCTTTCTTAGTTCTTCATCCTGTGGAAAACAATGAAACGAAAAATCACATTCTTTATTCTGGTTCGATTTGCACAATGGTACACAGCAGTAAACCATTTCAATCACACAAATTACAGGCTAACTTCCTAATTTAATAAATGCTAATTCATAATATATTTACACGCACTAAAATACTACAGCGTTTACTATTACTATGCTCAATAGATTAATCAGTAGACCTATAGAAATGTTTTCACCACTGCAAGAAAAAATCGCGCAATAATTATACTTCTCAATTATTGTGACGTTCGTATTTTTTTTAAAGAGAGGGAAAGTTAGGCCTACTTGCAAATGCTTAATTATGAATTCATGGAAATTAAAGATAATGCAGTATCTTAATTAGTTGCAATATCTTATTTAATAACAATATTAATAATATTAGGTGAAAAGGGTAGGCTATAGTGCGTATATGTAAGATGTCAAGTTAATTTATTTCCGGAAATGTTTGGTGTATGAACTGAAGTACAGAGCAGACAGTCCCTCAGTTTATATGTAATATGTCTTAATATCAAGAATGACAGCCTTATATTGTAATATAATTGAGGAGTAGAAGTTTGGAAATTACGTCTATTGTCCATAAAATATTGTACGAAGCATTTAATAAGCAATGGTGAGTCCTTTAAATGTCCCAAATGTCAATGTCATTTAAGTGTTCTGCTATGAATATTTAGGCCAGAACAGCGCTCCGAGCGGCGGAATTGGCATTACGAGGGAACCACTTCAGACTCGTTTTTCAAGCGTTATGCGCCAGTTTGTGTAATCTCGTAAGCAACGATCTATACACACAATTGGCGCTGGTGTCGTGTACAAATTTGAAACCTCTCGCGCAGGTTCGCGCGACGCCATTTTTGGGGAGCACGAATGATTGTTTCTATAAGTCCCTATTTACACTTGCTATTTGTCGTTCGACTTACAGCGCGGGCGCATGCGCAGTACGGATTTCGCTCCTTTCCTTTCGACATCTGCTGGGCAGAAGCTGTTTCTATTTCTGTGCGACATTTCCTAGGTAGGCCAGCCGAATTGACGCGACAGGACCCGGACATGGTTCGGAAAAGCAGTAGAAGACAACTTTTAATCAGATGTTTCTCTCTTTCCGCGCGCTTTGTAGCATCATGTCAGAGTAGAACAAAAACCAAGTAATTAAATTAATCAAGCTTTACGAGGAATTTCCATACTTTTATGACATCAAAAATAAAGACTATCACAATAGGATTCGGAGGGAAAATGCACTGGAGTTTATTTGTAAAAAATTTGGAGTCTGTTCGTCCCAATACTATTCCCTCCGACATCAAAACAAAAATAAAGAACATCTGGAGTCAATATGCAAGAAAAAAAATTAAACTTTCAATTCATTTTAATATAATAAATATCTATTGGACAATTTTGTTCCAGTTTGAAATCTTTACTGAGAACATGGAATAACCCTTTCTCCTGCCTTTTGGACCTCCATCTCCTTTCCCAGTCTCTCTCTTTTTTTTGCTTGTCATTAGTGCAAGCTAACAAAACACTTGAAGCTGCAGAAGCTAAAACAGCTACTTTTTATTGTTAAAGTCCATTCTGTTCACTTAAAAGGCTCACCACATTATTCACACGTTGCTCGAGCTCAACAACTAGCCTCGAGTAGCAGACGAGAAATCTGCCAAGAGTCAACGGTGATACTACATTTAGCCGACAGAAAGCGCAACAACTTGCGTCGACTTGTGGACGAAAAATCTGCCAAGTGTAAACGGTGATGCTACATATAGCCGACAGAAAGCGCTTGATGTTGCGCGAGAAATAGCAAGTGTAAATAGGGACTAAAGCATTCGGAGTTTAGAAATACCATTGAGTATATAGGCGTTTTCTTAGTGGATTTCCTCCTTCACTGTAATATAACTAAACTTATTTAAGTATTTTCTAACGTCTAATATAAAATAACAGAATTAAATCTTAATATTGTAACTAAGCATTGTTTTAAATATAAACGCCTTATATTGCTCATAAATAGACTTATTAGTTTATTTCTATTTCCTATGACCGAATACATGGAATATTTTACTTATGTTATTTTATATACGTTAGAAAATACGTAAATAATTTATTTAAATTATATTACAAAGAGAGGGATGTCCGCTAAAAATATCTATATACCCATTGGTAATTTCCAGACATCATTCTCAATGACACAATATTGTCAAAATGTGATGGTATTCGTTGCTGGCTTGGTTGTTAAATTGTTAAGAAAAATATGGTGTAATAAATCTTAAGACTCAATTTATGGTACGTAGTCTACCAGCAGTAAACAAAATCTCTTTTATTTTTTTAACGAAAGAATAATGGGAGTCTTGTCATACCATCATCTGAGATTATAGAAATATGCCGCTTAAGTGAAAGAGCGATTATACAGATGTTGACAGATCAATGGCATATTACCAACCACCCTTACATCGTGTGAAAACAATGTGCTCTAGAAGTAGAACACTTATACAATCTTTCTACACTTATAGGAACATATTTTAGAAAATGGATTCCAGATTCCTCCCGAGAATCATATTTTAAACATATTAAACTGGCCATAAAAGTACATAAAGATACTGACGTAGCTCAACGGGCTAAGGACTGTCGGTCCGGAGTCGCGCTCGGTCGCGGTTTCGATTCCCGCTTATTTCCTGGTTGGGTTTTTTCTTATAACCCCAACCGTAAGGTGAATGTCAGGTAATCTATGGCGGATCCTTGGCCTCGTCTCGCCAAATATCATCTCGCTATCATCAATACCATCGATGCTAAATAATCTAGTAGTTGATAAGCGTCATTAAATAACCAAACAAAAGAAAGTACTACATAAAGAGCAGATGTTAGCACACAGCTTAAGGTTACCAGTACAACACGACTTTACATAAAAATGTTGTAAGACAATATTTAACGGAGTCAATAATAATAATAATAATAATAATAATAATAATAATAATAATAATGAATCAATAGGCAAGATGTTCTGTACACTAGGCCTGAGTTCTATTATATGACTAATTCATGCATGTGACGTTTATTTCATACTACAGCTGTGATAATAAGCTATTGCACGGTAGGCCTACTTATATTTGTAATTAAACATTAGGTACATGTTTCTATATTACAGGTGTAGGCCTATATTATGTGATATGGAAGCGAATAAACAATAATTGTTCATTTCTTGTCCATATAAAAGCAAACGTGTTTACAATATAGGCCTAATGTAACGTCTTACACAGGCAGTGTTATGTTAATAGTTAATACTAATAATTTTCTTTTCATCTGAACTATTACTACAATATGCATTTGTATTTCTGTTCGCTCTATATGTTGTCAAATAACTATACAACATCTTTAGTTACGGTATCAAATTGTTACAGTTTTCTTTCGTTTCATGTCAAACTAACGGTAACTAAGCTTGATTATTTCTTTAACGTGGTCGCTTTAAATGTTAATAAGATTTTTTTTCATTTATCCATTCAGATTGATTTATAAGGGATACCAAACATATATTAAACATTCAGCATTGTATAGTACAGCCGTCTGCTAGCCGGTGCTTCTCCCAAAGCATGGCGGCGGACGCAAGCTTCAATTTGTCTCTACTCTAAACTTCTGCGCAGCCTCGGCTGTAGGGGCTCGTTGAAATCAGTCCGGCTACATCAAAGGTACCGATGCGAAGTGTCCATTCTTTATAATCTCTATTCGCTGGCCTAACTAATTTCTCTTTACAAATTGCAACTTACTTTTCTTAAGACGGGCACGTTACATTTGTTGTTCATAATCTCCCAGTTTTCGAATGACACACTGATGCTTCCCTTTTAATATTCTGGGTTTCAAAATGTAATTCGCCTACCTGCGAAACAAATTAATACTCATTAGTTTTTGTTTCTCAAGTTAAGTTTTACAACATAGGCTACATATCAGTTGATGTTACATAACCTCTTATTCAAATTCTACTAAATACTTACCTCACATTTGAGACAAAATTATCCCGATCCATCTCCCTTATATATTTCAAGCGTAAATCTTCATCCTTAGGGAATAAAAATACATTGACTGACAAAATTATCCCGATGTATCACCCTGATGTACTTCCGGCGTAAATCTTCATCCTTAGGGAATAAAAATACACTCACTTTCGAACCAGTTAAATAATTGCCTTTACAGGCAGGTATGCAACATTTACGTGGCCCATTATTTTATATATTCACATGTAAATATACAAAAAGTACATAAACAGAATTCGAATGGCAAAATTCCGTTTTCTCGCACAAAGTGAATCCCGGTAAGGATTCGCAATATTTACGTGGCACATTTGTATATTTACACGTAAATATTCGAATAACAAGCTTCCGTTTAATTGTCTTTAGAGGTAGGTAAGCAATATTTGCATTGCACATTTGTTTATTCACATGTAAATATCCGAATAACAAGCTTCCGTTTACGCGCATTAAGTAAATATTGCTGGCAGTGCATGAGATGGCCGCGCATGCGCAGGATGCACAGTTTACAATCTCACAACCAACGAGTTAGAAAGAGAAGTCTTCTCTTTCTAACTCGCAACCTGCTCTTGGTAATCTCAGACGCTTGATGATCTAGCTCACAACCTGCTCTTGGTAATCTCAGACGCTTGATGATCCTGGCCCGAGCCTCTCGTCCCTAGACTGTGGTGCCACAGTCTAATACCACAGTCTTATACATACAGTCGCGCAACTTCAACACTTTTTTTGCCAACATTCGCGACACTAGCGCCCAAGCGGCAGGCAAGGCACTGGTCATAGGGTTGATACAGCCAGCACGTGCTTTAAAGGGATGCGAGATGTTATAATAACGTTTTAATCATGCGTCGGAATAAAGGCAATGTGTGCAATGAAGAAAATTGCAGTAACAACAAGTTTAAATCTCCGAATTTGTCGTTCTTCAGATTCCCTAAAGACCAAGAGAAAATCATAACTCAGTCATAACCAATAATCCACGTTGTAGATAGCCTACGTATTGTGTTCTATAAAACATTTACTAGTTATCAGTTACCTATTTGTATGTCAGGAAGGAGAGTTTAAATAAAAACAAAGTAAATACCTGTTACAGTATATTATTTTTTTTGCAGAGATCATATGTGTAAATGTGTAACCATTCCGATTTTGGATATTATATCTACAGTTTTTAATGCAAGTAATTCCATAATTTTTGTATTCGTGTTTTTTTTTCTTTATATTTTTAAAAAGTTGAATGTTATATAGCATTCAAGTGGGTATCATGGTGTTAATTTTGCAAGAATACATGGAGTATAGTAATCCTTTTGCAAAATATTCACTTCTTGAATAAATCCAGACTGTGTCGATAAATTTCTGATGTGTTGGTGTAGATTCATCTGGCAGACGTATTAAGTTCTCAAGAAATAAAAGAGCCTTTTTTAATTTAATATAAAAAGCAATCTTTTCTGTAATAATTTGCATGACTGTTATTGGTGTTGATTTTACATTCCCAGTGATTATTTGAGCCGTTCAGTGCAGAAGTGGTGTAAGTCAAAAGCAGGTAATGAGGTTTAAAGTAAGAATTCTGTAAAATACAGCGCAAAGCAGCAATTAATATATCCTTCGTTCTATTCACCGACTATTAATAGTTTAAATACATTCAATATTAACTGCCGCATTGTGCTGTATTTTACAGAATATTTACTTTAACCCCTCATTACCCATTTTTGACTTACATCACTTCTGCTCTGAAAATAAAATTAGGCCTACATTTTCTGAGTTAATTGAAGTAACAATTTTTTTTAACAAAATTGTGTGTTCATTTATTTGTTCTCACCTACCTCATATTAACAGTAAGTGCATGTAAATTACGTATTATATAGGTAGGATAAGTTAAACTTAGGCATTATGTGTGAAAACTGGAAATGTAATGTAAAATGCGGTAAACTTGCCATAAAAATTTAAACCATAACATCAGCACTATTTGTGGCTCAAAATAATAAAGGAAATACAGGTTCTTAAGAAATGGAAAAATAATGAACTTCATATTAATGTTTAAATCCTCCCCTTTTCTTTATTTTCAAGTTTACCTCAGCGGCCGAGTTTACCCCAATTTGCGGTATGCAAAATCGCTAATTTCTCAGGAAATAGGGAGAGGAGTTCACCACGCGATGTACCCTACGAGATATGCCCTACAATTCTGAAGCTACTAATTTTTACTCTTCTCACAGGAAATACAAAGTTCCAATGATTCATAAATATATTTAGGAATGAATGAATTAACCGACCACGCACGAACAATTATATTATTTGAAACCATGATACGTGATCAGAGCCATGATTCAGTTGTAAGGAGCAGAAAGAATTACGTTTATTCCCAGCTTCTGAAACTTGTAGATTAGCTGCGTGTGAAATTCTCCCAGGATTCTGAAGTAGAATTAATAAGAACCATATACACTTATTGTATAGCATAAAAATATAAAATAAACTACGCAAAACCCGTTTTCTAATGTGTTATCATAAGTCGTGTGCACACTTTTAACTTGCCTGCCGCTAGAGGGCTACTGTCGCGCCAGCTGTCAAATGTTGGCATATTTTATACGTATGAGTTGCGTGACTGTATCTATTAGACTGTGCTAATACTTACAGTCGCGCAACTTCAACACTTTTTTTGCCAACATTGGCGACACTAGCGCTCAAGCGGCAGGCAAGGCACTAGTCATAGGGTTGATACAGTCTCTTTCAGCCAGCACGTGCTTCAAAGGGATGCGAGATGTTATAATAACGTTTTAATCATGCGTCGGAATAAAGGCAATGTGTGCATGACGAAAATTGCAGTAACAACAAGTTTAAATCTCCGAATTTGTCGTTCTTCAGATTCCCTTAAAGACCAAGAGAAAAGCATAACTCAGTCATAACCAATAATCCACGTTGTAGGTATCCTACATATTGTGTTCTATAAAACATTTATAGTTATCAGGTACCTATCTGTATGTGAGGAAGGAGAGTTTAAATAAAAACAAAGTAAATACCAGTTACAGTATATATATTTTTTTTTTGCAGAGATCATATGTATAAATGTGTAACCATTCCGATTTTGGATAATGTATCTACAGTTTTTAATGCAAGTAATTCCATAATTTTTGTATTCCTGTTTTTTTCTTTATATTTTTCAAAAGTTGAATGTTATATTGCATTCAAATAGGGATAATGGTGTTAATTTTTCAAGAATTCATGGAGTATAGTAATCCTTTTGCAAAATATTCACTTCTTGAATAAATCCAGACTGTGTCAATAAATTTCTGATGACACATTGTGTTGGT
Source organism: Periplaneta americana (assembly GCF_040183065.1). Taxonomy (NCBI): domain Eukaryota; kingdom Metazoa; phylum Arthropoda; class Insecta; order Blattodea; family Blattidae; genus Periplaneta; species Periplaneta americana. The sequence goes on along the minus strand of NC_091128.1, from coordinate 14,401,815 downwards.
GTGGATTCATGTGGCAGACGTATTAAGTTCTCAAGAAATAAAAGAGCCTTTTTAAATTTAATATAAAAAAACGATATTTCTGTAATAATTTGGATGACTGTTATTGGTGTTGATTTTTCATTCCCAGTGATTATTTGAGCCGTTCAGAGCAGTAGTGTAAGTCAAAATTAGGTAATGAGGTTTAAAGTAAAAATTCTGTAAAATACAGCACAAAGTAGCAATTAATATATCGTGCTATTCACTGACTACTAATAGTTTAAATAAATTCAATATTAACTGCTACTTTGCGCTGAATTTTACAGAATGTTTACATTAACCCACATTACCCATTTTTAACTTACACCACTTCTGCTCTGAAAATAAAATTTGGCCTACATTTTCTGAGTTAATTGAAGTTACAATTTTTTCAACAAAATTGTGTGTTCATTTATTTGTTCTCACCTACGTCATATTAACAGTAAGTGCATGTAAATTACGTAGTATATAGGTAGGATAAGTTAAAATTAGGCATTATGTGTGGAAACTGGAAATGTAATGTAAAATGCGGTAAACTTGCCATAAAAATTTTAACCATAGGCCTAACATCAGCACTATTTGTGACTAAAATAATAAAGGAAATACCGGTTCTTAAAAAATGGAAAAATAATGAACTTCTTAAATCAATGTCTATCATATTAAGGTTTATATCCTCCCCTTTTCTTTATTTTCAAGTTTACCTCAGCGTCCGAGTTTACCCCTATTTTCGGTATGGAAAATAGTTAATTTCTCAGGAAATAGGGAAAGGAGTTCACAACGCGATGTACCTTACGAGATATGCCCTACAATTTTGAAGGTACTAATTTTGCCTCTTCTCACAGGAAAATAATATAGAGTTCCAATGATTCATAAATATATTTAGGAATGAATAGAATTAACCATCCACGTAGGAACAATTATATTATTTCAAACCATGATACGTAATCAGGGCCATGATTCAGTTGTAAGGAGCAGAAATAATTACATTTGTTCCTAGCTTATGAAACTTGTAGATTAACTGCGTGTGAAATTCTTTTAGGATTCTAAATTAAAATTAATAAGGACCATATACACTTACTATATAGCATAAAAATACAAAATAAAAGAGTTGCGCGAATGTAAGTATTAGACTGTGGTAGCTCAGAGCAACACTGTTATTTTGTAACGTTGTATCACAGTCTAGTATATACCATTGACAAATAAATAGAGGTTTATACAGTCACGAAGGTTAATACTTACTAAATATGCAAACGTAAACAGTTGAAATATGCATCCATAGATAATTGCTCACCACCAGGATCGCTACTGTCGCCTCATCACAGACTCTTTCCCTAGCAGACCATAAAATCAACGAGTTAGAAAGAGATAGATATAGAGTGGTCATTGCGAAGCCATGTTTGAAGAAAATTGAACGACCGTCGGTAATGAACTTATGCGCCCAAAACAAAGTGGGCGTGGTGATAACTGACATTAGAATCGTCAGCTGTCCTAATTTCGTTTGCATAAATCAGTTAAACTGAAGTAGAAAAACCTAGTATTTCGTCAAATACGTGCTAGGAACTTAATCTAAACTTATGTACGCTAAATTTAAAACACTTGAGCTATTCCTAGAAGGAATGCTTAAAAGAATAACGGAAGCAAAATTGTCATGTAGTATGACAAGAAGTCCTAGCAAATATACTGAAGAAAATGTTAATATTCCTAGGTTCTTTTAAATGCGACCTGCAAGATTGCCTATAAAATGAACGAGTATGATTCGGATGATTTTATTAAATTGTTTTCCCAGTCTCTACACGTTGCAAAACTATTTACTCTACCATAAGACATAGAATGAAGGTAGGCCCTATCTGTAGTAAACAACCTTTACCTCCAAGCTTGTAACGTGGGTGAAACATGACAAAATATGCTTTCAGTTTTTTTGTTACAGTAAAGTATAATTATTATCGAAATGTGAACGTGAGGCCAACAGCCGGCTGGTCTGTCTGAGCCTTTCAAGGGCTGTGGCACAGATAATTATTAGTGTATAATTGAGCATCCACTTACAATAGTAGTTACGAAATATATTCATACATACCCCATTATTGCACGTGGGTGCTCAATTATGTTCTTCCATGTCCTTCCAGTCAAAATACTAACAACAATACGACCTACCCCAAAGTTTTGCGTTATTTTGGATGCGAGTGTCGAAATACAATTTTAATATTTGATTGCTATTACTAGGTTTGAAACGTAATTGTAGCGGTTTTATCCGTATTTAGTTTAGCTTTATTACTAGTGAACAATTTATTTGATTAATCATTTGTCGTCGAAATAGGCCTACTTCTTATAAGCTACAGCTCATCGTCTTCTTGTACAAGCAGTAAGGACAGAAGGAGCAGAAATAAAGGATGCTAGTGTCGAAATACAGTTTTAATATTGTATTGGTATTTGTTTTTCACTGGGTCTGAAACGGAATTGTATTGGTTTTATCCGTATTTAGTTTAAGTACATTACCAGTGAACCATTTATTTTGTTTATGCCGGGCTTTGTTACACATTTATGCATGAAAAAAAATGCTGCTAATTAACAAAACTATGGACTTAACTTCATAAAATTTACATGAAATATGATATATCATTTGTCTTTTTTCCTTTTGACATTGCAGTTATATGCAGCACACACAACAGGCATGTTTTTTCTTCGTTTTTTTGTACTTCTTACCTCCGTTATGCAACATTGTAAGCAGACGAATTTTTACAAAGGTGGGCGCTTATCTCAGATCTGCCGTGTTTCGCGGTGGCACCGCAAAGAGCGCTTTACAGGACAACATGGCCACTCTGTAGTCTTCTCTTTTTAACTCGTTGCATAAAATGTATTGTACTTTCGATATCGTGTTCTTCTGAAAAAAATTAACACCTTCCTTCCACTATTTAAATATGAAATACATAAGGTTTATATATTATTTTCATAAAATATATATTATATTCTATAAACTCACCTTCCTGGATCTTTCGGAAGGATAACTCTAACCTATTTTTCTCACAATTTATAGTACTAGAAACGTCTCCTTGACCCATGTTATTATTCAAATTATTGTATTTTAGCCATTTACAGTTATTACAACCGATAATGAACTTTTCACAATAATGCGAAATACGGCACTGTCAATGCTTTTCCGATCTAGACCACGTCGTAATGTTTGTTTGGGTTGTCTATTTCAGTGTATGGAGCTCAGTGAAATATTATAACTTTATTGCTTATCATTGCTAAGCTTTATTTAGTGTATTGTGTGTTATAATTTCCGTTTACTTCTTGTTGCAGAAATAATTACAAAACTGTGTTATTTTAATTTGAAGAGAATTTTACATGTTAACATAATCTGTTCGCGTCAACATTTCAAGTTTAGAATGGAAGCTATTTTGAGGTTTAATAAAAAAGAATTTATATTGGGATTTCAATTTAGCACATCTGCCTTCTTTAAAGTTTCATATGAATGGAAAGGCATTGGAGATCACTAAATTTAGACAGAAAGGGCAACTGGTACAGTAAACATAACCTATAATTTCAACATGTCTAAATATCCGTGCGGTCCAATTGAAAATTATTGAATCGTACATAAATGAATGTACAAGAATTTCTCAATATTTAATCGAAATAAAGGCATGTATTACACATACGAACAACGTAATTTTCACATCATATATAATATTACATCTTAACTCGCAAGTAAATTATGTCTGAAGTGTCTCATAAACATTGTTTTAAATTGTATTAATGGAATTACACTACATTTTAGAGAAACATATGTTACTGTTTATGTATTCCAACCAACGAGTTAGATACTATAGAGAGGACAAAGATCTCAGAAAGTTGAAGACAATTGAACATTGGTCCGCCATGTTTCGTTTAGTCAAAACATAGGGGCGTGGCTCTGATGTTGTAGGAAATGACTGTGATGAAGTTAGTATTTTTGTGAATTGAGTTACATATTAAGACTATGTTAATACGTAAAAAGTAAAATACACACAAAACTTTACGTTTTATAACAGCTGTAGGTCTATGTTTTATTAGTTTCACTAAATATAGCCCAGATATTAAATGACAAGCTATACTCGATGCAACCAAAGCAAAGCACCTAAAGACGGATGAATTTAATTGGCAGAAGAAAAATAAATAATTTTTTGACTTCGTCACAAATTTAATTACCTTACAGCTAGTCTAACCTAATATGAAATCATGTAATTCAGTGCTCACCAGGTGATTTCAAGAGAGACGACGTATGTAACTAATAGGAGTAAAATATAGGCAAGGTAGTGGCGAAAATTAAAAAAAATATCCAGTAATTAAGTTATTGAGAAAAATTCATTTGAAATTGGAATTAACACAGAGAACTTTTGAAAACTGAAATTATTAAAACTACAAATAATCTCTTGGCATGCAACATAATAATTAAAGAATGACACTAATAGAAAGTTACTCGTGATCATAACTCACCACATTTATTGAAACGATAAGATACTTACGATTAACATTGTTATCAGAAACAACAGGAGCCACAGCTAGGTACACTTCTTTTCGCGTGATGGAGGCATCATGACAGTCTAATATAGTTTGAAACAAATATTGTCGCGTGATGGAGACATCGTGTAGTCTAATATAATTTGAAACAAGCATTGATCTCACACGTGTCTCGCAACTAAGCAGAGGCTTTTGCAGAATAAAACTGTTCTTACATTATTTTGAACAATAATGACAAATTGTGTGTGATGCAAGTGCTAACTTTCCTCCTTGGTAACAAAAAGAGCCCTAACGCATTAATAAAAAGAAAGTTGGAGTAGGCCCTATAAACACAATAAATACTAAACTCTGCATGGTACAAACTTATTAATACAGATATTTCGCTTATGCTCAGTCCGTCTTATCTTATAATTCTCTGGGGCAATGCTACCTGTATTGAGAGGGTTTAATTATCCAGCAACGAATATGATGATTTACGGTACATTTCATTTAAATCCGAGGGAATGAGACATTTTTGGAAATTTTAAAGTCTTAATTATTACTTTTTCATTTATAAATCAGCTTTTTACAAAACCTATAGCGAAATGTTTAAATTAAATATTGATGTATCTGAAAAATATAATACATGTACCAACTCGATACAGTGTACCTTTGATAAGCACTCCTTGCGGAGGCTGGCGGTACTATAGACCGCCATGTTTTTTAGGGAACCATCCATAGTACTGTTGGCCTCCGCAGGGAGCGCTTATCAGAGGTCTTTAGCCTCTCTATAGTAACTAACTCGTTGATTCCAACTAATTTATATGGTTGAAACGCCGCCCTTCGTTATCGGGTTAAGCGAGTTACATGGTCTGTCTTATACGGCCTGTATTAGATCACGAAGGCTGTGGCACAGTCTATTGTTCTTAGTACTCACAGCGCTCCAAGCGGATAGCTACTACCGCGAGATTTGCAAAAAATCACCCCAATTTTCGTGACTGTATATAGTAGACTGTGGTTGTATTCCTAGGTGCTGTTACTTTTTGGAACAGTTCAAAACAAGGAACGGTTCCATAATAACCGTTACGTTATTTTTTCCCCACTGCTAGTAAATAGCGAATTCTGCGTTGGCGACACTGATTTGCCACCATTTCTGTCCAGCTTTGCAGAAGAGCGACGTTGACATAAGAGGGAAATGTTAGTAATTATAAATGTTTAAGATAGTGGCGCAACAAATAATGTTAGATTATTTGAGATATACGATGATGGAGACGTGATTAATATGGATTCAAATATTTCTAATAAGACCGGCATCGTGGTTTAGGTGGGTATAGCCTATATGATGTCAGATTTGGTTTAATTTTTAAATTTACGATCTCTACAGCATGTTCTATAATAAATTATATTCGTGTTGTTTACAGGTGCTGTGAAACACAATAAGTATTTGGAATAAACCGTATATTCGTTTTCTTATCGATGAATTTCTGTAATAGGCTTTCAAGATGACAGTGAAAACAGTAATGTTGTGGAGCTTCTGTAAAAGGCACATATTCCTTATTGTTTTGGTGACATTTTTATTATCATTTGCTCAAGCCGAAAAGGAACCCGTTGAAGCGGATAACGTGAAGTCTGACAATCCTCCTTCAGTGGTACGTTAAAATACATATTGGGAATTTAAATATACTGTAGACCTACCTAATTTTGATGTGTTCGTGTTCATATGTAGGCCTATCTTGTGTTATATTTTGAATAATGTTTAATCACAATTGTGTCAGCAGTTTTAATTTTGATATCTACGATATGTGACATATATACATTTATTACACATTTATTTTACTCTTCGTTTTCTTACACCATAATTAAGGAAGCCAATGTCCGAGCATAGAACACATATGAAAGGTTATCTAGATTGTCTTGAGAGAGATCCTTCCTGTAGGAACATGTGTGACCGACGTGCCCGTTCTAAACAAGCACGAACTTTCATGCAAAGCGTTATGATTGGCTGCGTTACCCGCATTTTATTAGTGCGGACCCTAATGGAAGTCGTAGAAGTAATGTTACCAGCATTTGAAAAGTTGTAGCTTTGTTAATGAAGGGGTCCACACCTGTGGAGTAACAGTCAGTGCGTTTGGCCGCGAAACCAGGTGGCCTGGGTTCGAATCCTGGTTCGGGGCAAGTTACCTGGTTGAGGTTTTTTCCGGGGTTTTCCCTCGACCGAATACGAGCAAATGCTGGGTAACTTTAGTTGTTGGACTCCAGACTCATTTCACCGGCATTATCACCATTTCATTCAGATGCTAAATAACCTAGATGTTGAGACAGCATTGTAAAATAACCCAATAAAATTAAAAAAAAAATTAATGAAGGGAAATCTCGCTTTCTATCTCTTACTTATCTCAACTAGCCCACCCAACCTTGTCAAAATTCTTGCCGCTCCTCGCCTTCAGAACTTTTGATCATCACTGCAGTGCTATACTAGAATTGACGAATGTTTGTACTTCCAACAGTTGTGTGTGGAGTCGCAGAAGGGAGTGCGCTGTTGCCTCAGTGCAGTGAGAGACTGATGGGAAAGCAGATTTGAAATTCAAAACTACATCTTATCTCACGTTGCATTAAATTAGGGTTGAATTCTAATTTCTAATGTAGGTGTCTTGAATCCAAGATTGTTATTAGAGCTGTCTGACTAAAAGACATTGTCGGAAAATTAAAAATAGTAAAAGTTCACGAAACTACACATAACATATTTTGATCGATCGAAACTATCACACTACTAATATCACTACTGCCACTACCGTACCACCACTTTTAATAATAATAATAATAATAATAACAACAATAATTGTAATATTAACCTTCCGATGACTGGGTAAATTTTGTTACATAAACGAATTATGTGCTGTTATTATTTGAAATAAGTATTTTTGTTCATTTTTAAAGTACATTTATTCACAAAGGGCTAAATAATTATAGGGTACTGATACCTATGATGGGCACAGTAAATTATTTATGGTTGTAATAAGGATTTGTGGCTTAGAATTCAGTGCCTTTCTGTTCCATATGATTCGCAGCAGTACTGTTGACATACATTCCCGCGCATAATCTATGTCCAGAGAGCATGGAGGAAGCTTCAGTTTAAAATTCATTGTGCCCATGTGCATGCCCATGTTTATCATCACTTAATATTAATTATTTTTTAGTGCTCGTTGCTGTCATAAATAGCATTTGGAGGTTTTGTTGCTTTCTGTATTGTGTTCAAAGATTGATTTTTAACTTCGTTTAGTGTAGGCTATCTCAGTAGAGATAAGTGGTTTTAATACTGAAATAACGATTTATTGTGTCTTAATGGCCCATGCCCATCACTATGTACTGAAATTCACGTGATATACAGTGATGGACACAGTATGCCCATCATTGTTTCTGGCAATTTGCTAGGAGATATCGTTGCACATAGATCACTGTTAAATGAAGTATTTTCCCTGGACCAAAAATACAAGATGCGTTGCTCGTTTCACCTTATTATGAATAAGTGTTGGGGAAAGTGTCTTATTTTAGGTTATAATTCAGAACTTGTTCAATATTTAATAAGATGTTTAGGATTAGTGTAAAACTGGCCTATGTGCAACGATGTCTCATAGCAAATTATCCTGTTTCTTATAGTTTTATATAATATAACTTGTTTATCATACGACAAATATATTTTAAAACGGACTTTTTAAAACTATTCTATACAGCAGTGTTTCTCAAACTTTTTAGAAGTGGGGACCACTTTTTTAAGTCAGAACAGTTCCGCGGATCACCTTACACTTGTTCCCTTGGAAAGAAAATTTATCATTTTTGTAGCATATTTTAATACCAGTATACTTTTATTTTAAAGCAGAATTAATTAATTAAAATTAATTTAATTCAATTAATTTTATATTATTAACTAATTAAGTTAATGTTGTTAGAAAAAAAATTCATTTTTGTTTTTTTAAATAATTCAAGGCTATTAGAATTTGGATAATCTTTAACTTATTAACTAAACAACATAAATAAATGTTGGTACTGACATTAATGAGATGGATGAGCCTGCCGATTCTTGTACAATTGTTACATATTTGGATGTATGCTGGTAAGCTTAAGTTGCAGATCGTCACATACATTGAGTCGATCTCGGTACTTTGTTGAGTTAGTGATGAAAACCCTTTCCTCACACAGATACGTAGAAGCAAATTGAATTATAATCTATAAAGCATCATTATACAGTTCACTATATTCTCTTTTCACTTGTGACGAGGTCCACAAATTAACCATACCTTCCGCTTGAAATTTCATTTTAAGTCCAATGTCATCCGAGAGTTCAATTAACTGTTCTCTTTCACTCAATGAAAATTTGTTAGTTTCAATATCGCAATGAAAGGGATCACGAATCCATGAAAATCCATCATATTTACTTGGAAAATAAGCTTCAAATTGTGACCTCAGAGTTTCAAAATGTGAACATAGTATGTCACTGCATAATTCTTTTCCAATAACGAAATAATTTTCAACCAAAAAAGATTCTAGGGCTGGAAATGGTGGACAAATCCTCTGTTTTACGCAACTGACCCACAAACCAAGTTTTCTCTCGAACCCCTATATTTTCTCATGCGCATTGAGAACAGTCAAAGAATTACTTTGTAGACAGAGATTAAGTTCATTTAGTTTTGAGAATACATCTGAAAGATCTGGCAATGTACTTAGCCACATGTCATCAACTGATGTGCAGGGAAAAGATGTCGAGAAATACTACGTTCATAGTGCTTTAAATCCCTCTTTTGTTGCTGAGAGCAGAGTGGGAAGTCGGTAGACGAGTAGGATAATAATTTTAACAAAATGTCAGTAGGTAGGCCTACTGGGAGAAAAAATGAAAGGCAATTGACATGTGTCATTTTCAAACTCAGAGATTTTCAACTATAGTGTGATACGCAATTCGCTTGAATTTTATTTTTTCTTCTGTCCTTTTTGAAGGATCACAAGGGCAGACCTCGAGATCCGCAGGTGGTCCGCGGACCATAGTTTGAGAAACGCTGCTATACAGTGATGAGCACAGTGCCATCATTAAATTTTTGTAAGTGCCCATTACTAGTTCATTGATATAAACTGATAGCCATTGGAAAAAAGTGCAAATGAGTAGGATTATTAGATTACTGTAAAAAAGAAAAAGAATTAGGGATATAGTTACAGCATTAATAGAGCGAGGAGTATGTTAGATTTTGGAAACATAAATTAATCTCAATTTAGAAGTATTTGTCTCAGTTTTATATTATAGGCCTAATATTGATGTACCCATCACTGTATATATATATATTTTTTATTGGGTTATTTTACGACGCTATATCAACATTAGGTTATTTAGCGTCTGAATGAAATGAAGGTGATAATGCCGGTGAAATGAGTTTGGGGTCCAGCACCGAAAGTTACCCAGCATTTGCTCGTATTGGGTTGAGGGAAAACCCCAGAAAAAACCTCAACCAGGTAACTTGCCCCGACCAGGATTCGAACCTGGGCCACCTGGTTTCGCGGCCAGATGTGCTGACCATTACTCCACAGGTGTGAACATCACTGTATACCATAGTGCCCAAGTTAGATGCTCGACTGCCCATCACTATGTTTTTCTTCCATTTGAACATTGATGTAATTTCGAAAGGATCAGACATATCATTTTCAATTATTTTTTGTGACAAACTATAGTAAATACATTTAGGAGTTTATTGAAAAAAATTGAAAATGATATCTCAGAAAATTGTATGTTTTCTACCTAATATTTGTTTTAATGCACCTTAAAGTGCCCATCACTATATCCTTTACCCTATACCGAAATAAATGAATTCGTAAACAAGTAATATGGATTTAAGTTTGTATTTGCAGAAACAAAACCATGCTTCAAATTTTGATTGCTTGAGAGCAGGACAGACAGCCTCAACAATGAACGAATAAAGTTAAAATGTGCGACATATTTTATATTTAAATAACATTGTTGTAAAACTGGTACACGAACATTGATAATCTACAATACATTCCAATACCAAAAATATAAAAATTGAAAAGTGGTGTGGAAGACCTCATTTATTCATTAATTATGTTCTTTCTATGGAAATATGAATATACATGGCGGCGAATGGCATTCTTTTTAAATGAATTAAGATCCATAACTGGCTTTGACCTGGGTTTGACTTTTCTGAGAGTTTTCAGCAGCGTATCTGAAGGCCCAGCTGGTGTGCCATCTTCCTTTTCTTTTTCTTCAACTTCCTTTTCTTTTTCTCAGTTTCCTTACCAATATTGATGACAGTATTTCTGGAAATGTTTAGAGCAGCAGCAGTTCTCGCCAACACTTTATTAACATCAATTATTAGCGGACCCTCATTCTGTTTTTCTAAATCAAAATAAGCCCTAAGAGAGCATACCATTTCACGGGCTTGGCCACGAATCGATGTTCCTTTGCCAAACCTTTTTGGAGAATGAAGTCGTGGCTGCCCTCTTTTGCCTTTAAGGCTTGACTGTGCCATTTTAAATTTAAACTTAAAAATAAACCGTAAAAACTAAATAAACACTAATAGGCGTAACAACACACACACACACACACGCATGCACACACACACACACACACACACACACACACACACACACACACACACCCACGCACGCACAAACAAAAAAAAATTACTGTGAAACACCGAGTTAAAAAGGCAGAATATCAAACGATAAAACTAAGAACAACGGACATTGAAATGCCATCACAGAAAACCAACCGACCTCATAATAAACCACGTGTGTATATTTTGTTGAACTGGCAACACTTCACATGCTTGGTGGCAGCAGGGTGAGAGGGGAAGGGACTGTGATTGGGCATTGCTATGGCAACGTGCCCCCACCTCACTCATAATGTTAACTGTCAGAAGTATAAACATTCGTTAATTCTAATATAGCTTCTCATTGGGTATGCTGACAGATGACTTTTTTGTCCGTCACAGCTTTCATTGTCATATGGTGTAAGAAAACGAATAATAAAAACACTAAACCCTGCAAATATTGTATTTATTACTGTACTATTTTATAGTGGTAACTTACTGACCAGCCATGAGAGTCTATCTTACACATCAGCTGCACTAGTTATTCAAAATTGTGATCGAGTATAAAAAAAATAAAAATGTATAGGCAATTTGATATGAAAAAGACTTTTTCTTTTCCTAAAACTCAATATCTGTTGTTGCTACCAGTTCACACTCACTACTAATATGGATCGTGAAATAAGACAGGAGTAGCAGATATTACAGTGAATGTAAAAAGTATTCGCACAACGATTTTCTTACTCCAAAGTAAGACCTAAATGAAGTACTATTAACTCTTGGTATGAAATAAACTGTTCACATATAATAAGAATGCATCTCATAGCAAATACATACAAGAAATGTTAATAATTTTGCGTGTAGTATCTATCACAGTTCAATAAATTAAATGCCTAACAAAATTACAGCGTAAAAAGTAATCACACACTCAACTCTGTTGACAATTAGAAGCAGTCATGTGGAACGCAGTAGGGATGTGGTACTAAGGAAACGCTCGTAATGCATGTTTCAAGTCAGTTTGATTCTAGAATCACAAGTAGTGTACAGCTATCACGCCAAAGGGGGTGAAAAGGGAAAGAAACTTCTAAGGAAGAAAGGGAAGTGGCTGGCCGAGGAAAATAAATGAATATAATAGCAGAGCAATCATACGAAAAATTAAAAAGAATTCACATATTAGTGCATCAAAAATTTCGGCACAGCTTCAATGTGAACTCAGTATAAGTATGTGATAGTACAATCCGAAATTATCTAAGGAGCAGTAAATACCATGGTAGAATCGCCCATAGGAAATACTACATCAGTAAAGTTAATAAGAATGAAAGATTAGACTTCGCTAAAACAAATCTTAACCCGCCCCAAGAATTTTGGAACAGAAAGCTTTTCACTGACGAAAGTAAGTTCAATATATTTCAGTCTGATTGAAGAAGATTTGTGTGGAGTAAAAAAATGCTGAACTATAAAAGAAAAATCTTCATCACACAGTGGAGGTGGAGTGCATGAGTTCAGCAGGAGTGGCAATATGGATCACCAACGTTACAGTTACATTCTGAAGGGTCATGTAGTGCCTAGTGCCGAAAAATTGGGCATCAGAGACAATTTCATGCAAAACAACGACCCCAAACATACAGCCCACAATGCTTGACTGTGGATACTCTATAACATCCCTTCGTACCTACAGACACCCCCACCCCTCCCTCAGTCACCAGACATCAACCTTTGGGTTATTTAGAACTAGGCATATTACCAGCAAAGAGTCTCTAAAGGACATCACCCGAATAAGGGCGTATACAGCAAAATGTAGCTCTGATATAAACTTATTTCTATGTTTGTAAGCTGTCAGGTTCATCATAGTTGCGTCGAAAAAGTTTTTCATTACTGTTAAATAATTTCGAGGATATTTAAAACAAAAGTATTGAAACATAACAGCAAATAGTATGTTCTGCTATTAGTAAATAAATATAATATGGAACTCTGTATACGCCCTTTTTCCAGCGACAATATGTTTTAGCACTGTTTTTAATTATTCTGATGTTCTAGGTGTCTAACTTCACATGAAAATTAATTATATATGGGAACATCTCGTATTTTATTAATAATTTTGTCTGAAAAAAAGTAAAATAAAATAAATTCAACAAAATAAAATATACATTTACCATAACATATTAAATAAAATTATTTAGTAATTACACAAGTAGACTTACAAAATAACATTACATTTCCAGTTTATGATTATCTTTTTCTTATGTTTTTTTTTTTTTCTTTATGCATCATCACTATTGTTGCTAGAGTCATCTTCACCATTGTGTGATGATGTCCTGGCTTTATTCAGCATTGAGTTCTGTCAGCTTTGGCCATCTTCATCTGAAAATTGTAAGAGGTCTCTTAAGTCCTTCGCCTTGAAGGGTTTCAAAGGCACTGGGTTCATTTGTGTTGGAGTCAAAAGTTTCAGCAGCGACACTTCCATTCCCGTCTTTCAAATGATGCAGATTAGGAGGTTCAAGCTGAAAATACCCCTGATGTACTGTATTGCACTTGTTTATACGAGTACTTCTGCATCATGATTGTATGAGGACGACTTACTGAGGATGTCACCTGAAACCAGTTTATTCTGAACAGTTGTTAATCATTTCTCTGAAATTTGCAATAAACTCAATAGAAAGTATTGATAACATCAAATTTTTTACCCCCATTATAGAAAACACTATATTTCCACAAATTATCCCTATTCTTGATTCTCAGCTTTTAGATTCACTCTTTCAAGGCAAGAAGTAATAAAATGATATTGTTCTAATTTCGAACCCATGTCCCAAAGCGTTTAAAAATAGAGAGTTGATCGTCCTTTGAAATTTCATGTGTACACATTTTCATACATCATCTTCTTACTTTGTAAATAACTTCTTTTCCATTTCCTTACCTGTACAAGTTGTGTATGACTTGCCACTGTTTCTATTCATTTTCCTTTATTCAGTTTTCCATTTAGTTTCGTTCACAAGCTTCTTTTTTTTCCCATATTTTCGGTCATGATTCAGGGCTGCAACTGACAACCTGAAATAGGCCTAAACATCGAATATTAGCCTACTATGGTACGGCTTGCAACAGCACGTGACTGCCACTGTAGTAGGTGCGTTCACCTGTTCAACGTAAATGCGTAACTTTGTGTCCTGTGTTATGTATTGAAGCTAGACTTACGAAAATTTACTGCAGTGTACTATACGCATTCAAGTATCTAATCCCTTGATCGTCGGAAAACAGGCGTATAAACGTATACGCCGTTATTCGGGTGAAGTCCTCAATTCATAGAAGAGTGGAACAACATTCCAGCAAGTATTACTACAAATTTAGTTAATTCTATGCCCAGAAGGTTAGAGGCTAATGTAAAATGCAAAGTATTGAAACTGAAAAGGAACTCACTAAAGTGTGACCAGTGTGCGAATACTTTTTGTTCGTGTCTTTGTTTGGTATCATGGTGTTTTAATCAAATAGAATGGCTTATTTTGAGAATTGTGCAATTAATTTTGTGTTTATATAATATAAACAAATAACAGAGAATGTGTATATTTGTACGTAACTTGTGTTCATTTCTAAAAAGTTGAGAGTATAGTATTTGAAGCACATTTATTATTGCTATATATTTTTATTACCCACCGTGCGAATACTTTTTACACTCACCGTAAGTTTTTCCTGGAAATCTTGTTCTATCTTCAAATAGGAACATAAACCTAGCTAGTCTATCTCTAAGAATGTTGCTTATGTTTAAATCGTCATTGAATCTACGATCTCGCTACACACAACATACATATCATTTTCGTCATCAAATTAAACAGAGATAGAATAACTTCACAGATACAAATTAGATAATGCGAACGTGTCAGCTGTGCGTAGTGTACCTGGCAGGTCTTTGGGCAGTAACCTCTGTCGACGTTGCGACAGGGAGGTTGAAACCCTTGCCTATGTCCTGGGGACCTGTCCACACTTTGAACTTCTACGAAATACGCAGCATCATACAGTAGTAAGCTCTATAATAGCAATTGCCTTAAGGAACAAAGGTTATTCAGTATATGAAGAAATACACGGCATATCCAGTGAGGGCAGTAATCGAAGAATCGACATAATTGCATTTAAACCTCCCTCTCTTCAAGTTTACATTATAGACCCTACTGTGAGATTCGAATCGCATGCACACCAGCCAGAAGAAGTACACGAGGAAAAAAGGAATATATATAAACCTTCCATCAGTTTTTATAATGACAACTACCATCTGGAATCCATCGTCATTACGGGACTAATGATAGGAGCTCATGGGACCATACCCCGGTTCCTAGTCAACTTCTGTAAATCTTTTGGCCTGCATAAAAGTATTTTAAGAGATCTAACAATTGCAGCACTCAAAGGCTCAATAGCTATTTTCAGGCATCATACATATGGACCATGACTAATTCGCATCTCCTTGATGTTACTTCGTTTCAATATAATTCAAATTGTTATTTTTCACTCTAACAACAATGTATATCACTAAGCCTCAAGGCATTTACTCTATTGTATCATGGTACTCTTTGTCGATGGCAACCTGCAGTGGTTACAGGAAGAAATGAAATCAATCAATTATCACCATTTCACTTAATAAACAATTTGTAAATACTGTTCTCCAACCACAAGATTAACCATGAAAGGAATGTGCTTACTATTGCGTCATCTATTGGAGCGAAGTAGGTAGATAATATTACCGTTATAACGTCAGTTTAAAAAACATGCACTCTTCTGCATATGTTATTTCCTGTATGGGGGGATTAAAAGACTAGGAAATTAACCATGATCTAATTTTGTAAGTAGGGTAGTATAAGTATGTGTGTATGTGTTATCGTTTGTGGTTTGAGAGTTAGCCAATGGAGTTGTGTGTACCCATGTATGTGACCTTATGACATCTTATGACATCAACATTCATTCAAAGCATTTCCCCACTGCGTCTCATTCCCCTGAGACTTTCTCTTGGTTGGAGTACAGTACATGATATATCAGTTCCTTACATATTGTCAGTTTCATGTGAGTGTCGCAGTGTTACCAATATCTGGGAAGAAAAATAAGTGATGTGTGACAGTATATACAATGACGGAGCTCAATACTTAGGGAGGGAATATGCATCCATAGATAGATGTTAACCACTAGGATCACTACTATCGCCTCATCACATACAATGTGAAACAGTAAATGCACAGTCTATAGCTTCTAGTACCCTCATCAACTCAAGCTTCGTGACTGTATATACTAGACTGTGATTTAGGCTTAGTTTGTTCAGGCTTTTGGTATGCCTGGTATATATGCTTTTTCATAGGTAGATTAGTAGATTAGGCAGATAGCGAGTTTTCGTAAAGTCGAGGATCAGTGATGAGTTAGGCTTGGTTTGTTGAGGTTTTTGGTATGTCATGCATGCTTTTGGTAGGTAGATTGGTAAATAGCGAATTTTCGGAAGATCGAATATTAGTGACAGGTTAGGTTTGGTTTGTTCAAGTTTTTGGTATGCCTTACATACACACTTTTTTGATAACATTTTCTTTCCTGTGTAGTGCAAAATGTCTGTGGTACCACTGGGTTATGTCACTGGTTGTGAAAATGTTTGAGAAAATGTTCTGTTGGTTTTATAAGAAAGGAAGGTATTTGGTGTGAACTAGGTGGGTTTAGAACTTTTGCAATGATCACATTGTGTCTCTAGAGTAGTATGCCACAATTTTGAGGTTATTTTCAATGATTTAAGTACATTTTTTCTACTGTGTGTGGTGTGTAGTGGGATCAAAGATTAACCAAATTCGTCAGTTAGTCGCCGAGATTAATTTAATGAGCTCAAGTATGTCAATCACTCATCTCCATCGTCTCTTCTTCTCTTCATGAGGATAAAATCAGTAGGGACAGTAAGAAATTTTGGAACATTATAGTAAATACGTTAGTTATACCATATGAACTGAACTGTTGTAAAAATCTCAGATCTTATATGTTGGCAAAATGATTTTCAAAATATGTCGGATTATATTTGAAGTCAGTTATGTAATTGTATGAAGATAACATGCATGGAATCCTTACTTGTACAGTGAGGAGCATTTATCGTGATCGGAGATAGGTGGTGCCAGTTTCTGCCGAGCTATGGCTTGGATACTGCGAAGCACACAATCATATCCCCAGCACTGATACAACACTTTCAACAGGAGTTGTAGAATTTCTACTTATCTTGCTCACATTTGTTATTCAAAATGTCCCCTATTCACTGCAATATGTTGTTCACATCTTTTTATGAAATTGTTATTCACTTTTACAAAGAGCCTCACTTTTCCATCCATGACTTGGTTCAGATGCCACAGCAGTGAAAAACGTGGATTTTTTTTTCAATACACTAGTCCTCTTGTGTCATGTAACAAACATAACTGACAATACTAATATGTAACAATTGATAAGTTGTGAAACAGCTATTTATAACAGAAAATGTTGATTATTTATAACAAATAGCCTATGTAGGCAGCAAATATGTGATATAATGTGCCTGTAAGTAAGTGTGCTTCCATGTCTTGCACTAGTGTCTAGTCACTCCTCAGCTGGATAACAGGCTGCTACCTTGGGTCTTGATAAATACTTTTCTCTGTATTAAATTTAATTGTGTTTCTAGGCCTATTTTAATTTGAAACCCTATAAAATTTCCCCGTCTCCCTTCAATAAGAGACCTGTGCATGGTACATTATGTATGTATCTGTACTTGTGTAGACAATGTGTGTGTGTGTGTGTGTTTAGCCTATATAGTAGGAACTTTCCTGTAAACCTTAGTGGTGTGTTTATGTTATTTTATGAGCTACATTACTTATTTGTTTACTTGTTTTATACTTTATAGAGAGGTGACATTTTAGAGTATGGTGACAGGAAGGGCGGTGATGGCGGAAAGAAAAGCAACCTCGGCTTTATCCATGCATTCATTGCATCAATATCGGTTATCATTGTGTCGGAGCTGGGGGATAAAACATTTTTCATTGCAGCCATTATGGCAATGCGACACCCCCGCCTAACTGTATTTCTTGGGGCTCTTACTGCCTTGGCTCTCATGACAGTCCTTTCAGGTAAGCCACTGGTTTCTGTGACACAATCCTACTAATTTGATCTTCTGTTTTTGCTGTATCTATTAACTTGTTGTTTAGTTATCTCCTCTTCATTTGGATCTGAAACTAAGTTTTAATATGCAAAGAAAAAGAGGAAAGAAAGCACTAGGCCTATAAGGTAATTCTCTAGAAGAACTAGAGTAAAGGAGACACCATTTCCTTTCTTAACAATTACTGACTACAAATAGAGTACTTGGTTTTACTTTCCAGCACCCAATGTTTTCCATAGAACTATTTATCTGTTATAGGCTACATAATAATGAATGGATGTATCACCACCACATTCTCGACATCAGATGTCACTAGTGAAGAGATCACCATTTAAATGTAAAGCACGATTGTTAATTATGTCGAAATGCAATTTTCTGCGACAGTAAATCTCTATAACCATTGGCACTAAAATGCTTTCTTGCTGGTGCAGTCCAGGCCCTCCAAACACCCAATGTCTAGAAATTTGCACTCCCACTGGCACTAAAAATGCTTCCTTGCTGGTGTGGTTCAGGCTGTCAAATACCCACTGTTCAGAAATTTGCACCCGGACCTCTCGAGTAAACTTAAATTATATGTCTCATCAGCACATGCCATTATTGCCCAATACATCAATTCATTACTATGTGCAACAGGTGAATATTTATAGGTTATTATGTGGAAATTATTGGGTGCTGGAAAGTAAAACCAAGTGCTTGGTTCACCTCTGTGGAGTAATTGTTATCATGCCTGACCATGAAATGAGCAGAACTGGGTTCAAATCCTGGTTGGGAGAAGTTACCTGATTCAGGTTTTTTCCTGGGTTTTCCCTCGACCTATTAAGAGTGTTGGACCCTGGATTCATTTTGCTGGGATTATCACCTTCATCTCATTCATATGCTAGATAACCATAACAGTTGATAAAGTGCCATTTAATAATCAATTAAGAAAAAAAAGCACTCTACTGTATACTATTTATTGTATGTAATTGTTACATGAAAAGTTGTGGCTCCTTTGGTCTAGTTCTTCTGTAGAATTACTCATTACAACATACTTGCTTAGACAATGACTTACATAATAAGGAATTTACATAGTTATAAACTGTTTTCGACCAAAAAAAGTGTACATAACATAAATTTGTCCAGAAAGTTTAAATTCGCGTAAAAAGAATTCATATTTTATTTTAAAACTTTTAATTTTTTTGTATCATCTTTTCTCTTTGCTTACTTGCTATCTTTCTTTCTCTCTTTTCTTTTTTTTTCCACTTTCATCTCTTATATGCTGCTTCGTATTTTCTTCCATTTCAACTTTTTTCTTTATACGACAATGACATAGTTATTAAGTGATCTGGTGACTTTTTGCTGTGTAATTGAATATTCTAGCACTTGTAATAATTAATTAATAAAGTTAAAATATTGCTTTCATTGTTGTACACATACTCTTGTTTAGTACTGTGAAATTCTATATATTCACAAAAGTAGTTTGTAAAAGGGGATGTGGATTCTTCAGTATTCGGAAGGGGATCATAAAAAGAGAAAGAAAAAACTCTTGACCTTTCGTAAACAATAACTAAAGAGATATAAAAATAATCTAATTTGTTTTGGTTATGCATTTTTTTTTCTCTAGAGATCCTTAAACATCCATAGTCAAATGATGGACACCGAATTTCTAAAACAAAATCTTGAAAGGGTTACCCAACCCACTTCTTGCCTCTTGACTATATATTTTAGGTTACGTAAACAATAACTTTAAAGCTGGTCAGTCCTTGTTTTATTGACTGAAAATTCCTACTTTTTCAGAAATTATGAAGGGAAAGGTTTGCCAATTTTTCCATGAGAAGAGTATAGAAACTCCCGAGAAAAAAAATGTGATTATTAGTTTAGGAAAGTATTGTTAATAATAAATAGTTAAAGGGAACAACTGGATAATATGCACAGTAGACCAAAGTCGGTAGTCGACGTTGCTCCATGGCCACTAGTCACCAGGCCGTACCGAGCCGTGTCAAACAAAAGACGATCGAAATGGTGGTAGTAAAATATGCGACTCTATTCTTAAATAATTCACTCCATTAGTCAAGTGCAAGGTTTATGCAGTACAATGGCTGTTTTGAATGCACCAAAAGAAAATGCAGATGTAGTAAGATATAAAAGAGCTTACCACAACGAATTAAAGGGGTTAAAAGGTGTGTTTCAGGGAATATCATTGAAATGAAGGAAAGTAAATTTCCAGTTAATGTTCACCAAAGCATTAAATACGTAATTATGACTGTGTTGCTGTTTTATTTGTGGTCTAGAGAAAATACCTCATCTTTTACGAAGACAACTTTTAGTGGCCGTGAAATTATTTACTCCTTCCGTCATATTATTTATCAATATTACGAAAGGAAAACTATCATAAGGGCCATGAATGACAGGATCATCTAGGCTGTCTGCGCATGCGTGGAATTGGTTAATAAAAACCTGAACTAACCAAATCTAACCTTTGTATAATGTGCAAGATGTGTAACCTGAGCAAGAAGGGATCTTCTTGATTTTATCTGGACACACATGAAAATAAATTAAAGTAAGGATCACATTGCCACTGCATAAGAGATCCTTGCATGCGCCACAGCAAAACTGTTCCTATTACAAGCCCCTCATCTAGCCCACGTAATCTACTCGCAATATTTACGCAAATATATCTTGTTGCTAACAGTGGTGCTATATCTCAATAATGTTCAGAATGAAGGAGGTGAAGAGAGAGGAAAAAAAAAATTTTCTCCTTCTAATGATGCCACAGACGAACGTCATGTCCTTATCTTGGCGACATTGTGTATTTAGTTCAATTTGGTTGTAACCATAACGGCATGGTTCAAAGCTACCGTAGCAAATTCTCCAGTTTAGCAAATTAAAGAAATTCATAGTCTAAACTTCTTGCCAGCAATGAGGCTCATGGCTATGCATGCTAACTAATGTATTGTTGATGTTACATAAGGAATATTCAGTTGATATGAATCATACAAGAATATCGAAAATACTGCTTAAAAGAGCATTCAATGTGTTCTAACCCTTTAAGCCCCTAAGTATAGTGACCTGGTGTTATATACACACGAGATCTTTTATAATATTCATTCAGGGATTCGTGAGCAAAAAAGTTTGGAACCACTGCTACAGAGTATGTATAGTTGGGAACAAGCCATGGGATTCGTGAGCAAAAAAGTTTGGAAACCACTGCTACAGAGTATGTATAGTTGGGAACAAGCCATGGGATTCGTGAGCAAAAAAGTTTGGGAACCACTGCTACAGAGTATGTATAGTTGGGAACAAGCCATGGGATTCGTGATCAAAAAAGTTTGGAACCACTGCTACAGAGTATGTATAGTTGGGAACAAGCCATGGGATTCATGATCAAAAAAGTTTGGAACCACTGCTACAGAGTATGTATAGTTGGGGACAAGCCATGGGATTCGTGATCAAAAAAGTTTGGAACTACTGCTACAGAGTATGTATAGTTGGGAACAAGCCATGGGATTCGTGATCAAAAAAGTTTGGAACCACTGCTACAGAGTATGTATAGTTGGGAACAAGCCATGGGATTCATGAGCAAAAAAGTTTGGGAACCACTGCTACAGAGTATGTATAGTTGGGAACAAGCCATGGGATTTGTGAGCAAAAAAGTTTGGGAACCACTGCTACAGAGTATGTATAGTTGGGGACAAGCCTTGGGATTCGTGAGCAAAAAAGTTGGGAACCACTGTACAGAGTATGTATATAGTTGGGAATAAACCTTGACGTCCTTTTTTCCTGGAAATGACAAAGGAGCTTCCCCTTTCCAACCATTTACTTACATGAGTGCCATCCTCAGACTGACAAAGGAACAGTAGTGATCAATCCTCATTAAGGAAAAGATGTGGTGTTGACAAGTATAGAATGGAAGGTTGATTGGACAACACAGACAATAATTGTGTGATATCAACTCCCGACCACAATGGTGACAGAATTATCGTAGACTATGGCGAAAGATCAGTGTTTGTAGACGATTCTATGTGTGTGAACCATAGAAAGATGACCAGTCCTCCTCCTGATTGTCATGAAATAGTGAATGCAGAAATTTTGGAAAATTGGTTTAGAAATAAAGTCTTAAAACATTTAGAAGAATCCTCTGCAATTGTATTAGATAACACTTTCCACCATAGTCGAATCGTCAATCCTAAACCTTGAAACTCCTGGATAAGAGATTCCATTTACTTTCCATACAAACACACACAATTCCAGTTCCTTATTTGTTTCTACATCATCTGCTA
Source organism: Periplaneta americana (assembly GCF_040183065.1). Taxonomy (NCBI): domain Eukaryota; kingdom Metazoa; phylum Arthropoda; class Insecta; order Blattodea; family Blattidae; genus Periplaneta; species Periplaneta americana. Next base: position 14,379,358 of record NC_091128.1, on the reverse strand, counting down.
ATTTATTTTCCATGTTTCCATTCTTTTGATATAAACAGTTTGTGATTAAGGGTAGCCTATTTATTTTTTAATCGTTACATATACTTTCTTAGTTTTGTCTAATTTTAATTCCTAAGTAACATGGTCACAACAAAATAGAAGGTTTCATAATGCAAATTTTAATTCCTAAATAACATGATCATAACAGTTGAAGAGTTCATAATATATTGCATTTAGCAAAAGACACAGTAACCCTATAAAATCTGATATTTGGCACATGCTAAATTTGTTTTCAAGCAGGAGAATGGAGTGAGGATGTTAAGGCTTGTCTCCAAATCTACACTCTGTATAATGATAAACTAAAATTCCTTTTCTTTATATGAGTGCACAGTAAGTTATTTTGTTTAGGTACCATAAGTAAATTATTTTGAATGATAATTCCAGAAAATAAACTACAATCACGACTACTAAATTGTCTCGAAATGTGTAAAACATATGTGGAAGTGTGACAGTTTTCTTATGATGAAGTAAAACTACAATTTTTGTCACTTAACTGGAAGTGGAAAGTTAGAATTTGTTCTTTGTTTCATGTAATGTAAAATATGTTTTTTCTTTTATAGTTGTTTTTGGTTGGGCAGCAACTATAATTCCTCATGCCTACACATACTACATTTCAACTGCTCTTTTTGCCCTCTTTGGGTTAAAAATGTTAAAAGAAGGATATTATATGTCGCCAAATGAGGCACAAGAAGAATTTGAAGAAGTGCAATCAGATCTACGAAAGAGAGAGGATGAGGTAATATATAAATTCGTAAAGCAGCCTTAGCAGTATCTTATTTGTTTCTGGTTTACCTTTCATTTAGCTCGAAGATCCTTCATGCCACTTTTACACTATCACAAACTAATATGGACCATCTTATGCTGCAAAATTGAGCAAAATGAAAATTTTCGTGATCTTATAATACAGATAGTTCATTTTACGAGGAATGCTTGTATTAAGGGCCAAGCAGCTGTAAAATTGTGTGCTGAGCAAGCAACCTTGGCCGTGACGTGTCCTGTACAAAGTCACAGGTTGCAACATATCTTGAGCCAGTTGAGTTTGACGTTTGCTTTGGTGTACACGTATTTTGTGAGAAGATGACATATAGTATTGAAGAACTAATTTATGTATGTAATGGAAAACAATTATAGCAAATGCATTCGTAGATTTGTGTGCAAATTTTTCAATTCAACATTTCCTATATAGTTTGCGTTTCGAAATTAATGAAAAAGTGGCGTACTACAGGTCACAGTTTGTGACAAGCCTAGGGAGTGTAAACGACATATTTTAACTGCAGAAAAACTTGAAGATATTAAAGTGAGATTAGAATTAAGTCCAAAGAAATCTCTTTGTCGCCTAGCTCATGAAACATACATATCCTGCGTGTCAGCTCACAAAGCAACCAAGCTAATTAAATTCCCATCATATAAAATAAGATTTGTGCAAGAAATCAAGCAAACAGATTTTTTCGCCTAGAATATGGTTCTGCAATTAATTTCTTGAAAATGTTTACAATGTACACCTTGATTCATAGCTAATGTTTATCATTGATGAGGCAGTTGACATGTTTGTACTCTATGTGTGATATTGGAGTGATGAAAATCCGCATATTGTACAGCAAGTCCCATTGCACAGTGATAAAGTAGAGGTTTGGTGTACTGTTAGTGTGAGATGAATAATCGGGTCAGTATTTTATAATGCAACTGTGAATATAGACGTGTATGTGAATACAGTACTACCTCCATTTTTCAGCTAGCTTACAGACGAAAAAACAATACAGTTATTTTCAACAGGACAATGCTATCCCACATACTGCCGAATGTTAAATGGATCATAAAGGAAGTTTTTGAAAACTGGATAATAAGGAGAGGTTTGTGGCCCCCTAGATTCCGTGATCTCAGTTACTATGATGTTTATCTTTGGGAAACTTAAAGCATAAAGTGTATAAAAATAATCCCCATACTTTAGAACTACTGAAGGACATAATACGATAGAAAGTGACAAAAGTTACTCAAGCTGATCTACAGGATTGTTCAAGAGATGTAGGGCATGTCTCATGGCAGAAAGAAGTCATTTTCAGCAGTATCTGAAGTAATTGGTAAGTACGCAATATTTCATATTTGAAATCAATAGGCAGCAGCAGCAGCACAAGCATGCTGCCAGTGACGCTATTGTCATGCAGTGAATGCGTGCCTTGCTGCCACTGGGCTCAACATTCACCATTCTTCTTAAAATGAACTGTCTGTGGTATATATAGCCAAGTTTTTACTGTAAGTATGCTGCATACTTTTCCAAGATTGTTTACGTCAGGTTGAAGCTAAAGATTGTGTCTACACTTGAAGTCTTTTGTTGACTTCGCTTATTAACTTTTCCAGTTTTGTATATGCAATTACAAGGTGAATAAATGCATGATACTAATAGGAAAGAAGGAATGTCTGGTAATTCCAAGTCTGTAAAATCGAATGTAACCGTTATTGACATTTTTAAAGAAAAAAGAAGAAAAACTTCGTAATACGATATACAGATAATCATCATCATCGTCATCAACATCATCATTACAACCATCAAGACCACCACCACCATAATTATCCCTTCTAGAGGCATAGGGCTTGATAAATATATGCCATTAGATAAGACACTACTGGCTGCCTTCTGCTTGACCTGTGTCCCATTCTTCCTTTGTCCTTATTGCCTCATCATGTTTCTCCATGTGTTTCTGCGTCTTCATCTATACCTTGCACCTTGTGGGTTCTAATCTGAGCCTTATTTGCTGTTTTGATCATCTTGCTTCAACACATGCCCTATCCGCTTTCATTTTCTGTATCAAATCTGTTCTGGATTTTTTTGTTATTTTTTCTAAGTCACAGTTTCTAATCAGTTATTGTTTCAGACCATCAGATTTCTAGAATGTGCTTCAGACATCTGTGTATGTATACTTAGGAATTATTATGTAAGCTTGAGTTCCTTTCCCTGTCTCGCATTTGTAGAGGAATATGGATATCACATTTGTTTTAAACAGTCTGAGCTTAATTCTGGTGGATCTTTATTTTCTCCTTTACAATGGGAATAGCAAGAAAAGCCTGTTATTGCTATCATAATGCAGTGCTTGCTTTTACATCTTCATCTGAACCTCCTGCTGCAGAAACAATGCTACTTAAGAGACGAACTTGCCTATTTATTGTGTGACCTCAGCTCCTACTCAAGATTTATTTTAACCTTACTAAGAATTCCTATTTTCTCGGTTTTGTGTTTATTTGCACTCTTGCTTCTTGCGTTGATATATTTAGATTCCTTAGTTTATACATCTTCATTAATTAATTGTTTTCTGTCCAAGGACAGGTCTTTTATTGCAAACCCAGCATTTCCAATCTTTCCTCTTCATCTCCACATGACATCCATATACTATATATTAATGTTGTCTATAATCTAATATCTGCTTCTGCCTCTAATTTTTTTTCTATCACCATTCCTTCCAGTACATACTTCAGTAGGCAGTTTATTCTCAGTCAATGAACCAGCCAATTTCTTTTTCTCTTCCTGATTGGTTTCAGCATTATTCTTTCCTCAGTCACTGCATAGCTTCATTTCCTATTTTGTCTGTCCATTTCACATGTTCCATTTGTCTCCATATCCACATTTCAAATGCTTTCAGTCATATCTTTTCACTTCGTTGTGATGTCTTTGTTTCTGCCCCATACATTGCTACACCCAGTACAAAGCTCTTCACTAGTCTCTTCCTTAGTTCTTTTTCCAAAGGTCCACAGAAATAGCTCCTTTTCCTATTGAAAGCTTTCTTTTCCATTGCTATTCTCCTTTTGACTTCTTGGCTGCAGCTCATGTTACTAATAGCACACCCATATATTTGAAGGTGTCTTCTTGTTCCACTGCCTCATTTCGAATTCAAACGATTATCTTCTTTATTTTTCACCCAGTAACCATAGTATTCGTCTTGTTTGCATTTATCTTCATCCCATCTGTTCACAACTGTCATTTATCTTCATTAGGATATGTCATAGTATCATCTCTTCTGCTAACAATGCTTTATCATCAGCACACTTCATTTTTTTCCTCCTATATCACCCTTCACATATTCTGAAAACAGTTCTTCACTAAATCCTTTGAGTAGATCTTGAACAGGGTAGCTGATAATGGATATCCTTATCGTACCTCTCTTCCTATTCCACTTCCATCTGACATTTTTTCCTCTATTGTAAGTTTGACTCATTTCCTATAAAGATTACTGAATAGCTACATCTTTTTCCAATCCATTCCAATTTTCTTCAGGATCCTCGTAAGTTTATTCCAATTCATTCTGTCAAAAGCCTTTTCTAGGTCCACACTAAATACACTTATTTATATTTCTTGTGGTACCTGTTACTCATTGTTAACAGCAGTGCAATTGCATCTCTCTTACCTATTCTCTTAAACCCAAATTTCTCCTCTTCCAGCTCTTTTTCCATCTTAGAACATAAAATATAAATGTCGATTTAGTATTTGCAGGAGAATCTTTGCCAAGTGTAATATAAGGCTCGTAGTCCTGAACTCATTACATTTCTTGGCATTATTTTTCTTCTGTATTGGCAGTATCACTATCTCTGTAAAATCTTCAGGCCATTTACCTTTCTTATATATTATTTATTTATTTTCCAATGACGAGAGTTGACGATCAAGTCATTTTTTCTCTAGCTTCCCAGAACAAGCTAAAAAGGTCCTCAGCCTGTTGTGCAGTTGGGTTTAAGGCTGGGCAGAACAGAAGGTGTTATTTGTCCATGATTTGGTCAGGGTTGTTGCACAAAACATCTGTTGGATTGGTATATGCCTATCCTGTGTAATGGTGAGCCAGACAGTCATGTCCTGACATCAACCTAAATTTTGCTACAGCTTCCTTACGGCCTTTATATTTTACTTCTGTTGATACCGGTAGTTCATCAATTTTTTCCCATGACTTCCCTGTAGCAGCTGTAATATTTTCTTGCATGTTTTCCATTTGAAATGCTTTCTTGAGTTCTTCAATCTTTCTGCAGAGGTTTGATTTGGAGTGGATTATTGTTTGGATTTTAATGCCTTTTTTTTGGCAAGTTGATCTGCCATTTCATTGCCAAATAGTCCAATGTGTGAAGGTATTCACTGGAAAGCTATTGACTTGTTTTCATATCCTAGGTACTTGAGGAGTTTATGGCATTTCAAGATGGTTTTATTTTCTGGTGTTTGGTTGAAAGTTATTACCTGGATTGCAGCTTTTGAGTCTGCTAAGATCACTGCTATTATGAACATTTTCAAACAGAATAGAAGGTTCTTAAGTGCCACTTTTATAGCTTTTACCTCTCCATCAAAGGCTGTGTTGTTTGCACCTACTGTAACATATTGACTAAGCAATGCAGAATAAATGCCAGCTCCTGCATTTTCGTTCTTCATTTTGGAGCCATCTGTGAAGATTCTTAGCCACTCTGGTTTTGGGAACTTCTTATTTATTTCTTTCAATGTTAGTTGCTTGGTTACTAATGGAGTTGTCATTTTTCTTTTATTGAGATGTTAGCATTATACAGTTGGTAGTCTAGTGGGTTCTGAATTTGAGGTTTTTGTTCAGTTTTGGCTTCCAAGTTGTGTTTTTGAAAAAGATGATCAGTTTTATGGAAGAATGTTGGTTGTGTGCTTAAGTTCTGTGGTGCCGTACTTTTTGGTTGAAGTGTTATTCGTAAAGCAGCTAATTTTGTGTGCATAATGCAAGAGCTCTTTTCTATCTCCTTCTGAATTGAGAGGTTGTCTGTGTACATTCTCATAGCTTTAGTGTTTGATGTTTTGACTGCTCCTGTAATTAACCTGAGCATTCTATTCTGGATTGTTTATAGTTTATTTATTGTAGTGTGTTGAGTTACCATTGATTCTGCTCCATAAGTTATTATTATTATTATTATTATTATTATTATTATTATTATTATTTTATTATTATTTGTTTCACATAGATTTTATATGTTTTGTTTAGGGTGTTCAATGAGCTTTCCCATTTCTTCCCAGCTAATGTCTTCAGTATATGTCAGGTTTTGTTTACTTTTGGTTCAATTTTGTTGACATGTTCCCAGTTTGATTTGTTATCAAGATGTACTCCTAAGTATTTTGTGCAGTTGATTTTAGCTATTTGTGTGTTGTTGATTGCTAAATTGAAGAAGTGAGTAACTGAGAAGTACTGATAGAAGGTTTTTGGCATACTGATTTCCATGTTATTTTTTTTTGGGACCAGTTGTGAAGCCTTGTTAATGCATTATCCATGACCTTATGTAGTTGTTCTTTGTGGTTTCTGGCTGAGTTTTTTGTTGTACTTATAATTAAATCGTCTGCAGACAGTGCACACTTAATGTTTTTATCAGTTTTGAGTTCAGTCGGGAGGTCATTGATATAAACATTAAGAAGGGTTTTTTTTATTAAAATGGAGCATTTTAATAAAAAAACCAGAACTTATTCCAGAAATCCCACATAAATCTGCAGTAGCAAAATTCAGACTGCTTACAGAACACGATTATTTGGCCAAACACTTGAATAAAATAGGAATTTACACAAATCCAAATTGCCCTCTATGCAACAAAGAAGAAGAAATGACTGAAGATCATCTCATAACCTGTGAAGTTCTACCTGATGGATCCACCACAGAGAAATATTGGAGAGCAAGAACGCTAATGGCTTCGTTGCCAAAGCCCGGCATTAGATAACAACAACAACAACATTAAAAAGGGTGGTGCTTGAGACGGAACCTTGTGGTAGTCCAGTTTTGGTTTGAACATAAATTGATTGTTGATCGTTGTACTTAGACGCTATCCCCCTTTATGTTACAAATGCCTTGGTCCACTGTAGCGTATTGCCTGTTACTCCCATTTTTTATAATTTCCATATGAGATTTGTGCACCACCCAGTGTCATAGGCTCCTTGGAAGTCTACAAACACTGCTAGAAGACTCTCCTTTCTGTTGAAAGCATCCTTAACGTTCTGAGTGAATTTAATTAGTTGGTGGCTTGTTGAGAGTTTTGTTCGGAATCCCACCTGTTCCGGAGTGAGTAACTGTTGTTTCCAAATACCAGTTTAGTCTGGCCATGACCATTTTTTCCATGATTTTAGCTAGCACTGATGTTACTGATATTGGTTGATAACTATTGATTTCTTTGGCTCGTTTATCAGATTTCAAAGTGGGTATTACTATAGCCTTCCTCCATTCTGCTGATATGGTGTACTTCTGTTGCCAAACATCGTTTTAAAAGTCAAGTAGTCTCCTCTTCATTAGGGGACCCAGATATATGATAAATTTTGAAAATATTTTATCTGGTTCAGCTTCCTTTTTAGTTTTGGTCTTTTTGACTGCTTCTTCTAGTTCTAGTATTGAGAAGTTCTCATTAAATACACTAGTGATTGTGGAAATTGCAACATCAAGAAGGATACATGTGACTGAAATGAAATTGATACCACAGATTAGGTATATGACAATACACAAGTTATTAGAATTACAGAACTGTACCTGATCTATGACCGTGAGATTTCAGTATGGTATGAAGCCTCCAAGCACTGCAATCAGAGCCTCTAAGCATCGTGTCATGGAATCAAAGAGGGCCTGGATATGTTCCTGGAGAATCTCCCTCCACGCAGTTTGTATGTGAGTCCACAAAGCTTCAAGAATGGGTGCTGGAGGACTATGACGAACAAGTTGCCGACCAACCATACCCCAGACATGTTCGATGGGCGACATGTCTGGCGAATGTGTGGACCAGGGAAGCAGTAATACCTGTCGTTCTTCGAAGAAGGCTTGCACAATCCTTGCCACATGTGGCTGAGCATTGTCCTGCTGAAATATGGCATGTGGAGTTGACTGATGGAAGACAGTACCTCGGGCTTTAAAACCTCCATAATGTAGCAGTTGCTGTTCAGATTGCCCTGAATACGTAGGAGGCGAGATTGTGTATTGTATCCAATGCAGCCCCAAACCATCACACCAGGCATTTGTCTGTTACGCTGCTCAACAATGCAGGCTCTCAAATTGCGTTCATCATCATAGCATCTAACACATGCGGCCGTCATTGTAGGACAAGTTGAAATGGGACTCGACCGAAAACACTACAGTTTGCCACTTAGCACACCAGTGAAGGCATTGATGTGCCCATTGCTGTCTGAGGCATTGGTGGTTGCAGTATTCCAATGTCAACTCAACACTGTGTATGAAACTGTACAGTCCATCACGGCCATGTGGACAAGATGACAGTCATCCCGTGCTGTGGTCACATTACGTGATCCAGTACCTGCTCGTCTCTGCGTACAACCCTCTTCCATTCACTGGTTCCACACACGCATCACTGTCATAGTAGCATGCCCTGTACGGGCCGAAATTTCACGGTATGACAAACCTGCTTCCTCGAGACCAACCATTCTGCACCATTCGAACTCACTCACGTGCTGATATTGCGCCCTTCCACATTGACAAAGCATACCTGCACTAGCTTTCACGTTTCCACTTCGTTTGGAAGCTCTGCACTGACTGAGCAAGGCATAACACTAACCTTGCTGGTGACACAAGAGATATCACTGTTGGGCCTATATGTACACCATCTCTCTGAAAACATAATCTATTGGTGGTGCACTGTTCTACACATCGTCCAAGTTTGGAGTCGTTTGGGCCATTCTTTCTGGGTGTTGCACTTTTCACAAACAGTAGTATATGTTAAGTGTTTTGATTTTATTGGATAGGTGCTTTTTGTTGATTTTGGTTTTAAGTGCTTTTTGGTTGTCCTTAGGGTATTTGTTGAGTTTATGTTCATTGGCATAGAAGAGATTAAAATTCCTTTCAATTATTTTTGGCTTATTTCCTATTATTATTGGTTGTTTGTTCCGGTTGACATTGTTGTTAATTTCTTTTATGGGGCATACTCTATGCTGATTATGACGTCATGAAAACTAGTACTTTTTTGCTAAATTACTTTCCTATTAAGGATGGCACTTTGTTTTCTTCAGTTCTGTACACCTTGTGGGTTTTTTTTTGTTTTCTCAGCTACTTTCCTTAATCTGTTTCTTTCTGTTTTTATTGTATCAAGTTCTGTGTTCCAAAAAGACTTGTATGTTTTACATTTTCCTCTAGCCTTTGCCCATCTCATTATTATGTTGGTGAGATTTCTTATTTCGTCTCTTGGTTTGTCTTCAATTTTTAATTGTTTAATGTTTCCATTTTATATATCTCCCAGTTTGCTTTTTTGAAGTTCCATATGGTTTTGTTTTGTTTAGGTGCATTGATGTGTGTCCTTGTGATCTTCGTAATGATTTCTCTGTGTTTTGTTCCCACGTCTTATACAGTGCGGGTTGGGATATTTATTATGTTTGTTGAAACAGTGACTAGGTCAGGATGTGTTCCATGCCCATTATAATGAAGATATGTTGGTGCATCTTGTTCGTTGAATAGTATTTCTACAGCGTTGGATGCTAAAAATTCTTCTACTACTTTACCTGGGTTATTTTTATATGCATAGCCTCAATCTGGAGAAACTGCATTAAAATCTCCCACTATTACTGTTTGTTATGGGTTAAATCTAGGAGATCTAAATTCAAATGTTTATTATTTGGAGGACTATATATGCCATAGATTTTTGTATGATAGTTCTCTTTCCATACATTATTTTCTACTATTTCAGATGTATCATGCTCATTCATTCTCTTGATAACAGAGAAAGTTGTGGTGAAGTTTGTTTTGCTTTGTTCTGTGGGCTAATGTTCGTTTCATTAATTATAAAAACGTCTGTGTCATGGTTTACAGCTTCATTCATCAGTTCTGTTACCTTAGCTGTTGATAATCCTCCAGCATTCCACTGTAAGATGTTGGTTGTTCCTCCTTTTTCTTGTGCTTTAAGAAGAGCAGTTTTCTTGTACTGATGCTTCTTGCGCCTATAGTTGTTACTCATTTTGCAGCAAATTTGCTCCCAGGAGACACCACAGGGAGACGAGTAACTTTAGCCCTCCCTTTCTTATACATTTCGTTGGATAATGATAGAATTTCCCTCTTGTCTGCACCTGAACATTTCACTAATTCACTGGGGATTCCATCAACTCTTGTCACTTTCACATTATTAATTTGCCTAAGTACTAGCTCAACTTTTTCTCTTAGAATAGAAGATCCTTTTTTATTCTTCTGATATGGTTGCTTCGTCTTTATTTAACTAAGTTATCTGGACGATTTCTCTGTCTCATAATTCTTCCATCTGTTCAGTTCTGGATTTCTAGTTTTTTATTGTAAAATCCAAACATTTTACTTTGCATAATGTTAAATCATCAAATATTTTACTTTGCGGTACATTAAATCATATCATCTTTTTTTGACTAGATCCTCTATTTCTTCACATACCTATTTTATGCAGTCTTCCTTCACCTTATCATTCTCTCGTTGTCCATTTTTCTGTAGTTTCTTCTACCTTCATATGTATTGGTGTTTTTCCATTCTCTCCTTTCCTCCATCTTCTTTATCACTTTCCCTATGACCCAAGGTTTATTAATACCCTTACTTTCTCTGTATCCTATTGTTCCTTCTACTGTTATCTGTATACAGCTTTTTAGGGGAGTTCAGTACTTATTACTATTTTCAGGCATGGATTCTAATTTAGATGCTTTCTCTTGAAAATTTTTCTTCTTTCCTCTTCGTCACTAGTCTTCCTCTTGTCTTCTTTAGACTAATATCTACTTCTGCTATTAGTAGGACATGGTTTGAATTAATATCCACTCTTGGTAGTGTCTTTGTATTTTTTTAAGCAATTTCGGAATCTTTCCTGTATTGGTATGTAATCTGTGTTATCTCTGTTGTCCTTCATTTGGTATGCCTATGTGTATCTTCTTTTATGTTGTTGGAATAATGTATTTCCAAATTCACCAAAGATTCTTCTTTGTCATTTCTTTATCCCAATTCATGTTTTCCATTTGTTATTCCTTCTTGTCTTTCTCCTATTACTGCATTCTGGTCACCCATTAGGATTACACATACCCCCTTGTCCTTCTCAACTATCTCTTCTATCTTGTCATAGCTTTCCTCTTCTGCTAATTATGTGTTATGTGGTGTAAATTTGCACTGGCACTAATGGCCATGTGCATCAACATTGGTTAAAAATGTTGTAATTACTAACCATGGGTTACGAAACCACAGTTAAAATGTAATCGTAACCATGGTTAAGATTTAATTTCTGTGCACCATTCATAATCACCAGTTACTTACACATGGTTAGCTGACATCTCATTTAACCAGGGTAAAGTTTGTGATAGTACACTGTTTCTTCTCATACAAAATGACGAAAGGAAAGCATGATACCTCTGCAAACATAATAGTCAACATTTAAAAACGACTGCACTTACTCTGTTCTACAGTACATTGAAACGAACGTATCCTATATTTTCGTGTTGCATTTGTTTTCCTTTGGATGCCGTTATGTTTGCAGGTTACATTTCTTTTTCAGTGATGTTAGGTTAAAATCTTACAAAAGGGGCATTTCATTGTAATGGGTGTTACATCCACAAAGCTAAAAACTGAACACTTTGAATGGAGCGCTAATAGAATCAAAATTTATTTAGTAAAACTATTTTCCCTGCATATTCTGAACATTTTGATATAATATAATCCTAAGTTTATTTTAACAAAATTAAATAACAAGTAAAAAACCTGGTGTAACGGGTGTTACAGAATTTAGACATGAAATTTTGCTTGGCTATTGGAAGTTGTAAAATTCTGTGAGTTTAATGCATACAAATTAACATGCTTTTATAGGATATCTATTAATTTTGACAAAATCAAATATGTTTTTCATTTTCTTTTCTGCTTAAAAGATTTTTTTTTTTTTTTCAAGAAAAGCTTCTGTACTACATGACTTGTAACAGGTGTTACATTGTGCGAATATTTCTACTTTAGTCAAATGGTTAATGACACTCTTTCTGTTTTCACTAAAAGAAGGCTATTAAAATTTAATATAACCAAATTTCTGTGTAATAGCAATTCCATTTATGTAAATAATTAAATTGTTCTTTTTTAAAATTCTCAGAGCATACACTTCTACCAGCACAATTCATTCATTAAATAGCCTTAATGGAACAAATAGATTAATTGAGAAACATTCAAATTATGATTGTTTTATAGATATTTTAGTGTATGTGTAATTAATTTTAAACATCTTTTTGAATGACATCTACACTTTCACTGAATTCATAATACAGTCTGTTTCCTTGATGCTTGACATCATGTGTTTGTAACTTCCTGACCAATTGACTAAATTTTACAAAACAAATATTTTCATTAGCTTTGAAAATTTTTTTTTTGCTGTGCCCAGAAACTTTCAGGAACATAATTTTAACGTCCTTTTCATTGTCAACTTGACTCTGGCATATTCCAACGTATCAGAACTTGTTTCACCTTTTGATGACCCAGGCTTCTTGTTTTCTCTTGAAAACTCTACCAAAACAAACATACCAGACTTAACTTCATATCTGTCAGTGCTGCACACTGACATGGCAGTCACTTGTGTTTCACTTGTCAGTATCCCATGTTCAGAATACCCAGAATCTATGGAATCATATACTTCCTTATAGGTTAATCATCATCTTGCATGGACAAGAGTTTCCTGATTACTCTTCATTATATTTAGCCTATTCATTAGAGTAGTGGCAGTTTTGGAAACAAGCAAGTTTTTTGTGGTCATAATAGGATAGAAAGTGGTGGCAAGCTTGACTTATAGGTATACCATTTACATTATGCCATCTTTTGTCCTAAAACTATATATGTTTCTCTATCTACATAAATACTTAATACCCTTCAAATTATTTTGTACATAGCTATGAAGCTCCTTAGCTGTGATTTCAAACTTTCTAGATTTAACAGCTGTCCAGACATACTTCTTTAAGGTCCCGCCGAAACCATCCACTGCTCCTTTACCATGGGAACTAGCAAAAAATTTCCATTCAGCTGTTAGACCAAAATCACTTTCAATAAAGCAGAGATTTGACAAAGTGTACTTGTTTTTAAATTGCCCTGCACAATTATCAGTAAATATGAACACATGGTTTATCCCCAAATTGATAGCTTTGACGTGTTGAATTATGGTGCTAAAGAAAGTTCAGACTGCATACTTGTTGTGTGATAAATCATTACTTATTATGGCATAGGATTTCACATATCATTCAGAACCCAAATGCAACATGTAAAAACTGTGACTTGTGGATGGCTCCAATGGGCATTTTGAATCTCATCTTGAAAGACCAATGAGTAGTTCAATTCATTTGGACTATGACTTGTCCAATAGATAATTTTTCTTTGCATGTATGAAAATACTCTGATTGAACTCTCTTTATAAAGCAGTGAATTTTAAATTGTGGCAACTTCTTAGTCAGTTCATGCAAAGCATACTCACTGATTCCTGAATGTTCCCTAAGACTTGATTGACCATCGACATCTTCCCATTGCGTCCGTGTAACCTGTCTCTCTAGATCTACATCAGAAGTAATTAACTGAGCCACATGCGAATCGACATTTGGAACACCTGCCAAAATGCAATTTTCTTTTGATATATCACAACACAAATTTGCTAACAGATCTTTGTGGTTTCGAGGGAAAAATGGGGATTAATTTTGCAACAGATTCAACCAAACTTATAAAATTATATTGATACTTGCAGACACAAACATTATGTGGTGTCTATGATACCAAAAGTACTTGTGGAGGACGTAGAGAATAGAAAGTTGATTTTCCCACTTTTATCTCAGTGTGACATTTTTAAAATTCTTCACATGCTTCACCTACTGTAATAACCATGCGCGTATTTTGTAATTTCTTTTTCCTCTCACCTTTTTTTCTAACCGTTACAATACTGCCCGTGTCTCACTTCCTGAGCTGAGAGTTCCTTAGTGCTTATAACCATGCCTCTTAGGTATGCTAGGACCTTTACAGCGTGGTCACGGCAGCTGCAGCATGTGGCATGGCAGCATATTACATGTTCTGAAAACATTATCCTATGCCATTCCAAGAGTCTTTACTGTTTATATTACTGGAGACTCTAATTGTGGTTACCACTATCATCATCTCTGATGGTGATTTCTGAAAATGTATGTACACACTAGGCCACTCTTCGTTCAATCTGGACGACTGCTGAATTACCATAGAGCAGCATTTCTCAAAGTATGTTTCCGGGGTTCCGTGAGCCCTATATGATTTTAAATTTTATTTTGTACTTTTTTTTTTTACTTGATTATTTAACGATACTGTATTAACCATTAGGTTATTTTGCATCGATGGGATTGGTGATAGCGAAATGGTACTTGGTGAGATGAGGCTGGGAATTCGCCATAGATTACCTGACATTCGCCTTACGGTTGGAGAAAAGCTCGGAAAAAATCCAACAGACAATCGTCCACACAGGAATCGAACCTGCGCCCGAGTGCAACTCTTAATTGGTGGGCAAGCGCCTTAGCCAACTGAGCTGCGCAGGTGGCTATTTTATACTTGATGAATACTATGAAAATATATGTTACGAAAATATGAATCAATAATAACATGAAACTACCGATAATAATAATAATAATAATAATAATAATAATATGTTTAATGAACATCTAAAATGGAAAATAATACTTATCACTTTCATCACTGGATTTTCTGCATATGTGTTCACTAAAACAAAATACCGAAAAGACAAAATGCAGAAGTAGAAATGAGACTACAACTTTCCGCCATAAAACCAGATTGCAGGCTTAAAAAGGAAATATATTCGTCCTACTGAACAGAATTATTGAGATACTAGCTTTCACTTGTCTGTTAATTATTAAATGTTGATAAAATATTACAAGGCTTCCGCAGTGACACATTAGATTAAAAGGAGTTTCGTGGTAGAAAAAGTCTGAGAAACCCTGCCATAGAGGAAAGAGTTTATGGATGTGTAAACATGGCAACCGTGATCGTGATTAGGTCGATAATCTCGAGTAGAGACTAGTCTACCACTGATATTAGTGTTTAGTTACAGGAATTGATGAGGAGGACATAATTTGTTTTGTGAGGGGACAGCCTATACATTCGCTTGTCCATGGCTGATCTTGCTCCATAGCTGACGAAAGCAATCCTGTAAAGGCCGATGAGTTGAATGCAGGGTAGTAGGCTACTAACTGCAAATGTGGTACCCAGGACCTCCCACTCTACCTCTCTGCATCTCGCCCCATAAACAAACAGCTCAGGAAGTGAGACACGGGTAGTATTTTTAATTCCATGGGCTTGACAGCTGACATCACGACAAAAAAAATTCTTTAATGCATGATCTGTATTCCTTCGATAAATATGTGAATGGTGATTTCCTTTGCACATTTTCGTGTAAAACATTTGAACTAATTACATCAACCACCAATTTTTTTAATACAGCAACTTTTTTGTTTGGGCTGTGTGGTAGCAATTTTTTCACTCTATTAACGGCATTAACTGCATTTGAAAGTTCCTATTGGGGATTCAAGATGGTCATTAGACTCCCCTGGGTTTGAAGTTTTCAGTTTCAGTTTTTTTCTGTGTAATCTTACTCTCTATCTAATCTTGCGATTTTCTGCTGCTAGTTTTGGATTCTTCCTAGTATTTTCTTTTAATTTAATTCTCCTCAGTTTATCCCTCTGGCATTCCTTCTCAAGTGGTGCTTGATATTTCTCTGTGTCTTCTTTCAGCCTCTCCCTTTACTTTTTTATGTGATTGTTTACAGGAGCCATTTCTAGAAATAAGCACATTCATGCGCATTAGATCATGGTAGAACAAACAAATATTTTATACAGAATGGGCACTTTGCAGCTTGAACTACTTAAGAGAAAGTTAAAAGTTATTTTTACTGCAGTAGATTAAAGCAGGCAAGTATAACATTTTGTAACTGGTGTTACATGAATATTGTAACACCCATTACACCATCTCCAGATAAAATAAATTAAATATTAATTTTAAAATGTTATGGTCTCAACAATTTATAAAACAGTTATATTACCGGTTCTTCTGTATGGTTGTGAAACTTGGACTCTCACTCTGAGAGAGGAACATAGGTTCAGGGTGTTTGAGAATAAGGTGCTTAGGAAAATATTTGGGGCTAAGCGGGATGAAGTTACAGGAGAATGGAGAAAGTTACACAACACAGAACTACACGCATTGTATTCTTCACCTGACATAATTAGGAACATTAAATCCAGACGTTTGAGATGGGCAGGGCATGTAGCACGTATGGGCGAATCCATAAATGCATATAGAGTGTTAGTTGGGAGACAGGAGGGAAAAAGACCTTTAGGGAGGCCGAGACGTAGATGGCAGGATAATATTAAAATGGATTTGAGGGAGGTGGGGTATGATGATAGAGACTGGCTTAATCTTGCTCAGGATAGGGACTGCTGGCGGGTTTATGTGAGGGCGGCAATGAACCTTCGGGTTCCTTAAAAGCCATTTGTAAGTAAGTAAGTATGGTCTCAACAAGCAACCTTATAACCTCACTTTCACTACAGGCTATTGTGAACAAATATTTCATGAGATCATAATTAAAACTAATTGCATGTTTTGTGTAACGGGTGCTACATGCTACAACAATTTTTAATATACTATAATTAATTACTGAATTTGATTTTACCTTGAATTGTAATATATGGTTGAACTTTTAAAGCTTCACAGTTTCTACTTCGTTTTTAATGTGACAACGTGTTTTAGTTTCGTGTTAGCTTTCAGTTTATTGTATTGCTTGTTTTTAGTTTTTGAAGAATTTTAGATAAGGGCACAAATAGCCAGAGTAGCTGATGCGCCCTTTTTAAACCCTACTAACTACACAGTTTCACAGTGCAAAATCAACAACATGGTGTTTCATGACAACAGGAGGGTCTGCAACTTAAGCACTGGAAATAACATATTTACCATTTCAAAGAACCTACCAACAAACATAATAAAAACTGCAAAAATATTACATACAAGACAAGTTTTCTTTAAGGGCAATGTAATTCATACTTTCAACAGTTGATACATCAAAGCACCATACATTTTATTAATAAATGAAAAGTTACTCAGAGGTTCAGTTGGCATGAAATGACCCAAAACGGAAAATAAAAAGCGAAAGTGCTATCCCAATGTGAGCCTGAAGTATTTATAGACTTAAATTAATAATAGATTTAGAAGTGTTACATTAAAAAAAAGGTGGAATATCTGTGAAAAAAATGAAGATTAGTAGAAATGTGTGTACAGTTCAGGGCTCCAGTTATACCAGGGAACTGTGCAATATTGTAAGATCCATCCATAACTTCTCTTCGTTCAACCTGTGATATAGGAAAAGAGATAATCGATTGTTTCCTCTTAAAATACTGATGGCGAAGTGTATCAACCTTGGTTAAAGACACAGTAATCATAGGTTACGAAATGATGGTTAAACAGTAACCGTAGGTAAAATGTAATTTCTGTGCACCATTCATAATCACCTGTTACTTAAACATGGTTAGCTGACATCTCATTTAACCGGTGTAAAGTCTATGATAGTACACTGTTTCTACAAAATAACTAAAGGAAAGCATCCAATCCTCTACAAAGAGAATAGTCAATGTCTAAAAAGATGGTGCTTAGCTACTCTGTTCTACATTGAAATGAATGTGTCCAATATTTTCACGTTGCATTTGTTTCCCTTTAGGCACTGTTATGTTTGCGAGTTGCATTTCTTTGTTTTGAGTGCTGTAAGGTCAAACTCGTACATAATGG
This sequence comes from Periplaneta americana, assembly GCF_040183065.1. Classification (NCBI taxonomy): domain Eukaryota; kingdom Metazoa; phylum Arthropoda; class Insecta; order Blattodea; family Blattidae; genus Periplaneta; species Periplaneta americana. The sequence goes on along the minus strand of NC_091128.1, from coordinate 14,361,614 downwards.
AAAATTAAATGCAAAAATGATTATACCCTAAGTGAGTTTGAAGTATTGATAGACTTAATTACTATATTTAAATATATTCATATATCCATAAAGGAAAACAATGAAGAATAGTACGAATGTGTGTACGATGCAGGACCCCATTTATACCAGGAACTTTGCATTATCCTAAGAGCCATCCATAACTTCTCTTTGTTCAGCCAGTGACGTAGAAAAAGATATACTTTAGTGTTCCCTCTTAAAATACAGAACATGTCACTTGCATAGAATCGTAATGTAAGCAGCTGATTATAGGAGAAATATGACTGTTTCTGTGTTATTTTAAATGACCATTTGTTGCAGCAGAAATGACACTGTAGATTTTGATAAACTAAATCCCTCCTGAAATTTTCTCTCACTTAATTCCTCGTAAGAATTCTCTCTTTCCATTAAAGAAACTTCATGCTCACCATCATCTCTATCCAAGTAATTCAAGTACTGTACAATAATAATCATCTTCGAAATAATCAGCTGTGAATCTGACCACCATTTTGTTTTACTAGGCATACTAATCACTGGTTATCTCCTTTAACTGCTTGAATATGGTCAGTTAGAGATTACCATGGTTAACCTCTTGTTTAAGTCCTAACTGAGATTGATGCACCATAAGAATGCTCAACCAGGGGTTAGATGGCAATTTTATTCGGTGGTTACACTAACCGACATTGATGCACATGACCATTAGTCTATGTTCCTCCCTAATAGTCTCACCATTATCATCTGATCATGTACATAACACACTGATATCAATTTATCTTTCACATGTAGTCCCAGTAATACACCAATGTTATGACTTCCTTTCTATTCACCAATTGAATAATAATCCTAAATTCATCATTCACCAACTCACCTCATTTCTCATATTTCCATCACATGCACTGTATTTCTTTTAATTTCTTTCTTCAAGTGTACTAACTTCCCCACTTGCAATAGAGTTCTTATATTTCATGTTCCATTCATTCTTCTTTTCTTCTCTTCTCTCAGTTGGGTTGCATTGTAATGTTTCCTTCCCCAGTATCCCCTTCCTGGATACCTAAAAGGGGGGATAGTTTATGTCCAGAATCTTTTACAGTGGAAAGACATTATAGTATACATTTCCAAAGGTGCTAGCTCTTCCGGATTTTCCATATTTATTACGAATTTTCTGTATTTATTATGAATTTCCCGCCACTATTACGGCATTACTGCCAAAGGGAAAATTATTACGGAAAATCAGAATTATCATAGTACAATATTTATTTTTTTCTTAAAAGAGGAGGGAAAAGGTATAAAGAAACTCCCAGTTGAGATAGGAAAGAAACCTCCAATTGAGACTTAATTTCTTAAGCATCCAAAAGTTATAGATATTTCACATAGGAAACATTTTTCATATTCGTCTTTTAAATATATTATTCAAATATTCCCTAATTTCCTAGTGAAGGTGAACATGACAGGCTGAGAGAGGAATTTGCACCAAGTTACCAATGTGATACTTCTCCTGAATACATTATAAATGGATCTAGAATAGACGCAAAGGGTCAAAATTGCAGATTTCAGAAATGAAGGTGACGGTTATAAAGCATTAAGTAAAGTTGTACTCACAGTGACTTTCCTATGAAAAGGATCTTCAGTGTTGTGAGCAAATCAGACAGAATTCAGGCCTACATTAAACCCCTGATCACATGTAACAGATTGATTAACCTAATGAACTTTCAAGACAACCATTTTTATCAATTTCATTATTCTGGCATCTAGCGACTGCAAAGAAAAAGTCACATTATAACTCTTACAGAATTGCATGGAGTCATAGCTTGCAACTATACTTCTGTCTAGCAATTGTTGCCAAAATTTATTTTCGACAATGGAGGCTTTGGTGGTAGTTCTTTTTTATGTTGCACTTTATAACATGGGAATGGCTAATCTGTTATATGATCAAGGATTAAACACATCAACACTGGAACCACTTCTGATCCAGTAGATCAAAATGTCATCATGAGGAGATGTATCTATAAGAAGATATTTGCAAAAAAGCAGGGTGCTAGATGCAAAAATGTCACAAAGTTTTTTCTTTCTTTCTTTCTTCTTCTTCTTCTTCTTTTTTTTTTTTGCAGTAGTGATATGTAATGTATAGGTATATTTATTAATATTTTTATTTTTTTATTTATTTTATTTATTTATTTAATAATAACATATACATAAAAACGTTACATTAAAATACCCCGAAAGAGCAAAGCTCGTGTTCGGGGACAGTTCCGTTACATAGATACACATACTTTGTAGACAAAATACTTAAGAAAAAAGCTCACATAAAGATTGTAATAAAATTAGTAAATAATAATACTAATAATAACTGAGTGAAAAAAGAGACGATGTTTAGATTGATGGATTAATATTAAATTAGTATTAGTAGTATAATTAGTGCAGGTCATGTTGAGATAGTAACCAAGATAAAATAGAAAAATACACTTAGGATAGAAATAAACTTGTTTTACAATACATGGTACATAATATATATACAGGGAAGTCTGTCATATAAATTTTTTAATTCTGGATCTGAAAATTTCATTGCTTAAAGTAGTCAATTCTGGATGAAATTTTATTATCGAATTATATAGCCGTGGACCATAATTTGTACTGTGTAGTAAAGCAGCAGATGTGAAATATTTAGGTTCAACTAATTTAAGAATTTCATTTCGTCTCGTATTATGAGCATGTGGCTGAGCTACAAATTTCGTTCTATTTTTATGATAGAATTTCATTAAAGAGTATTCATAAATTTGGTCAATTCTAAAAACATTCAATTCAGAATGGATCAAATTTGTTGGATAATCCAGTCGCCTTTTCAAACAAATTTTGATTATACGTTTTTGCAACATAATTAGAGGAAAAAGAGCAGTTTTTGTAATGCCTCCCCATCCAATTATACCATATTGGATAACAGATTCAACTAGAGCCAAATAAACCAAACGTAATACGTGAGTAGGCAAGTAATGGCGAAGGTTTACAAATTTGTAAATTGTTTTACGTATCCTGTTACATAAGAAGGTGATTTGTCTATCCCATTTCAAGTGCTGATCAACAATAATTCCCAGGTATTTCACATCTACAGATTCTTTCAGGCAAGGGCATTTACAGGTTGTAGAGAGTTTACAAAATGAGTTGTGGATTATTAATTTTAAATGAGAAAGTGATTTCAATTTGTTCAATCCAGAGACTGTTAAAGAAAATGGCACCAAAGTAGTTTTAGTTATATTTAGAGATAGCAAATTTGCATCAAGCCAGTTTTTGATAAAATTTATACCTACATTGGCATGTTTATAAGTGTCCTCCCAAGTTAAACCACTGAAAATCACCACCGTATCATCAGCGTAAGAATAACAGGAGCCATTATGTACTTTCAAATCAATGTTTAATAAATCATTAATATATATTAAAAATAGAATAGGACCTAAAATTGTTCCCTGAGGGACACCTATATCAATATTTACATTTTCACTGATATTATCATCAATTTTGGTTACCTGAGTTCTTTTGTTTAAGTATGATTGAAATAACTTATGCGCAATACCCCTGACTCCTATATCAAATAATTTGTCCAGAAGTAAACGATTGTTCACCGTGTCAAAAGCTTTCCTTAAATCTAAGAAAATCCCTAAACATTTAGAACCGTTATCCAACTCCTGCATAATTTTACCAGTGACTTCAATAATTGCGTCATCCGTAGATAATTTATTTCTGAAGCCATACTGATGTTTGGAGAGAATTTCATTTTTCTCTAAGTAATTTACTAATCTGTTTTTTAAACATTTTTCTAATATCTTTGAGAAGCTAGAGAGCAAGGATATAGGTCTATAGTTATTCAGACTTTTTCTTTCCCCTGACTTATGGACCGGTACAACTACAGCATTTTTCAGAGATTCTGGGAAAACTCCTTGGGTGAGACATAGATTGAATACATAAACAAGCGGTTTTAATATATGTTTAATGATAATCTTTAATGTGTTATTTGTAATTTTGTCGATTCCCGGTGAGACATTATTTTTTAAGGATTTAACAATATTATAAATTTCTTCTTCGGTTACTGGTGATAAAAACATGGAGGAAGATGCGTGCTTATTATGGCCACTGCAATAATTTTTCGTGTTAAATGCCGATTTGTTGATGTTTGATGCAATGCTATGTCCTACTTTTGAGAAATATTTATTAAATTCATTAGCTATGTCTTTTTTGTTTTTAAATATTTCTCCCTCTTCATTTAAAATCTCTGATATGATACTATTTTGGTTCACATTTACGTCTGTGGCTTCATTAATAGTTTGCCAAAATTTCCTAGGATTATTTCGATACTTCTGAAATTGAGATTGATAATACTGAGTTTTCATGTTTCTTATAATAAGAGTTAAGATATTTCTGTATTTTTTGTAATAATTTATTAGATTTATATTATCAGGTTCTTTTCTAATATTTCTGGCTAATTTGTCTCTTATACGGATTGACTTAATGATACCTGTGGTGATCCAGGGTTTTATTTTTCTTAATTTAGAAGATACTTTAAAGTAAGATACATCTGTGCTTATGTCTATATAATTATATATTAAATTTTGGAATACTTGAAAGCATAATTCAGCATTTTCACAGTTAAGCACGGAATCCCAATTTTCTTTTTCTATAAGCGAAATTAGCTTATTGTAATTTATGTTTCTTTTTATATGGAGAGGATACTGAGATGTATTAGAGTTTTTAATTCCAATTTCGAATAATGCAATAACTGCATAGTGGTCGGTAATAGCACTACACAAAACAGCAGGTACAAATTTCCAGTTACTCTTTGTTTTAAAAAATATGTGATCAAGGCAAGACTTAGAATCAGGCCGAGTGATAGAGTGTAAAAATTTGACAAAACCATATTCGTGTAAGATATTCATGTACCTATTGCCAGTACTGTCTAATTTGTCTTCTAGAATTTGTATGTTAATGTCTCCAACAATGATTTGATTGCTTGTGTCTTTAGAATTAAACAAAAATAGTTCAAAATTGTCTAAAAATTCATTTATACAATTGTTTGGGGATCTATATATCGCCACAATGGAGAATGGAGTATTATTACATATAAAATTAAGATGAATAGAATTACATTGTGGGATATCTACATGTACTATTGTGACATCAATATTATTTTTGCAGTAGACAACTAAACTATCGCATTTATTATATTTATTCGTTTTGACAAACTTTTTATAACCTGGTAAATCATAGCCAGAGTCATGATTTAACCAAGCCTCCGTCAATATAATGAAGTCGAAAGGATTATTAAAATTTTGCATAGTGGCACAGAATTCCAGGAAATGTTTATTTAAGCTGCGTATATTTAAGTGAAATAATTTAAAATCGTGTAAATTGTTACCAATGTAACTGTTGCAAGAGTTAAAGTCTTCCAAAACTGCTGTGCGAGTGTTATTATTAGCGGAATAATAATTTAGCTCATTTATTAGACAATCCATTGTTTAGAAATATTAACATTAAAAAGGATAACAAAAATCAGACAGTAAGACAATTACAATGTAATTAAGTCTTGGAAAGAATTTATCTTATAAGCAGGGCTCGTTTCATCCTTACGAATAAATACCTTGCAATCTCTCGTCCATACAAAACGGTACCCTTTCTGATTAGCTGCCTCTCTTGTTTTGTTTAGTAGGTCACGGGTAGCAATTGTCAAATGTTCACCAGCAGTCAGCCTCCCATCAGGTAGCAAAGGGTTGATCCTTTGTAGCGGAATAAATATGCTAATATGTTTTACACCATGACTTTGTAAAAGGGTTTTCAGAAATAGCTCCCTGTAAAGCTGACTTGAATAATTTCAAGGGAAAAATTGTTCTGGGGCTGGGCATCCAATCCAGAACCTTTGACAGAGTGTATCAATGCTCTACCGACTGAGCTACCCAGGAACTGGATAGCTCAGTTGGTAGAGTTTTGGTACGCTCAGCCAAAGGTCCCAGGTTCGATGTCCAGCCCCAGAACAATTTTTCCCTTGAAATATTCAATATCATACAGTATGTTAAAAATTAGTGAGGTATTTTAATATTAGTTTGAAATCCACTCTTGCAGTACAATTGGGTACTGAGAAAGAGGTTGGTGAGGTAATGTGCACTGGATCACTTCGCATGCAATGACACTTTATGAATAACACTGGCCAACAAATTTTTTCGAAATGTCAGTTGCATGAGATTTTTTCACTGATTCTTAATATTTTTGGCGTGCTGATTTCAAATCCGAAAACAGTTTTTTTTTCCATGCTCTAGTTTTCATGCAATTCGAACGTTTATGTTATCGACAGGTAATAAGGTAATATTGTTTAGATATAAATATTGTTTCCATTGTAATTTCACATCTGATCATGGCTGCAAGGAAACGTCAATGTATAAACAACCCAGACAGTTTCTGCTACATTTTTGGATACTTCACTCTTATTCGACAAAGGCGTAAAATAACATCCTTTGTGAGGCGTGCTTATAAAGCGTACTTCGGACTTACTATTGGGGACCAAGACAAGAAATGGGCCTCACATGGTGTCTGTCACAATTGCGAAGAAATATTGTGTGATTGGACAAAAGGAAAAAAAAAAGGTTTACCTTTCGGAATTCCCATGACCTGGCAAGTACCAAAAGATCATACAACTCATTGCTATTTTTGTCTCGTCAGTACAAAGAATACTGACAAGAAAAATAGACCCAACATCTTATAATCCAGTATCCCCTCAGCAATTCGACCTACTGTGCATTCTGATGAGCTACCAGGTCCAGTTTTTAAAGGGTTTACTACATCTGAAGATTATAAAAATTTGGAGACAAGTGTCGAGACTGAAGGAATAGCACAGGACGAGTATTCTTCTAGTATTGAAGAGTCCTTAACCACTCAGAAGTTTAACCAGTCTGAGCTGAATGATCTTGTGCGTGATTTGGATCTCTCCAAACATGCAGAAGTGTTAGCCTCTAGATTGCAAGATGAAGGATTACTGAGCCCCAACACGAAAGTTTCATACTTCCGAAAATGGGAGCAGGCATTTCTTTCGTATTTTACAGAGGAGAATAAGTTTGTTTATTGTCATAATGTCTCAAGTGTTCTACAGGAAATAGGGATTACATTATACAGTGCAAATGATTAGCGTTTATTTGTAGACAGTTCTAAGCGCAGTGTGAAGTGTGTTCTACATAATGTCAGTAACAAATGTGTTATGTAGCAATCAATTTACAAACTATGTTATACACATACCACTGAAGAAATTTAGACTATATTGCAATTTAATGTTTATTAATTGACTAATTTTAAGAGAGTTTATGACGACTGTATGTGTTTCAGTTTGTATTTACTTAATTACTTACAAATGGCTTTTAAGGAACCCAAAGGTTCATTGCCGCCCTCACATAAGCCCGCCATCGGTCCCTATCCTCTGCAAGATTAATCCACTCTCTATCATATCCCATCTCCCTCAAATCCATTTTGATATTATCCTCCCATCTAGGTCTCGGCCTCCCCAAAGGCCTTTTTCTCCTCTGGCCTCCCAATTAACACTCTATATGCATTTCTGGATTCGCCCGTATGTGCTACATGCTCTGCCCATCTCAAACGTCTGGATTTAATGTTCCTAATTATGTCAGGTGAAGATTACAATGTGTGCAGTTCTGCGTTGTGTAACTTTCTCCATTCTCCTGTAACTTCATCCCTCTTAGCCCCAAATATTTTCCTAAGAACCTTATTCTCAAACACTCTTAATCTCTGTTCCCTCTCAAAGTAAGAGTCTAAGTTTCACAACCATACAGAACAACCGGTAATATAACTGTTTTATAGCTTTCAGATTTTTTGACAGCAGACTAGATGACAAAAGCTTCTCAACCGAGTAATAACATGCATTTCCCATATTTATTCTGCATTTAATTTCCTCCGAAGTGTCATTTATATTTGTTACTGTTGCTCCAAGATATTTGAATTTTTCCACCTCTTCAAAGGATAAATCTCCAATTTTTATATTTCCATTTCGTACAATATTCTGGTCACGAGACATGATCATATACTTTGTCTTTTCGGGATTTACTTCCAAACCTATTTCTTTACTTGCTTCAAGTAAAATTTCTGTGTTTTCCCTAATCGTTTGTGGATTTTCTCCTAACATATTCACGTCCTTCACATATACAAGAAGCTGACGTAAACCATTCAATTCCAAACCCTCTCTGTTATCCTGAACTTTCCTAATGGCGTATTCTGGAGCGAAGTTAAAAAGTAAAGGTGATAGTGCATCTCCTTCTTTAACCCGCAGAGAATTGGAAAAGCATCAGATAGAAACTGGCCTATACGGACTCTGCTGTATGTTTCACTGAGAAACATTTTAATTAATCGAACTAGTTTCTTGGGAATACCAAATTCAATAAGAATATCATATAATACTTCTCTCCTAACAGAGTCATATGCCTTTTTTGAAATCTATGAATAACTGATGTACTCTATCTTTATACTCCCGTTTTTTCTGCAATATCTGTCGAATACAAAAAATCTGATCAATAGTCGATCTATTATGCCTAAAACCACAGTGGTGATCCCCAATAATTTCATCTACATACGGAGTTAATCTTCTCACAAGAATATTGGACAAAATTTTGTACGACGTCAACAAAAGTGATATTACTCGAAAGTTACCACAGTTACTCTTGTCCCCCTTCTTAAAAATAGGTACAATTATGGACTCCTTCCATTGTTCTGGTACAATTTCCTTTTCCCAAATAGCAAGTACAAGTTTATAAATTTCGCTAGATAATGCCCTGCCACCCAAATTCTGCTGGAATTTGATCGATACCTGGAGACTTGAAATTTTTGCAGATTTTCTATAGCAGTTTCGACTTCTGAAAATGTGGGTTCGGGTATAAATGGCTCAGCAGTTTGTATTTCAATTTCGTCTCGATCATTTCTATTTGGCCTATGTACATTTAGTAGTTGCCCAAAATGATTTTTCCATCTGTTCAGGATTGAATGAGAGTCTACAAGCAAGTCCCATTCTCATCCTTGATCACTTTTATTCTTGGCTGATATCCATTCTTAAATATCTTTATACCCTTATGTAAATCTCGAATGTTTTTGTTCTTACTATTTGTTTCTACCTCATTTAGTTTTTCCTCCAAGTTACCTCTCTTTTTATTCCTAAGTGTACAACTTGCTTCCCGTCTTTCATTGAAATAATTATCTCTATTCTCCTCAAGTGGATCCTGTAAGAATTTGAATTTTGCCTGTTTCATTCTTTCTACTACCATGCAACAATCTTCATCAAACCACGGTTTCTTTTTCTTAGTTTCATAATAACCTGTGCTCTACTCAGCTGCAATTTTGATACTACCTCTGATATTTTCCCACACGCTATTAACATCTAACTCTTTCTCAACTTTGTCGGAACTTCCTAAAGTGGCAAACCTATTCGAAATTTCGACCTGATAATGTTGCTTAGTTTCCTCTTCCTTTAATTTCAGAATATTGAATTTACTAATATTAACTTGTTGCTCTACTCGCTTGGCTACTGATAGTCTTTCTCTTAATTCTCCAATTACCAAATAATGGTCAGAATTACAGTCTGCCCCCCCTGAAAGTTCGAATGTTTACCATACTAGTATGTCTCCATTTATCTATCAACATGTGATCTATTTGGTTGTGTGTCAATCCATCTGGAGAAGTCCACGTGTATTTATGTATATTCTTATGGGAGAATGTTGTACTTTTGACAATTAAATTTTTTGATGTCGCAAAATTGACTAACCTAACTCCATTGTCATTACTAGTTATGTGTAGACTCTTTTCTAATAGTTGGTTTAAAAATATCCTCTCGTCCTACTTTAGCGTTGAAATCCCCCAATAAAATTTTCATGTGATATCTCAATAACTGATCAAAAGTATGTTCCAATTCCTCATAGAAGCTATCCTGTTTCAGTTTGTATTACTGAAGAAATGTAGAATATATTGCAATTTAATCTTTATTAATCAGTTAATTTTAAGAGCGTTTATCACTGTGTTTCAGTTTGTAATACTGAAGAAATTTAGAATATACTGCAATTTAATCTTTATTGCCCAGCTAATTTTAAGACAGTTTAATCAAATCTCTCTCCACATACGCTGTGAGGTTAATGAGAAAAAATGAAAATTGAAATTTTGATATATGTCGATTTCAGAAAAAAAAACTAAGCTCGGATCTGAAATCAGCTCCCACAAATTAGGTAATAACAGCTGTTGATAGAAATGCAACAAAAAATTTGTTGGCCAATGTAATGATTGCTAAGTCTGTGTTACAAATTCTCTAACACTTGGTTTTGGTATGGACAGAAGTTGGAAAAACATATAAACGAAGTTAAGACATCATTAACAAACACTAATGTTGTTCATTAACTTTGATGTAGACTGGTCTGGAACACAAAAATTCTCATTTCGATATCGACATTATTGTACATTATCATTGATCACGTGCATTCTCATATTTGCATTTCAGTATCTTACATCACTATTTTGGATTTGACATTGTATTAAAGAAAGACTCAAAACCTGTCTATGTAAAGGGAAAATGTGCCCATCTCTGTTCAATTCATAAAACAATATTTCTTTTTATTTCAGTATGAGAAAGAGGCATCATCATCCTTAATGCAAGACCCAGAGTCGGGAATCATTAGAAAGTCTGTAAAACCTACAAGAACTATATTATCTTTAATATCAAGGATTTTTATTCAGGCCTTTACACTTACGTTTGTGGCAGAATGGGGTGACCGTTCTCAGTTGACCACAATCATTCTCGCAGCCCGTGAGGTAAGTTGTGATTGGTAGCAGGGATGAATTGAATCTCTTGTATGTTGGCAGAAAGTCCTGATTGGTTAGCATTTATTGCATTTCTTATATGAGTTACATTAGCCATGTCCTCTGAATTTCCATATTTGAGTTGGAATCAACTACTGTAACTTAATTTACAATTCATGTTGGATAACAGTCAGCTAAGCCCCTTATTAATGATATATATCAATAAATTCAAATGTTTATTCAATCTTATGGCTTAGACACTAAAGAACTGAAAGTAATCCCCATTTTGAAAAAAAAAAAATAGCACCATATATATAAAAAAATTGGATTGAACATGCAAACTGAATATCCAGATGGGGATTACCACAAACAATTTATGTTTTACATCTTACTAAGTTCTAGTACTAACGTTTTCACCCTCATGGGGCATCTTCAGGTACAAGATAGGAAACGAAATATCTATCTAAAATCAATTACAAAAACTTAACCTCATATTCGGAATAACATTGATCATATTAAAAGATAATAAGGGAAATGTAAACATGGTGACAAATACTAATCATAAAATGTATTAAAAATTCTTGTCAAATGTTAAAAATCATCATAAACTTGCATAACTGTGAATGTATATAATAATGCATACAAAGTTAAATCTTAATACATTGATATCTTAAGTACATTGTACTATTACCAACACACTTCTTTGATAATGGAGAAAACTCTGTAAAACAATGTGTGTCAGTGTGCTGACTATCAATGATTAGTTACGAATTACATGAACTTAATATTACTGAATGTTGAGTCGTAAAAACAAAAGCTGTGAATTAGCCAATTCTGCTGGAGCAAGTAATTTATTCTTATTAACTGTCTTGTGCTCAATTATCAGAAAACAAGTGTTTATTATTTGTGATGGATAATTGCACAACACTATTAAATAGAATACCATAATTATGACAATTATTGATCTACTTACAAAGTTGTGTGGGAGTCTCAAAAATCATCTCAGTATGCATGTTTCGTAAAAGTTGAAATGAAGAAATGTATGCTGTATTATCATTTCAATTTGAATGAACTAATTCTTCAAATTAAGCTTTCAGGAATAACTCCCTGTAAAGTTAATTTGAATAATTTCGAGGGAAAAATTGTTCCGCGGCCGGGTATCGAACCCGGGACCTTTGGTTAAATGTACCAACGCTCTCCCACTGAGCTACCCGGGAACTCTACCCGACACCGATCCAATTTTTCCCTCTATATCCACAGACCTCAAAGTGGGCTGACAACCGTCAAGCAACCAACATTTGAGTGCACACTAACTCTGTGTGACTTTAAATTGTGGTTTTCTGTTACGTACAGTGGCGTGTATTATGCAAATCAAGCTTTCAGGAATAACTCCCTGCAAAGTTAATTTGAATAATTTCGAGGGAAAAATTGTTCCGGGGCCGGGTATCGAACCCGGGACCTTTGGTTAAACGTACCAACGCTCTCCCACTGAGCTACCCGGGAACTCTACCCGACACTGATCCAATTTTTCCCTCTATATCCACAGACCTCAAAGTGGGCTGACAACCGTCAAGCAACCAACATTTGAGTGCACACTAACTCTGTGTGACTTTAAATTGTGGTTTTCTCTTACGTACAGTGACGTGTATTATGCAAATTAAGATTTCAGGAATAACTCCCTGTAAAGTTAATTTGAATAATTTCGAGGGAAAAATTGTTCCGGGGCCGGGTATCGAACCCGGGACCTTTGGTTAAACGTACCAACGCTCTCCCACTGAGTTACGCGGGAACTAATTCTTGATAACCAAATGTTGTCAAATATTCAATTTTGGTCTGTAACACATATTTTATATTATAAAACGGAGAATTTGACAAAAGGTCAAATAGAATTGTATTCAATGCTTACTTACGTATTGAGCAATGGAACAGTATACAATAGCTGGTTCACATGTTTGCTTACAACTAACCAAGTGTGATGTGTTTGGTGTAGCTCAAGAATCCGCGTAATGATATGAAATGGGTGAAGGAAGGAACTATGTTTTAAAGGATGTACAGTGGGTTTTGGTTGTGGATGAGATTTTCATTGACTAGAGTGCCGTGTTTTAATTGTTGTTTGGTTATGTAAAATTCTTCTGCACTATTTATTAGTTTGACATCGGAATATGTCACATAAAAACCCAACAACTATGAGGCCTATAGTAAACAGTAGAAATGCACTCAATTATAAATTATGTAAATTTCTTCAAAGGTTATTAAAACAGACTCTAAAACTGGAAAATAAATATACTATAATAAAGTTAACACTAAACAATTAGTAAACAATATAAGGAAAATAAAAATCAATAATAATACACGAATGATGTCTCTAGACATAGAAAATTTATACACAAACATCCCAATTAATGAAACATTAGACATTATCCAAAATAAATTAGTGAAAATTAATGTACATAAAACAAAAATAGAACAAATTATGATTCTCTTAAAAACAGTTCTAAAACAAAACTATTTCCATTTCAATGATAGAGTTTAGAAACGAAACAAAGGATTAGCCATGGGTAGTCCATTATCAGGTTTATTTGCTGAAATATTTTTATGTGGAAGATGAAAAGATAAACGACATTATACAAAGTCATAATATAAAATTATACAGAAGATATGTAGATGACTCATTAGTTATTTATGACAATGCAAATATAGATGATGAAATCTTAGAATCTTTCAATGGCCTACACAGTAATTTAAAGTTCACTCAGGAGAATGAATTGAATAATTCTATAAATTTTCTAGACGTTACATTAATGAAACAAAAATCGAAAATAGCCTTCAACATTTATAGGAAACCTGGTTATACAGACCATTGCATTTCCACTAATTCAATACACCCCATGATGAATAAGCTCAGCATATTTAATTTTCTGATTGTTAGACTGATGTACATACCATCAACCCATAAATGCCCGTAATTTTTATTTTTCAAAAAAAAGTCTTCATTTTCACAAATGTTACTTCTTTTAGTCATTGTAAGAGAATGACAATGTAAAATCTCCGCTTACATAATCATTAGTGCCCATTTAACCGTGGGTCGAAAACGACCCTGTGGGCACATGAACAACCTTTTCATGCATATTACAGTAAAGCCATCATAACGATTATTTACTAAATCTGTTGGACATAATTAATAAAAAATGACTCCTTTGCTTAATATAACTCAAAAATTTATTATAATACTTATATTTTGTGTATACAAATACAAAGGGACATATGTACAAAACTACTATGCATATAAACTATCTCTGTTACTCAGAAATTCCAGGTGGGTGCTATGTAATAGGGCAGGCCTGCAGAACTTGCAAGTAGGGAACTATGACGTCAGCCTCACTCCACTTCTATTCGGGATGATCGACTTCCACCGCGAGAATGAATGTTGATGCAGCCGAGCGTAACTAGAACGCCGTGACCGCACAGGTAGAAAAGGTGGGTAGGGTAAGAAAGGGGAGGAAAGAAGTCACTCTCAAGAGCTACAATTCTGCAGGTCTGTAATAGGGCGTATTTACTAAGGTTGTTGGACATAATTTAGTCAACCTCTTACATGTTTGATATAATAGGAATTTTTTTATTACTGTTCAGCTGGAGCCTTAAGTTGACGATGGCACAGAGATTGTTCATCAACCGAATCATCGCCAGTTTCATTACCGTCATCTTCAGGAGGTTGTAGAACCACTCAATATTTGAAATATTTTGTTGAGAAAATACTGTCTCAAGTTCTTCCAGTATTTCGAAAGTGGTAAGACTCTTTTTGTGAGATTTGTCGTAATTATCTCTAAAATAAGGGAAAACAAATGTCTTATAAGAAAACATTCTGACGGATACGGATAAAAAGTTAATTAATTTCTTTCACCATGTTAATAATCTCAAAAGAAGTGCTTACACAAATTTTGGCCACTCAACCACAATTATGAGGGCCGTAAAAAAATAAGTTCACCAGGGGAAGTTAACAGAAAAAAAAAACACGATTTCATTGGAAAAATTTATTGGAACAGACAAAGCAATTGCATAGCTATTTTTCAACATATTCTCACCGAACTTGAGATATTTGTCATAGGCCTATCATGGGATCGACAGAGACTTGCAAACAGCTATCAAATTCTGGTTCCGATCCCAAGCGGCTGACTTCTACGACACAAAGATACAAAAATTGACCCCATGTGATCCAGTTGGGGATATGTTGACAAATAGCGCAACAATTGCTGTATCTGTTTCAATAAGTCTTTCCATGCAATTGTGCTTTTTTCTGTAAACGGCCCCAGGGAAAATTACTTTCTGGACAGCCTCATAATTGTGGTCGAGTGGCCAAAATTTGTAAGCACTCCTTTTGACATTAACATGGTGGAAAAAAAAACGAATTAACTTTTTTATTTACCCTCATCAGAATGTTTGCTTGTTAGCTCTGTTAGCGGGATAGTAGTTTTCCTAAAAAATTACTTCACGTATTTATAAATCGTAAATGTTTCGTAAATTTTCTTAGAGAATATGAAAGTAAAGAAAATCTGCTCACAATAATTGTCAATAATAATATTATTAGAAAATTTAGCAAAATGTACGAAAGGTTCCCTATGTGCCCATAGGGTCGAAAACGACCCACCCAAATTTGTTACACTATTACGCCTCTACTGAATACAATTCATGACTCCACCTTTTGTAATCATATTGGCTACTGCTTGCCCTATGTAATAAAACAATAACAGAATTAAAATACTTAACAATGAAGTGTCTACTTACATTTCTTTGTTGACGTGCACTGTAACCAAACTGTTACGCATTTTCAGTTAAAATGCATAGCAGAGAGTTACAGCGGAACAATTGGACAAACTAAAGTGTTGCCAATATATTATCGAACACATAATGATGGTGTCCAACCGAAAATTTAAACAAATATTAAAGGAACCAATAAAAATATGACGTGGGTCGTTAACGACCCTGTGGGCATATATGGGTTAAACAAAGAAAATTATAAAAAAGAATGTAGCAAAATTATACAAATAGCAAACGAGAATGGATATAATACAAAAACAATAAAAAGATTAATTCAGAAAAAAGAGGGACAAATAAAACAAAAAAAAAGTTAACAACCCACAATACTAAAAAAGGAAAAAACGCACAAGACATATGCAATACTCACATATAATAAATATATTTCCAACAGATTAAGTAATTTCTTTGCAAAAAAAAAAAAAATATATAAATATAGCCCATAAACCAAGTAATTTCTTTGCAAAAAAAAAAATATATATATAAATATAGCCCATAAACCTAACAACAGACTCAAAAAGAATTTAGCTAATGATCTACATAAACAAAATAAATTGGTATCTACAGTTTGGAATGTGTAATTTGTAAAAATAAATATATTGGTCAAACATGTAGGAATTTTAAAGTCAGATACAGTGAACATCTTTCTGACTTTAAAAACAACTGTAGAAAATCGAATATGCTGTCCACTTAATAGACACTGGACACGAATTAGGGCTCAGTAAAGACACTTTTAAAATTTTAAATACATGTTCCGATGTCAAACTAATAAATAGTGCAGAAGAATTTTACATAACCAAACAACAATTAAAAAACACGGCACTATAATCAATGAAAATCTCATCCACAACCAAAACCCACTGTACATCCTTTAAAACATAGTTCCTTCCTTCACCCATTTTATATCATTACGTGGATTCTTGAGCTACACCAAACACATCACACTTGGTTAGTTGTAAGCAAACATGTGAACCAGCTATTGTATACTGTTCCATTGCTCAATACATAAGTAAGCATTGAATACAATTCTATTTGACCTTTTGTCAAATTCTCCGTTTTATAATATAAAATATGTGTTACAGATCAAAATTGAATATTTGACAACATTTGGTTATCAAGAATTAGTTCATTCAAATTGAAATGATAATACAGCATACATTTCTTCATTTCAACTTTTACGAAACATGCATACTGAGATGATTTTTGAGACTCCCACACAACTTTGTAAGTAGATCAATAATTGTCATAATTATGGTATTCTATTTAATAGTGTTGTGCAATTATCCATCACAAATAATAAACACTTGTTTTCTGATAATTGAGCACAAGACAGTTAATAAGAATAAATTACTTGCTCCAGCAGAATTGGCTAATTCACAGCTTTTGTTTTTACGACTCAACATTCAGTAATATTAAGTTCATGTAATTCGTAACTAATCATTGATAGTCAGCACACTGACACACATTGTTTTACAGAGTTTTCTCCATTATCAAAGAAGTGTGTTGGTAATAGTACAATGTACTTAAGATATCAATGTATTAAGATTTAACTTTGTATGCATTATTATATACATTCACAGTTATGCAAACTTACGATGATTTTTAACATTTGACAAGAATTTTTAATACATTTTATGATTAGTATTTGTCATCATGTTTACATTTCTCTTATTGTCTTTTAATATGATCAATGTTATTCCGAATATGAGGTTAAGTTTTTGTAATTGATTTTAGATAGATATTTCGTTTCCTATCTTGTACCTGAAGATGCCCCATGAGGGTGAAAACGTTAGTACTAGAACTTAGTAAGATGTAAAACATAAATTGTTTGTTTTATATAATTATTAGTGTCTAAGCCATAAGATTGAATAAACATTTGAATTTATTGATATATAGGTATCATTAGTGTAACTTAATTGATACATTAAAAAAGATTGGGTTCACATTAATCAGTTTCAGACACTTGAAATGCCTTTTAATATTCCCTGTTGTGGATTTATGATACCAAACAGTCGATATCTTCTGAAGTTTAATATACATAATTCATAAGTTAATGCTGCGTTGTTTAATTTACTAGTCCACAAAATCTTTACTGAAGATATTCGTCACAAAATTATATCCTATATATATTTTATCTCAATATACAGTATTCTATCAGTAAGACTATCACAATCCTAAAGTTTAAGTTATGGCTTGATGTTGGCTAATACATGGTTTGAGCACTTTTGTTAGCCTTTTTTTCTGCAAGCAAGTAATATGAGTAATTCTGTTCGTGGACATTTGTAAAATGGAGATAACTTCTATCGAAGAATAATAGAACTTGTGATAATTTCTATTGAAGAATAATAGAACAGTAGCATGCAAATAAATTCGAACATGACAGTTTTCAGTGTTTTCTTTGATTGTTGGTCTCAGTGGTGGTTGGTGCTCTTAAAAACTGGGGAGTTCACTAATGATACATGAAATTACAGCCTAATGCTAATTCAAAATACATTTCACAGCAATGTTATTTAATTAAATTGTGAGTATGCATACATAAAAAAAAAAAATAAAATCATTCACCCTATGCAGAATGCTTATATAAGAAGTCCATTCTGCCCTTGATTGCAGGGAATTTGTCAATTACTGCTTCATTGAAGTTGACAATATCTCAAAATTAATTGTTTTTCCATAGACAGCATTATCAGAATTGTTAATCTTATTATGTAAGAAAGTATTTATGCATTTAAGGGTGGAAAAACTTCTTTCCTTTTCAGCAGTAGTCATTGGAATTGTCATTATTACTTTTATAAGTTTAACACTTTCACTAAATGATGTAATTAAGTTATCAATCATGAAGTGTGAAAGGTTAACTGCACCTTCCACATTCCGAAAATCATCCTGCATGTACAGTAGTGGCAAAAAAAGACAAGACCGACCCTTGTAGCTGATTTCAGAGCCTTGTTCACTCCAGAGCATGATAGACTGGTAACTAAGACTTTCGTGGTTCGAATCCTGCCTGGAAAGGAAACTTTTTTTTTGTTCCTTATTCAAATTTATTCCCAGTACTTTTTGATTGCAGCGATATTTTACTACTTAATTAACTTATTATTCCCAGAACATGAATTTTACCAGCAATCGAAAAGTATTGGGAATAAATTTGATTAAGGAACAAAAAAAATTTCCTTCCCAGGCAGGATTCGAACCACGAAAGTCTTAGTCTTAGTTACGAGTCTATCATCCTCTGCACTGAACAAGGCTCTGAAATCAGCTACAAGGTTTGGTCCGGTTTTTTTTGCTACTACTGTACATAATTTTGAGTTCTGTTTTTAATTTGCTTTTATCAATGAATGGATATGCTTCAAAAGCTTTTTGCAGACATGCATATATACTACTCATATTTCTTAAAATTCTCAGATGAGAAGGGTTGCCACAGGAAGATGATTAGTGAACTCAAATAGCTCATTTCCTGATTTATCACTGCAACACATAATCTCTTCAACAGCTACACTTTGGAAAGCGCGAAAATATAAGCATCGCCTCTTTGAGGACCTAGACAACTCTTGTATAGGTCGTTCTGAATGTTTTTCGATGTCCCCTTAAATACTTCTGCATTAAAAATTTGTTTCCTTAAAGCGATATCAAGTTCCGAACTAAACTTGACAAAACCTCGGAAAATATCAGAATTCAATGACCCTTCTGTTTCAGTGTGGCCCAGTATCGCGAGTTCAAATGTCCTGCAGAATTTTATGCAGTCAGTGATTTTTGACAAAATGTAACGATTTTTACGAACTTGGTCGTTATATTGTTCAATACTTACTTACGGCTTTAAAGGAACCTGGAGATTCATTGGTGCCGTCACATAAGTCCACCATCGGTCCCTATCCTGGGCAAGATTAATCCACTCCCTACCATCATATCCCACCTCCCTCAAATCCATTTTAATATTATCCTCTCATCTATGTCTCGGCCTCCCCAAAGATCTTATTTCCTCCAGCCTCCCAACTAACACACTATATGCATTTGTGGATTTGCCCATACCTGCTACATGCCCTACCCATCTCAGATGTCTAGATTTAATGTTCCTAATTATGTCAGGTGAAGAACAAAATGCATACATTTCTGCGTTGTGTAACTTTCTTCATTCTCCTATAACTTAATCCCTCCTAGCTCCAAATATTTTTCTAAGCATCTTACTCTCAAATACCCTTAACCTCTGTTCCTCTCTCAAAGTGGGAGTCCAAGCTTCACAACTGTATAGAAGAACCGGTAATATAATTGTGTTATAAATTCTAACTTTCAGATTTTTTTGTTAGGAGACTGGATGATAAAAGCTTCTCAACCAAATAATAAGCATTTGCCGTATTTAGTCTCCATTTATTTTCTCCTGAGTATCATTTATATTTGTTACTGTTGCTCCCAAGATATTTGAATTTTTCCACCTCTTCAAAAGATAAACTTCCAATTTTTATATTTCCATATTGTACAATATTCTGGTCATGAGACACAATCATATATATTTTGTCTTTTCAAAAAAATACACCCCATTCTGGACAGAAAACCTGAATTTATTGAAACAAGATAGAGATAAAGCAAGAACCAAAGCAGAACATAGCAAAACACCAGAAGATACTCAAGATTGGAGGAAGAAGACTGCCATTCTTAAAAAAAGCAATCATAACAGCAAAAAAGAACAGTTTTAATAAATTTATTGAAAATATTAATTACAGAACCGATAGCGCTAAAACATATAAATTTCTTAAGAATATTTCCAATACACAGGAAAATATTAGCCAACCTATTATTCATAATAACAAATCGCTAACAGATAGTAGAGATATAGCAAACGCATTTAATAAACACTACTCAAACTCTCACAGATTACATCCCAATATCAAAAAAACCGACAAATTTATCAAAAGAGAATTACATAAAAATAATAAAAACAATATTACTAGTAATATCACAAAACCTGAAATATTTCATCAAAATTTTACTTCCAAAGAATTAACAATAGCTATACAAAATTTAAAAACCAAGAAATCTGGCCCTGACAACATTCATTCCGAATTTTTTAAACATCTGGGGGAAAAAGCCAAATCTGTACTTTTATCCATTTTCAATTTATCATGGAACACCTCAATTCCTGCAGCTTGGAAAAAAGCAATCATTGTACCAATTCACAAAAAAGGGAAACCTGCTCATGATGTTAATAGTTATCGACCATAGCACTATTTAGCAAGATAGCAAAAACTTGGAGTCAATGATCTCCAACAGATTAACTTCGTATTTAGAATCCCAAAATCTTTTATCACCAAGACAAGCTGGCTTTTGACAACTATACCCTACTAATGAACAAGTCATATGCCTCGGCCACGAAATAAAAGACAATTTTAACAAGAAAGAAGATACCTTGGCAATATTTATTGACTTTCAGTTAGCATATGACTCTGTTTGGAGAAATAAATTATTACTAAAACTCCAGAAATTAGGTATCTGCAGCAATATGTTCAGATGGATATCAGAATTTCTTAGTCAAAGATTCAGTGCCACTAAATTCAATAACTCACTTTCTAGTTACAGACAAACATATCGAGGTCTACCTCAGGGTGCTGTCCTCAGCACAACTTTATTCAATATTTATATAAATGACTTACTCTCCCTATTAGAGGAATCAAACATGAAAACAGAACTATTTGCAGATGATATACGAGGCCTGTCTAAAAAGTATCCGACCTTTAGCCAGAAAAAATATTTCAAATACCTGACGGGGTTGGGACCCTAATCCCCTTCAAAGTAGGCCCCTTGTGCTTGCACACACTTAGCCCACCTATCCTTCCACTGCTGGAAACACCTCTGGAAGTCTTCT
This sequence comes from Periplaneta americana, assembly GCF_040183065.1. NCBI lineage: Eukaryota > Metazoa > Arthropoda > Insecta > Blattodea > Blattidae > Periplaneta > Periplaneta americana. Next base: position 14,340,124 of record NC_091128.1, on the reverse strand, counting down.
TTTGGAATGGTGTTCAGCTCCGTCGTCGCGTTCCGCATTATCTCTTCTCTACTCTCAAAACGGGATCCTTTCAGTGGTGTCTTCAATTTTGGAAAGAACCAAAAGTCGCAAGGAGCCAGGTCTGGAGAGTAGGGAGGTTGGCGAACGGTTGTAATTCCATGTTTGGCCAAGAAAGTGTGGATCAATTGGGATGAATGTGCGGGGGCGTTGTCGTGATGCAAGTGCCAGTTGTTCGCCATCCACATGTCTGGTCTTTTGCGCTGAACTGCATCACAGAGTCGCCGGAGAACATCGTGATAGTACTCCTTTGTCACCGTTTGTCCTTCCGGTGCGTATTCGTGATGCACAATTCCACAGACATCAAAGAAAACAGTCAGCATCACCTTGATTTTGCTTTGCACCTGCCGCGCTTTCTTCGGCCTTGGAGACTCGGGATGCTTCCATTGCGACGACTGTCTTTTTGTTTCTGGGTCGTACCTGTACACCCATGACTCATCTCCAGTTATCACGGTGTTCAGAAATCCAGGATCAGTGTTGGCAGTGTCCAGAAGGTCCTGTGCAACGTCACGACGGAGGTCTTTTTGTTCCGGGGACAACAACTTGGGCACGAATTTCGCAGCCACTCGGTTCATGTTCAAATCATCACGCAAAATTGCATGAGCAGAATCTTTACTCACTCCAACCTCTTCGGCAATCTCCCGCACGGACAAACGACGATCTGCCATCACCAAATTTTGCACCCTCTCAACAACAGGTGCACTCCGAGCAGTTTGGGGCCTGCCACAACGCTGCTCACTCTCCGCTGATGTGCGGCCATCTTTGAATCGGTTGAACCACTCCTTAATTTGTGTTACACCCATCGCATCTTCCCCAAACACCTGCTGAATCTTACGAATTGTTTGACTTTGTGAATCACCAAGCTTTTGACAAAATTTGATGCAGTATCTTTGCTCAATTCGTTCAGTCATCTTGCGAGAAAACTAAATCCGACAAACACTTAGAACAGCACCTTACTTGGCGACCACCAGCAAGTGACTGGCACAAGCGAATGCGGTGAAAAAATTCAAGCATGCACATTACGGTTCCTCCTTCCACCATGCACAGGGGCGCCGCCTTAGAATCACTACTTTGCGCGGGAAAATTTAAGGTCGGATACTTTTTAGACAGGCCTCGTAGTTTTGTGTACTTCCGGATCTTACAGACATAGAGACAAAATTCAAAATTCTGCTCTTAAAGCTCTAAATCAACTACATGAACGGAATACATCAAATTTGATGACACTGAACTTAAGCAGAAGTAACTACCAAATATTTTCACTTGGTAAAAAAGAAAGAGAATTCAATATCCAATACAATGGCCAACACCTTCCTAGGACATATCTTGGAGTTATTTTCGATAGTAAGTTAACATGGAACAACCATTTGAAACACATTTCTGAAAAAGCTCGTAAAAGATTCTCCCTTCTAAAAAGACTAGCAGGAAAGAAATGGGGATGCTCTAGAAATACTTTGAACACTATATAGAAATGTTTATACAGCCAGTGCTGGCATACTGCGGAGAAATTTTAATTACTTCACCTTTCATAAACGAAATAGAATATGTTCAAAACCAAGCTCTCAGGCTCGTTACTGGTGAAATCAAAACAACTCCAATAGATTCTATGAGATTCCTCACTAATATTAACAGCATCAAAATGACAATAGAAGAAAAAGCACTGATTCAACATGAAAAACTTATCAGATTACCAGGAAACAATTGGCATTCATATAATCCTCTTTGTAGATTAAAAACTCAAAGAAGTTTCATATCCATGGTTCAAGAATTAAAACAAAATCAATATCCCGAATTTAAAAGAAAACTTACAAATTAAACCAAACCCTTTAACTTTATTAAATATAGAGTATAATCTAAATTTAACAGAAGAAATCCAGAAATCAGAAATAAACACTGAAATAATGAAACAGTTGTCTTTAGAGACAATTAATATTAGGTACCCTCCACAAAACTGGCTTCATTTATACACTGATGGATCCTTGTTCTCCAGAGAACAAGGTGCCGGTGCAGGTGTTACGTGCTGTCTCTTCTCACATTATAGATATGGAACAACAAGTTTTGATGGAGAAATGATTGCAATAAGTGAAAGTCTCAGGAATCTTCTATGTCACATCAATAAATTTAAGAATGCAGTTATATTGTCAGACTCCAAAGCAGCTATTCTATCAATAGTCTCTAAACACACACCTTCATCTCATACAGCAGAAATAACTAAAAATGCTCTCTCAATTAATACCACTCAATAAAAGAATTGTATTCCAATGGATACCCTCCCATTGTGGAATCCTGGGAAACTAGAATGTAGATGCTTTAGCAAAGAAGGGCAGCACTGCTACTTATAGACCTGTTACTAAATCTACGTATTACTCTGTGAAAAAATTTATTAAACCTACATACTAAGACTTCAATAAACAAAATTTGATAATACAATCTCAAGGGAAAAAATGGAACTCTCTGCATCATAATCCACAGTTAATCCCCGATTTACCACGCAAATAGTCTGTAGCTGCATTTAGATTGGCAACAGGCCGTGACTGTTTGGCCAAACACCTGCATAGAACAGGAATATATCAGTCCCCTAACTGCCATTGTGCAACTCAAATCAAGAAATGGATTCGAAACACCTCAAAATCTGTGTTTCAGTGGCTGACCATGATAATATCTTTGAAAAATATTGGAGTGCAAGAGGTCAAATGACTTTATTGTCAAACGCCTGGCATTAGAAACAACAACAACATACTTTGTCTTTTTGGGATTTACTTCCAAACCTCTCTCATTACTTGCTTCAAGTAAAATTTCCGTGTTTTCCCTAATAGTTTGTGGATTTTCTCCTAACATAGTCACATCATCCACATAAACAAGAAGCTGATGTAACCTGTTCAATTCCAAACCCTCTCTGTTATCCTGGACTTTCCTAATGGCAAAGTTAAAAAGTAATGGTGATAGTGCATCTCCTTGCTTTAGCCCGCAGTGAATTGGAAAAGCATCTGACAGAAACTGGCCTATTCAGACTCTGCTGTACGTTTCACTGAGAGACAGTTTCTTGAGAGTACCAAATTCAATAAGAATATCATATAAAACTTCTCTCTTAACCGAGTCATTTGCCTTTTTGAAATCTATGAATAACTGATGTAGTGTACTCTTAAACTCCCATTTTTTCTGCAATATCTGTTAAATACAAAAAATCTGATCAGTAGTTGATCTATTACACGTGAAACCACACTGATGAGCTCCTACAATTTCGTCTACGTATAGAGTTAATCTTCTCAAAAGAATATTGTACAACATTTTGTATATCGTCAACAAGAGTGATATTCCTCGAAAGTTACTACAGTCAGTCTTGTCCCCCTTTTTAAAGATAGGACTCCTTCCATTGTTCTGGTACAATTTCCTTTTCCAAAATGCTAAGTGCAGGCTTATAAATTTTGCTGGATAATGCGCTCCCACTCTTGTATCTCTTCTTCCTCAACTTCTTTGGAACTTCCTAAAGCAACAAACCTATTTGGAATTTCGACCTGATAATGTTGCTTAGTTTCCTCGTCCTTTAATTTCGGAATATTGAATCTCCTAATATTAACTTGTTGCTCTACTTGCTTGGCAACTGATAGTCTTCCTCTTAATTCTCCAATTACCAAATAATGGTCAGAATTACAGTCTGCCCCCCCTGAAAGTTCGAATGTCTGCTGTACTAGTATGTCTTCGTTTATCTATCAAGATGTGATTTATTTGGTTGTGTGTCAATCCATATGGAGAGTCCAAGTATATTTATGTATTTGGGTAAATGTACTTTTCACAGTTAAATTTTTTGATATGGCAGAGTTGACTAACCTAACGCCATTATCATTACTATTTACATGTAGGCTCTCTTTTCCAATAGTTGGTTTAAAAATATTCTTCCGTCCTACTTTACCATTGAAATCTTCCAATAAAATTTTCTTGTGATATCTAGATAACTGATCAAAAGTGTGTTCCAATTCATCTTAGAAGCTATCCTTTATATGGTCGTCTTTCTCTTTTCTAGGGGCGTGAGCATTTATAACTATGACTAGCCATAGCTGTGCACTCCGCTGCACTTGTTAGAAATAAATATAAAGTAATTACATAATTAAAATAGAACATTTGGTCCAGGGAACATTCGTGTTTGATAGAAGGATAAATCGTTTAATATGTTGCTTAATTTAAATTGTATTTAAATAATTGAAATGAGATCATTTTGGTCCAGAGACACTCATTTGGAGCAATGATAATTCCTTTAACATGTTTCTTAATTGTTATTACATGAAAATAATTAAAATATGATAATTTGGTTCAGAGAACATACGTTTTTGGTGCAATGATAATTCTTTAACATTTTTCTTAATTAGTCTTGAATGCATCCTGTAATAAATCACTCCAAATTAATAGAGTGGATTGTGTACGAAGATAATTTTTATGTTAACCTTACTGTGCATCTTTTTTTTTTTTTTGTTTGTTAAGTTTATTTTATTCATGCCTTTAACATCTGTGGTCATGTCGCATGTTTAGAATGTGTGGGTGTATCAGTAGGCCGTTTTTACTCTTGTTGAATTCCTGTTTCTATTGTGTGTTGTAGATGGCTTGTGTTCATGTAACTGATTATAGACTTTGATTAATGTTTTTGGTATTAGTAAAGGAGGCAGTGATGAATCATGGCATGTAACTTTCCGATCTGGCATTTGCCTTTATGACTAAGGGAAATCATGAAAAACCCCAATCAGATTGGTCAGCCAGGGTTTGAACACGGAACCTCCCGAATGTGTTTTAAACACTACCGTCTGAGCCAACTCCCTCGGTTATATATAATTGTTTATGCAAATAAAAAAAATGAGGTACCCTGCATAAATATTATTTTAAGAAACACAGGAAAAAAATATGGGTAAATTATGAGCGCAGGAATGCCATTTCGTGACACCTTATAAAGTAACTCAGCTCCAGTGAGCTCTATGGTAAAATGCTTATTTATTATGGGCTGTATTTTTCGTCCAGGAAAAATACGACAAAACTCTTTTAACTATTATGTTCTGTGAACAAAAATAAATTTAAGTGTATGGAATTAGAGTACTTATGTGGACCAAATAAAATTGCAATAATCAAGTTATACAATATTTCGACAGAATATCAAGTTTTCTGTGTGTAAAAATCTATTTTAATCTTACCTGAGTCCTCATAATAATGTAGCATTACATCCATCTAGGCAAACTACAAATTTCAACCTAATTGATTAATTAGCTTCTGAGATTACTTCATACAAACACAGAAACATTCTCTGTAGATTATGTTTAATAGCTTCCATTTGTTGTTGTCCAAGGCCCCTTATAGACGAAGTCATTTGCTTTCATTACAGCTGGTTAGGTGGCATTGTTATTTTAAAACTCATTTATCTTGTTAAATATCAGTCCTATCAAAATTTTGCATAGCATAAAACTTATCGGAAATCATGTTTAAAGAAACTTTTGTTATGTAACATTTTTCATGAAAATTAATAATAAGGGAGATATTTCGAATTATTTAATTCAAGGCCTGTTAACCCTTTTAAATAAAGTATTTTGAATTCCATATAGCCTAAAATCTAAGTTAAAACGAACTTGATTTATATTCCAATTTTCATATAAATTGGTTCAACCATTACTGCATGAAAAGGTAACAGTCAGGCAGACAGACAGACAGACAGACAGACAGACAGACATACCAATAAAAATTTCAAAAAAGCGATTTTCGGTTTCAGGAAGGTTAATTATACATTTTGGTTACAGATTTATTATTAGGTCCACACCTGTGGAGTAATGGCTAGCACGTCTGGCTGCGAAACTAGGTAGCCCGGGTTCGATTCCCGGTCGGGACAAGTTTTTATTTTATTTTATTGGGTTATTTTATGACGCTGTATCAACATCTAGGTTATTTAGCATCTGAATGAAATGAAGGTGATAATGCCGGTGAAATGAGTCCGGGATCCAGCTCGTATTGGGTTGAGGGAAAACCCTGGAAAAAACCTCAACCAGGTAACTTGCCCCGACTGGGTTTCGAATCCGGGCCACCTGGTTTCGTGGCCAGATGCGCTGACCGTTACTCCACAGGTGTGGACTTGGGACAAGTTACCTGGTTGAGGTTTTTTCCTGGGTTTTCCCTCAACCCAATATGAGCAAATGCTGAGTAACATTTGGTGTTGGACCCCGGACTCATTTCATAGACATTATCGCCTTCATTCCATTCAGACACTAAATAACCAAAGATGTTGATAAAGCGTCGTAAAATAACCTACTAAAAAAATTATTAGTATAGGTATCACACCATCTACCTTTAAGTACTAAACACGATAACCTGTTACTGATAAATTCGATTTTTTTTATTGCTGATTTTATTCTTTTATGAACAAAAACTCCTCTTCCTAATTGGTGATTATTATGTCCTTTCCCATAATGCAGCAAGTAATTTCTTCTTAATTGTGATATGTCATTCTCATTCTAACCTAACCTCCTGTATCCTTCAATACCCTGCCTATATGTATTGTGGGGTCATTCCATGTCAATTCACCCTGGACATGTCATCCACTGTTTCCAGTTTTACTGAGACTTTGCATATGTGTTACATATCTCGGTGAATGCCTTCCTTTAAAATTGTATTGAAATCCATGAAGTCATTGAAGCAGAAAATAGTAATATTGCTATGAATGTAGTTGCATGTCAGCAATTGAATAAATTACAAATAATGCTACAGTTTCCAATGTAATCATTGGATTTTTATTAAACATGCTGTGTAACTGAGATTTATATTGGAGATTATGTTGTTGTTTTCTAATGCCAGGCATTTGACAATAAAGTCATTTGACCTCTTGCACAGCAATATTTTTCAAAGAGTTAAATGGCAAGTTGTAGCCGATTTAAGCGAACACCATATTTTAACATATATTGGAGATTATAAAAATTGCACATTTAAATGACTATGACGCTTTTATTTTTTAAAGATTTTTTTTACGTTTATTGGAAATAATTTTTTTTCCAAAGTGTCACACCCTAGAAAATGCTGAAAATTATGTATAGTAATGAGAACACAGTGCTATATTTGTAGACAAAAAATTTATAATGGGGAAATGATAACAACTTACATTTTGGCAGAGAAATATAGAAATGTAAGACACAACGTTTCTCAAAATGTAACTTCTTACAACTGAGACAGTTTGGCTTCAATTCTCTTGTAAGAATCTTGGTTTAAAGTATAGGTCCTTCCTGTGGCTGTGCTGACATCAGTTTGGCGCAAAATATTTGAACATGGAACTTCACAATTGTCATTGTCAGGCCAATAAAATGATGGAGAGGAGCCATTTGGATGCATGAATTTTATTGTAGCTATCAGCGTCTTCATAATTAACTTTTTCAATAAAACTCATAAAACTCACATGCCACAAAGATTCATACACACAAGCAACATTCGAATTTGCCTTGAAAATTTGGATTCACAATAGGTTTAAATATGTCAAATATCACATTGTAGTCCATATCGCTTTGCTCCAATTTCATATCTAGACAAAGGCACAAATTGATTCATGCAGTGTGACCCAGGAATGGTTTTTACATTTTCAAACCATTCAGTGAGATCATTTCGGACTTGAACCATTTCCTCTTTTGTTACAAAAAAATAAAAAAACAGTAATCTCCTTGAAATTCTCCTTACAAAAGTTGAATACTTGTGATGCAGTGGTTATTCGTTCATTAAATGGCCTTTGTAAACTGTCTTTGGTAACCATCCTTTTCAAAGTAACCCCAGTTCCATCACAAGGAGGTCCATGGCTAGTAGCAAAAAATGACCATTTACATGTCATACAAAAATCTTCTTCATGATTACATATATTAATTAAATTCTTGCGGTTTTTGTACTGAGCAACACAACCATCTGAGAAGTATTCTACAATTTTAACATGACGTGAAAGAGAGCTTTGTTTTTAAGAAATTGATTATGAACTTTTGAGTTTGGCAAACGAAAGATACATCATTATCCATGTCATTAGAAATTAGGCATAAGCATTTTGAATTAAGTCTTTCATCTTTCTTGTAATATACCACTGCAGCATGAAGTGTATAGCTACGTGTATTCCAATGAAACCCTTGGGCCTCGTCTTGAATTACAAAATTGTGGTTTTCACTGAATTACAAAACTGTAGTTTTCACTGAAATCGAATAAAATAATAGCTGATTCATTATCCAAGTTCTCTTTTAACATTTTCAAGAAGACTGTGCTTTTCCTATAAAAAATGAATGGAATGAATTTCTCAATTTTCTGTATTAGTAAATTACAAAATTCAGAGAACAACCATATTTACTCTATCTGTTGCTACCCATTGCCTGTACTGGATTGGTTCATCAGGATCAAAGTCATCTGAGAATTGTTGTTGGGTATGTTTTTTCAGGACAAGAGTGCTAGAACACTTCACAAAAATGTAGCATGCAAATCCTGTTAGATATGTCACAAGTTATTAGTTCAATCAGGTCATGGTAACTTCCTTCTATATGAATACTTTCCAGAAGCAACTGAATATTCTAGTGGATTGTACACACACAGACAGCGTGTGTACCTGAGGATCCTGCGAGCACACATTCTTTAGGTCTGATGATTGCAAACATGTTTTGTTGTGAGGGAATGTTGCCTTGAACAAAGAATGCAGCTCTTACAGATTGCTTAAAACAAGCTGTTTTTGTTTATAGATATTTTTACTTATGCTTACTTTGTCTTTCATTCATGGTATTATTTTTGAATTGTCATCATCCAAGTAAAAATCAGTTTGTTGGTTGTCTCTTCTGATAGCTTCTTCCCTTTTCTTGGTTTGGCCAATGCTAGAATACATACAAGTACATGTGAGTCATTCCATGTCAAGTCGCACAAAATTGTACAAATTTTTACGTTCATATTTCTGATTGCGTTTATATTTTTTTTACCAACTTTATGGGTCTAATAAACTAACAAGTGTATTTTTATTTCCACCTAAGTCCAAACGTTTTCAAATATTTATGTTAAAATTCATTAAAAATGTCGCACAGTGCAACATTTCAAGTATCATATTTCTCGGCATATTGTTAAAATTTTTTGAAAAATGCATTTAAAAGCTTGTCTTTTGTTAAATATTTACTAACTGATTTTAATATAATTATTACAATATTTTTTTATGATTCAATTTTTAAAAGTTAGATATCAGTGTGAAATAGCCGTATTAAAAATCTAAAAAAATGCCTGGTAAGTGCACTGAAGTATTCCTAATAATTCCAGAAAAAATCACAATGGGATCTCTAATAGTTCAATGGAAATTTAATTACTTACAAAACAATGTGTAGCAGACTGGTGCAGCAGCAGTGGAAGGGTAGTGTTGACCTCGTGCTGGGAGATTTATCGGTACTTAATGATCACAACGTTACACCCAATATGGGTCAAGTCACTCAAGGAAACACTGTTAACTTACACTTATATTCACTTATTATTATATCTTGAAATATTTGTGTCATTTGCATTTTAAATATCTGTTTTCATTCACACTACACTTTAAATTTTCACTTGCCTTACCTTCTTTCTCGAAAGAAAATAAATTCTTTACTAAAGCTTCAGTTTTTGACAATGGAATGAAAGACTGTAATTTTAATGTACCAGTTGTTGGTTTTAGATTGTGATATCTAGCCTGCAAATTTTCAGTGTGGTTTTTATGCTTATTTAGGGGACAACAATGTAACTTTATTAACTCAACAATAACTCTTCACTCTCTACAATTTAACTTCACTCCCGTCAACAATGGGATTTGCTCTCCACACAGTAACACAGTATTCGTTAGTGTACTCCACTGACGACAGTGACAATTTACTTGGACTATTATGAACAACAGTGAACTGTTAATCTTAACTAGTATTTACAAAGCACTATTTACAAATCAGAAGTGTCAGTTCTCAGTTCACAGTTCTTCTAGCTCAGTCACTCGAGTTCACAGTATCTCGAACCACAGTACTCGAACTCAGGTCCCTCCAGCTGCGGTCCACTGCACTCGAACTCAGGTCCCTTCAACTGCGGTCCACTGCACTCGAACTCAGGCCTTCGGATGCTGACACAGTTGCGGACGTTCACTCAAGTCGAACTCCGGTACACAAGACTGGCTGGCTTGCTCTGTTCACTGGCTTACTGACTGAACTGATCATGAATCACACACACACTGTCCGAGTTCACTCGCGTTTCTTCTTTTATAACCACAGCGACGTAGCCTGGAAAGTTCCACGCGTGTCCAGAGATAGCACTCCAGAGAACAATCCAAATCCCTCTCCTCTCTGCCAGCACCAGATGCGCGTGCAAACTCCCTCGCCGCGTAGGCCCTTTCCCCTCTCATCTCTCCGTCGCACGCCATCCCTCAGTGCTCCGTGGAGCCCGTGTCGACCCACACGCGATCTGTTCTCTTGCGGGATGCTGGTCGTGAGTTCGAATCTCACGTGGGCGTCACAGTATAAATGATACATTAGAAATGTTTTTTTGTGCCCAATCCAACAGTTTTTTGGTGTTACAGGATCTTCTCTGGGTTGTAGGCTGGCTCTTCTAGCAAGTATTTTCATAGTTCGGCTGCTATTACACTATCAAAGTTCTTTGACAAGGATCTTTTATAAAATATATATTATAAAATGTATTTTCACAGTTCGGCTGCTATTACACTATCAAAGTTCTTTGACAAGGATCTTTTATAAAATATATATTATAAAATATGGGTTTTCTGTTACAAAAGTTTCTTTGATAAAAGATCTTTTATAAAATGTAAGTGCATCTTGTTATCTTTGATAAAAGATTTCTATACCTTAAAACAAATATGGCGGAATGCAAATATAACTGGACTGTTACTATCACAAAAATTCTGATATTGGAGTATGAAGGAAATTAAAAATGTTGTAAATAAATAATTTGTAGAATATAATAATAATAGTAATAATAATAATAATAATAATAATAATAATATTTTTATAATAATTTGTATAACTTTTCAACTCCTCGCATTGTAGTTCTTTGAATAAGTTCTGATGAATACCTCTCTTATCATGTTTTACAATCCACGGTTTAACTCACAGGCATTTCTTTTTCAGTAAAATGCTTATGTAATAATTGAACTAATTGTAGCTAAGCTAAACCAGCATAATACTGTTCTTCATTCATGGTGTTATAAACTTAATGCCTAAATATTAGTATCAACAAATCTGAAACTTAACAGGTAAATGTTAGTATTAACAAATCATAAACTTAACCTGTAAACATTAGTATCAACAAATCCTGGAAACACGTGTTAACTGTTGTGGAACAAGTGTTAGGTGAGCTTTTGTTCCTAATTTTAGATTAGATTTGTAGCATGGAAGTTCTAAACTAGCTAAGTGCCATTTTTATGAATTTGTAGTTTTGTATATTAATATAATAAATAAATTTAGCTTCCCTTATGAAAAGGTTGCCAGATTTGACAAAGCATATTACATATAATTTGGAAATACACCTAAAAGGTAAAATGATAAACATTTGAAATGATTAGGGAATCGATTATACAAAATTTGCCCAATGTGCCCATTTACAATTAAGAAAGGGGGAAAAGAATATCATCAGATAGGTTAGAATGATTTGAATGCCATACACTATGAGAAAAATAACAGTACGGATTTATTGGCATTGATATCTAAACCAATCAACAGCCATCGGTTAAGATAACTTGAAATTTCCATTATCACTCCCATACAAATGATTTCTCAATATCTGAACCGACCTTTTGAGGGCACTAATGGCTATTTCCTTCACAATGCTGTGTGTTAGCCCCAGGTTTTTACATTTGTTGGCAAAGAAGGAGGGTATGGTACCTCGTGCTCCCACCATCAGACCTATTACATCAATGTGGGACAGGCTATATTTATCTTTATAGAACGGGATTATTGGTTCATAGATTCGTTTCTTTTCAATGTCCACCTCATGTGGTTGATCTGCATGTGTCTCAAATCTGATAGTGGGATCGAGAATGTATGCCAAGTTGTTCTTAATGGCAATGATATCAATTCGCCGAACACTTCCTTGTGTGGTAGTCCCTGCACCTCTTGATGGACTGTAAACCCTACCTCCTTCAGTGCCTCGGCCAGCATAGAATGGACAGCATGGTGACAGATGTTGCGAAGGGCCTCACTATAGGGGCAGAAGCCAAGGATATGGGGAAGAGTTTTAATCTCGCTGGGACAGCGCCTACAGTGGGTACCATCCCGACTTCTACCCGGTACAGCTCGGACCAGAGCGACATAGCCTACCATTTTAAGGGCGTCTATCCATTCCGAGAGGGTTAGACCTTTATGATTTCTTATCCAGCTGTTTGCTGGGGGGTGGGAACTCTTTGTTAAGAATCACTCCTTTACCCTTTTGTTGCAGTGTACACCAATTTTCAAATTCTTTTTCTCTTAAAGCGTCTCTAACTTTTCGAGAGTCCACAAAATTTTCACGATTATTTAAAAAAGAATTAGCAGGAGTTAATTTAAGGCTCTTTAAACATGTTTTACTCTCCTCAATAAGGTCCCTAGTGGACGTAATGTAAGGATCATTAGTTTTGTGTAATATCCTTAAGCCGTTAATATGTTGTAGCGTGGATTCCCAGCGTACCCTAAAAAGACCAAGACCTTTATATTTACGATGTGTATATACCATAGAATCGGGTGTGTCAGCTGGTAGGTGCAAAATTTCTTTAAGAGTGCTTTTAATAATTTTATCAGCGTTATCTGAAAAAGTATTGGGTATTGTTTTCAAGGGCATTGTCTGAAATGTGTAGATTAATGATGGGCAAATCGAGGAATTTAATATACAAAACTTTTGATCAGGATATAATAAAGGCGATGAAATTAGCAAATCTAATCTAGTTTTCAGGTCGCTTAAAACGGTTTGGGAATCAAATATACAAATGTCAGAAAAATTAACACCTAAGTAGCGTACATGCTCATTTGCAGTTAAGCATGTAATAGTAGTGTCATCAGAAATGTTTAGTTGATTTGGAAGCAATTTACCGCGAGAAATATTAATAGCTACAGATTTATTGACATTTATACCTAAACCAATAGCTTTGAAACGATCAATAGCCATCGGTGTGAGTTCTAAAGCAGAGTTTTTGTTTTTAGCTATGATAACAGTATCATCTGCAAAACCAAGTACAGTAATGGGTTTTAAACCTGAAACAAGATTGAAACCGTATTCGGCAGCGGTCGAGTCTTCTGACAATTCATTAAGGATGTGATCAGTACATAGATTGTATAATGCGGGTGAAAGGGGCGATCCTTGCATAACTATTTAGTTGAAGATTCAAAATGAACGTTTTCAACAAGCTTGGAATAAGCAAGCTATCTAATGTGTTTGATAGGTGCAAGTGCCCAATATTATCGAATGCCTTACTAATGTCAAGGAAAACGAGAGTTGCATCACATTTTTTAGATTTTGCGGACATTAAAATGGACCTGAGAAGGAATGTATTAACTATTGTTCCTGAAGAATGTGTAAATCCCCTCTGATGAGGATTGAATTTTATGTATCCTCGAAGGCATTTATCGAGGACGCGTTCAATTACCCTACGTAATACGGAACAAATAGTAATTGGTCTCCAGTTTTTAAAGTCATTTTCGTCACCAGATTTATAAATGAGAACACTTCTTGCGGTCTGGAAGCATGGAGGTACATGAGCAGTCTGGAGCATTCTTGTAGCTATGGAGGAGATGATTTCTGCAGCAGTATCATCCTTCAGAACTCTCATCAGGACGTGGTCTGGGCCAGGAGCGGTGTCCACCACGATTCGAGATATTGAGAGCGCAACTTCTGGCTTGGTGATAGATTTCTGGAATGTTTCTTCTAATTCGAGGATTTCTGCTTCAGTGTAATGGGATGATTATTCTGATCGAATATTGTTATTTGGTTGAGAAAAATTTGAACTGTAAAGTTGTTGCACCTCGCTGACATCTAATTTGCACGTTGGTTTATTTTGACTCAGTACTGTTCTTATTGCTTTCCGCCGTTGATTGAAGTAGTCGAATTGTATTTTCTCATAGAGAAATCTGTTTTTTCTTTCCTGTTGGTCTCGTTTTGTGGCTCTTTCTGGGTTAGTGGATCTGCTGTAAGTCCTCTGAATATTTAAATTTTTCTTTAGTTTTCTTGCTTCGTAATGTTTCCTGGTTGGATGTTTGGGTCCGGGCAGATAATCAGTTGCTTCGGATAAGAAAATCAGGAATTGCTGTGTCACATCATCAAACACATTGTCGGATAACTCTGTGCTAAATTTAATAATAATGATAATAATAATAATAATAATAATGGTTTATTTTAACTGGCAGAGTTAAGGCCATTCGGCCTTCTCTTCCACTCAACCAGTTTATCCTTCCAAGTAGAAAGATTTTGTTTGTAGAAGGATAAAGGAGTTGTATTTGCAGTAGAGTGGTTTTCAGAATTATTAGTTAAATTATTGGAATTGTTTTTCCACACGATGGTTGAACATTGGGGTTGTTTACGAATGAGATGTTCTCGATGAATATCTGGGTGAGATTTACTAATATGTATGGCTATTCCTCTTGAATTTAAGAAACATTTTTCACAATAATCACACTGAATTTGATTAGAACTCTGCGTTGTGTTACAAGTATCTAAAGAAATATTATTTATGTCGGTTGACTCTTCTCTTGTTGCAGCCTCCATGTAGTAGGGAATATCAAAGATTTGCTTATACTTGACCAGGTAAGGTTCTATAAATTAATAACAATATATGGTATTTGTAAAGTTTCATATATCGCAATAGTCTCACCTACAGTATATTCCAAAACTTATATCAGACACAGCACAGAACTATAAAACTTTCATATCACGATATGCAAAACCAATAAAAACTGGACGTTGTTGATAAAAATGTCTATACCAACACATAACAGTTCAAGAAACAAGGCGAAAAAGTCACTGTTTTCCAAAAGTCATTCAATAAATTATTATGCGAATATCACTTTGTTTGAAAAAGAATAATTACTATGTATATCTTGCATAAAATAAGTCCAAACACCTTAAATGACATAAATAACGTCAAATCATTCTGTTTCTCCGATATCATTCCATGGCCATCTATATGCTGAGGCTAATGCATTGCAAGACTTACTAAGTTCTATGTCATATGTAAGTCGTTCCTATGACTCTACAGATAGTGGTATCATGTATAACACAACTACAAAATTAAACAGTTTTTCTTGAATAACTCGAAAATATGATTTTGGCACTTGGCTGGTTTAGAACTTCCATGCTACATTTTATATAATATACCCGAAATCCTGTCTTGTATCAAAGATCTTTGATAAAATATTTTATCATATTCTTTGTCAAAGAAGTTTGATAGTGTAATAGCAGCCTCCTCCAATACCATCACATGCGACATTACAAAGAAGTGCCATTCAGCGCTAATTCCATAATTGTCTTCATGTAAGCAGATATTTTTATAAATTTTTTTTTTTTTTATTTTTGTGTTGTGAACTTGATCCATCAGAAAAGTAGATCATTTTTCTCATATCATTGAATTCTTGCTTTAAGAAATTGATTGCTTTGGATTGAAAAATGTGAAAGGAATCGGTGTCATGTTTCATGCTTTCTGAGACGACAACAATACTTTTGTGATGAATTCCTGTAGCTTCTTTGAAATATATTATATTATATTATATTTTATTGTATTGTATTGTATTGCATTGTATTGTATTGTATTGTATTGTGATGTTCACTTAAATCGGCTACAACTTGCCATTTTCACTCCAATATGAAATGAGTACCATTAAGGTAAAATAGTCCCCCAATCAGATCTCTGGGCGGGGACTACTTTAATGGTACAGAATAAACTAAACATCTTACAATGGAATGCTGGCAGTATAACATGAGCTAAGAAGACTGAACTAACCAATACACTCTCAGATAATATTTCTGAAAAAGCTCGTAAAAGATTCTCCCTTCTCAAAAGACTAGCAGGAAAGAAATGGGGATGCTCTAGGAATACTTTGAACACTACATACAAAATGTTTATACAGCCAGTGCTGACATACTGCGGAGAAATTTTAATTACTTCACCATTCATAAACGAAATAGAATATGTTCAAAACCAAGCTCTCAGGCTCATTACTGGTGGAATCAAAACAACTCCAATAGATTCTATGAGATTCCTCACTAATATTAACAGCATCAAAATGACAATAGAAAAGAAAGCACTGATTCAATATGAAAGACTTATCAGATTACCAGGAAACAATTGGCATTCATACAGTCCTCTCTGTAGATTAAAAACTCAAAGTTTCATATCCATGGTTCAAGAATTAAAATAGAAAATTAATATCCCGAATTTAAAAGAAAACTTACAAATTAAACCAAACCCTTTAACTCTATTAAATGTAGAATAGAATCTAAATTTAACAGAAGAAATCCAGAAATCAGAAGTAAACACTGAAATAATGAAACAATTGTCTTTAGAGACAATTAATATTAGGTACCCTCCATAAAACTGGCTTCATTTATACACCGATGGATCCTTGATCTCCAGAGAACAAGGTGCAGGTGTTACGTGCTGTCTCTCCTCACTTTATAGATCTCTTGGATATGGAACAACAAGTTTTGATGGTGAAATCATTGCAATAAGTGAAAGTCTCAGGAATCTTCTATGCCACATCAATAAATTTAAGAATGCAGTTATATTGTCAGACTCCAAAGCAGCTATTCCATCAATAGTCTCTAACCACACACCTTCATCTCAAACAGCAGAAATAACTAAAATGCTCTCTCAATTAATATCACTCAATAAAAGAATTGTATTCCAATGGATACCCTCCCATTGGAATCCTGGGAAACTAGAATGTAGATGCTTTAGCAAAGAAGGGCAGCACTGCTACTTACAGACCTGTTACTAAATCTACATATTACCACAGTCTAGTATATACAGTCACGAAGCTTGGGATGATTTTTTGCAATTCTCGCGATAGTTACTAGCCGCTTGGAGCGCTGTGAGTACTAGGAACAATAGACTGTGTCACAGCTATCGTGATCTAATACAGGCCGTAAGGCAGACCATGTAATCGCTTAACCCGATCATGAAGGGGGTGTTTCAACCATATAAATTACGGTAGTTGGAATGCATAAACAGTAACATATGTTTCTCTAAAATGTAGTGTAATTCCATTAATAAAATTTAAAACAATGATTATGAGACACTTCAGACATAATTCACTTGGGAGTTAAGGTGTAATATTATTTATGGTGTGAAAATTACGTTGTTCGTATGTGTAATACCTGCCTTTATTTCGATTGAATATTGCGAAATTCTTGCACATTCATTTATGCACGATTCAATCATTTTCAATTGCACCGCACAGATATTTAGATATGTTGAAATTATAGGTTATGTTTACTGTACCAGTTGCCCCTTTCTGTCTAAGTTTAGTGATCTCCAATGCCTTGCCATTCATATGAAAATTATTGGTTATGTTTACTATATTTAACTTATATTCCTAAATTCGCAATCATACATTATAATTAAGCATAATATCATGTATGATACTCTGGACATTCAATTTGTCTGTATTTTAATACTACAATTGAGTATTGAATTATTGTATTTATCTACTACTTAAGAGACGAAGTAACACAATCGTACGTACATTAATTTCATAGGAATGGTATGGTAAAGGTTTTGTCTAAAATTAAGGAAGGTAGATGTGCTAAATTGAAATCACAATATAAATTCTTTTTTATTAAACCTGAAAATAGCTTCCATTCTAAACTTACAATGTTGACGCGAACAGATTATGTTAACATGTAAAATTCTCTTCACATTAAAATAACACAGTTTTGTAATTATTTCTGCAACATTATGCAACAAGAAGTAAAGTGACACATTATACTAAATAAAGCTTAGCAATGATAGAAAATAAAGTTATAATATAATATTTCACTGAGCTCCATACACTGAAATAGAAAACCCGAACAAACATTAAACTATGTAAACTGTGAAATGTTCGTTATCAGTTGTAATAACTGTAAATGGCTAAAATACAATAATTTGAATAATAATATGGGACAATGAGATGTTTGTAGTACTACAAATTGTAAGAAAAATAGATTAGAGTTATCCTTTTTCCGAAATATCCAAGAAGGTGAGTTTATAGAATATAATATATATTTTGTGAAAATAATACATAAACCTTACGTATTTCATATTTCGATAGTGAAAGGAAGGTGTTAATTTTTTCAAAAGAACATGATATCGAAAGTAGAATATCGTCTGCTAGGGAAAGAGTCTGTGATGAGGCGATAGTAGCGATCCCGGTGGTGAGCAACTATCTATGTTGGCATATTTAGTTAGTATTGAGCTTCGTGACTGTATATATTAGACTGTGGTATTACTCTGTGAAAAGATTTATTAAATCTATATACTTAGACTTTAACAAACAAAATTTGATAACACAATCTCAAGGGAAAAAAATGGAACTCTCTGCTTCATAATCCACAGTTAATTCTCGATTTACCACGAAAATCGTCTGTAGCTGCATTTAGATTGGCAACAGGCCATGATTGTTTGGCCAAACACCTGCATAGAATTGGAATATATCAGTCCCCTAACTGAACCATTGTGCAACTCAAACCAAGAAATGGATTCGGAACATCTCCAAATCTGTGCTTCAGTGGCTGACCATGATAATATCTTTGAAAAATATTGGAGTGCAAGAGGTCAAATGACTTTATTGTCAAATGCCTGGCATTAGAAAACAACAACAATAACAAAAGGATATATTGTGGCTTGAGAGTTGTCCCAATGCATACCTTGTACTGAATCTTGTATTGCAAAGTAATAATTTTCAGGTTGTACATTTTCTTTGCGTTCTGTAAAACTTTCCACGCGCAGCCTTCTAGCACACGTATACTAGTCGTTAAAACTTAACTGAAGAATATTGCTGGAGAATCTTTTAAGTTTAGTTTAAATATTCGTAATTTAAATATGTATTGTATTGATTAAGGCTGGTTGACTGGAAGAGACAGTCTTATGTCCTTAACTCTGCCAGCGAAAATAAAACATCCTATTCTATGTGTAGGCCTACAGCTGCAAATGGTTCATTCACTGGGGATCGTGAGCGCGTGCATGTCTCTGGAAAATAAATTGTTGCAATAATTGTATGTATGCAGATTTCATATTTTTAAATGCAGTAGTTTACAGATAATACATCAGGGAACAAGTCTATTCCCCCCCCCCCCCCCAGATTTTCAACTTTGCTATTTAATGTAGTAATTTTTCTTTGAAAAAGAAATTATTAAAAAATTAGACCATATTTTAAATGTATTTGTGATAGGCCTAAAGTAATAAAAAGTATTGTATTTAGTCTTTCAAATGCCCCAAACCCCAAATCTCAACTATATGTAGACACAGAGTTCCAAGTGAGATTATGTAACAGTGCGCGCATAATTCGCGTAATTTCAAATAGTTATAACTACACAAATAACTAATAATTGTGGAAATAAAAAAATACATGCCCCCTTATTTGATGTCTGGAATTTATGAAAAAAAAAATTGGACCATTTACAAGAAGGTCGTGTTTTGTTTGCTGTGCGATTTGACATGGAATGACTAATGTGCCTGGCTTATGATATACTCAGAAACATCAAACATTATACTGACTTTATTTCTAGGTCAAGACAGTGGTACCAGTGTAAGTTGTTGGATTCCTTCATGGATATTGACATGTTTAATTTTATCTTTAATTTGTCGCAGTAACTCATCAAAATGTTGTGTTTTCTTTTGCATGTTTTCTTCTGTTGTCTCAAGTTCTGGTTCGGTTGCTAATTCAATATCATAAATTTTACTGATTTTAGTTTGAAGTGCTTGTGCTGCTGATTGAAACTTTCTCTTAGCTGCAACTGATCGACTGTGCTTAGGAACTGAGTGCAGTATCTCCTACAGGATATGTCTAACTGAAATAAATTGATGTTCAGTCTACTTGGTGATTCTTGAATCAAATTTGTAGACTCAGCAACTTCTTCACTAAAGGAAGATGATGTTGTGTTTTGAGTTGTGAGTGTGCTACGAACTTCACAGAAGCGTTTCCTACACGTTGGACAGAGCTTCTCCCCAGGACAGGAATCACAGCTAGTCCACTATCGCTTAATTCCTTTGCTTCTTCCAATGTTATTTTTACATAGGACTGATTTAATTGGATGCTTGTGAATGTTGAAAATGTCATAGCATAACCTTTGATGGAATGCAAATCGTGTAGATATTTGTCTATATGTTTTGAACAAATAGTGGAGTCATCTAGAGGTATGGCCTGGTATGATGCCAGTTCTTCGTGTGTCACTGTATTCAATACCTTCAAACCACGACTGCATTCTTCCCCAAGAAAGCTTCCCACAATGCAAGGGCAACTGCTATCTTCCATCTTATTTACCTAGAAGTGAACAAACAGATATTGTAATCTGTTCAGTTGAGTTGTGATTCTGTATTTACTGATGGGATAATCATGTATATGTTGTAAAATATAGGTTTTTAGTGAGATACAATATATACTTACAACATGTCATGTTAAATTTTCACTTCATATATTTACACCCATCATCTGACATCTTGGCTTCTAAACAGTGTGAGAGATAAATTGGCAATCCTGCCAACTGCTTGGCTTGTACACATATATCAGAGTGAAAGTGGCTGTCCTGCCAACTGCTTCAATGACCTTCAAATTTACTTGAAGAGAATGACAACAAACATGAAACTATGACGAAGCAACTGACATTTTTCTTTCTACTGAAAACATGCTATTCCAGTACTACCCATTGTTTCTCCAAAACAATTTTTTCGTGTTGAAACCTTATGAGTCCATAATATACCAGAGACGTTTCATGGTATTTGAAAGTGTGGCAATATGAAAAAAGAAATTGTGAACTTTCACAATAAAATTTTACATACAAAGGCCACAAACTCAAATTAGCAAACTACATACTATCTAATTCAGAAGACGATCATTCTACAGTTTCATTTCAAAAGATCAAATATCAAACTTTAGAATGTACAGAACATTTTGTGTGTTAACATGTATCAATTTTCAATCCTAAGTCTGTAACTTCCAATAGTCACTACTCTGCAACCAATCCGCAAAAATCCTTTAAAATTGTAAGATTATCCATATATATGTTTGTAGCACAATTCAACACGTTTTTATGAAAATCCTTGGCACAGGGTGACATTTTCAGAATTTTCTGGATGAATTGACTTGGAATGACACTTAATCAACTGCTGTAGTATGTCATATTTTCCTAAATGATTAAATTCCAATAGTCCATTCATATGCGACCTTAACGATTGTTCATGTATTTTTAATATTGTGACAGCTACGTGAGATTCGATCTCACGACCAGCAGAAGGAAGTGTAAGGTCGGCTTTGATGGGCAGGTTGCGCGCGCATCTGCTTCCTGGGGCATGTGCTGTGGGGAGAAAGGGGAAAGAGCGACCGTGGCAGAAAGGAGAGAAATCCAGATTATTCGAGAGTGGAATCTTTCGCGAACTCTCTAGAAACTATAGTTTGGTTATAAAAGAGAAGACGCAAGTGAACAGTCAGTCAGCCCGTCAGTAAGCCAGTGTTGTTGCAGGCAGATTTGGACAGTAAGCGAGTTAGTCTTGTGTAGCAGTGAAACCAGCTTCGAGACCAGAGCGCGACTTGAGTTGTGTCCGTAACTGTGGAGCCTGAAGCCCGGAGTTCGAGTGCAGTGGACCGCAGTTGGGGGACCTAAGTTCGAAGTTCAGCGGATCGTCTCTGAAGATCTGGGGTTCGAGATTCTGTGAACGCGAGTGACTGAGCTAGAAGAACTAGCCAAGAGAAACGAGCTGTGAACTGAGAACTGACATTTCTGTGTTGTAAATAGTGCTTTGTGAATATTAGTTAAGATTAACAGTTCATTGTTGTTCGTAATAGTCCAAGTAAATTGTCATTGTCGTTTGTGGAGTGCAATAACGAACGCTGTGTTGCTGTGCGGAGAGCAAATCCCATTGTTGACGGGAGTGAAATTAAATTGTAGAAAGTGAAGAGTTATTGTTGAGATAATAAAATTACATTGTTGAGTTGAAATAAACTTACAATATTTTGTGACAAATGACCTTTACCTATTACACCGGTCTTTGTTCAAGATTCTTCTGCACCCTAAGTTCCAAACAATATAGCCTACAAGGAAAATAAAACACTGTTACTAATCTCACGTCCACATATCCATTCGTTCCTACCATATACATTCATTTTAAATTTTCTAATTATTTGTTTGTCTTTATTTTTGGTTTTTTAACTGTACTAAGTTCTGGTAATGACTTACCCAGTTTCTTAAGCGACAACTGAGACAAATTTTTAACAGAATCTGTACACTGTTGCTAGCCACTGTCTCACTCTTTTCTGCTTAGATGTCGGTATTTTTCATTCACAGAAAACTAAAAATGAGTCAGTGATTTGGTTTTGGTTTGAAGAATGATTTTGTGGCAGTCCACATTTTCTGTGGAAAGATCAATAAAATTATCCAAAGATTTTCTTGCTGAGGATCCTTCTCTTGGGATTACTACTGATTGAAGCTTTGAATCAATGCACCGAGAAGTTGTCATGTAATGGTTAATATGTCTTTTTTTGTTGATGTTAGTAAAAGCCGGCAATTTGTGAAGAAAGGGAAACATTTCGAAATATTTTTCCTGTAAGTGCTGTTTGCAAAGAGCTGTTTTTCTTTTTTTCTGAATGCGCCCATTTTATCCTGAGAGTGAATACTGTACATTCATCATAGTCCTCTGAAGAGAAATTTTTTAATCATTAAGAAGAGAAATATGTCTGCTAAATGTACAAGCTTAGCTTTCCATTCTTCATTAACTATCAGCTTTGCCAGGATTGAGTTTTAATCTTGAAGGAATTGTTTTACTTCTTCCTGCAGTAAATTCGAAGAGGTAAGAGAGAGTCTTTTCCTTACAACAACTACCTCACTTTAGCATGAAGATAATGATGATATTGCGAGGCTGTAGACTTGGTAAGAGTATCGACCAGTGTGAAATTGAAGACATGACTTTATTTTCATTTACAATTTTTACAATGTCAGGACTACGTTCAAGTCAGCTGAAAGCTTTTTGCTGCTAGCTGCCCCCTGTGAATAATGCAGTACATGTATAACATCTGGATGAGCGACATCTTTTATCTGCTAGTCACAATGTACCTGAATAGTGTCCAGTAATGTACACACACATGACATATGTCCCAATCCAAGCTATATCTCTCTATATAAATATTGTGGTGTTGTACACCAGTACACCATTGCCTATTTCTTTTTTTTTTTTTGTTTCTTTCAACATCTTACCCGACATAGTTAATATTAACTCTTACTAGATGGAGTTGATAGAGCTTTCTTAATTTTCACTATAGAGGGCATTTTCTTCAGTCTTTTTCTTATTCTAATATTGAGGACAACACCATTACTATTTTGGCTTGTCCAATTAAAATTTTTTTTCCTTTCCTCTTTTGAAACTGCTTCCGGATTCGATGCTTTCAAACTCGTAACGTATTTTCCCCCGCTATCAACCGCGCTCCACACTCAGAGCTTGAGGAATGAGGAGTTGGCTGTGAGCAGCCTTGGATAATGGAGTGACCTGTTCTACATGTGACTGCCTTGGGGATAGAGCTAAGGATTGCCTAAAAATCCTGTTCTTATGTACTGTAGTTTGGAGCTGGAAGAATTTAATATGGTCCACTGTTAGGAAGGAATCTTCTCTACGAATCATCTGTGTCCATGCCGGGGCTTATTGAGAGCTAATTACATCAACCCCGAATTGTTTCTACACACTGGGAGTGTAGTGTAACCTCATGTTTTCCAGCCTTGTGTCCGGCTCAGCTGGTTTGCTGGCATGGAACATTGGGATTCAACTGGCGTGTTTGGTTTTCTTTATGAAACACCAACTGACAGGACCGCGCTATTATGTCATCATGGGTTGTGTGAATTGTAGTCCCAAATCAAGTTGACTTACGAGTATCGCCAACAATTATGCTGGTTATTCCAGCTTAGTTTGTCGAGTTGTTGTTCCTGGTCCTTCTGGAGAAAACTGATCCTTCTGGTTTGGTTGCGTTTGTATTATTTGTTTTTTTAATGGTTCCTAATACGTATGTTTGATATTCGCTGCCTCCTTGGAATTCAATTATCTTTCCATGTTTTAGTTCCACTTTCTGCAGTGAGTATTACCTTGAGGTTGGGTCTTCTTCTGGGATTTTCTAGCCTGTGATCTCATTGGGTACATTATTTTGGGTACATATCATTATCATCAGTCATTAAAACATTATCTTATTATGTATTTACTTGAGATTTTAGATCTTTTTTTTTTTTTTTTTTTTTTTTGTGAATAAGAGTTGATATTGGCATTATATATATATTTATATACATACATTGTTATAGCCAGCATTTATTATTATGTATAGCTCGTGCAAGGAACGATTACCGAAAAGCAATGATGGCATTGCTGTCTATTTTGATGTGTGCATGTAGGCACGCTGAGGAGGCGAGAGGTGCCGGCCGATGGAAGTCCTGTCTCTTCCAAGATGATGATAAAATGAGGACATCGCTGTGGAAATAAAGAATGTAGCGAGATAAAAATTCGAAGCTAATTAAACACGCAACATATGTTTACGAATGAAATAATACCATGCGATACAAGACACGTATTCACATGCAATGGATCGAACTAAAGTCATAAAGTAACTATCACAGTGCAAGACTGATTCTATCAGTCATTTCTCTTCCGACTGTGCTCGTGAATATCATTTAAGTTATCTTGTGACCTTTCCTGTCGCCCCCTCTTCCTTATAGCATTGTTTCATTCGCATTCCTTCTGTCGGTATTCCCTGCTCGCGAGAACTATATAGAATTATTGCTCCTTTTTCTTGTTACTAAATTAATAAGTAATGGTAATTTTTCTGTTCAGAGACAACCATAAACTTCCCACTATAGATCCTCTGTCCTTAATTATCCAAGAAATGTTAACTATTTATAGACTGACTTAACAATATTCAGAATGTTGAATACCTTTGAACTGGTAGTTCAGTCAGGGAAGTCAAGAAAGGACAAGTTCTTTCATAAAATCTTCATCTTCATATCTTATGAAGCAGAGTAGAATAGTCTGGTTGCTGGCATCATTTGACTCATCAAGTTAACTGGCGACAAATCTTCATTTCTTCACTCCTGTTACATGGTCTTCAGAAACTGCAGCCATTTCAACAGTTCAAAACTGGATAGTGTTATTTGACAGAGGAATTGTCTTCAATTTCTGAACAGCTTGAGGTTCCTAAATTTCACTCGCAACTTTTAAAATAAAAGGCTTTGTCAACCCCTCACCAACTATGGATGGCTTTTTTTGTTTTGGCTATTCAGAAGATAACATATTAAGATGATTTCAATAGAGATTTTCCAGTAGATGTAGCTACTCTTAATTAGCATCTTGACATGTAATAGTTTAAAGTTGTTTTTAAGATTGCTATACCTCTGATTGAGGTTCTGACTGATATGCATATGTATAGCCTATCTGTTTTCAGGCAGTACGTCTCACTTGACGATGTGTGTCAGAGAAAGAACAATTGTTTGTATGCATCTTAAGTCATATTAGTGCAATATGTTACTAGTAAGTGATGTATGCATTGGAAGGGGAAAGAAACTGGTCACTGTACCCTACTATCTCCTGACTTAGTTGTCTCATGAGTGATGCTATATTGGTGTCACTCATGAGGTTCAGCCCTGTCTTCGGAGAGTTGACTAAACAACAACAATAACAGTACTTAGAATGAAAGTGACGAAGTTCACAAGGTTTCATAGCATGATTAGAGAGGGTTTCATAACATGAATTCGACATTCTCGCATTTCCTTTACCTATTTTCCCCTTTTCATAATTTCCACTTGAAGAAACTCGTAATATTTCTTTATTTGACTTTTCTGGCATCCATTTTGTGTGATCAGGACAAGCACAAGTCTTACTAATTCAGTGTTTTACAGACCTTTCTGTATTTTTAAATTGAAGCACCGGAATACAAAAGCACAATTTGTCCATCAAATGCACTGTTCACTGTTCTCTCTCTAGTTAGCTACTAACATGATATGCTCAGGCAGGGACACTTATGTTTATATTTATTACAGCAAAATGTCTAATCTTCAGAGAGATAACAGTCGATTAGTAGTTTGTTTGCAGTTTGGCCAAGATGTGGTAGCATGAGATAATGATTGTTTGCAGTAACAGTTCTGCTGAAAATGGCAGGATATAAACTGTTAGTATAATCACTATTACTATTGGCCAAAATCGGAGATGGCAGCAAGGTTTCATATTCCAATGTAATGGAAAATAGTAAAAACTTTTGTATTTTTCAAATTCTACAAGAAACAATAAATACTAAAATAATTAAATCTATGAATTTTCCGTGGACAGGTAAAATGAGTCCACAGACTGGCAGTTGAACACTGGTCTAGATCATACAGCAACAGTCTTTAATTTTATTGTTTTTAGGAATTTTACTGCTATAAAACCGACAATACACTGTGTCCCAAAAGTCATGGTGGGGTTTCAGAGGATTATATTTTTTTTAATGAATAGAGTAGAAATGTAATATTGGTCCCATATGAAAATAAAACTCAGAATTTTTCGTCTGTAAGTTTGAGGCACAGAAGGAAACAAAAGACTGTAATAATTGAACAAATCCAATAATTTTCATTGCTACAATTAATTATACAAGATGGATGTCAAAAGAAATGTGCAATGTGTTTTGTGGCTGGCAAAATTTGAATCTGTGACTTATTAAGCATATCCACAGCAAACTCAGACCTTTCGTGATAATCATCTGGATGAAGTCCATATAACAATAAAGCCCTATGAACTGTTGTTTCGGAAGTCCTAATTATTGTCGATCACATTTACGAACTGATTTCTTTGGACTATGAACAAATGCTTTTTGGATGACTTCTACTATTTCATCATTTGTTGATGGTCTTCTAGTATGCTTTTCCTCCATTAGGCTTTCAGTCTCTTTTAACTGTCTATCCCAATGATGAATGTTATTCTCATGTGTTAGTTCTTCATTAAATATATGCGACGAAATTCACGTCGTACATGAGTCACAGATCCAAATTTTTCAATTTTCTTTTACACCCATCGCGTAGCAATGAAAATTATTGCATTTGTTCGGTTGCTACCGTCTTTTGTTTCCTTCAATGCCTTAAACTTACAGACGAAAAACTTTGAGAGTTTTATTTTCATATGGCACCAATATTACATTTCTACCTCAGTTCATTAAAAAAATATAATCCTCTGAAATCCAACCATGACTTTTGGGACACAGTGTATTTTGTAATGTTTCTTTGTTTCAGGATGTGGTAGGTGTCACAATTGGAGGCATCCTTGGCCATGCACTGTGTACAGGGTTGGCAGTTCTTGGAGGTCGGATGATAGCACAGAAGATATCAGTTAGAACAGGTGAGTGTAATGTCGGTTCTGTTCTAATTGTTGTATTATGTATCTTTGTATACTTTTAGTAAGGAAACAGCTCTTATCAAAAGACCATCTGTATGTGAATGTCATTTGTGTAATTGAGCATACTTTTGCCAAACCTGGCTGAAATATTTTCACTAAAGAAGCTGAGGCTCAATCTCTAGCTCATTTCATGAGATTTGTAGCTAACAAACAAAAATAAAAATGTTATTCCTATATTTTATTTTTCCCCGTCCTTGTCACTTTATTCTATTTAATTGTTTCTTACAAATCTCTATACTCCAAAAGTCAGTAATAAAAAAACCATTTCATGAAAATAATAAAATGAAACTTTCATTTTGTGCATTACACATAAAATATAGCCAAATAGGATTCAAAATTGCACGTTTATTTGTTTATTTATTTACTTATTTATTCGTACTTACTCCATTCATTCATTCATTCATTCATTCATTCAATCATTCATTCATTCATTCATTCATTCATTCATCACCCATCCATCCATCCATCCATCCATCCATCCATCCATCCATCTATTTTTTTATTTGAAAAACCATGAAAATTATAGAGACATAAGGTGGAAGAACAGTTGGAAGAAGAGCAGTTTGACTCCAGGAAGGAGATGCAATTGGACTGCTAAGAACAATCGGTGAAAGATACCTAGAGAAGAATAAAGAAGTGTATGTAGTATTTGTGGACCTAGAAAAGGCTTTTGATGGAGTGGATTGGAATAAACTGGTGGGGATCCTAAAGAAAATAGGTGTGAAACGAGTCAAAGTCAGGATAGGAGAAGAAATGTCAGAAGGAAGTGAAATAGGGAAAGGGGTATGTCAAGGATGCTCTTTATCACCTACCCTGTTCAATATCTACTTGAAGCATTTAGTGAAGAACTGTTTTCAGAACATGGGAGGAGTGATGGTAGGAGGAAGAAGAATAAAGTGCATAAGATTTGCTGCTGATATGGCTTTGTTAGTAGAAGAGGAGATGATATTAAGGGATATGCTACAGGAGTTAAATAAATATCAGCTGTGAGCAGTATGCGATGAAGATAAATGCAAATAAGACAAAGACCATGGTCATAGGAAGAAAAATAAGGAAGGTAAACTTGCGAATTCTAAATGAGGCAGTAGAGCAAGTGGACAGCTTCAAATACTTGGGGTGTACTATAAGCTATAACATGAGCAGCTGCCAGGAAGTCAAAAGGAGAATAGCAATGTCCAAGGAAGCTTTTAATAGAAAAAGGAGTATCTTTTGCGGACCTCTGGAGAAAGAACTAAGGAAGAGACTAGTGAAGTGCTTTTGTATGGAGTATGGCATCGTATGGGGCAGAAACATGGACATTATGATGAAGTGAAGAGAAGTGACTAGAAGCATTTGAAATGTGGATATAGAGAAGAATGGAACGTGTGAAGTGGACAGGCAGAATAAGAAATGAAGGTGTGTTGGAAAGAATGGGTGAAGAAAGAATGATGCTGAAACTGATCAGGAAGAGAAAAAGGAGTTGGTTGGGCCACTGGCTGAGAGGGAACTGTCTACTGAAGGATGCACTGGATGGAATGGTGAACGGGAGAAGAGTTTGGGGTAGAAGAAGACATCAGATGATAGACGACATTAAGATATATGAATCATATGAGGAGACAAAGAGGAAGGCGGAAAATAGGAAAGAGTTGAGAATGCTGGGTTTGCAGTGAAAGATCTGCCCTTGGTCAGAACACTAAATGAAAGTGAAAAATGAAAGTCTTTTTATTTTTAATTCAGAGTGCAAAATTAATGCTAACATAATAAAGAATAAATCATCCAAATGTTATTAAAATATTATTGGGAAGGAACAAAATGGATTGTGTAAAGTTAGATTATGTGCAGATGGTTTTTTCACGCTCAGGATCCTGATTGAAAAACATAGAGAATTCAACATGGCCACACACCTTGCCATTATAAACTACAAGAAGGCATTCTACAAAGTCCACGGATCGAAATTATTTGAAATACTATGTAATGATGAAATTCAAAATAGATGATCACTGCTAGGCTATATCTAATTCATGTGAAAGTAATCTGATTTCAGAATCAGTAATGGGTAAAGTGATTGGAAATCTATTTATAGAAGTGTTCAGCAGGGATATTGTCTTTCTGCCTTTCTTTTTATAATCTATATCTGCCACTTTCAACCTGTTTGCCACAGCACATTAGTGTGCTGCGAATGATCTGCTGGTGTGCTACGAGAAAATTGAAATAGTAAAGATTGTTGGTATCAAAAATTGCAAAAATAAAATTGAAAAGAGTAGTAAAAGAAGTGAGTTCCCAAGAGTCAACGTTCAGCAAATGCAGCACAAGTCGACATTCAGTAAACACATTCTCTCCTAAAACCCTAAAAATTCTTCCCTGGTTGGGAACCACTGGTTTAGATTAACTTATATGCGTGAGCTTCGGGATTTTAAATTACGTCTTTAGTGTGGCACATGTTCAAAAAGATTGAAAAACACTGATTATATTATGAATTCTCTTGTCTCTTGTCTTGTCTTGGAAACATCTAACTTACGGTAGCATATGGCTGAATAATACACAACAACTAAACACAATTATCTACCTTCATGATAAGTTCTACTAGTCTATTCTGAGGATGTTCTACAGATATCGCTGATACTGCTGCCAGTAGCTAAGTTTTATGACCTGGAAATATTGGGGGGGGGGGAACTCAAGTTCTAGCCTTCAGAGGGAAAGACCCAGTTCCAAGTAAGGTATACATTGATAATACTACATTACTAGAAAGAGTTAATTCTTTTTACCTTAGTTATTTCCTTACCTACACAAAAAATGATATAGACATTCCATAAATTATTAAATTTATAAAAACTTTAGGCACAGTAAATTCAGTTATGAGACCATTTTTAATATAGAAACAAACTAGAATCAAAATTTATAAAAACTCTAGCCAACCCATCTTAGCTTATGGAAGCAAAGCATGGCCTAAGAAAATCATCATCATAGCTCATTATGGGTGTAGCAGAAGTAGTAGATCAGCCTCCTATGGTGCATCCTGGGCAATGACTCTATTGGTAAATGGTTTACACAGCTGGCTTCATATGGGTGAATGATGAACAGTCAAGTACCCGCCATTATAAAAAAAATATGGGCTTGCTACAACAAACATCGCCAGTCGCCAGTCAATCGCCAGAGAATGAAGAGATGGATTTTCTTCTGAGCATAGTTCCTATTTACTAATGTTGACGTTGTACAAATTTTTGTCCAATATTCTTTTGAGAAGATTAACTCCATATGTAGATGAAATTATTGGGGATCATCAGTGTGGTTTTAGACGTAATAGATCAACTATTGATCAGATATTTTGTATTCTACAGATAATGGAGAAAAAATGAGAGTATAAGGGTACAGTGCATCAGTTATTCATAGATTTCAAAAAGGCATATGACTCAGTTTAGAGAGAAGTTTTATATGATATTCTTATTGAATTTGGTATTCCCAAGAAACTAGTTCGATTAATTAAAATATGTCTCAGTGAAACGTACAGCAGAGTCTGTATAGGTCAGTTTCTGTCAGATGCGTTTCCAATTCACTGTGGGCTAAAGTGAGGAGATGCACTATCACCTTTACTTTTTAACTTTGCTCTAGAGTATGCCATTAAAAAAGTCCAGGATGACAGAGAGGGTTTGGAATTGAATGGGTTACATCAGCTTCTTGTCTATGCGAATGACGTGAATATGTTAGGAGAAAATCCACAAACGATTAGGGAAAACACGGGAATTTTGCTGGAAGCAAGTAAAGAGATAGGTTTGGAAGTAAATCCTGAAAAGACAAAGTATATGCTTATGTCTTGTAACGATAATATTGTACGAAATGGAAGTACAAAAATTGGAAATTTATCTTTTGAAGAGGTGGAGAAGTTCAAATATCTAGGAGCAATGTTAACAAATATAAATGATACTCGGGAGGAAATTAAACACAGAATAAATGTGGGAAATGCCTGTTATTATTCGGTTGAGAAGCTTTTATCATCCAGTCTGCTGTCAAAAAATCTTAAAGTTAGAATTTATAAAACAGTTATATTACCAGTTGTTCTTTATGGTTGTGAAACTTGGACTCTCACTTTGAGAGGGGAACATAGGTTAAGGGTGATTGAGAATAAGGTGCTTAGGAAAATATTTGGGGCTAAGAAGAATGAAGTTACAGGAGAATGGAGAAAGTTACACAACACAGAACTGCACTCATTGTATTCTTCACCTGACATAATTAGGAACATTAAATCCAGACGTTTTAGATGGGCAGAGCATGTAGCACATATGGGCAAATCCAGAAATGCATATAGTGTGTTAGTTGGGAGACTGGAGGGAAAAAGACCTTTGGGAAGGCCGAGACGTAGATGGGAAGATAATATTAAAATGGGTTTGAGGGAGGTAGGCTATAATGGTAGAGACTGGATTAATCTTGCTCAGGATAGGGACCAATGGCGGGCTTATGTGAGTATAGGGACCAATGGCGGGCTTATGTGGGGTCCTTAAAAGCCAGTAAGTAAGTAATGCAGCCAGATAGGTGGAAATACGCCTCATCACTCATAAGAATAATCACATCATTATTTAAAATCTCTAGGATGGATTTGCAGAGTGCTTGGTGGTTTGTCCAGTTGTGTTCATGTAACTCTGTACCTTCATAATTTTATAGGATAAAAGTGCAAATGCCAGTGCAAAATTCTTTGCATGCTGTGATCAGAAATTCCTAACACAGTAGCTTCCTTGGTGACAGAACGTTATGAACTTCTGAATATTCTCTTGTGTGTAAACATTGCACTCAGCTTCCAGCTGTTTCTTTTTCAGTACCGAAGCTTTTGCCCAAATGATTTACCTACAACAATATTGTATTTTGACTATAAACTCTCTTCCATGACAACCTGTTTTAAAGCATTAACGAAATATCTGTTGAGTTTTGATCACAAACTCACAATTTTTAAGAATCGTGTCAATGATGAACACATGCTGTTGTCTGGTCCTCTACTCTGTAGCTAATGAAATGCATTACAGTGTCTAGTTCAATCATACTGAGGTTCTGTTGCCTCCATTATCAGCAACCAAACTACAAGCAGTCTAAAAACCGTCAGATTTTTCTGCTAAACTCATAGTACAATGGTTCCCAAAGTGTGAGCCATGGTGAGACGAAACATTCCAATATTTTCATTGAAACGACACTTAGCCCATGTGGCTTTAGAATCGGACCATCTCTGTGTTGATGCAATGCTAGAAAGGGCATCTAACACACAAACTGTACAAACCACTAACTGTTTCGTTTTTGTAATGCTGATATTATATGGCTCTCAGTGTCAGAATTTGAATATAAAGAAGGTTGCCAGATTGTGATGAATACTACTCATATTTTTTTTTATATTCAATTTAATAAACCCTATTTCATCCTGAGGTATATTAGAGTTATAGTTGGCATCAAGATACATATTTTATAACCAATAAACAATAGTAAAGTGATAATGTAAAATAGTGGTCACAGTTACAATTCACATGAATTATGTAGAAGCATGCAGATTAGTGAAAGAATGGCTCCTGTTAAAGATTAATGAGATGTTTGAGGAATAATCAATATAAAAGGTAAACAAGAATGTCTAACCGTTTCAGAGTAAATCACGATCTTAAAAAGATAATCAATAGTAGATTAATAAAACAAAGTTTCACTTTCACTTTCAAATTAATACTTAATTCATGAACAATGAAAGAGTTAAGAGTAATAAAGAGATATTACAAGCAATGATTTACGCTTATGAGTTACATACACAATTCAGGAACAATTACAATAATTAAAATATAACACAAGTAATGACTTACAACTACTCATCAATTTGTAGGTCTCTTATGTGAATAAAATGCAATGAAAATGTGCGGCATATATTATATGCATTTGAATTGTATATGCGCTTATCCAATAAAGTGCTATAATATTTATTCTTTACATTGATTAGTCTCTTTGATATGGAATAGTGAGAGTAGGCATTAATATAGCACTGTGAAGAAGCTATATGAATAGAATAAAACAGTACGTCCACTGAAGTTTTCATAATACAGGGTGATTCAGACCATCCATAACAGTCATTTACTGCGAAACCAGGTGGCCCGGGTTCGATTCCTGGTCGGGGCAAGTTACCTGGTTGAGATTTTTTCCGGGGTTTTCCCTCAACCCAATAGGAGCAAATGCTGGGTAACTTTAGGTGCTGGACCCCGGACTCATTTCACCGGCATTATCACCTTCATATCATTCAGACGCTAAATAACCTAGACGTTGATACAGCGTCGTAAAATAACCCAATAAAAAAAAACAGTAATTTATTTCGGAAACTAGTGCATTAAAAATTTCGAGACAGTTAAAACACATGTGAACTTTCACTTGAGCTTTATTTTATCAATCAGCTCGAACAGGAAGTAGGGTCAGTGGCGTATCACTTTAAAATTTCAAATGGAAGTTGGGGTCCAATAGGAAATACGATTTGATAGAGCTCTTCAAAACAACTTTCATAGCGAACGTTTTTATTAATTTGTACTCTTTCAATGAGAAAACGTATAAGAAGGCAGTGCCATTAACATTGAGAAATGTTACAGAAGAAAATATAAACAAGATAAGTCCATTTAATGTTGACATAGTACATACACACAATTACCTGGCTTTGTGTAGACCTGGTGGCCGGCAGCACTGTCAAGGGGTGAATAAAAGTAAATTACCCCTTCCCCTTTGCTCGCCCAGCAACATTTCCTTTAGTCACTGCAATACAGTACCTACGGCCATGTCTACATGTACAGTGCACTTAGCCAAGTAATAAGCTCAGGTGGAATTGCCCATCAATGTAGGCCTACATTAAGAAGGAAGTGTTTTGTTTTCTCTGTATCTATGTATGTACATTTTTCAAGTTTTCCAATTACTTTTGTGACTAATAAAATAAGTGCCTAAAAGTTAAGAATGATTATAAACACCTTCTACGTACTACAAACAGTAATGGTTTACACAAATCAAGAAGGTTTTGATATGTTGATGATATTGAGCGAATCTCGTAGAAACTTCCAGGCTGCTGAGCTTCTGTACCTGCAAAGTGCTCGTCAGTCATGCAATGTTTTCATGCGTCTTTGCTGCTCGTGTACAAGCAACTGGATAGCTGCAGCCTAACCATAGTCAAAATAGATGTAACAGACGACCTGTGCAAGACGAGAGATCAGCTGATGTCATTGCTGTCATTCTTGCCAATCCTTATGACTCGACCAGGAGAATTGCTAGAGAATCTGATATTAGTCAGACAATGGTGTGGAAGGTTCTGAATGGCAGTAAATATCATCCTTACGACATCAATATGCACCAGCAGCTTGAAGGAGAAGATTTTCAGAGTCTTGTGGTATTCTGCAATTGGTTGTCAGATAAAAACTGTCGGTTTCATCGCAGTATTCTTTGCACAGATGAAGCGACATTCAAGAGCAATGGTGATGTCAATATCCATAATGCTCACTAGTGGCCTCAAGTCAACCCTCTCTGGCTGAGAGAAGTGGACAACCAGCATAGGTGGAGTGTCAATGTCTGGTGTGGCATCTTCAGACACCGAATCATTGGACCTTATTTCTTTGAAGGTGCTCTGAATAGTGTCATGTATGCTGATTTCATGAAGAACATCCTCAACCAGCTTTTGGAGGATGTACCACTGGCAACATGAGCAGTAATGTGGCTTCAGCAAGATGGTTGTCCAACTCTTTCTCTTTGGTGGCATGTGATACAGCCAATCAGCTCTTCCCTGGGCGATGGATTGGGAGATGCTGTTCTGTGGCATGGCCAGCACTATCTCGCTGATCAAGATTGTCCCACAATTAGAGATACATAAAACAGCGAATCTGGGAGACCTGCCAGTCACTTGACCATGCCAAAGTGTTAGAAGTCACTGACACTGTTAGAAGAAGAGTATGGGTGTGTGCTGCTCAGAATGGCAGACAGTTTGAACATTTATAAAAATTAATGGAATCGTCCAGTCTTTCAGTGACATGTCAACATTAATTGTCTTGTTTACATTTTCGTCTTGTAACATTTCTCAATATTGATGACATATTCTTTTTTGTACATTTTCTCATTGAGAGTGTAGGAATTGATAAAAATGTTTCCTATGAGAATTGTTTGTTTTGAAGAGCTCTATCAAATGGTGCCCTACTTGATCCTACCCCATTTGAAATTTGAAAGTGATACGCCACTGACCCTACTTCCTATTAGAACTGATTGATGAAATCAAGCTCAAGTGAAAGTTCACATGTGCCTTAGCTATAAATATTTTTGTCTCGAAAATTTTAATGCACTAATTTCTCAAATAAAACGACTTACAGGTGGTCCAACTCACCAATCACCTTTTCGTATGTTTTCTCATTGAAAAAGTAGGAATTAATAAAAACATTTCCCATGAAACTTGTTTGTTTTGAAGAGCTCTACCAAATGGTACCCTATTTGACCCCGACTCCCATTTAAATTTTAAAGTGATTCCTGTTAGAGCTGATTGATGAAATCAAGCTCAAGTGAAAGTTCACATGTGGTTTAGTTATAAATATTTTTGTCTCCAAAATTTTAATGCACTAGTTTCCGAAATAAATTACTGTTACGTGTGGTCTGAATCACCCTGTATAAATTTCGCAAGACTTGCATTTACAAATCTATCTGTAAGATATGCCTAGGTATCTTTTTAATTTCAGAGTCATCTGAAATAGAAACTTAAGAACAACGTAACTCTATACAGAGGGTGCCAAAACAAAAAAAAAAAAAATGTATACACACTTCAAGCAAAGAAAAAACTATGTTAACATAACAAAGCTGAATTCCACAAACATAAAATGATGAGCACTAATCATCTTAGACTTTTACAGTTACAACAGTTGCTCAAAATGCCCACCATGGGCGTCGAAAAAGTATGTTAACATAACGAAGCTGAATTCACACAAACAGAAAATGATGAGCACTAGTCATCTTAGACTTTTACAGTTACAACAGTTGCTCAAAATGCCTACCATAGGAGTCGACACACTTCTGAGTATGTTGAACTACTGTTCGAGCAATGTTTGCAAAAGTGTCCTCAGTGATTGCAGCACATGCTGTTTCAATTTCTTCCCAAAGTGCTGCCAGTGTAGCTGGTTTTCTATAGTATATACATTCTTAAAAGTCCCCCATAGGTAAAAGTCCAACAGAGTTTGATCCGGAGAACGCAGTGGAAACTCAATCGGACTTTTTTTGTCCTATCCACTACCTTGGAAGATTGTCATCAAGGTACGCACGTACATCTCGGTGGTAATGTGGTGGTGCACCATCCTGTTGGAAGTAAAATTCCTCATTTCCATAGAGTGTACAAATTGTGGGTAAAACGGATGTGTGTAACATGTTCAGATACACTTGGCCAGTTACTGTTCCATCAAGAAAGAATGGTCCAATTATACCCCTAGATGACAATCCACACAAAACATTCATTCCAGGTAAATTAACAGCCTTATCCTCAAAAACATGTGGATTGTTTGCACACCAGTAGACACGGTTATGCCGGTTAACAGTTCCATTCAACTTAAATCGTGCCTCATTGGACCAAACAACTTCCCTACGAAGGCCTCATTCTCTTGCACCATGTTCCGAAACCACTCGCAGTACTGCATCCTCCGATCAGGGTCATCTTCATTTAATGCATGCAAAAGTCTTGGGATGAAAACTTTCAACTTTGCTGTTTTAATAATACGACATACACTGGTTGTAGATTTCTGCAGTGAGTGCTCAAAACGCCCAAAAACATAGCCGAGGACACTGGTCTTGTTGATGTGCTAGGTCGCCCAGATCTGCCCTTGTAAACATCACATACGGTACCATAAGTCTCAAATTTGTCACGAATGCATGCAATTGTTAATTGCGTTGGTGGCTCTGTTCTGTACTCAGGTCTCCATTGTCGTTGAACTTCAACAACATTCTCGGTTCTCCAGTACCATTTCAAAATTGCTTTCCGCTGTTCAAATGATAATCTTGGCTCCAGTTTGTTGTTGTTGATTGACCTGTCATGCAGCAATGCTAGCATAACGTATATGAGTCTCATCTGTTTACAGGACATCATACTACACATTACTGTTGTTTTTTGGTCCAACTTTGAATTATATTAAATAGATATCTCATGTCAAAGAGTATACATTTTTTCGGCACCCTCTGTATTTTGAGGTAAAAACGTATTCTGTACATAACATACTCGAGTATTTGAAAGTTTAATTAAATCAGTTTTGCGAGCTTTGAGCTTAGTGTGTAAACTTTACATCATCCTACTTTACCAATCTTGTTACAATCATCTGAAACTTCAACCAACCTAGAGTAAGAAATAGTATGTATTTAATAATAATAATAATAATAATAATAATAATAATAATAATAATAATAATAATAATAATAATAATAATAATAAGAATAACAATAACAATAATAATAATAATAATAATAATAATAATAATAATAATAATAATAATAAAATGGAATATGTTAAGTATCTGCCATAATTGTAATCCACTCGGAGTTGTTATATCTTGAAAGATATACATAGTATTCAGGAATAAGCTATATCGTCTTTAATATTTTGCTTTTTGATGCAATACAAATTGGCAATAATCCTATAAAACTGTCTTGTCATTAATAATACCTTTGTAATATTTTACACATGACTTTAATTTACCTTTAAATTCCGGCCAATTATCCTAAGCTTTGCGATATTGTTTCTCATATTTGCCATTAATATTAGAGTACAGAGATGAAGAGAATTTGAAGCATGTTGCAACAACACTCAACAATGAACAAAAGTGACTTCCAATTAAAAAAATATGGTTTGAAAACATTGTAAACATGTAAAAAGGAAATAACATGGAACCTTTCAGTTTTTCAGATAGCCTAAAGGGTGACATGGTGACTTGATGATTTTATTACTCACCAAGTGTCTCTCTCATGTAGCCTAAATTGCGATAAATCATCCAATCTGGCAGCCCTGATATAGAGTATTAAACTCTGGATTGTTCTAGTCACTGCAGTGTAGAAAGCAGGACAGTCATGTTGCTCAATGCATCAATGTAAATCAAACGAACTTTCTTGATACTTGATGTTTTATGTAAATAACTGTCTCTGTGACCTTCATTTTTTGAAGACTGATTCTACTGAATCCTGATGTGATCAAGAAACTTCTTTAAGTTATTGTTTTTTCCTTTGTAAGAATGTACAAGCGTTTACTGGACATTAATAAGCATTGTAGGAGTGTAAGTCCCGAAAAGACAAAGTATATGATTATGTCTTGTGACCAGAATATTGTACGAAATGGAAATATAAAAATTGGAAATTTATTCTTTGAAGAGGTGGAAAAATTCAAATACCTGGAAGCAACAGTAACAAATATAAATGATACTCAGGAGGAAATTAAACACAGAATAAATATGGGAAATGCCTATTATTATTCGGATGAGAAGCTTTTATCATCCAGTCTGCTGTCAAAAAATCTGAAAGTTAGAATTTATAAAACAGTTATATTACCGGTTGTTCTTTATGGTTGTGAAACTTGGACTTTCAATTTGAGAGAGGAACATAGGTTAAGGGTGATTGAGAATAAGGTGCTTAGGAAAATATTTGGGGCTAAGAAGGATGAAGTTACAGGAGAATGGAGAAAGTTACGCAACACAGAACTGCACTCATTGTATTCTTCACCTGACATAATTAGGAACATTAAATCCAGATGTTTGAGATGGTCAGGGCATGTAGCACATATGGGCGAATCCAGAAATGCATGTAGTGTATTAATTGGGAGGCTGGAGGGAAAAAGACCTTTGGGGAGGCCGAGACGTAGATGGGAAGATAATATTAAAATGGGTTTGAGGGAGGTGGGCTATGATGATAGAGACTGGATTACTCTTGCTCAGGATAGGGACCAATGGCAGGCTTATGTGAGGGTGGCAATAAACCCCCGGGGTCCTTAAAAGCCAGTAAGTAAGTAAGTAAGTAAAGAGTGAAAATAAAGAGTACATACCAGAAACTAGTGGTGAAGGTGTGAAGAAGCAGAAACATCGCATATATGACAACAGTTATTTAGATTTTGACTTTACATCAACAGATGTTAATGACAACTAAAGACTGCAAGGTGTGTATTGTGTATGAATGTGTTTGGCAAGTAAAGTGCAGGCTTCCAAGTAAGCTAAAATGCCATTTAGAAACCAATTATTGGAAGACAGTTGGTTAATGCATGACTATTTTACCAGAAAATTAAAAGAATTAAAATGACAAAAAGTTGTCCCATATTATTATTCATATTATTGTATTTTAGCCATTTACAGTTATTACAACCGATAACGAACATTTCACAGTTTACACAACTTTCACAACAAAGCGAAATATGGCACAGTCAATACCTTTTCGATCTATACCAGGCTGTAATGTATGTTCGGGTTTTCTATTTCAGTATATGTAGCTCAGTGAAATATTATATTATAACTTTATTGCGTATCATTGCTAAGTTTTATTTAGTGTAATGTGTCCATAAGCTCTGTTTACTTGTTGCATAATATGTTGCAGAAATAATTGCAAAACTGTGTTATTTTAATGTGAAGAGAATTTTACATGTTAACATAATCTGTTCGCATCAACATTTTAAGTTTAGAATTGAAGCTATTTTGAAGTTTAATGTGATTTTAATTTATAGCACATCTACCTTCCTTAATTGTAGACAGAAAATTTACTATACCACTCCTATGAAAGTAGTGTACGTACGATTGTGTTACTTCGTCTCCTAGGTACAGTAGTAAGTACAATTCAGTACTCAATTGTAGTATTAAAATACAGACAAATTGAATGTGAGGGATGTCATACATAACATTATGTTTAATTATAATGTATAATTGCGAATATAAGAATTAAGTTAAATATAGTAAACATAACCTATAATTTCCATATGACATAACATACATAATAGTGGCAGGTCATTGGAGACCACTAAAATTAGACAGAAAGGGGCAACTGGTAGAGTAGGCTAAACATAACCTATAATTTCAACATATCTAAATACCCGTGCGGTGTAACTGAAAATTATTGAATTGTGCATAAATGAATGTACAAGAATTTCGAAATATTTAATCGAAATAAAGGCAGGTATTACACATACGAACAATGTAATTTTCACACCAAAAATAATATTACACCTTAACTCGCAAGTGAATTATGTCTGAAGTCTCTCATAATCATTGTTTTAAATTCTATTAATGCAATTATACTACATTTTAGAGAAATATGTGTTACTGTTTATGCATTCCAGCTAATTTATATGGTTAAAACGCTGCCCTTCGTGATCGGGTTAAGCGAGTCACATGGTCTGTGTTACGGCCTGTATTAGATCACGATGACAGTGACACAGTCCATTGTTCCTAGTACTCACAGCGCTCCAAGCGGCTAGCAACTATCGTGAGAAATATCTTGACTGTATATACTAGACTGTGCTAGAATTGAAGAACTGGACATCAGATATCTCTGTCGTGCATCTTTAATCTGATCAGCAACAGCCAACAATGGATCCATCCTTCCCTTCCTTCCTTCCTTCCTCTCACCCATCCACTCACTCATTCATCAACAAATAACACCTTTAATTACGCAGAAATGCAATAGGCATATGCACCACTGCAAAAGTTCTTGAATCACTCCTCCTTTAGATCCCACATTCAATGTTAGTGTCTGCGCAACCTATAGTTACCAAATCTGAAAGGTCTATATTGTTTTCTTTTACTTCACTGGAAATGGTACTAGCAAAATTATTATTAGGCTACGTATTCCAGCTACCTATAAACTGGAATGAAGTTGTCCTATTCAAAGTATATGTGACGTCACAGGAATGAAGTGATGGACTTCATTGGTAGGCACCTCCCCATGGTGATTTCTGGGTTGGTATAGCCTGTAACGTAGAATCCAT
Source organism: Periplaneta americana (assembly GCF_040183065.1). Taxonomy (NCBI): domain Eukaryota; kingdom Metazoa; phylum Arthropoda; class Insecta; order Blattodea; family Blattidae; genus Periplaneta; species Periplaneta americana. The sequence goes on along the minus strand of NC_091128.1, from coordinate 14,298,557 downwards.
ACCTTCATTTTTAACCATTTCATACTAGAATTATATTTCAAAATTTTTGGAGATTTCTCACATACCTTGGTCTCCATATCTAAATGTTGATTGGAAAGTGTAAAACATCATGCCAAAGGATTTGCAACGACTTTGATCACTGTTTTTCAGTCAATGTCAATTGGTCTCAGACATTTGGGTCACGTTTTTTGTCTCAAAGTTGCATTTCAGTCACAGGATATTGGTCAGAATTTTTACGTCACTCATCACTAGAGCCCGGATGTTTGACAAAATGCCTTTTTTTTTACTGGGTGGAAGTAAATCTTTTCATAGATATAGGCTAAATGTGATTTGGGGTAAATCAAAGTGATAGGGCCAATTTTTATTTTGCCTGTTTTGCCTTTTTAAGGTGTTTCTTACTAATTCAATAATAAGTGCTTTTTTTTTTTTTTTTTGTAATTGTAAACAAATATTTCTTGTTTATTTGCAATTTTGTAATTAATTGTAATGTAATGTGTATGAAATTTAAATATATGAAACAATGACTCACTTTATTAACAATAGTAAATAAAAGCAATTTATTTCTGTACTTAATCTGCTAATAATCGTGCTTTAATACTATTGCTTTAATAATGATCGACAATCCACATTTACAAATATGTCTTTACGATACCAACAATCAGCTTTATAATTTTAAATATTAAGCCCGTTCTCATAGAAGTTGTCACAAAGGATTTTCAGTTGTTTGCTTTCATATTTTCAAATCTTACTGTTACAATTTTGTGCTACCCATGTTTATTATTGTAGGAGTGAGGAACAAATTTGAGTGAGGAACAAATTTGAGTGAGGAACAGTCAATTATTATCGGGTGACAAGGTGGAAGATCGGTTAGCTAGAATGCCTCAATTCAGTAAACCATTGCTTACATTAGTGAATTTGGTGCCCATGTATTTTCAACCGATGAAACAGTTTTTTATGTAAGGTTTGTGAAAAGACAGTTAATAACGAAAAAAAGTATTTTATAAGTGTGTGTGTGTATCTAATGCTCTGGATTTAACAATGAACACCTTGCTTCCCAATATTTTGATGGAAGGTCCACAAATGTCCTAAGAGTATTTTATAAGTAAACATGTGTCAACTACGAAGTAAACATGTGAGTTACTTTGATATAATTTAAATTTATTGCTAAAATATATGACATTTTAATGAGCTGATTTGAACCATTTTCTTGAAGGACACCATGTTTTTAAGAGTTGGCGGTTGTACTGCCCTTTCTCAATCCCCTATATGAAAAGAGTATATATTATAGCCTTTTTAAATTAATAATGCCTTTTTCAGAATTTATTGTCTTTTTTTATGTTTTTATTGCCTTTTTTGCCTGCCTATTTTAATTATTTTAAATGCTTAAACATCTGGGCTCTACTCATCACATTTGGGTCACGATTTTTCGGTCAATCATTGGGTCACTGAAATCGGTAACTCACTTCTTCGATCAGAATGAAAGACAACGTTATTTTTTACTGCATTTTATTTTATTTCTTTGTATGAATACATAGAACTTTTGTGGCATAAGAACAAGTTATTTGTGATCGTCTTCATTGTCAGTTTCTTCAATGTTCTCGCTTGAATTGAATTTCAGTGAGTATACTATAGCTCTTAGGTAAATATCCATCTGTCTGCCATCTTTATAGTCTTCATGTCTTTGCACTACAGCTAATGGTCGCTCCTGATTGTTAATCTACATCCCTCAAGGAGCCTTGTAATATCTTGCTCAGTGTCATGTTGTTATGCTTTGAGTTTATCTATAAATTTCCAGAATGAAGGGTGACGTGTAGAAACTGCTTTCTGGAACTTATTGTGCCAGCCTTTGCCAGCCTATAGTAATTTTGTCGTAACTCAGGATTTTGTAAAAGTAGTGACAGAATGAAAATTAAATGATTCCAAACTGAATACGAATAATGCACATTGCTAGGATACAAACTATACAATCGAATGATGGATATTGCTGCGATAAAGTCAATACAATTAGGCTAACATTATGTCCGTCATACCAAAACGTCGCATTACCTGAATATCATTGTACCATAATGTTGTATTGACTGAAATATCTTGTTGGCCGAAATGTCATATGACCGAAAAGATTTGTGACCTAAAAAAAAGGGACGAAAACTGCCTGAAATGATATCAAAGTACAAAGTTACTATCTTAATGAAGAAAAAAATTATATGTAACAACTGATTTCTGTTTATAATATAAAAATACTGACATTAATTTCACGTTGCGTACATGAGCCATAACAACTACAAGTTACAGTCTATGTTAGATGGAGGATTCTCAAATAATTGTTTAATAAATTGGATTAATTCTACAAAAATTCTAAAAATTCAAAATTCAGCTAAAAATGTTTTCAGAAAATTAAAAAAATTTGTGCTTAAGTACTGGGATGTAATACAACTTTTTTCCCCTATCTAACTTTGAATGTCTAAAAAGAAAAATTTTAGTCCATTTTCGATCCACCCTAACACACATTCTTAGTTGTTAAATTTGGCATAACAAATAGGTGTCTTGTGGTGATCATGCATGCTATTTCATAACTAGTTCACACAGCATCTGTACTGAACACCTTTCATGTTCTATTGGACAGGCAACATGCTATGATGTCTGAACATATTGCTGTTGGTAACGTGACAAAGAACTGAATTTTTGCAAAGGATATAACACCTCATGAGAATGTGTGTCATCTTTAAAACACCAAAGAACCTTTTCTTCCGTCCACTCTTTCTCCTCTACCAACCGTATGTCACTGACAAAGTGACTGTTAGGCAGACTTTTTCTCAGTTCCTCTAGTTCTTCTTCTGTTCTCACCTCACTATTGTTCCATTGCCAGAACACACTGCACCACATCAGTTATCTTTTGCTTAAAAATTTAAAAAAGTCACTTCTTTTCCCCACAGCTAGTATATCGTCATTGTCTTCATACAGGCCTTCCTAAGAGCAACTTACTGAAGCTGTAAGACCAAATTGGATGCATTGTGCCATATGTGAGATGTTCTGCAGGGAAATGGAAGTATCCTCCAAAGATCTGCTCCAAATATTCTTGTTAAAGTCTCTGTTTTGGGAAGTTTAATAATAGTAATAATAATAATAATAATAATAATAATAATAATAATAATAATAATAATAATAATAATAATAGTAGTAGTAGTAGTAGTAAAATAATAATAATAATAATAATAATAATAATAATAATAGTAGTAGTAAAATAATAATAATAATAATCACTATCTGCCTGTGATAAGCCTAGTGACCTATTACAGTCTCCCACCACCTTCAGAATGGTCGACCATAGATCTTCTTCCTCTGGGATGTACAATACTGTAGCATCTGTTTTGGTATTCTAGAACATTGCAATCTATTGAAAAAAATTCTCAAAAAATGTTCGTAATTAGAAAAAAATAACTATTTTGTTTTCAAAAACATTCAAATTAATTATTGATTGTATAGATAGTGTATATTAAGCATGTCAATTTTTGTTTCCAGAAGATCTGTAGATTCTGAGAAAAAAAAAAGTTGAAATATAATAAATTTATGCTGGTGAAAGGTGTAACTCCCCCATCTTAATTAGAGTTTTCCTTAAAATGGGATTTACATAAAATGGGAAGGAAAGACTAAAATAACTAGTAATAACACGTGTGTTATGTACTAAACATTATAATTATGTAATTAGACCTACAATATTATTATTTATAATGGGTCTTTCAATAGTTCCGGACATGATGCTGGATCTACATTTTTAGAGTTAAACCCGTTAATTACTTTTATTTCTGTGATATTTTTTCGAGGGGGAAAACGTGGCAGATGTTCTCGAATCTGCCCTCTTTCGATTGAGACAAAAAATTTTTAGTTTTTAGGATGAAGTAGTGACGAAAATTGGGGTCAAACTTGCATTCTGGACATGACACATTTCAGACATACTTATTTTCTCTTTTTTGGAAAACCCTAATTATCTGCGAATTATTTAAGCTTTTTCAAATGAAAAAAATATGGGACGTTGCTCATTCTTCAAGATTTCCTTTAACATTTTTCGGAACTTTATACCAGAAAAACTTCGCCAAAAAAAATAATGAAATGTGCATTCCGGACATGACATCCGAAAATGCCCTTATAAAAGTTATAAAAAAGAATATATTTCTTAACATGCTGCTATAATATTAAATAAATTTTACATCAACAATGTGAAAAACCTGACTTAGGTATGTATAATTTTAAACAATACTTTTGTTAACAAATTAGTTACTTTAAAGACATCATTGGCATATGAATTTCAGTTACTTTCAATAGCTTGGCTACATCATACAGTAATTGAGCCGTTCAGAGCAAAAGTGGTGTAAGTCAAAATTGGGTAATGAGGTTTAAAGTAAAAATTCTGTAAAATACAACGCAAAGTAACAATTAATATGTCCTTCTTGCTATCCACTGACTACTAATAGTTTAAATAGAATGAATATTAATTGCTATTTTGCGCTATATTTTACAGAATGTCTACTTTAACCCTCATTACCCATTTTTGACTTACACCACTTCTGCTCTGAACGGCTCAATTAATTTGTATACTGTATTATTCTAAAACTCAACAACTAAGAATTTATTGTAATTGTTATGGCTGATTTTATTAAAAATATAACGAGCCTTGTTTTGAAGTTCATTTTCAAATATTAAGCTACTTAAGGGATTCTAGAGTCTAGAAATCACAGCTAATGAGGGATTTATTTTTGACACAATTTTTTATTTGAGTACACATTTGTACCTAGGTTGATTAAGTGTATGTTAGTGGAAGTCATGGTTGGATCCAACCAATCAGAAGGAGTATGCTCATTGTCTCAACTCTTACATTCAATAAATTATCGATGGACTCAAGGGAAGGAGGAGGCCGTTGCCCTCAATGGAACACTTTTAGGCTAATCATTTCATTTCATTTCTACCCACAACTGAGTGGAAACGTGTACTGATGATGATATACCTACTTTCATTTGTTCATATTTAAATATGCTACTACAGTGCAAGCTGTGACGGGCTTCAAAATTCTCCATATCCCCAGCGTAGATATTTTTCTAGAAACAAACGTATTCATTTGCGAAATATGAAGTAGTTATAATTTTCGTAAATTTCACAACTTGCAGAGATTTCCTGTGAATTTCATTAGAAAAATTACACCAAGCTTTCAATATTCAACGTACTGATATGTTATATGGAGGGAATTTTTTTAAGAATTGAACCAGTTTCTTTTGTTGTTTAGTCAGCTGTCTGATGACAGGTCTGAACCTTACAAATGATACCAAGAAAGCATCACTTATGAGGCAACTAGGCCAGGAGATAATGGAGTAGGATGGCCAGTCCTTTTCCCCCTCTATTGCATACATCACTGACTAGCTACATATTAATTACACTAGTTAGAATTTAGATGCATACAAACAATTTTTCTTCCTCTGACATATCGTCAAGTGAGATATACTGCCTGATAATAGATTTACATATCAGCCAGAATCTCAATAAGAGGACAGTTCCTATTATAGGCCTATATAGATAATTTTTAATAATATCATAGTTTGTTATACTTCATATGTTATACTTTATTGCATGAATAAAAACTTACCAAAGTCACTTCATTCGATAATTTTTACAAATGGAATAAATTGTATAACGTTATAAATGTGTTTCATACACTATGTTTTGTATGACTTACTTACCCCTCGTGGGTACTCAACTTGATGCAGTGCAGGGCTTAAATTTGCTGTTTAAGCTAACAAGTAACAAAGGGGTACCCACAGAAACTGCATTAACACCAATGCAGTCCCACTATATTTTTCACTGCTTATGATACATGGAATCCTTCAGTGTAAAATTCTCCGGAGGTAAAATAGTCCCTCAATTGGATAAGGTGGGGACTGCACTGAGAGATGCCAAGAATCATACTAAATTACTTATTTGGAACATCAAAAGTCACACTGTCCAGTCAATCAGAGCCAAGGTTAATATTGAAAAGAACCATATAATAACACAAAGAGACAAATATAATTCCGAAAGGATTGAAGTATGGTGTCAGTCCAATGCAGAAGCAAAATCCATTCTCTGTAATATAAAAAATGAGGCTAAAAAGAATAAATTCCGTGTCTCATTGGGTAGTACATTTAAAGACCAAGAATTAAAATGAAAAGGCAACTTTAACGAAAAAGATACAGACACTAAAAATTTTACAATGGAACTATAGGTCTTTAAGAAACAAAATGGATTTATTAAAGCAAGAAGTTCAAGACAAAAAGCCTTCTATAATATGCATACAAGAATCTTTTCAGATTGATGATATTTTAAAATTTTACAAATTTGCTGACTACAAAATTTTTAATCTGTTTCCTGAAGATAGAGGGGGGTGGAATGTTGTCACTATGATCCACAACTCTATTCATGTAATTGAATCTAAACAACATTTAAAGGCCAAATTGAATACATCAGGACAAAATTTTTACTTCAAAATAACATTTCATTTTCACTTGTCATTGTGTATATACTTCCAGCCCTAAACCTATTAATGGATGATATAAAACATTTTATCCCATCTGATCGCAAGTTTATCGTAATTGGTGACTTTAACAGTAAACATCACATATGGAATAATGGACCTTCAAATCAATATGGAAACATAATCTACAAATGGTTACTGAATAATGACATCATTTTACTTAATGACAACAAAACAGCAACATATCAGTGTGAAAGTATAGGACTTACAAGTACTCTAGATCTTTCTTTCTGCTCATCTAACATATATGATAACTTCAAAAACTGGAGTGTTGGGGAAGATCTGTCAAGTGATCATCTTCCTGTTTATATTACATTTTCATTCTCTACAAATAATTCGTCAGATAACATGCCACCTAAAACAAAATAGAAAATAAAATCCGCAAACTGATGTAAGTTCCATAGTGAAACTAAAAGATTTATCAATTTTAGTGATAAAACAACATTTCCCAAAAAACTATCGATTCCAGAACTTCAGAAATTACTGATATCATTATAACTGCAGCAAAACAGTGTATTGCCACTATCAAACAACAATCTTGTAGACCTATGAACATCTGGTGGAATAATGATTTAACTTACATGAGAAAACAACAGCAATCTGCTTGGCGACAATGGATGAAAACGAGGACAATTGATGACAAAATAAAATATAATAAAGCAAGAGAAAACCTCAGAAGAAGTATTCTTGAAGCCAAAGGAACAAGCTGGCAGCAATTTGTTGACTCCTTAAACCCAAATACTCTGCCTACAACTGTATGGAAAAGATTTAAAGCCATAGAAGGCAAGAGTTACGAACACATCACTCACCTTAAAGATAACAATCAAACAATAATAACAGAAAATGCTGAAAAGGCAGAACTCTTAAATTCACACTATGCCTAAAGTCTGATTAATAATTATCATGGCCTAAATATATGAACAAGAAAGAACAATATCTTACAAGTAATTTTCAACTCATTTTTCATCATAATGATATAACAGACAATGCTTTTACCACTGAAGAAATAAACTTGGCAATATCAGAACTACACAATTCTGCTACAGGAGAAGATGAAATCCATAACAGCACGTTATTAAATTCCTCTGATAAAATTAGGCAAGAAATTATCCATCTCTTAAATAATATTTGGAAAACAGGCTTTTATCCTAAAACTTGGAGAAATGCAATTGTAATTCCTGTTCTCAAACCAGATAAAGACAAATTGGACTCTAAATCATATAGATCTTTAACATCCTTCATTTCTGAATTACTGGAACACATTGTTCACAGAAGATTAACCTGGAGACTTGAAACTTTCAATCTTTTAAGCCCATATCAGTTTGGCTTTAGACCATCATGCGGCACAATTGAAGCTCTATTATATTTTGCTCAAGAAATTTATAAAGGTTTCTCAGAAAAGAAGACCACATTAGCTGTAGGCTTTGAAGCTGCTTTTGGTAATACTTCTCACAGCTCCATTTTATTACAATCTATGAAACTTGGAATCAAGAGCAGAATGCTAAGATTTCTACATTCTTTTCTTAATGAAAGAACACTTCAAACCTCAGTAAATAATCATTTATCTTTATCCAAAAAAATTACAGGTGGTATACCTCAAGGTTCTGTTTTAAGCCCAAATTTATTTAATATAATGTTACATGACTTACTTAATGTTGTTCCACCTGATGTAAATATAAGTATCTATGCAGATGATGTTACAATATGGGCTACGAACAATAATCCAAATGAAACATTAAGAGTTATAGAAATAGCTGTAAATAATATCAGTAATTGGGCATCCAAATGGAATCTATCTATCTCACAATCAAAAACTGAATATACTGTCTTCACGAGAAGATACAGCTTAAAAAACTGTAAACCTCACATTTATTTGAATAATCAAGAAATTCAGTACAATCCAACTCCTAAGATCCTAGGATTAAATTTGATGAAAAACTTTTATGGAAAACACTCTTAACCTATGTTGTTTCGCAGTGTCTACGACAATTAAATCTCTTGAAGATCATAGCTAATAAGGAATGGGGATCAGATATCACGACAATGCGTCTGTGGTGTAATGCTTATATACGATCAAAATTGAACTATGGATGTGAAATATGGGGAGGAGCATCAGCAACTCGTCTACAAAAAATTCCTGTTCTTCAAAATTCAGCCTTAAGATGATGCCTAAGAGTACCAAAAACGACATCAATTGTTGCCCTGTTGAATGTAATATTCAACCAATCAGGCACTATGTATTAAAAGGGATCTAAAAATGCGTTTAAAATTGCAAGCCTCATCCAGATCTCAGATGTTCTTCAAATTGTCAGATAATGTCCTGTGTGATTTCTACAAAATAAACAAAGAAGAAATACCAAGCTATATTACAGACACACTCATTGCTAAAACTCCAATTGTGAACGAAATTCCTCCATGGAAATCGGTAATTCCAGAACATAGCATACAAATTCCGGGAAATCGTTACAAAAATAATCCTCCATACATTCTTAAGTTAGATGCCATGGAACTAATCTGCAGCACATATAAGGATCACCTTCAAATTTATACAGATGGATCTCTAAACCTTGATGATGGGACATCAGGAGCAGGGTATTATATTCCAAAATATCAAGAAAGTTACTTCATACCATGTTCATCCTCCTCCAGTCTTGACACTGAATTACTAGCTAATGATGCTGCTCTTCAGTGTGTTACTCAAATTTCTGAAAAATCTATTTGCATATTTACCGATTCCAAGGAGGCTATATTTAATATAATCAAATATGTACCAAACCTATACATACATAGAATTATTCCAATTCAGAAACAACTAAGTAAACTAAAAAAACTCCAAAAGGAAATAACATTTCAATGGGTACCTAGTCATTGTGGTATACCTGGAAACGAGGAAATTGATAATACTGCAAAACAGGCAACATATTTGCAACCAAGACCTCTTCAAGTGATATCTCTATCCAGTGCCTTTTCTTCAGTAAGGTCTTATTTTATCAACAATTGGCTCTCTTCTGACAAAGGAAAAATTTTACAGTCCGTTTAAAAGAAACAAAATGACCTGGAAATCTTACAAACATTTGCCTAAACATGTTCAAACATTTTTAACAAGAGCCAGAACAGGTCACATTGCCACACAATTTTACCTACACCGATTTCACCTTTCTGATAATCCTACTTGTCTGTGGTGTAATAATCATAATGAAGATCTGGAACACATTCTTCTATACTGTCCATCCATAAACCACAAAAATCATCAGTACCAGTTGCAGAAGACACAGCTCTGCAGTATATATTGACTACATCCCAACTCTGGCTACTAGCAACAGGCGTCTATAATGAACACCGATAAAAATACCCCTCATTTCTCATGAAAAACAACAACTGAATAGACTACAGTGGACTATAGTGGACTTTATGTTGTCAGCAAACAGCTGAATACATTAAGAAGATTGATTGGTTGATTACTTACTTACGGCTTTTAAGAAACCTGGAGGTTCATTGCCACCCTCAAATAAGCCTGCCATCGGTCCCTATCTTGAGCACGATTATTCCAGTCTCTACAATCATAATATTATCCTGCCATCTCATGTCGGTCTCCTCAAAGATCTTTTACCCTCTGGCCTCCCAACTAATACTCTATATGTATTTCTGGATTTGCCCGTACGTGCTGTGTACATTCCTGCCTATCTCAAATGTCTGGATTTAATGTTCCTAATTATGTCAGGTGAAGAATACAATGTGTGCAGTTCTGCGTTGTGTAACTTTCTCCATTCTCCTGTAACTTCATCGTTCTTAGCTCCAAATATTTTCCTAAGCACCTTATTCTCAAATACCTTTAACCTTTGTTCCTCTCTCAAAGTGAGAGTCCAAGTTTCACAACCATACAGAACAACCAGTAATGGAAGACAAAAGCTCCTCAACCGATTTTTTTGTACGACAGCATTATAAAATAATTAATAAAAAAAGTAACATAGGAAATTTGTAACAATGGCTAGTTGAAATCCTGATCTATGAAGAATGAGTTGCCATGCCTATGTATTCAAATATTATTGGTTGGAAATCATTCAATAATATTACTTTTATTGCACAAGTTATGCCATCACAATAGAAGTTATTATGTTTTAGTTGGCATGGTAATATCTTATGGTACTGGTGCAGTAATGTAGCATATTATGAACGATTTTAACTAACAATAAAGACTGTACTGCTGGTGTACAAAACAAGTTTTTGGCCATTCAGATTGTGTTAATCTTCTCTCTTTTTTTTTTTTCGTTTCAGTGACACTGATTGGCGGAGTAGTGTTCCTATTATTTGCTATTACAGCATTATTTTTTGACCCAAATGCAGAATAAGAAGTACCTGTAGCAGACTTAATGCAGCAAGAATTCAAGTTTATCAGTGTCATTGCAAGTGTTGTCAACTGCCTTGATTGTTCAAAGACAAACATTGTTTGAGATTGTACATCATTTCATTGTTCGGCATGATGAACTTTATCATCTTGCACAGTGCTGGTTGAAGGTCTAAGGTATTAAGCTATTGTATTTTAAAATTTAGTATGAAATTATAATTTGATTATTTTTTGTGATACAGTGAATGAAATTTATCTTATTTTTAGAGAAAGTGCGACAGAGTCTTGCAAATGGGTTTGAATGTGTGTGTGTGTGTGTGTGTGTGTGTGCGCGTGTGTGCGTGCGTGCGTGCATGTGTTGCTTGGGTAGTTTCACTGTACTTTGTATGCCTGTCTCTGAAAATAGAATGTATTAGTTTCTGTAATTTTAAGAAACATCTTGCTCCTCTCATCATCTGTTTTGCAGTAAAACCTCATTATTCTTATCCAGCTATTTCTGTTTCTCAGTTGGAATGCTTCAAAACATTCCAGAACATTTTTTCACATATTTATACTGAGAATATTGTTCTATAAGCCTGTGATCAGTTTTTTAATAAGGAAAGAAAAGGATGCCGTCCGGAACTATTTTGTTAGAAAAGTAACGGTATTTCCAACTAACCACATCATATGCAAAAATCAGATTGTGTAGAAATGTTTGTTGCTCATGAATATTTGAGATTTCGTTAAGGCTGTTTACTTTCAACGATTTTTCGAACGTATTAGGCATAGAAACAAAGAAAATATCATTTGACTCTTTATTAATTGACCTTAATATTTTTTAGTTTAATTTAAACCTTTGTTGTTTTAGTACTTAAAATGAAGAGTTTACTAAATTTGCTTAATTTTTTTAGTCGGTTATTTAATGATGTTGTATCAACTACTGGGTTATTAAGTGTCAATGGAATTGGTTATAATGGAATGAGGCTAATGATTCGTCGTGTGATTACCTGAAACTCACCTTGCATTGGAGTTGGGGAAAACCTGGGAAAACCCAACCAGGTAATGAGCCCAGGCGGATTTTGAATCAATGTCTGAGCACATATCCAGATCAGCAGACAAATGAGATACCTAACACCTGAGCTATACCAGTGGCTAATATGTTTAATTCATGGTTATGTCACTTATGGAATGTTAGATCTCAATTTCTTGTAATCATCAGTGTAATGAGATTTTACTGTTTTTTTACGTCGTCTTTTCTTGCTTATTTATATTTGATTTGGAGCAATTTGACACAAATCTTATTTAATGGTAGTTGTGTACTATACAATCATGTTTACTTACATTATATAAGCATATTGTTTAAGCCAGGCTTTCTCTTTAGGATTGTGATCTACATAAGATATTCAAGATGTAAGGTGCTGTTGTTGAAAATATTGATTAAAATAGTATACTTCGTATTTCTTATTGCTTCTGAAGAGACCAATGATAATTAGGAAGCATTAACATGATTTGAAAATAAATAATATATCTGATCTCTGATTTAGTATAAAATATATTATGTAATTTTTTTTTCTTCCATAATCTGAAGTGCACTGTTATTCAAATAGAACTTTTTCATTGCCAAACAGACAGGTTCAAATACTGTTAAGTGCAAGTAGACAGTGTCGTGAAGAGTGACAGTTCTAGCAAGTTTCTAATGGATACTCTAATGAATGTCAGATATCCCCTTTCCGAGGATGTTTTGTATCTTCCAAGTGTTTACATTTCGTAGTTTGAGAAGCTCTGGTTTAAATTCTTTGAACAATGTCAACAAATAAGTCTTGGTGAATTAACATGCCTCTAGTTTAACCTGACACTCATTTAAATACAGTAGAACCCCTTTTTAACGAATCTCTGGGAGATTACTTACTTACGGCTTTTTAAGGAACCCAGAGGTTCATTGTCACCCTCACATAAGCCCGCCATCGATCCCTATCCTGAGGAAGATTAATCCAGTCTCTACAATCATAACCCACTTCTCTCAAATCCATTTTAATATTATTTTCCCATCCACGTCTCGGACTCCCCAAAGGTCTTTTTCCCTCCAGCCTCCCAACTAACACACTATATGCATTTCTGGATTCACCCGTATGTGCTACATGCCCTGTCCATCTCAAACATCTGGATTTAATTTTCTAATTATGTCCTTAAAAGGATGTTTACATAAAATGGTAAGAGAAAATTAAAATAAGTAGTACTGACTTGTGTTATGTACCATACTGTTTAATTAGACCTATAATTATATTATTATTTACAATAAATTTCATTACAATATTTTCTAACTCTTCAAATGGTGTGGCACAAATGTTTTTCTGTTTGGTTGAACCCAAATCACACTGAAACTCGGCATTGAAAATTTCTTCTTTCTTCTTCATTATTTCCCATAAAGAAGTAGCTGACAAACCAGCTTTTTTGCTGTATGTGGTAGTGTTATTTGAGGATTAGCCCCGACATCTCTTATTATTTTCTCTTTCTGTAGAATAGTTCATTTCTTCCATTTAATCACCATTATAACGATACATAAACAACATAAACTAGTAAAAAAACTTAGAAACAGAATGCACACAACTCGAGAGAACAAAACAAGAAAAGCAACCACTCTGTGAAAGCAATGCAAAGCTAGATCATACAGAATGATAAAGAATAATGCTGTCACGTGATGCCACATTACTATCAATTGAGATACGCTGTCGAATATGCCAGTCCATTATTGAAAGTCGTCTATATTTCGAGCTTCATTATCACAAAATCACTTGAAAAATATTCTTTAAAATGGGGTTTTCGTTAAATCGGGTTTCCTTAAAAGTGGAAATTAATTACATTATTCTTATGGCAATTTGATTGGGACTTAACAGATTATTCCTTAAAAACGGGAATGTTAAAATGAGGTTTTACTGTATGTGTGTAAGTGATTTTAGTGCCAAAATTCTTATCTGTTAAATTGAATGTTTATAAATTCATACTGTCAAATGTTAGACCATTTCTCTAACAGATTGTTACATCTCTGGTATATAATAAATAGACTTATTATGATATTTGTGTACATGCTGTTAAGGTGTACAGGAGGTAGGATGGTAAAATTCTCGTTGTTCTAAATCTTCATGTAAGAGTATATTGATGTGATAATTAACACTTTCTGCTCGTATTTTACCTCTAAAAATGACCTGATACTAATTTCATAGGAGGCTGAGTGAACCTGAGAATTATGCAAGTTATTGCAAAATAACTAATCTCTCCTTTGCCTATTTTGAACTTTCGAATTTCCAATTTGTCACTCTTCTAACAAACTCGCTCCAGTTAATAGGCTTGCAGTCTTATGAAAGTAATTTGGGTAAGATGCAGAGTTTTATGGTATTGTTGTATAATATAATACAGCAAGAACCTTGTGTTTCAGGGAGATGCATTCCTTTTGTCATTAGAATAGGAGTCTCATTCCTGAGAATGAAGGTAAGCAGTGTGCATCAAAATGTTCCACTTCTTCCTTTTTCCTCCTTTATTAATTGGTTATTTAACAATGGTGTAAAGGCATCTCATTTTTATGGTTAACATGTAACAACAAACTATGTCAACCTTATTCCATCGGAGGAAGAGGTAAAGCAATGTTTTCTGTCAATCGAGAAATTGTACAACCAATCAGTAATCTTTTCCTCATTCTTGACAAGCTGTTGTTACCATGTGGAGTCTTTGTCATAGACTGTGTTGCAAATTCTCATATCTAAAAGTTTCGTCTGGTTGTCAATTGTGAAATATAGTTTACCAAAATATGAAGACCTTGGCTAAGCAATACAGTAGTGAAAATAATACGAATGCAATATCAGTGAATCTCCAACTAGTGGTCTTATTAAAGTGTCTGCACCTAATGAAGAAATTAAGGGTGTTTTATCTAAACAATCAGTGTAACTATTATGCAGTGTCTACAAAGAGCTTAAAGCCTGCCACACACAACTGTCTTGTTCATAGATTTACCTGTAGAGATCTAAGTTGCAATGCAAGATGGAACACAGTGCAGTCTACAAACCATTCAGTGATTTATGTCATTTTCCACGAATTCCACGTTAGTATTTTGTTTATATATCAAGATGGTGGGATATAATTATGCAGTACTTATTCTGGCTCAAGGTCAAAAGGGAGAAATTCCAGAAATAAATAAATAAATAAATAAATAAATAAATAAATAAATAAATAAATAAATGGTCTAAATTAATAATTGTTACTGAAAGGGAGCCTTTTTTTTTACTTTAATGTATCACAAATAAAGGTTTGTTTCCTTTGTACTGGAAAACATCACTTAACCCCTTCTAATTCCCAACACTTGAACTTGCAGTTATACAGGGTGATTCACGAGGATTTACCGTCACTTACGGAGCGTATTACTGAAGACATTCTGAGCAAGAAATGTTACATAAACATTTGTCCTAATCTCAATATTTTCAGTTACACTAATTTGAATTTTGTTAGTAAAATACCTTTTTTCTTTCGTTTTAAGAGTAAAAAAATATTACAAATAGAAAATGAACTATTCAGAAGTATCATTTCTTTAATTGGCTAGTGTTCTGAAGCTAAAAATATGTTGTTAATTGCTTTGTACAGATTTTGTTTTTCTAATTTTTAACAAAAATTTTCATCATTCTTACGCACTTACCACAAAAATTTTTTACAAATCATATGGCTTTAGGAACTTGATTCTTTACAGTTTAATTATGCATTCTAATGTACAGTCTTGAAGCATTTACAAAAATGGCGTGATTTGTAACATTTGTTTGATAAATGCGTAAGAAAATGTAATTTTGTAAAAAAAAAAAAAAAAAAAAAAAAAATTCTGTACGAAGCAACTATGGAATTTACAACACATTTTTAGCTTCAGAATACTAGCTAATTAAAGAAATGATACTCCTGAATAGTTCATTCTTTATCTGTAATATTCTTTCACCCTTAAAACTCAAGAATAATGTATTTTACAAACAATTTCATATTTTATTTATTTATTTATTCTGACAGGAGTAAGGCCATAAGGCCTTCTCTTCCATCCTACCAGATAGTACATATAAATACAAAAAAAAGAAATACAAACATTGATGAAAATAATACAAATTAAATTAAGGCCCTATAGAGGATCAACAGGGTCAAAAAGAACACTACAAAGCTCTCATGGAACTAATACAAGAAAAAAAAAAAGAAAGTAAAACAGGGATAGCAATGATGACAGTGATAACTGATGATGATGATGATGATGATGATGATGATGATGATAATAATAAATACATTATATTAATTGTCAATTTTACATCAGCATAGTTACAATGTCATGGGTTAAGCCGAAGTTGTGCAACCTGACAGGTGTTCAACAAGCAATTCCATGAACTAGAATGTGATTTTTTAATTTAAATTTGAATTTTGATATTGTCCGACAATCTCTGACATGGTCAGGGAGAGAATTCCAGAGGTGTGGAATCGATGTGCTGAAAGATGATGAGTAGAAGGATGTTAATGTAGCTCTGAAAGTATTGAGATTAGGACAAATGTTTATATGACATTTTTGCTCAGAATGTCTTCGGAAATAAGCTCTGTAAGTGATGGTAAATCCTCGTGAATCATCATGTAGAATTAGATTTGCCACTCATGCCATAACACTGCTTTCTTAGTTTTATGAAAAATTCACATTTACAGTATATTATTTGGTAATAAACTAGCCTAATTATAATCATATGTATTTTATTACTGTTTCTTTGCACTTGTGACTCTACTGTAAATTTAAATTCGAGAAAATACGGTAATTTTGACATCAGGCGGAGGAATACAATCTCTTAAATTTCGAATAAAATTACTTTCGATAATCTATTGTTTAAATAATCAACATGTGTTATCTAAGTTAGTTGATTGTCAATGTGAACATCTAAAAATTTAATATTAGTCTGACAAAAGGAAATTAAATCACGAGATAAATGTTTCAAAGTAAGTAAAAGAGCAGTTTTATCTTTATTCAGCACAAACTATTGGCTCCAATAATTCAGACACTTTTCTCAAATCAAAAGCTTTACGTATACCACAAAAGCTTGCTAAAGAATAGCCTCCATTGTAGTGTGAAATATATCCACTAAACTTTTTATCACATCTACAGTAAATTTATCTTCAGTAAATCCATATTGATATTCATTAAATAAGTAGAAATGTTTAAAAAGGCATTTACTTCATTAAATATTATATATTCAAACAAATTTATTTATTACTGGTATTAGAGATACAGATCGATAGTTCACTATGTCACAAGTGTTAACCTTTTTTATGCACAGAAGTAACTTTTAACCTTCAAACAATTCGAAAAAAATTCTCTTGCATACAAAGGTTTATACAGAGGGATCAGATGAAGTGTGGACAGGAGCGACAGGGTTTTCACTGTGCATTGCTGACTCACTTGGGGCGGGGAACATACAGTGTAGAATTGCGGTGATACCAAATGCAAAAAAGTGTCGTGCTGAAACTGGCTGCATTTGTTGTCCACATATTTTGGCACCTCTTTATAAAATATCCCATAACTTGCTGTAGTTCTGGTTGATTAATGCTGTTGATTTCGTGATGGATATTATGTTTCAGTTTTTCCAGGGTATGTGGGTTTGTCTTTACACAGCATTTTTAATGTACCCCAAAGATAAAAATCGCAGGGAGTTAAGTCGTCGGACTGAAGGGGCCAGAAATCCATACTAATAATTCTGTCCTGCTGGAAAACACATTCAATTTCTCACATTGAAATATCGGCTGTATGAGCTGTGGCTACGTGTTGTTAGAAGAATGTGAAATGACATTCCCTGCCAGTTAATTCTCTAAAGAAGGGGGCCAGGTTGATATGCACGTATGTGAAGGATTCAATTGTATTCCGAAAGAAAATGAAGCACTGTATGCTAAAAGTTGTTAAGTCCATTTTCGGTGATTCCGAGATTGGCAGTGCAAAGTGTTGTTTTACCCATGTACTACATATGGGGAAAAAGTTGTGTGAATTAAACGTTAATAAATCCAGTTTCTAAACCGTCTCGGATGAGACATGCATATCAATGTGCGGGCCAGATGTTTTTAAGTCCATGCTTTCCGAGCCATATATTGATAAGTCCATATTGACAGCCATGTTTTCGCAAGTTTCGCAAAGCAATGTTACGGGTTATTAATGCTAAAATGTTTTCCATTATATCTGGCGGCTTTAGATCTCCATCAATGGTAAAATTGAATTTTCAGGGTTAAAATTCTCTGAGTAACAACTATGTTGTCAGCATTGTGAATCAGTTGAGTGGTGATTGGACGAACTTAATGCTCGACTGTATTATCTTATTGTTTGTCATTTTCTGTATTGAAGCTCTCACAACACTAACACATGAAAATCACGTACGTACTAGAAATAAATAATACCTGTACAGATCATAGTGTTGCACAAACCTCGAAGAAATGAGGTTTCTGATTGTCAACCCCACCCATTCACCTTGATAGTAATGATTAGTTCATGTATTTTGTGCATGGTTTCTTATTAACATGTTAGCATAGTAGTTCAGTACAACAGCTTCAGTACTGCTGTAAGTATTTCGTGTGTTCTCTGCGACTTTCTTTAAGTTACCGGTTGGCAGTGATTGCGTTAAAAGAACAGGAACTTTGATCTATTCATGAAACACCTTGGCAGTTACGTAAACTGCAGTATGGAGAATATGCAACTAGGGGAATCCAACGAGGACTAGAGACTGGAGAGGTCTACGGAATTATCATACAGAACAATAGCAGAGAAGTACATGCAAGCATGCTCGATCTACAAATATGTTTAAGTATTAGTATACAGTAGCGTGCAAATTAATCTGAACATGACATATTTTTACATTTTCTGTCATTGTTGGCCTCACAGCTGCTCATACCGCTTTAATTGACATCTGTAGTACATGTAATTCCATTGTTGGTCTGTCATTTTTTTTATAATATGTGAAATTTTGCCTGTCGTTTTGTACTTATAAGCATTTCAGTTGTGTTGAAGACTTAATACTGCAATCCTGTGTACATTCTGTCGTCTTCACAAATGGATACAACTCCACGAAAACGGTCTAAAATTATAACATTAGCAGAGCATTCTTCTATGACACAGAGGCAAATTGCTGCAGAATGTCACATCGGTTTGGCTACTGTTAATTCGATCATAAAACGATACAGGGAGACTGGATCCATCACACCCCAGAAAAAAGGAAACTGTGGCCGGGAAAGGAAGACTTCACCTGCAGATGATCGTTTAATTGTCAGGAAAAGTAAATTAAATCCTAGAGTAACTGCTGTTGACTTAACCCGCGAGTTAATGGCTACCACTGGGGCGAATATTCACGTCACAACAGTGTGGCGTAGGCTTTTGGAAGCTGGACGAAGGGCTCGTAAGCCTATTAAGAAGCAACTGCTAACCCCTGTTATGTGCAAAAAACGCTTAATGTGGGCAAAATTACATCAACACTGGACAGTGAATGACTGGAAGAATGTACTTTTTTCCAATGAGTCTCATTTTGAGGTCCACGGCCACCGTGTTTCTTACGTACGGAAAGGATCCGAAAAAGTAACACCAGCTCATCTCCAACAAGCACCCAAATACCCCCCTAAAGTAATGTTTTGGGGTTGTTTTACACATGAAGGGCCTGGAGCATTAATACCTATCAAGGGAATGATGAATTCTGACAAATATATTCACTTATTGGAAACCAGAATCGTACCCCAGCTGCAAAAATCATTTCCGGATGGCAGAGGTGTGTTCCAACAAGACCTGGCACCATGCCATACGTCTCGAAAAACTACAGAATTCTTCAACAAGAAGAATATTCAGGTACTCCCCTGGCCAGGCAACTCACCCGACATCAACCCCATTGAGAACTTGTGGTCAATTTGCAAAAGAAGAATGCAAAAAATGGGTTGTTGTACAAAGGAGAAGATGATTTATGCCCTCATTGGTGTATGGTTTCGCGATGAAGAAATGAATATTTGTGGGAAATTAGTGGAATCCATGCCAAATCGTCTCAGAGCTGTTATTAGGAACAAGGGAGGCCACATAGATTACTGAGGTATGTTTTAGATCCTTTTTTTTTTATCCCGTTTGAGTGTTTTTGCATAAGTAATTACGTTGTTCGAATTAATTTGCACGCTACTGTATAAAACAGTGGTCCGCATCTGTGGAGTAATGGATTGCGCGTCTGGCCGCGAAACCAGGGGGCCGGGTTCGAATCGCGGTCGAGGCAAGTTACCTGGTTGAGGTTTTTTCCGGGGTTTTCCCTCAACCTAATTTGAGCAAATACTGGGTAACTTTCGGTGCTTGACTTCGGACTCATTTCACCGGCATTATCACCTTCACGTCATTCAGACGCTAAATAACCTAAGATGTTGATACAGCATCGTAAATTAACCTACTTAAGTAAAATATAATACAGTGTTATGTGTATGTACACAGGTTTAGGTGGACAGTGTTAGTAACCTTTACAGTTAAATGGAGCTACGTTATTTGTTTATTGTTCACAACCAGTTTGGTAATGCTAGGTATGGTCGTTTCTGTTGAAAAATAGGTGTTGCTAATGTGAATAGTAAAAGGCAGATCCAATCAGCACGGGAGCAACAGAAGGATTACCAATGCCATTGCAACTGTGCCTCTAAACTGTCTGAGGAGAAAGAAGAGCTCTTTTTGAGATACAAATACATCGATAATCACGAACAGCAAACACGGAATATTATTGGTGGTCAGGTAAGGGAAGCCACATTCCGATACAATATTCTAGTCAAAGGCAAGGGAGCAGAGTGCTGCATTGGAGTTAAATCGCTCGCTTGAACTCGGTCGAGTGTCACACCCTCGAGTGAGATACGATCGGTCGTGATACGCTCGTAATAAATAGAAGCACAGTACAAGGTCATCTCACCGACATGTCTTATCTTGTATGGAACTATGAAAGGCGACAGATAAGATACACATGTTTTGCTCACACGATAAAAATAAGGCTTTATTTTCTGCATTTATGACAAACGTTTAATGGAACAGTCAATGGAACATACTAAAACAGGAACATGAAGTTATAAATAAAATAGTATGAAAAACTTCGATATACAGTTATTATTGCTAATTAATTATTCAATATTTGATTTACCACATACGTAATATGATAGGTCCATACATAGTGTTCCGCTATATACAGCGACAATGTAGAAATGTTTTACAAAATATTGATATAGCAGTAGATTAATAACAATATTAGTGCAGAGATAACGTCACAGAAAATATAATAAAACGTATAATCATGCTGCACAACTGTTACAGACGCAAAGGTTGATACATTAATAAATTATAGATTACTATTATTATTATTATTACTAGAAACCTTGATACAGTTCTTGCATTATCGTGATTGTGTTCTCCGTTTATAATAATTACATTTACATCCAATAATATCTATCAGATGTGGCAAAAACAAAATCACTCCTGTGTGGAAAAAAAAAAATCATTTACCTACAACATTTATATTACATTTTAAAGCAAGTTTTGTAGTTGTACTATGGAGAGGTTAGGTAAACACTGCCAAGTTTTGAAATGATAAACATCTATGATGTTACTACACAGTTCATCACTGTAACAAGAACGAATGTCTAACACTCGGCTTATACCGTTTGAGGATTTATCGCTCATGACAATTTTACCCATCATGCATGTGCGCTATCTATTGGATTACGCTATGAACTACTTGGCGCTCGAGCGAAAATGTCTGATGCAGACCTCTGCAAGGGAAACATTCGCGTCTGTAAGAAAGTCTTTCATATTTCGATTGGCATTAAATTTGGGTGCTTGCAACGAAAGACAAAAACTACAAGTCATTCTGTTACTGATATACGGGGTCATCATACGCCGTCAATAAAATACGCAATGATATCGTCAGAAAGTGAGGAATTATCTGACAAACTATACCAAACGTGAAATTCATTGCAGTAGAAGAAAGAGTCGGACTGTTTCGTATCTTGCGTCTTACCTACTCTTGGTTTCACAAGTAAAGAACCTTCGTTGCAGGTTTGGGTTCAGGAAGCCATAAATCTGACTGACAAGCTCCCCCAATTAATGAAACTGTGGACAAAGATACCGCCAGAAGACCGCCGAGAATGCTGTGTTGTGAATTTTCCATTTTTGAAAGAATCCAACCAGTTGCAAAAGGAAATACATTTAGAGTCAAGCCAAGCGCAAACATGGCAACAGCTGAAAGTTTTAGCAAGTTTACCTCCCCTAACTGGCCTGCCAATCACTGTCATCTGTGTAGAAGTGGTATGAGGCCAGGGTTCTTTACTTGTGGAGCCGAGAGTAAACTACACAGACAGTTCTTGGAACTGCATCCAGAGTGCAAAGTCACTGTCAAATGTTGGCTCTTCGGTAATATATTCCGGAATGAGTTCAACTTATATATGAGTGAGATGAAGGTGATACTGCTGGCGAAATGAGTCCAGGGTCTATTGCCGAAAGGTACCCAGCATTTGCTTATCGGTTGAGGGAATACCCCAGAAAAATATCAATCAGGTAACTTGTCCCAACCAGGATTTGAACCTCGCTCGTTCATGATTAGGCAAGCTAATCATTACTCCACAGCAGTGGACACAGGAATATTACAAATGCCAGTTATGGCAGTACAGTTTCGGAGTAATGGACTTGAAACTCAAAAAAGCTACCATGGCCGTAAATAGTGAGCATTACAGTGACGAAGGTCTAAATGAAGTTTCTGGCTTGCTTGTTGTAGACGTCTATAACTTCAAACATGCTCTTGGCCTTATCATACTTTCAATTCCCAACATAGCATGGTTGAGACATCTTTGATCGTGGGACACTTCCAAAAGTGTGGGGTATGGTGTTCACATGTACAGTGCTCAATAAAAAACAAAAATCTACCATCTTCCTTTATGTTATGCGAAATCTCACTAAGTTGGATACTGCATTCTGGCCAATAAAGAGGATGAAGCTCTGGGAAGTATGACACCACCTACAGCATACAGATGTTTAGAGACGGTTGCAATCTAAGATACTTTATATGCAGCAGACGAGTAAGATTGTGCAAATATTGCTGGAGAATAAATTATTGTAACATCATGGTGGCTAAAATTCTCATGTACCCCTGTTTCCATGCAAAAGGTTGATAAGTCCGAAATATTAAAAAATTATTTTCTGGGTCCCTGTGCAGAAAGAACGGATTACTGCTGGCTATGCTGAAATTCCTGCTGAAATATTAGAACATGTGCAGTGATCTTTACATGGCAGACTGGAGGCATGTATACAAGCTGATGGTGGTCATTTCGAACAAAACCTTTGATTGTTAATTTTCTCATTCTTTGTCAGAATCCACAGAGAATTAGTGTGTTCACTTTTGTTTTTCTTTAGTTTGTGCTAACACATGGGACAGACAATTGTTGGTGTTTACAATTGCCAAAATACAATTTTTTGTAAACTATTTGAGCTAGAATCCTGCAAAAAAAAAAAAAATTGACATTCTAATTTACTCTAGTTTTATTTTTTTTCATGTCAATAGATATTGTTCCATTTAAAAAAAATGAATGTTGTATAAAAAGTAGACTTTCTCATACTTACTAAAAATCTGTGTATGGGCTACAAATACGAACTCTTGTCTATAATTCAACTCCGTGAAAACCGCACATCAAAATCACCTTCCATTTCAGAAATATTTGTGGTCCAATTTTTAAGTGACTCACTCAAAGGATAACATGGAAACATATACCAAAAGAAAAAAGAAGAAAAAAAAAAACTAAATATTCAAAAATGTTTTTGTCTAAGAATATTTATCTCCTGCGACAAAATAATTTGTTCTGATGTTTTTTTAAAATTAACAATGTTCTTTGTAAAATAGAACTGGTGTAATAAAAAAGAGCTATTTAAAATGGTTGTGTCTCCTATTAATATTTCCGTTTGCAGTGACTGTTCCAATATCTTCATTGATAAATATTTCAGTATGCTAATAAACTGTTACATCAAAAATAAAATGGACAACCATATAGCTAGAAGTCGATCTTGGTGGCGCAGTTGGTAGAGTCCTGGCCTTCTGTGCCCGAGTTTGTGGGTTCGATTGCATTTAATTGTGCTTAAATGTGACAGGCCCATGTCAGTAGATTTACTGGCATGTTAAAGAACTGCGGGACAAAATATCGGCACACTGGCGATGCTGATATAACCTCGGCAGTTGTGAGCATCATTAAATAAAACAATATTAATATTATAGTTAGGAAACGAAATAATAATATATGAAAGCTGCTATGTCATGCAGACTAGGGTGTCCCTTATTTAAAAAAAAAAAAAAAAAAAAAAAAAAAAAAAAAAGTCGAAAATTTTTGCGCCCACCTGGTAAATATTTTTCGTTTAATCAGATTTACTCAAAAACAAAATTTCATCTCAATAGGATGACATTAACCAGATCGCAAATTTGAATGTTAGGAATTCTAGGTTGTGTAGTCTGAAGTCAGTGTAACAGCTATTGATGAATTATAATATCTAATTTTTTTATTAAAATTGAATACATTTGCTCTTTGGAGCACATTATGGTTTTTAGGATTCTTGTGGATACTTTCTTTTCAGTGTTTTTTTTTTTCTTTCAATCTGGGTACAGCCTACGAAGTTCTTGAACACAATGCAACACAAATTGCTTTTGCCTCTCATCTACAGGCAGTAGGCCATGAAAATCTTGCATTAATTTAACACCCCTTTTAGCAGAGTCCTTCACAGCTTTTAACACCTTAACTATCCCTTCTTCAGCATCTAAATATGAAGTGTTGCTCGTTCATATCGAAGGACATTCTTGAATAAAACTAGTGTTCATCTTCAGGCAAGAGAACAGAACTCTGCTCTTGGTTGGCAGAAAGTCGCGAATGTTTGAACTTAAAGAGAAGGTACTTGCATTTTTTACTATTGAGGGCCTTGAGTACGCGGATTTATTTGCAGATGATGAATGGCTATCTAAGTTGGCATATCTTTCCGATATTTTCGTACATTTGAATGAGTTTAACAGAAAAATGCAAGTTAGGAACGAAAATATTCTGACTAGTGTGGATAAGATTCAAGGATTTGTGAAGTTCCGTTTCAATTATAGCCGTCGCATCGCTGCAATCGTTATTTTGCGCATGCGTGTTTTCTTCTTCAGTCCTCAGGCAAGCTGTGCATGCAGTTTCAGAGCTTCAGTCCGTGTGTGGTTAGTTGTGATCAGTTGAAATGTTTAAAGTTGTCGAGCACCCCGCCAACTGTGAGATGCGGTCTGTTATCCATTTCTTGAATGCGAGAAACATCAAACCAGCTGACATTCATCGTCAACTTCGTGAGATGTATGGTGATGATGCCATTAGTGATGGAATGGTCAGGAGATGGGTTAGGAAGTTCAACGAGGACCGCATCTCTGTGCATGACGAGCAGCGTACCAGTCGGCCATCTTTGATCAATGACGTTTTGGTGCGTGCTGTCGATGAAAAAAATTCATGAAGACAGGAGGTTCACAATTTCTTCGCTTTCCTTGAATTTTCCACAAATGTCACGGAGTGTTCTCTACAAAATAGTGACAGATTGATTACGATATCGAAAATTGTGCTCATGATGGGTACCCAAGATGCTCACCGAGGAACACAAAACCAAACGAGCTTCCAGTGCATTGAGCTTTCTCACATGTTACAGTGAGCAAGGCGATGCGTTTCTTGACCATATCGTGACAGGTGACGAGAGTAGGGTGTCTCACATGACACCAGAATCGAAGCAGCAGTCCATGGAATGGAGGCACACTGCATCGCCAAGGAAAAAGAAATTCAAACAAATCATGTCAAGACGCATAGGACTGTTTTTTGGGACAGAAAAGGAGTCCGACTCATCGAACTCTTGCCTCAGGGTGAAACCATTAATAGAGAAACCTATCGTCAGACCTTGAAGAAGCTCCATCGCGCAATTCAGAACAAGAGACGTGGGAGTCGGCCACACACAGTTCGTGACACCCAAAATCTCATCTCGAAATTTGGCTGGGAACAAATTGACCATCCCCCCTACAGCCCGGATTTGGCTCCGAGTGACTTTCATCTCTTCCTGCAACTCAAGAAGTTCCTCGGTGGTCAACATTTTGATGGCGATGATGAAGTGAAAACAGCAGTGCGGGAGTGGTTCGCATCGCAGGTGGGCGAATTCTGCAATAGAAAGACTTGTGCCACGACTCGATAAATGCTTCAATAAATGGTGGAGATTATGTTGAGAAGTAATTGAAGTGTGGGAAATACAATGCAAAAAAATGGTTTGTAAATATCTTCTCGTTTACTTACTACACTCTTTTGGAACTTACTTTCAGAACACACCTCGTAGTATAATGACAATAATAATAACAATAATAATAATAGTAATAATAATAATAACAATAATAAAAAATTAATAATAATAATAAATTTGATTACATTACATAATTTTATTAAGAGAGTCACATCATATGTTTCTGAGAGGATTAACATTTTGCTATGTCGTGTTGAGTCTTGGTCTGTCTAGGGTGTGCCGTGAGTAGAAAAAGGTTGCGGAACACTGGTATAACCTATTGTAAATTTTATTCCAACTCAACAATGTAACTTTTATTTCAAACAATAATTACTTTCTATAATTTAGTTTAGATACTCCTTTCAACAATGGGATTTCCACTCCACACAGTAATACAGTATTCGTTGCACTCCACAGACGACAATGACAATTTACTTGGATTATTGAGAACAACAATGAACTTTTAATCTTAACTAATGTTCACAAAGCACTATTTACAAATCAGAACTGTCAGTTCTCAGTTCGTTTGCCTTGGCTAGTAAGCTCTTCTAGCTCTGTCACTCGAGTTCACAGTATCTCGAACCCCAGACCTTCAGAGACAATCCGTTGAACTTCGAACTCAGGTGCTCCCAACTGCGGTCTACTGCACTCAAACTCAGGACTTCCGGCTCCACAGTTACGGACACAACTCAAGTCGAACTTCGGTCTCAAAGCTGGCTTCACTGCTACACAAGACTGGCTGGCTTGCTGTCCACTGACTATAACAACACTAACTACTAAACATGCATCTCTTATATAACCAAATCATAGTTACGAGAAAGTTCGCGGTCAGTCGACAGATGCATAGAAGATTTCCACGGATGTCAGGATGGCATTCTCGAATAATCTGGATATCTTCTCTCCGCCGCGGTCGCTCTCTCTCCTATCCTCTCTCCGCCACAGCACATGCCCCAGGAAGCAGATGCGCGCGCAACCTGCCCGAATCACGGCCGACCTAGCCCTTCCTCCGCCGGTCGTGAGATCGAATCTCACGTAACCGTCACACTATCAATAACTCACAATAACATAAATATAATTACAACAAGTAGAAGTTCAACTTTAATGTAATATATTTCGAATTATAAGAACAAATCGTTCATTATTGTAAGATTATTAAAATAATAACAATTAATCAATTTTATTAAAAAAACAAAATATTTAATACAGGGGCGGCTCTAGAAGGGAGTAGCAAGTTAGCGCTACCCCCAGAAATTTTATCAATAAATAATGTGTGTAATAATCATTAATGACTTACCAGTAGTCCTATATACTCTTCTAAACATAATAAGAAATACCCCTATTATCTGTAGAGCACTTGTATGTTCATCTGTACTAGCATTGTTAACTCTGTGTCTGCTATGGGACTTTGGGTGCTAGAGGGGCAGGTGCGGGGAGAACTCTGGAGGCGTGGCCTTCGCTAGCAGACAGTTTATGACGTGTATACACACGTCGTTTGACGCAAGGCTTCGCGCCTTGAAATCACTGCCTTCTTGATCATATTGCTGTATAGAAGGGCTGTGACAAACGGTTATTTTCTTGTAACTGTTATAACTGTCTCCGTTACTTTTGTTCAGTAGTTATAAATAACGGTTACAATTTCCTGCCGGAGACAAAATAGCAGTCACATAAGAAGAAGTTATATTTAACGGTTAAATAACTAACAGAGGGATAGAAGCAGTTAGTTACCCACGGACAAGTTATATTTGAATGTTAAATAACTTATATTGTAAAAATGATTGAAAACGTTGACAAGTACATTTGTAGCAGAAATACTGTACCATAAATATTGGTTTCATTGACCTTTCAACACTCGTAACAGACACGTAATAATAATAATAATAATAATAATAATAATAATAATCATCATCATCATCATCAGTACGCCACAGAACCGACTGTTATTTAAGAAACACAGTCATGAATCATATTATACCTTAAATATTATGTACATTATGAATTTATTTATTATAATAAATACGCATATAGCGTAGATAAGTGATTTTCAACCAGAGGTCCGCGGCCACCTGAGTATCCGCACAGCTATTAATGCGGGATCGCTAACATAATAATAATAATAATAATAATAATAATAATAATAATAATAATTTATTTATTTAGAATATTAACGTGCAAAACAACAGCACAAGGCCAATTAAAGTTTAGCACGATACAAAACAGAACAAAACAACAAATGATAATGAGAATGAATGATAGAAAATGGCAATGAGATGAAATACAAACAATATAATAGTCTACATCAATCATAGATCAAATAAAAATTATAAAATTATAAAATTAGTACAATAAGATAATTGAAATAATGGAATAGCCTACTTAATCAATTGACCAAATGCAAGAAAAAAAATGGACAAATAATTATTAAAATTAGATCAGTGAGTTAAAACTCAAAGATATACTATACATTAAATGGATCCAAGTTGAATCCATGCAAATTAGCATATTTAATGCATCTGCAGACCGGAGAGAGAGATTTAGGATTCTTATTATAAAACAATTTATGAAATCTTAAACCATTAGCTGGAATACGAAGACTGATATTGCTTATAAAAGATTCACAATCAATATCACCGTTAATGACTTTACAAAAAAAATAAATAATCAAGATTCTGACGTCTGGTGAACAAACTACCGCAATTGAAATATTTGCATTTAATCTCATAGTTATAATCGGAATTTGGTAAAAATCTATAAGTACACAAGGAAATAAATTTTCTTTGAATATTCTCCAATTTAGCCGAGTCAGTGGAAGTAATGGAGTTCCATGCAACAGATGCATATTCAAGCTTGGATCTAACCAACGTATAATGTAAAATTAATAAACACATAGGAGTGGAAAAAGAATAAGTTATAGACCTAATTAGACCAAGCATTCTTAACGAATGGGTATAAATATATTGCACATGATCATGGAAATATAATTTTGAATCAAGTAGGACACCAAGATCTCTAATACAATCTTTCTTAGTAATTACGACATTACTGAGAGAATAGTTAAATTTGAGAGAGATAGTTTTCCGTGAAAAGGAAATAACAAAAGTTTTGGATTGATTAATTTTCATTCCATTTTCAACAGACCATTGTGAAATTGAATTAATGTCATTTTGAAGAATTTGACAATCAACCAAACTATTAATTTTGCGAAAGATTTTGAGATCATCCGCAAATAAAAGGCAGCTAGAACTTATTCTTTTACTTATATCATTTATAAACAATAAAAATAATAGAGGTCCCAATGTAGACCCTTGAGGAAAACCGCATAAACTATTAAATGGAACCGAGAGAGAATTACCAAGTCGAATACAAGACTGTCTATCTATTAAATAATTTTCAAACCAATTAACGTAGTTAGTGGAGAGACCAAAATTACTTAATTTATTTAATAAAATTTTGTGAGGAACAACATCAAATGCTTTGCTAAAATCTAAATAAATTGAGTCAATTTGACCTTGATTTTCAACTATAGGCATTATGAGATTAAGATAGGAAACTAAATTAGTAGTAGTAGATTTCCCTCTTATAAATCCATGTTGGGCCGAATTGATCTTATTTTTGACATAAAATGAAATGTGTTTGTGAATAATATTTTCAAAAATTTTAGAAAAATTGTTTAGGATAGAAATGGGTCTATAATTAGTAACACTGTTTTTATTACCATTTTTGAAAACTGGAATAATGGATGCTTCCTTCCAAAGTGACGGGTAAATTCCTGTTTTTAAGCTAAGATTGAATAAAAAAGTTAAAACAGGCAAGAGAATATTAGAGCAACCCTTGATTATAAAATTAGGAATGCTATCAGTACCTTTACATTTATTAGGCTTTAGCTTTTTAATAGCTTTATTTACATCATCGAATGTAATATTAGGCAGGGACAAACAGTCAGTAATATTAGAATCATAAGTAATGAGATTAGAGTTACAATTTTGTTGAACAGATTTAAATTGACAAGCAAAAGCATTTGCAATTTCTTTTTCATCTGTGATGTGAACGCCATTTATTATTAGTTCTGTGGGATTACTATTAGTTTTTCGAAAAGTTTCTACATATTTCCAAAATTTATTTGGTTCATGCTTTAGGCTATCATCAATTGATTGTAACCATTTGAATTTATCATATTTAATCATAGCTTTGACTTGTTTTCTAAAATTAGAAAAAATTTGATAATGATGATCAGTTTTATATTTTTTGTAATTTTTATGAGCTTTATTTTTTTTCTTTATAAGCTGACGTAAATCCTTTGAAAACCATTTAGGATAGTGCGATTTTTTAACAAAGGTGACAGGGACACAAAGGGATATAGCATTGTTTATAATTTGAGACAAGGAATTTGCAGCAGTGTTTACATCAGTAGTCTGATATATGCTAGTCCAATCATAATTGTATAGAATAGAATAAAGATTCAGATAATCACCTTGAGAATAATTTAAATAAGAACTGATTAGAGAGTGTTCCGGTAACGATAATTTTACTTCAATATAAATAGAGATAGATGGATGATAAGTATCCTCTAACACTAGAGAGTGATCAGCAAGTTTAACTGTACTGTTTTTATCATTAGTAAAAACCAAATCAAGAAGCTTTTTGCTCGTAACGGTAGAGTTAATTTGAATTAATCCAAGAAGGCAGGGCGAGGAATATAAATCCTTAGCCCTAATTTCAGAGTAATAATGAGTATCATTAAGATTGGAACCAGTTGTCCAGTCCATACCAGGAGTATTAAAATCACCAAGGATTACTATTCTAAAATTATGAGTGTCGAGATTTTTTTCGAGAAAATTAAGATAAGATTTTAAGTTAATATGATCTGTATCAGGAGAGAAATAATGGTTTCCTAATAACAGATTAA
Source organism: Periplaneta americana (assembly GCF_040183065.1). Taxonomy (NCBI): domain Eukaryota; kingdom Metazoa; phylum Arthropoda; class Insecta; order Blattodea; family Blattidae; genus Periplaneta; species Periplaneta americana. The sequence goes on along the minus strand of NC_091128.1, from coordinate 14,267,443 downwards.
AACCATCAGTCATTCTAAGGGCCTGTACTACGACTCTCGGATAAAGTTCTAGTTTAAACTTATCCGGCAGATGGCATATTTATCCGGAAGTTGGGTTGTAATTGCGTACTACGACTTTTGGTTATGTGCAATCTGGAGGCTAAACTTCCAGATTAGCAATCCGGGAGGCAGAGTAGCAGATTGGCGTTATCCGGAGGTTGGAACTCGGTGTTGAAATCAAGATGGCTGCACGTCGTACAGCTGGTGATTTGAAGGATCAATTTAATGTTGATACTGATTCTGATGATAAGTTCTGGAGCAGATGCTTCGTTATATCAGAACAGCAAAACGAATTAGGCCGCGTCCAAATAATTTTGAAGAATGGGATGACGAGAAATTTTTTAGACAGTTTCGAATAACGAAACCTACTACATGAAATCAATTATCAACTGAAACAAGACACAGCTCGTAAGTACACAGTTAATAATAAGCTACACTATTTCGGTAGGTATTACATCAATATTTTGTATATAATAGCACTATAATAATTACTTTGAAGTACAGTAACCTGTAATACAGTAGAAGTGAGGTTAGAATGTTGCTTCATGCAGGTGTTCTGTTGCCCTTACAAGGTATGAAGGTGATTGGTATAATAATATAGGGCAACCTACAATAATAACAGTTTCAAAATACTTTTATATAAAAATAATAACAGTATATAATATATCAAAATCCTTTATATGGTAAACTACCATTTCTTCACAATTGCGTTACCACTTTAAGATACAAATGTATTCACATATTTGGCTTCTAGTCAAGTCATATGTACCATAAACGAAAGAAAAATTGAGTGCCGACACCAATTTCCCAAATAAAGGTGGAAAGTTGCTGTGAAAGTGGAGTGCGGTGGAGAGGTACGGGTAGACGGGATCGCTCTATCGAGATAGAAGGGTAGGCGGCAGGGAAGGGCAACACATTCATTTCATTACTGTGTTTCCTTACTAATTAAAGGGAAAGGACAAGTTTTCGTAAGATCGAGTTAGTGACAGGTTAGTATGATTTGCATATATTTACAAATGTCTAAAAAAAAATGTCAAAACTACATCCAAATCTCTCTCTTCCAGGCTATCCTGTAGGGAGTCCTTGCCTTCTTTTGGTAACGCTATTGTAAAGATTTACAGGTAAAGTTGTAACCAAATCTCATTGTTTATACATTTTTCCAGAAATAATGCCTTACCTCCAATGGACCAACTACTACTGGTATTGAGATTCTATGCCACTGGGAGAACATTGACAACAGTAGGAGATTTTTGTGGGGTCCACGAAGTTACAGCAGGAACTGTTGTCAATCGAGCTAGTGCTGCACTTACTGCTTGGTTTAATTGAAGTGATGACTTTCAATGCTTCATTGGGAGTAGTTTTATTTGCTCCAGTAATTAAGTGCAAGGCTTATTTCCCTCCCCCCCCCCCCCCCCCCAAGGGATTCTGTCTCTTTTTGATGCTGTTGCGAATACTTCTGAATAGTATTTTAATACAGGTTTTATGTATATATTATAGGTCTTGATTAAAGTTTTCCTATAACTGTTTCATTTTGTGTCTGCTAGTTGTTTAGTCAACTCTCCGAAGATAGATTGGAATACCAATAAGGCATCACTCATGAGACAACTGTCAGGAGATAATGTGGTAGGGTGGCAAGTTCCCTTCTCCTTCCTTGCATATATCGCTCACCAGTAGGAGTAGACCTAACATATTTCACTAATCAGACTTAAGATATGCTTGCTATATACAGTATTATTATTTAACAAACTGTAACAGTTTATTGAATTTTAGACATGACAGTTTTTCTTCATTTTCTGAAAGTTTTGGAATTGGCATTTATGTTTGCAAGGGAGCTGTTTCATTCACGCTAGGCCTAGTGATTCATGTATGCAAACATATTCATATCGTTACTTTTTATATATATTTTATTGCTTGGATCCCTCACAGTGATGTCTTAACAGGCTAAGATGATTCAAACACAAAGATTTGATAAATACATTTTAAAAATTATGACCAGGTACACTGTAGGCTATTTAAAACAATAAAAATACACTGTGTCTGCAATTCAAATTTATTTTACATAAGCAAAATATGGTAAAACAACATTTTTCAAGAGGCACTTAATTGAAGCGTCGCCTGGAACAACGTTATAAGTTATATTTGGTCAAATTTACAGGAGCTGCAAAAATGTGTATATGCGTACAACTTTGTTCTTATGAGGGTAGCAAACTTTTGAGTGGACAAATTTCACGTACTGCATTGATGGACAGTTGCAAGCCAAGGAGTATAGCAAGGTAACATGACATACAACATTATTACATGGAAACACACCGAATGAAAATTTTGTAACTTACAACGTTGTTCCAGCTGACGCTTCAATTGTATTCAGGTACTCTGTGAATGTGTACTTAAAACAAGAGAGATGCACTATAGCTGCAATTAAATTAAAAATTTATTTATTTATTTTGTGTGAACAAAACACGACATTTTTCAGGAGACACAATAAGCATAATCATTTATTACATCCACTGTCTCATTATATATGCTATGGTACATGTCATATTTACAAATTAATAATATACAGGCTAATACATAAGAGTACATAGTAACTGTAATTAAACACAACACAAATACATATGCAAATACACAAAACTTGGAAAACTGTGGCAGAGCCAACTTCAGCTATAAGCCCCATTTGTTAGACATCTGCACGGGCCATAATTCTTAGGCCCGGCCCATCTCGGCCTGATCTGAACCAGACCCGAACCCAACCAGAAACCTTAGATTAGCTAATAATTATCACCTGACTCGAACCTAATCCTGAAGACTAGCAGATAAAGCAGAGGCCAGAGACCACAGGGATCAAGAACAGCTGCAAGAGATTATCACTCCATTAGAAGGATGAGAAGAAGTAATCTCCCAGTCATCCAGGTCAAACAAATTGGGCAACAAAATTAAACATATTTTTTGTTAAAACATAAAGAATAGGTGATTATTGTAGCATTTACTTTCTGCCACTAATTGAAGATGTCTTTGTAGATAGACCACCCATTAAAGAGGAGGAAAAAGTAATGTAAAAACTCCAAATCTTACTTTTGATATTCCAAACCCCATCTCTTTGCAAACATGAGGATATGACTTACTTTTATTTCAAATCATTCTATGTTATAATGTTAGCATCCAACTTTCAACTAATGTATTTTTTAAGGAAATCACTGTAATAGTACTGAAGTTCATGAATTTCTAACATCTCAAGTATAATTAAGTCAACATTAAACTTACAGTTCACAGATGGAGAAAGATTTTTCAATGTGGCTAATACATTCCTCAGAGGCTTGCTTTTTCTTTCTTTTTTTTTTTTAAGCATCCTTGGGGTGTAACTCGATCAGCTGTTATCCCATTATCAGCTGAAATATTTAAGAGAGGGATATATGCTTATATTCAGATCTTTCTGAGTTTAGCCTACACTACCTACACTGAATAAACCAGTAATTTCACTTAAAACTTACTTTCATTACACTGTGTAAATACCCGTACAGTGGAAGACCTTCATCTGCTGCACCAGCTGACTCTGTAATATTTTAAGAGTGGAATTAATTCTTAAGATATTTAATTCTGGAGAAAGATGATGTTTTATCATAAATGTGTGGACACTTCAAAGTCAGCAGCTGTAACAGTATTGTATTTTCTAACGTGCTATTAATCCAAACTCATTTTTAACAATAAGAAAGTGAAGCTGCAATAAAAAAGAGAGAGAGAAAACCAAGCAAATAGTTCTATTGTAAATAGAGTGTAGTCAGTTTCTGTTTTACCTTATGAAAAGATATTTTTCAGTTTTTCTGTACACAAGAAATCATTCACAAGTTTCAAAGTGAGAATCCTCACAGTAAAATTGAAATACAACTTAACATAATGTGGCCTAATCTAATTACAAACCCATTACAGAGAAATCTCAAAATAAATTCTTCAGTTTAGTGTACTTTCTATTTTTAGGCCTATATTTATAAATTTCAAATTCCCACTCAAATCCCACATAATATTATAATACAATGATGTTTAGTTTTTATGACATCCATTTCTTGTGACCATTTCATCATTATGTACAATTTATATTTTAACATTTTTCTTTTTAACTTTTGCATCTAATTTATCTACTGCTTGCTGCAGATTTCATATAGTATGTGTGTTAGTTTTATTTTCAACATGTTGGCTGAAAATGTGTTTACATGTTACAGCTATTTCAGATTGTAAAAGTAAGGATCATACGTAGAATGTGAAAGAACGTTTTGTAGTATAAATCAAATTACCTGGAGATATTGTTGGGATGTCCAGTTTCACTTCAAAAACTAAAGAATTGCACTGTGAACCTGAATTGTACTGTAAATAAAAAAGAAATAATAGTATTATAATGTAATACCGACATTAAATTAAATTTGTATAACAATTTTAAAGAATCTAATATTTTTTTTTATCTCTAAAGCTCATCATTTCTTCTTCTGACTCTTAATTCCTTACACACTAACCTCATTCGTGTTATTAGCTGCACTGGTATCAGTGGAACTTGGTTTAGTTACTACTTCGGCTGTAACAAAAGTAAGTAAATAAATAAATGAGTGAATGAATAAATAAATAAATAAAAAGAATTCAAACTTGTGTTATACAATTTCCTCTGCTTATTATGTAATAATTGTATAAATTAACATATAAGTGAACTTATGCATTGAATATGAATAAAAATCACTGAGAAATCACTCAACTGATAGGAGAATTAAATCACTTACCTTGGCTAAGTTTGGATTTGGTTTTGCTTCAGTTGGAGGGGCTCCAATTGTTTGCAGCCTGCATTGTCTCTCTGCAGCAGCAATTTTCTTTGTGTTCTTTTCCAAGAATTCAAATTTGCTTCTCAGCTGCTTTCAGGTCCTTGTATTTGTGCTGATGTTTCTATATTCTTCCCATGCTTCATTCTATATTACTAAAAAGGAAGTAAAACTAGGTTAATTCCGTATGCAACCTACAACATTAGAAGATCTACTGTAATTCTCTTTTTCCCTTATCTAAGTTTCTATACCTAAATAAGCAAGAGCTTTTAATGGACGATTGTCAGTACAATATCAAACATATGACTATACTGTACATAGAAACTTTGGAAAAAACTTAATATCTTCTGTTTCTGTGTTATTTTACGAGGTGTTGAATGTGCATTACAGCGAGTGATTATAGTCGAACTGGTAGCAGCAACAGATATTGCATTTTAGTGGAAACGTCTCTCCACCTCATGCTGTTCTTTTAAAGAATAATGTTAGGCCCTATCTGTGATCGAATGGTATTATAGGCCTAACACAAAATATCCGCCCATTTACTAACAGTAAAATACGTAGGCCTAACGTACTGAAATATTGGTAATTTGCTAGGAACAGTGTACCTTGCTGTACTAATGTTGGTTAGAAATTCCAGGCCAAAAACATCATTCATTATTATCAGTATCAGTGAACTTTTCTTTTTAAACGAGTTACTATGCCTTCGATCCATGATTTGAAGCCGTGAGTACACTATTTCTAAAAAAAATTACCGAAATAGGCCCTATTCACTAATAATGTAGGCTATACAACAAACTGAAAGCACACTTAATATTAATTACAATACAAAAATAATTGCCACCTACACTTCTTGTGCAGTTACACATGAATAAAACAATGATTATGGAGAAAAACGCACTTTTGCTGGAACCCGCACCCGTCCTCTTTAGGCCTACTAATTAAAACCAAAATACTATCATATTGTAGGAATTATTACTATTCGAAAAGAAACATAACCTTTAAAATCTTACCTTTTGCTTCCATGTAAAGTTTCTTCATACAGTATGTGTAATTTTCTGTTCTTCACTCTGTTATTTTCTTGGCTGGAGCTTCAGTATTATAATAAATAATAACAATAATGCTTACAATAAAACCTCAAAATAAATGGTACCATAAAAACACGGAACATAAACATGAAATACGCGGGGAAAGGTATACCAACGCAATAAATTTCACTACATTTTCAGTAACTTCATTGCCAACGTAATAAAAATGTTACTATTTCTTCCGAATAACAATCCTGCAGTTAAAATCCGCTGGTAGTACAGAACAAAATATTTAACTTCCAGATTGCTAAACTGGAGTATACGAATCTGGAGCTTTAACAGGCGATCGTAGTACAGGCCCTAAGTTCAACCCAAACGCATTCACTAAGTCAAAACGCCTTCTAGTAAAAGGTAACTGGTTGCTAATCGCTGTTAGGACACCACCACCTCTTTTTTTGTTAGTGTCTTCAAACAGTCTATCAGCACGAAACATAGTATAGTTATTTGGAAATAAATTAGAATTAATAACTGACTCAGATAACCATGTTTCTGTGAGACAGATAATGAGATCATTATTACTCACTATATTCTGAAAAATTTCATCAACTTTAGTGTTAAGTCCACGAACATTTTGGTAGAAAATCTCGAGATGATTAATAGAACTGAACATTGAAAATGAGAGCGAGCAAGACTAAGACTAAGAGGCATTTCCCTGAGAATCAACAGAGTTCGAATTAGCAGAATGCGCAAAGTGCTGCTCAGGCTTTAATTTACCATAAAATGGTGCAATTAGGCAACCAGCAGGCCAAACTTCAGGTTTGTTAATGGAATCGAAATCCCTCACATCAACAGTGATGTGAAAGGAAGAATATGATTGATATTTGGTTTTTAGTTTAGTTACAGCAAGAGATCTTAGCTGAAGTTGATTCTTCAGGGAGTCCTCTATACTGTTTGTGTTGACTTTGGAACTAAATCTCGAAACAAATAGAGATTTAGTTTTAATTCTCTCAGGGGCCATTTCAATGCTACTCATGGCCAATGTTCCAACTTTAGGTTCTCTTTTTTTTTATATTTTTTGCGAGTAACTAATTGAAAACCATCAGATACGTTGGCAGAAGTTGAAGCATTGGCCTGATTCAGTTCAATATTGTTATGTCTATCAGTAGCAGGAGGAGTTGTTGACACAGACTTCCTTGTTGCTGACACATCAGAATTGCAAGTATGCAAATTGTCAGCAGCTTTGTTCACAGACACTACCTTGCTATATGATTTCTTAATGGGATCATTAGACTGACCCACAGAAGAAATACTATGAGATGAATTACTCTGAGATGATTTAGGGGGGCAGCACCCCTTTGATAACAATTCTGCCATTTGAACATTTAGGATAGAATTTTCATTTGCAAGTTCAGCGTAAGACTTCCTAGGGCCCTTAGCTTGCACAGATTCATATTGCATTGATTCAGAAGGGACATTTCCCTTTTTAGTAAGTACATTAGAATTAGTTATCACCAAAATTTCGGCCACCTGAATTTTCAGAGTCGCATTTTCGTTCTTAAGTTCTATCATCTCCTTTTGGAGACTCTTCACGTATTCCAAAATGTCGCTCACTGTGTCCAGAATGTTCACACTATTTAGTCGAACAGTCTCAACCTGGACGGAGAGTGAATCGACTGAAGGCAAGCTCAGTAGGTTGAGATTCCTTGAAGGTGAAACGACTTTTTTTGTAGGTGAAAGTGTAGGTGAGATCACCTTCTTCTCACCTGGAGCAGTAGGACGTACTGGCGTGTTGTCCCCATGTGTTGATTTCCTTGCACTCGCACACTTTTTACACTCAAAAGTAGAACTGCCACTCTGCATGTAGATATCATACTGGGCCTCACCAATATTTAGGCAATCGAGATAATAATAATAATAATAATAATAATAACAACAATAATAATAATAATAATAATAATAATAATAATAATAATAATAATAATAGTAATAATCATAATCATCATCATCATCAATACGCTACAGAACCGACTGTTATTTAAGAAACACAATCATGAATCATATTATACCTAAAATATTATGTACATTATGAATTAATTTATTATAATAAATACGCATATAGCGTAGATCAGTGATTTTCAACCAGAGGTCCGCGGCCACCTGAGTATCCGCACAGCTATTACTGCGGGATCGCGAACAAAATAATAATAATAATAATCAGCATCATCATCATCATCACCAATACGCCACAGAATCGACTGTTATTTAACACACAATCATGAATCATATTATACCTCAAATAGGCCTATTATGTACATTATGAATTTATTTATTATAATAAACACGCATATAGCGTAAATCAGTGATTTTCTACCAGAGGTCCGCGGCCACCTGAGTATCCGCACAGCTATTAATGGGGGATCGCGAACAAAATAATAATAATAATAATAATAATAATAATAATAATAATAATAAATAACTCTTGATCTTCAGAATAGCTCCACCGATGCGATGATTTCTCAAACAGGATAGCACAAACTGGAACCTCTCCCATTATTTCATAGATTTGCCGATAGTTTAATTGTCATTAAACTTGACAAGTGGGAGATTGTAAGCTACTTCTTTCACAGTGATAATGTCATTCATTACACTGAAGTCTCTTACAGCTTCCGCACTGCTAATGGTGATGGAATTCGTGATTTATTTTGGCTTTGGCTGTAGTGAATGACAAAAGGGCAATTTTTCCTATTAAGTTATCCACGAAATCTCGGAAATCATAATTAGCTATAGAGAGTCTCCAACAAGCAGTGCAAAAAACACTAAATTCCTGTATTTTCAAGCGATCTCTTTAGCAGAATCCAGAATAGTAGCTGGTTACCTAAATTAGAAAAAATGCGTTTATTTGATTAATTTTTCCTTGCGAGTTATTTTAACAAAGATCTTGGAACCAATATAAATATTTAACAAAGGGCTTGCGCGAGCCTTTGCGAGTGCCCTCCAGCACATCCCTGGCTGTGGTACAATGTTGGGGACTTCAGAACGGTGGGGGGGGGGGATAGTAACTGAATAGTATGGAATTGTGCCACATAGTTTCATTTTAATATTAGACAGGTTTTCTAAAATGTACCTTGTTATCAGTTTACTTTTTGTATTTATCCAGTGCTAACATATATTTTTTAAATTTTCTTTTGAGATTTAGGAAGCCAAAGCGTCTCCCTGACCTACCCACTTGCTTACGCCCGTGAAAGCATTGTAAAAGGATAAGATATGACGACTTTATAGAAGTGTAGACAAAGTCTAAGAAATAATTTAAAGTAGTTTTATCGGTACCTATATAAACAAGCTCAAACTTTCTCCCCCCCCCCCCCACGATATTGAAAGGCTAGATCCACCTATGAAATTAGTAGGTTCCTAATGCGACAAATCATGCAATAATAGTTTATTTTAAATATTTGAAAACTTTATGTTATTAAGAAGGACATCAATAGCTTATGATATATAATAAACTAAATTGATTTATTCATCATGACTAATTTTTGTGATGGTTTAGCTTGCATATACACATTCCACTTCTGGTGGAAATATTTTATGAAGAGTATAGCCCTTTTTAATATATTTTCTTACAGATTTAATAACAGTAATATTGTGAAATATCACATTCTCGGCTCTGATCGAAACCGTGCTCTGTGCTCTGCTTTAGGGAACAGACTTAGTTGATATTTTTGTAACCAGATGGAGAAACACATTAGTAATGCCGCGCTATCTCGTGGACCGGTTGAACACTACGTAATGACGTTATTATAACTAGTTTCTTTTGCAGAAGTACATCCAGACGAAAGTAACAGTGTAACAGCGAGTAACTAGTTATTTCGTGTCCAAGTTATTTTTGTAACCGTTAAAATTAAGTAACTGTTACAAAGTAACTGCTACGTTATTTTTCGCCCATCCCTACTGTATAGTACGTTATACCGCGTTTTATGCTTCAGGTGTTGTGTGAGTTTTTGTTGTCTTGTTGAAGTGTTAATTATAAGAGAGTAAGTAATTAATAGTGTACAAAATGAATTCCATTAATAGTTTACAATCAATCATTTTCATCTAGGTCATTAGAGGCGAAAATATAAATAAAAAGGCTTGGTAGACCAACCTGCTATTAAGATTTCGCAAGTAATTTCTAAGAAGGGTAGGACTTTTAACAGAATTTTTAATGCTAATATGTTCGAAAAACTTGATTGGTTGTGCATCTGCAATGTCAAGAATGCTCTATTTTGTTTTTCGTGTATGTTATTTGGTGGCGAAGAAATGTGGACTAAAACAAGAATGATTGATGCGCATCTTCTAAATGAAAGGGTTAAGAAACACGAGGCATCGTCAACCCACATAAAAAATGTCCTTAGTTTAGCCTTCGTGGGAATTGTAAATATTGTTGCTCAGTTGGACGGTGCCTATAGAAGAAACATTGAACGTGATAAATATCACCATTAATTGTATTAGATTCTGTGACTCCTTTGAATTAGCTCTGAGAAGTCACGATGAAATGGTTTCGTCTTCTAATCTAGGCATATTTCGTGATCTCATAAATTTCAGTGCTGAGCTAGACAACGCTCTAAAGACCCAACTAGAAAATTTAACAGTTTTCAAGGGGACGTCAAAAATCATTCAAAACGAGCTTTCGGCGTTTATGCTAGAAGTCTGTCATGAGATTTCACGGCAGGTAAAAACCGTGGACTTTCTAGCTGTTACTGCAGATGAAACAAGTGATGTCTCCAACAAATTTCAGATGGTGGTTATTTACAGACATATCCAAACAACAAACCTGTTGAAAGATTCTAGGACTTCATTGTTCCTACTGGTCATGATGCAACATCTTTGGCTAAAAGCATAACACATGAGCTTGATCGTCATTTAGGAACTTGTCCCAAGAAACTGATCGCTCACACGTATTATGATGGTGCTTCAGTCATGAGTGGCTCATTATGTGGTGCTCAAGCATTGGTCTAGCAAACTTACACAGACGCAGCTTATGTTCATTATTATGCGCCAGCTTAATCTGATCATGCAGAATGCCGCATCAGCTAAAGAGTATAAAAGTACTGTCACCGACAATATGCAACCCCCTATATTTCAAGTTACCAACCGCCACTAATTTAATATATACTATAGTGATTCAAATTAAGTAGGCGGTTAGGCCTATCAATGAGCATGTACTACTATGTGCTATTTGTTGTACTTATAAATAAAACTTTACGTACTCACTTTGAACTATAGTAAAACTGGACCATGCAGTGTGCTTTCTGTGATGCGAAGGTATTGATGATTTCACTGACATCAATGGCTCTAGCCCAGGCGTGCACAAACGGCGCCCATCGAGCGCGGCCGCTCCTTCGGAGCGGGAGAGCTGTCCAAACAGCTCGCCAGAAAGGTACGTTGGAATGACGTATGCCTGCTATTGGTAGAAGATAACCCACGCAGCTATCTGGTGTAGTGTGTATTATCAGTAGCTATTTCACTTTGCCTATCTACGGCTACATAATGGAGGAATCTAAAAGACGGAAAAGTGATCATGAGGCAAATTCTTTCAATAATGCATGGGAGAATGCTTATTGTTTCACATCAGCTGGAGTCAATACTTATCTGCCACAAAAGTTTGAAAGAAAGAGGAAAACATAATATAATGCGTCACACATAGAGATACGTTGGTTTTGTTGGTGAAGATCGCAGTAGAAAGGTTCACGAGTTGAAAGTTTGCATTATTACATGAGGTAGGGTACTTTAGAATTTATTAATCTTCAACAATTTATAAATATCTCTCTTCAGGGAAAAGGCCAGCTCATTGTTGATGTGTTGAATAAATTACGGGATTTCAGTCCAAACTTACACTTTTCGTAAGTCAGTTTTGGGAAGGTAATATGGCTCACTTTCGAACGATAGAAACTGCTCGTGATGAAGCAATGTTAAACGATTATGTTCAAATATTAATTTAAATTCAAAATGAATTTAATTCTAGGTTCCAAGATCTTGTCTTAATTGGAAAGAAGTTTAAAGTTATAATAAATTCCTTCATCACCAGTTGAAACAGTGTCATACATAACATTTAAGTGTGCTTAAATGCGACAGGATCAAAATTCCGGCACATGGGCGACGCTGATATAACCTCGGCAGTTGCGAGCGTCGTTAAATAAAACATAACATTTAACGATTTACAACTTGAACTTATTGACCTTCAATGTGATCTAAGGACTAAAGACCGTTTGAATAATACTACTAGCCTAGTTGAGTTTTACATGACTAAACCTTAGCAATAATATCTACGACTACACAGGCTGACTGTGAAAATGATTGCTATGTCTGGCTCAAAATTTATATTTGTGAGCAACTGTTTTCTATTGTGAACTTTAATAAAGGCAAATATCGAAAATCTGTAACTGATGTTTCATTACGATCAGTAGGCCTACTGTTCCTTTCAGCTGCCAACAGCATAAAGCCCCGTTTTCATGTAGTGATAAATAAAAATATAACAAAATGATATTGCACATTTAAGTATCTATAGAATTTCTATTATTTCCGTAAAATAAATATTTAGGGGACAGTTGGATAAAACAGGATGGTATGATAAACCGGGATACCCGACTTATTTCGTTGGAAAGTGCTGCAACTTACCGAATGATGCGAGGACTTTGTTCTTAGACTAGAAGGGGACATTATGCAGTGCTCACATGCAGAACGAACACGTTAATTTTTGTTGTGTAGAGAAAAGTTTAAAATCAGCTGCGTAACTAAATTGTTCCGACTGATTTTAATGGGCACATTCTGGGATTAAATTTGCAGAGTTGAAGAGTAAGTCTCTATATAAATAAAACATTATTAGTCTTTAATTCTTTGTAAAGAAAACCCCTGTAACTTTTACCGTTTTGTTGTGATGCCATGTTTTTCTTTACAACTCCTAGTCGGACAAAACAGGATACCCTATGGTTTGGTAAAACAGGATAGTATCCCGTTTTATCCAACTTGCATTGCATATGTGGGATTTCACTTTAAATTCTGAATTGAATATGTTCTCGCTATGACAACCAACAATGACAGTAGTTAGGAAGAAGAGGATGAAGACAACGAATTCTGTAATTCAAAATCTGAAGAGGGATGATGCAATAAGTGTACTCAATGCCAAGAATGGGCTCGTCAGGCATGCAGTAGTATAGAATCGGAAGACTGCGAATAATTCTACTGTAACCTTCGTAAATGAAAAATTCTGCAATAGGACTATGAATCAATGTCAACAAACAGGATAGACCTTAAGTATAATTAATTGATATTCTTCATTTAAGCTCACATACTTATTTTAGTCCTACTAATATATCAAAAAGAGTTTTGCATCACCTGTAGAAGTGGTATTTACGCTCCACTTGAAGAAATATCCATAAAAAAAACATTTGAAAGCTATCCTTTTAACTGTCTGAAAAACGTAAACCATGTTGAGAAACAGTTGAAGTCTACCCTAGAAACCGACTGAAAAAGTAAACAGATGTAAACAGAAGTGCAAGAAATCTCATCTCTCAGCGAATAACCCCGGGTAAAACAGTTTTATTTCATTCTAAAGAGGTTGAACAATAGCAAGGCGGTCAATTACGAACTTCAACCGTGTGAGGATTGTTTCTCCATGTCAGGAAGGACTATCATAAAGCAAGTAGCGAGCAGCTTAGGATTGAACCAGAGTGATGTGGTACGAACCTGGAATCGCTTCCGAAACCCAGGTATTGTCGACGACCTGCCTCATAGTGGTCGTCTACGGGCAACAACAGAATGTGATGATCGATATCTGCGAATTATTGCCATGAGAAACGCTGAGAATACTGCTGGCATGATTAACAATGACTTTCAAACTGCGACAGGGAGATGCGTATCCAATCAAACTGTATGAAACCGATTACATGATAGCAGACTGCACTCCAGACGTCCATGGCAAGGCCCAACTCTTACACCTAGGCACGTTACACCTGGGCAAGAAATCATCACCAATGGACTGTACAAAACTGGCACAAGGTTCTATTCACGGACGAATGCCGAATATGCCTTGTGCCAGATAATCATCGACAACGTGTGTGGAGAGAATCAGGTAATGTTGCACGACTCAGACACCCCTACAATCAAATTCAGTAAGGTAGTGGGTTAGTGATGTTTTGGGGTGGCATTATGTGGGGTCGCGGAAAAAATTGGTGTCGATCCAAGGAATGCTGAGGGCTCCACAGTATAGGAACAACATTCTTCAAGCCATAGTAGCACCGTTTAATCAGCACTTCGCAAAAGGATTAATGTTTATGGACGATAATTCCAGAATCCATCGTACGGTTGTTATCAATGACTTTCATAATGTTGAAGGAATTGCCAGGTTTGAATGGCCCGCATGCTCTCCAGACATGAATCCAATTGAGCATGTCTGGGTTCAACTAAAGAGAGCCATTCTTGCGCGCCCTGACCTCTCACGCAATCTCGAAGACCTATGCAGAGTTGCTGTTGAAGAATGGGACAGAATGGATCAACAGTTGATAAATGTGGTGGTAAACAGTATGCCACGAAGAGTCCAAGCATTATCAATGCAAGAGGAAGCACTACTCTCTATTGAAGTTGCTAGGATAGAGATTTGGTACTCCAGCCAATACTCAATTTCCATTTGGCCATCCACACCATTGCTATAATTTTGTCAAAAACTGTTATTTTTTTGTCAACAATTGTTAAAAATAAATACATTTTCATTCCTTAGCTTTCCTTCTTTTTATCTTTTATTGAAGATCTAGTTGACAAGTGATGCAAAACATTTTTTGGTGTGTTTATTATGCATTATAATAAAAACACACACATTTTTTTCAGTTCCTTAACAATATTTGCTTTATTTTAAATAAGTATCCTGTTTTACCCAACTAGTCAGCGAAAACGGGATACTTGCGCACTTTCCAAGAAAATTGTTTTCCCACTTTAGCTATATCATTAGAAGTGAAAATCAAAATGTATTATGAAAGTACATAGAATAGTGGATTCATAAGTAAAAATTGAATTGTTTCCTATCACTTCAACAGGAAATATAGAAGATTCCGTGTTAAGTATCCCATTTTGACCAACTCTCCCCTATTTATTAATTAATAATAGTCCAAGATAGTTTTGTAAACACTGAACGGGAATTCATTTCATGAACACCTTGTGTACATTTTGTACGAGATCACCCCTTCTTCCAGTCCATCCTTATACGTACAGAGCGCAGCCAGTATCTGCATTCCGCTCATGAGCTGTGAGCCGGATTGGAAAGCACAAACCTTGTACAGGCCTCCTCTACCCTTTCACATTCGATACTGAGGAGGCTGAGTTCACGAAGTCTGTCTTGGGTCATAGAATTCTGCAGATAGTTCTTTGTAAGTTTAGCTTTGAAAATGATCATTCGGCCGGAGCAACAGTAACTGGAATAGTTATATAGGTAAAATACAGTGCATAACTCTGGAATGCTAGCAGCTACGACTGAATTTTCGATTACTAATAGATTTGTTAAGTCAGCTAAAGAAGTTAATGAGGATATTTATTTTTTCAGAGCGTTTCTGAAACCTACGAGGGCTATTCATAAAGTAACTTCCGTTTAATTTTTACAAACCTGTGAATGACGTTACAGAATTCGGTTACAATACGTTTGAAAGTATACACTCTAGTTTATTTTTCCGCATAGTTTCCAGTCGCATTGAGACACTTGTTATAGCATTTGACGAGCTTTGAAATTCCTCAATCGCAGAATTCGGTCGCCTGCGACTGAAGCCAACCTACGACGCTAGTTTTCAACTCTTCGTCATCGTCAAAGTGCTTCAAGCCATGCCACGTCTTCATGTGCATGAAGAGATGGTAATCGCTAGACGCCAAATCTGGGCTGGGTGATCCAATACTTCTCAGTTAAACTCTTGCAGTTTCGTCGCAGTACGACGCGCTGTATGCGGCCGGACATTGTCATGCAGGAAAATCACCCCAGACTCAACATGCCACGACGTTTGTCTTGAATGGCCCTTTTCAAGTTTGTTAGTGTGTTACAGTAATGAGCGTTAATTGTGGCATTCCTCTCCAAGAACTCCACTAGCAAAATTCCTTTTCTGTCCCAGAAGACAGTTACCATGAGTTTCCTCGTGGAAAGTGTTTGACAACACTTTGTGGTTTTTTTTGGGGGGGGGGAGTGAGTATGGCTCTACTGCATTGATTGAAGCTTTGTTTCTGCATTCACATACCGCACCCAAATCTCATCTCCTGTCACAATCTGACCGAGAAAAGAATCACCTTCTCTTTCGTAATGCTCAAGAAAGGACTGCTGCTTCCATCGCTGAGGCTTTCGTTCCTCAGAAAGGAGTTTAGGCACCCATCTGGCAGAAAGTTTCTGGTAGCTCAAATCTTCGGGAGCAGCACACCCATGCACATGAAGACGTGGATTGGCTCGAAGTGCTTTGATGATGAAGAAGAGTTGAATACCAGCGTCGTAGGTTGGGTTCAGTTGCAGGCGGCCGAATTCTACGATTGCGGAATTTCAAAGCTCGTCAAACACTACGACAAGTGTCTCAATGTGACTGAAAACTATGTGGAAAAATGATCTAGTGTGTATCCTTTCAAACGTATTGTAACCGAATTCTGTAACGTCATTCACAGGTTTGTAAAAAAAAAAAAAAAAACGGAAGTTACTTTATGAATAACCCTCGTATTATCTGGTCTGGGAGTTTACTGGATAAATCTTCCTCATATTCATTTTGAAGAATCAGTGCTGCATTGTGAGTCTCTTTGTAGAAAGCAGAATTTAGAAATTTAGGGGAAATAATTTTGAACAAATGGTTAAAATTATGCATACCCTCAAGTCTGTTCTTTAATTTGGCTACAATTATGTCCAAACAGCCATTGAAAACAGTGGTTCTGAAATATATCTTTGGATCTACAAGCCACTTGTCCTGACACAATTCATCAAAATGTTTTTTCACTTTTTGAATGCTTTTATTTTCAAATTGTGCTTGGATGCCCCAGCCCTTTGCCAGAGATGTAGCTGATTACATTGCTTCATCAAAATTATTTCGGTAGCAGGCTAAATTATCAGCTGCATTCTGAATAAGAGACACTCTTTATCAAGCTCTACATTTTCCGATTGCATAATTTGTGATGCTAAATTAGTACATTCTATAATCTTTGATTGCAACACTATCTGAAAAATGAATTTAAATTTCTCTGATCAATATTAATTTTGACAGAACCTTAAGTACATCGATATAAGCATAACGCAGGGCTTTAACAGACTGGTATCTCAAAGACCAACATGTTGGGAAAAGTTTTTTAAAGGTATAAAAAGCTACCAAATGTTCCCATATTTTAATACTATGACTGAAGAAAAGATACAACAATTCCACAGTGTCATAAAAGGATTCAACTTCTTGAATTCCACATGCAGTATCGTTAAGTACTAGATTTAAATTATGCACTGCACAATGTACATATTTTGCAGTTCTTTGTCTTTGTTCAATTCTCGTTCTGACACCTTTGTATATGCCTGACATATTGGCACAACCGTCATACTCCTGACCACAGCACTTAGTTAATAAGAGTCCCTGTTCGTCTATTGCACAGAGTATTTCCTTCTCTATTCCTAATGCACTTTGATCTTTTATTTCGCGAAAACCTAAGAAGCTTTCATTTATCTTCACGTCACAAAAATTTCCAGTTACATCATGTGAAACTGTAACGTATCTAAATATCTGACTTAATTGTTCTTTTTTGTTATGTCCTGTGTTGTATCTGCAATTATTGAAAAGAATGGGGCAGCTTTAATGTCATTAATAATTTATTTTTCAACTGCACGGATAAAACGTTTATTAATTCATTTTCAATAGAAGGGCTTAGGTACTTCTGTGTATATTTTGGTTTATGTATGAGATCACGTAATACAGGAGAAGTTCGATGATTGCTAAAAAGTTTCCATTGTTTGATTTTTCAATTTGTTCCCTATGCCCCCCAAAAAAGCTAGATTATTGGATGTCAGTGTTAACATCACATTCACAGTATGCTTAAGGACCTGTTTCCATATGTTTTCACTTTTCTTTAGTTCTGAATCCATACCTGCGTCAACTGTGTTTTTCTTATGCCACAAATTGAAAACGACGCATGCGTTCAAATGTGTGTAACTAGTTTCGTGTCGCACTGTACTTTTGGTTAACCATCTCCAATCTCTGACTCCTTCCCTCCAAGCTGAAGACGACTTCTGCTATCCAAAGAGCCAACACAGTTTATGATAAACAGAGCCATTTTTAATTGAATAACACAGCCATTCTCTCCTAATTCTTTGCCCTGTCAATGTGAATTTATCATAATAGGCCTATTTGGTGGAAAAGGATCTGTTATCCTGCTTATGACCTTTATGAAAAGGGCCCACTGCCTCTGACTGATAAGGATTTTGTCTAACAAACAACTTTTTAGTTTCATTATCTACTTGTAACTCATGATCTGCACGATCATTTGAATACTCTTCAACTGTGATATTACATTTAAGGCGATTTTGTTACAATCTTCTTTTTTGCCAATGCTTTCACAATTGCTGTCTTTATTAACATCTACAGTATTTCTATAACACTTTTCACTTCAGACGCGCACTCACTTGTGGCACCGCAAACATCTGTAACTGTTGAGCTAGCACTACTACTAAGACCAGGAAGAGAAAAAAATTACTTATTTTCACTAATTTGTTTGTTTCTTTATTTAACTCTCGCTTCTTCTTTCTTTTCTGTGCATCACTTAGATGTTCGTACTTAACTTTAAATGGTTTCATTTTTTCATTAACTACAGTACTGTACTGTCGATACTATCTAATAATAATTTACTCGATTAAAACACAGAAAAATATACGAACAAAATTAAATGAAAAACAGTTCAAATAAAGTTGGAAAAATATCATACCGACCACACAACTGACATTATTAACTTCCTGCAAAGACAGCTCATTAGAAACTGAGTAAAGTTGACTGATTGTTACTACATAAACGTCTTATTGAATAATTATTGGCATTATAAATTTTAACAAAAAACCCATTCCATTATTATCGAATAAATTTATAACAAAAGTTAAATGTTCAGAAAAAATGTGCATAAAATTATCTCAGGTTCATCATACATCAAGAAAATGCTCATACAATTTTATAACTAAAATATGATATTTTGGTATCAATTTTCATTGTTGTGATTATGATAAAATAACTTTGCGCTGTTTTTTTGTGAGGCCTGAGATTGATGGTGCACACCACGTGTACATGTTATACAACATGGCAGTCGACAAGGGCACAAGGCAAGCATTGTTTACAGCTGTGCTGGATTCAACAACATAGTCTGATTCTATGAAACCAACGTAAATAGTGATCTGGCCAGTTATATACAGACTGCAATTGATTGTGGTTTTTTCCGTCTTTTTTTTGCGTGGTGTTTGCAGAACCCCTTAAAACCAGAGACCCGCTTGCATTGCAGGCCCTGCAGGCCCTAATATTATGCTGCTAAAACTCCTCTTCTTGGCGCTTAAAAATGTCTGCACACTTCTTTGCGTTTTTTTTTGCAATTTTTTCCACACCAAATGCAAGTTGATAAGTTTTTTTGTGAACAATGCTGAATAGCTCTTGTCGGAATTCTTGCTTTCACTCACGAATCACAAGATTAGCACTTTCACTAAGAGTTAATTTTACCTCCCGTTATAAAATAAAACTTCCAGCACTTGTCTATTTGATGTTAATTTGTGTCCAGTTATTTGTTGTTTTATATTGCCTATTAAAAAAACACATGTTCCATGGTACTGCGTAATTGTTGTGGCATTATGTTAGAGTAGCGACTCGAAAACATGTGCGACACAACCAATAACATATGAAGAACTGACTGTACTGCACGTACTGACAGGCCGAGGCCTGACTCAGTGTAACAAGTCCAGACATGTTCTTCATGCGAGTTCGCACTCCAGTCGGCACAGATTACAATTCTTCAATCACAACAAAATTTTGTTTCAGAGTCATTCAAACAAAATTGGAGGGTAAGCATAAAAAAATGTTGAAGTCGGAAAATAAAGGGACACCCTAATGTAGACCTGTAACTAAATCATATACATTTAAAAATGCGAGAATTGTGTAAATTAGTCCATATCTGTGGAGTAACGGTCAGCGCGTCTGGTCGCGAAACCAGGAGGCCCAGGTTCGAATCCCAGTCAGGGAAAGTTATCTGGTTGAGGTTTTTTCCGGGGTTTTCCCTCAATCCAATACGAGTAAATGCTGGGTAACTTTCAGTGTTGGACCCCGGACTCATTTCACCGGCATTATCACCTTTATCTCATTCAGACGCTAAATAACCTAGATGTTGATACAGCGTCGTAAAATAACCCAATATCTCTCTCTCTCTCTCTCTTGTGTAAATTAATTTCTATTGTAATAACTTTTGTAACTTGTTATTAATTTAAAATGTCGTGAACAAAGTGACTCCAAATTATACTATTGCTTTACTTTTCTTATTGACATCAAATACACACCTCTCCGCCTTTCCTCACATAACCCAGCATGCTGCAAGAAGTGTATGAACATTTCAAGCTGCTAGATGGCAGCACAGTCACGTTTCACCACCGCTTGCAATGCTAAATAGGAAAGCTTTCCAATATTATTGTTAGAGAGTATTTGCTTGTACCATATGTCCTCTGTCTTCCATTGAAGCAAAGGGCTTGGACAAAATGCTTTTACTGCACTCTGTTCTTGGTAAGAGTGAGAAAGCTCTATCAGCCTTTTGTGTCGAATTTTCTTTATTTCTCTTCCTTGTTTTCTGTATTCCTCGTATTTTGTTGGCATTATGGATTCCATCTCAAGGCTTGTTTTTTGAACAGAGGCCAAAACATATAAGAAACCTTGTTCGAATTTAGGTATTTAACAGCTGCCTGAGACCTTTTCGCTAGAGTGCAAGAACAGTATGAGTACCGGACATGGTTTCTTTGCATCTTAAATGATTACATATTAATGGAAGTATGTATTTATTTGTAGCTTGTTTTGTTATCCCCTCTTTTTCTTTTCTGAAGATGAGTTCTTTATTTTGTAATGTTACTTAATAACAGTGATACAGAGGTCGTGTTTACTAATTCGAAAATTTGCAACTTTATGCTACAGTTGAAGAGGTGAGAATGATGTACTTCTAAGCCATACAGACAATGTTTTACAGGAGAGCATGTTAAAAGTATATGCTCTCCAGTGCTATTAGGTGCGGTATCATAATTTCTTCGGTGTATATTTGCGTGATTTGTTGAGTAATTTTTATAATATTTTAATAGTAGCTTCTCCTTATGTGTAAGAAATGAACTCGCACAAAAAGCCATTTTTGTTAAAAGTATGGCTCTGGACTATGTCAGTCTCACCCCTTCAGTTAACAGCAGCATGTTATAATATATTTCTGATAGTTATTCTGCTGATGTACAGTCACCTGAGTTAGACGTTACTCTAGTGATATTTTTCTTCTTCTCCTTCCACTCTGTTTGTTGCATACACTTTCTTTTTCTCATTGTATGAAATGCATAGAAACTAAGGTAGTTTTGTGTTGAGCGAAAATTTATTTCGATGTTTCTTGAAAATACGCGATTTGGCATCCCTGTTATCAAAAAAGTTGTTTCTAGTGCACCATCCGTTCGCGAAAAGAAATAGAATCAGGGAATACTAAAATACTCAAAGTCTGTGCATCCTAATTTGTGGAAAACTACAAAAAATTGTCTAACACTTAGAAGATCAATTTAAAAAAATATTACCGGTACATAAATATATCATATTGAGATAGAAATTATAAAATAAATCTTGGCATAAAAATTTGTTCTTTTTTGTAATTTAATTAGTTTGTTGATAATGTCTAACTTGTTTTAGTTAATTTGGCAGATACCGGTATTTGAAAAATAAGTAATACTTTTCATTTAAAAAGTATTTATTTGTACGAAGTCAAGTGTCAAAAATCATTAAAAGGATTGTTCAAACTTCTTTCAGCTTGAAATTGAAAAACTTAAACGAAGCATTTTCAAACCTAACTCTTCATACAAGTAAGTGGACATCTTTATACATCTTGTTCTTCTGAAGTATTTTAATGTCTTTTTAAAACCTGAAAGTTACTGTTCGTACATAGTTTGATCTTTATATTCTTCTTTTAAATAAGGAAATACTTAGAAAAGGCAATTGACAGAGTACATTTGAGTAAACTGATTGGAATCCTGAAGCAAATTGGTGTGGATTGGAAAGAGAGGAGGTTGTTTATTGATCTTGATATGAAATGAGTCAAAGTCAGGATTACTTACTTACTTACTTACAAATGGCTTTTAACCCTGCTGTTCTGTTCGGGTCTATATGACCCGAAGTGAATATTGTTTTCTTAATATTATCTTGAAATAGTGAGATATGCTTATGAGACTCGGTGACTTTGTCTAACAATGCAATATGGATTTGTGATTCAAAAATAATTTAAAATTTTCAAATAGATTTGTCATAATCTGTAATTGTTACTTATGTAATGTTCGGGTCAATATGACCCAACATAAACTTTTATTATTTTCTGATGTGGTATTAACATTTTTCAAGAATTTCTATCATGCTTTTATTATAATGAGTAGAAATTGAATTATTGCCAACAATCAGATACACTAATTTACAACAATGGACTGGTTTCCTGTTGTTTTCTGAATGAATTCCTTCTAAACTCTTACATTTTATGTGGATAAATATTTCAATGTTGTTTCTCAGTTTGAGTTCAGACACCATGACGGAAAGACCACTGAGTAATGCTCAGTTAGTATCAATCGTGAATTCCTCCGGCAGTGAAGAGTTTGTTTCAGAATTTGAAGATAATGTAAATTATGAATCTGAAAGTGAAAATGATGACAATTTTGACAGTCGACAACCAGTCAATATTGTTCAGTCAATTCTTTCAAGAATAAAGCTATAGAATGGAAGTTGAATCCACCTCCACAACAGGGCCATCTTTCTGCCTCGAACCTCATCAAGACTACACCAGGTTTTTACAAGGTATGCTACCATAATGAAATAATATAGATGCCAAACATAGAAGGACGGCGAGTTTATGACCAGAAATGGGCAAATATCGACTGTATTGATTTCCAGGCTTATGTAGGACTCTTGCTTCTTGCTGGTGTTACTCGATCTCATGGGGAGTGAACAAAATTTTGTGGGATCAGAAAACGGGCAGAAACATTTTGCGGGCAACTATGTTATTTGAAACCTTATGCAAGATATCGCGTGTCTTTCGATTTGATAATAAATCTACTAGAGAATAACGAAGACGCACTGATAAACTTGCTGCTATTCGTTGAATTTGGGAGAAATATCTGGAGGTCCTTCCTAAATTCTTCAATCGTGGCGAAAATATAACAGTCAAGCAGTTAGTAGGATTTTGAAGTCGCTGTCCACTGAAGGTGTATATTCCCAGCAAACCATCGAAATACGGAATAAAAATATGGACGCTTTGTGACAGCAAAACTTCATATGCATTGGTAGGACAAGTTTATACAGGGAAAGAATATGTACCATCAGAAAAAAGTCAGGGTATGAGGGTAGTGTGTGATCTTTCCAGTAACCTAAGGGGTCAAAATGTAACTTGTGACAAATTTTTCACTTCTTACAATTTGGAACAATACTCTTGAAAGAAAATGACAATGTTGGGGACTATACGGAAAAATAAGCCAGAACTTCTACAGCAAATGAACAACAAGGAAGTACATAGCTCTTCATTCTACTTCACAAACGATATTACTGTGGTCAATTGTATCCCAAAGAAAACAAAAAGTTGTGCTAATGAGTACACTGCATCTTCACACAATGAAGACAGCAACAGGAATGATAAGACACCTCAAATGATTTTAGATTATAATGCATCCAAAGAGGCTGTAGACACACTTGACCAAGTAACATATACATATACTTGCAAAAGAAAAACAAACAGATTGCCAGTGATATTTTTTTACAACATTCTTGATGTATCTGCTTACAATGCGTATGTCTTGTGAACTTCGATAGACTCAAATTGGAATGCAAATAAATTGACTAGAAGGAGATTATTCTTAGAGGAACTTGAAAAATCACTGACAAAGGAACATATTTAATCAAGAAAGCACTTTTCAAGAACAGAGGAAGCAATCAGAATTGTCAAGAACATTAAAAAAACTAAAATTGTGACTACAGTACCGGCATCAGAGTCTACAAGAGAAAAAACTGTAAAACGTGAACGCTGTAAGTTCTGTCCATCAAGCAATGACAATAAAACGAACATGTTGTATGGAAATTACAGCAAACATATTGTAAAGGTCATGTAACATATTTGTGTCACATAATTGTAAGCAGTGAGAATTGTGATTATGTATATCATGTGTGTTACACAAAACATAAGACAAAAGTTAATCATTATAACATAGCACAAGCATTTAGTACAATCTATACTTTTTCAAGGCCTATTGTTGTATTATAAGTTAAAAATTTCATTCAAACAAGTATGTTTCTTCAATTTGTTGTTATTAATTTTTAATAATAATGTAGAAAAAAATGAATAATATAGCAAAGTAAAATATCACAAACGCATAATAGTAAAAAAAAGCAAAATAATGTAAGATTATAATAAAATAAAAAAATAAATAACAGTACTATTAATTAACAATGACAATAATGATAAACTATGTTATTGTAGTCATGCAAATGTTCACAAACATGATTTTGTAATTTTATATGCAATTATAATAGGTCGGGTCATATTGACCCGAACAGTACATTCGTATAGTAAAATGTAACAGAACAGCAGGGTTAAGGAACCCGAAGGTTCATTGCCGCCCTCACATAAGCCCGCCATCGGTCCCTATCCTGTGCAAGATTAATCCAGTCTCTATCATCACACCCCACCTCCCTCAAATCCATTTTAATATTATCCTCCCATCTACGTCTCAGCCTCCCTAAAGGTCTTTTTCCCTCCGGTCTCCCAACTAACACTCTATATGCATTTCTGGATTCGCCCATGCGTGCTACATGCCCTGCCCATCTCAAACGTCTGGATTTTAAGTTCCTAATTATGTTAGGTGAAGAATACAATGCGTGCAGTTCTGTGTTGTGTATCTTACGAGAAGAAATGTCAGGGAAGTGAAATAGAGGGATAAGTATGACAAGGATGCCCTTCATCACCTACCCTGTTCAAACCTACTTGGAGGATTTAATGAACTGTTTTGAGAACATGGAAGGTGTGATAATAAGAGGAAGAAGAATAAAATGCATAAGATTTGCTGATGATATGGCATTGTTAGCAAAAAAAGGAGATTATGCTAAGGGATATGCTAGTGGAGCTAAATGACAGCTGTGAGCAGTATGGGATGAAGATAAATTCAAACAAGACGAAGATCATGGTTATCTGACGAAAAATAAAGAAGGTAAACCTGTGAATTCTAAATGAGGCAGTAGAGCAAGTGGAAAGCTTCAGATACTTGGAGTATACTATAAGCAGTAACATGAGCTGCTGCCAGGAAGTCAGAAGAAGGATAGCAATGACAAAGGAAGCTTTTAATAGAAAAAGGAGCATCTTCTGCTGACCTCTGGAAAAAGAACTAAGGAAGGGTCTAGTGAAGTGTTCTGTGTGGAGTGTGGCATTGTATGGGGCAGAAACATGCACATTACGGCAAAATGAAAGGAAGCAACTAGAAGCATTTGAAATGTGGATATGGAGAAGAAGGGAGCATTTGAAATGGACAGATAGAATAAGAAATGAAACTGTTGAAAAGAGTGGGTGAAGAAAAAATGATGCTGAAACTGATCAGGAAGAGAAAAAGGGATTGTTGGTTGGGTCACTGGCTGAGAAGAAACTGCCTACTGAAGGATGCACTGGAAGGAATGATGAACGGGAGAAAAGTTCGGGGTGTAAGAAGATATATTGATTACAATTATGTATGAGGAAAGCGGAAAATAGGAAAGATTGGAGAATGCTGGGTTTACAGTGAAAGACATGCCCTCGGGCAGAAAACTATGAATGAATGAATGTATGTATGTTTAAAATAACATACAAAAGATATAAAATAAAATATATGAAACTTACAAAGCACGTTCAAGTTGTAAGGTCTCCGATTTTTTTTCTAACAAAATACTTGCTCTAAAATTTTGAAACTTCCGTCACTACTCAACGTAATCTCCCTGCAGACATAGGCATTTTTCACAACGTGCACGCCATGAGGCCATGGCTGCTGCAAACGCTTCTTTAGGGGTCTGTTTTGGTCACTGGAAAATCGCTGATGCAATAGCGGCGCGACTGGAGAATGTGCGACTGTGGAGAGTGTCCTTTATTGTTGAAAAAAGCAAAAAAAAAAAAAAAAAAACTAGGGCCCAGGTCAGGAGAGTAGGGAGCAGTAGCAACTACTTCAAAGTTGTTTCCACAAAGAAACTCTTGTGTTACGTTTTCGGAGCTTCATTCAGGATTGTGTGCAAGGATCTCACAGAAATGTCAACTTTTGAGGTGATATCTTCCATAGTGAACAAGTTTTTTCACTTGCGCAATCATGTTGTCAGACCAGCTGGTGCGAGATCAAGGTTCTTTTGACTCATTTTTACACGTCACTCGGTCTTCAAACTGCCGCACCGATGAATGAACATTCTTCACATTCATGACACCATCACTACACGTCTCACTCAACTGACGATGAATTTCAATGGGTGTCACACCATGCAAATGGAGAAAACGAATGATTACACACTGTTCCTGTAACGAGAACGTCGTCATTTTAAGTATAAGAAATGCTTCTCACTCTAGTTGCTGTACATTGTTGCCATCTCTGTCATGCATTCACAAAGAGTGCCCGCGTTTTTAAGCCAAACCACATGTTTCTATCTGCTCCAGGTACTGAGGAAAAAATATGAGACCTTAGAACTTGAACGCACTCATATTATAAAATGACATTTTCAAACTCGTTTTTCACAAGAAAATTAGTCCATCGAGTGAGCTCTCTGGCAGCGTTCTACCTCGGGACTAGGAGAGGTGGCAGTGTACAATTTATAATCACTAGATTGTGCACCAGTATGCCTGGGTTAAATCCGAAATCTCTATGCAGTGCATATGAAGAGAAGGCGTATGTCACTGTTGATAGTGATTCGTCCATCAGATGAGAACGTTGAGCCTGGCTTCCCCCTTGGTGCTATGGTGCTATTTGACAGGAGTAAGCTATGTGCCGACACTGGTTCCCCTTCTCCCTTCCTCACCTTCACCATTATCCTCACCCATTCCCTACACTACATTTACACGAACACTTACACATACACTCACTCTAGTATACAACATAACTCTTCACAGGTACATACAATGTACAGCGTGGCCCGCCGAAGTGGTGTACAAATTGAAAATGGGTCACAGTCCTGCCATCTATCCGCAATATGCGGAATCCGAATCACGCAAATGAAGTGAGTAGACATTAGACACACCCACACCACACACACACACACACACACACACACACACACACACACACTGCTCGCATGCACACACTCTATATCTCTATATCTCCATCTCTCTCTCTCTCTCTCTCTCTCTCTCTCTCTATATATATATATATATATATATATATATATATATATATAGTGGTCAGCCCCATATACATTGCTGTTGTACTTGTGAGGAACTTGATTTGAAACAAAAAAGTCCTCACTCGAGCAACACAACTAAAAGGAATGTTGTTGCCAAGTTGATGATCCATAGACGAACAGCACAAAAATCTTACACCAAATTAAAAACAGAAATCAACTCATACATACCAGTGGAGGGAGGGAGGGAGGGAGAAAACGTTACAATAAATAAATAAATAAATAAATAAATAAATAAATATATATATATATATATATATATATATATATATATATATATATATATATTGTAACGTTTTTAAACTAAACAACAATGTAACTTTATTATCCCAACAATAGGATTTGCTCTCCACACAGTAACACAGCGTTCGTTATTGCACTCCACAAACGACAATGTCAATTTACTTGGACTATTACGAACAACAATGAACTGTTAATCTTAACTAATATTTACAAAGCACTATTTACAAATCAGAACTGTCAGTTCTCAGTTCACAGTTCTTCTAGCTCAGTCACTCGAGTTCACAGTATCTCGAACCACAGAGACAGTCCACTGCACTCGAACTCAGGTCCCTCCAACTGCGGTCCACTGCACTCGAACTCAGGCCTTCGGATGCTGACACAGTTGCGGACGCACACTCGAGTCGAACTCCGGTACAAGACTGGCTTGCTTGCTCTGGCTTACCCACTGACTGAATAAACTGAAACTGCCCGAGTTCGCTGGCGTTTCTTCTTTTATAGTAAAATCATAGTTGCGAGAAATTTCTACGGGTATGCAGAGATAGCTCTCTCGAATTATCTGGATATCTCCACTTCGACGGACTTCTGGAAGAGTCGGGAGGGTCCGTCCCCCCTTCACTCCGCACGCAGCAGTTGCGCGCGCACCCTCCCCTCGTCGCGTTGACGTAATACACCCCCTCTGCCCTTCAGCATGCAGATGCTCCCCGTACCAGCGTTTCGTCTGCCGCGCGCCCTGTCGGACGCGTGTTCGGACGCGTGTTCAAACCCCGTTGCAGCTGTCACAATATATATACACACACACACACGTCAAAACATGTAATATTACAACCTATGTAATGGGGCATGTTGAAATATATACTGTAAAAAAAAAGACACACACACAACTATGGATTTGTGGTTAAAACAGGGATTTCGTTTTGAATATTCTATCATATCATAATGCTAGAGAGAGAAAATATTTATTTTGTTGATCCATTTAGTTTTTCCGATGTGTATGTAAATTGAAATAAAGTATATAGTTGTTTTCATAGCTGATCGAAAACTTTTGACCAGTAGTGTGTGTGTGTGTGTGTGTGTGTGTGTGTGTGTGTGCGCGTGCGTGCGTGCGTGCGTGTAATGCTATTCCATTGTTATTACTTGATGAAACACACAAAGTTTCTCACTTTTGTTCAGTCTTTTAATATTCTTATGGTTCTTTCTTGCATAAAATAAACTTTTTTCAAGTTTGTGTTATGTATGTTACATTGATAACAGTCACTGTTTAAAATGTATTGTGAATTCAGCTTACATTATATTTTAAAATTATTTTAATTCTAAAATTATTTTAATTCAATTCAATTTTTTAGTCACCAGCAGAAAAAGACGTCAGTGTTACATAAAAACAAAGCAAGTATGAAATGAAATTAAATATTGGATGGTATACGAGAAAAGATATAACCTAAAACATGATATATTGTTATTTTTTTAAATTTATTGTCAACTCTCCAGCATCTTCTAGTACTTTTTGGTTGTGCTAATTGATGGCATTACATATCAACAATGCAACGTTGAAAGGTGTGTTCAAATTTCTGCCCAGCAACAGTTAATTAATAACCCGGCACACTCGGAATCACACTCACATTCATACATATTCCCCAAGAACCGAGCCAGGGAATCGAATCTGGGACCTCAGATCTGGAAGCTAGCATGGTGCCCACCAGACCAGAGAGGTAATCATATTGTTGAAATAAAAAAAATTCATTTGTACAATAAAAAGGATTATTTGTTTACAAGCAAAACATATTAAAAAATACATTACCTCTGAGAAAAAGGCATTTTGAAACCTCTTGACAAAACTGAATCCGCAAAATAATATTTTAGTAAAAAGAACCACTTTTTTTTTTTTTTTTTTTTTTTTTTGAGAAATTATCATTCAGGCTGACTTTACCATAGAATGACTCATGGGTAATATTAGGCATCTTACCCACAATGTGATCCTGTAGTCACAACAGGCACTATGCTGTTTTTATAGTTTACATCAGTGTAGTCCAACTCTATTTCAGTCATGGGCCAGATTTTTTTTTTAGAGAGACCGAGGGCCAACATTATATTTTAGAATTTGGGTTGTTGTTATTATTATTATTATTATTATTATTATTATTATTATTATTACATATTATGTTTATTATTAGACAACCTATTTAGACTCAGAACATGATGATAAAATTAAAAATGGTCTTAATGTATATAAATGTTATTGTTTAGATCACTGGTTCCCAACCTTTTTTGACTGACGACACACTTTAATGAACGCCTACAATATCACGATAGTTATTTGTTTTTATTAATAATAATAATAATAATAATAATAATAATAATAATAATAATAATAATAATAATAATAATAATAGCCAGTGTTTTTCTTCTGGAGAAAAAGATGGTGAAAGTCTACACAGAATATTGTATATCAAATGGGAAGTTGATTACTGTTCACTTCACGGGAATTTTGTCGTTTTTCACCTCCTTTCTGTCCAACTAAGACTTTCAAGGTCTAAGAGGAATTCAAAGAAAAATTATGTTAAAAACATATTCACATATATTTCGGTTCTATGATGAAAAATGCAACAAAAAGGTGCCGGAACTCCGTTCCAGCACGTTCCTCCAGAAAAAAGTCACTGATAGCTTCTATGTAGTGTTGGACATCCAGTGTTGTAGATAGGTCGATGTTAACACATAATCGAAAATTCTAAAAAAAAAAAAAAGGGGGGGGCAGCAACTTGAGTGGCATTGGAGAAAACAAAGGTATGTGTCAAAAATCCCAACCTACCTATGCTGTATGTACGATAAAGATTTTTATTATTGTTTTTGAAAACTCACCTAATTAAATTAACGTGAAGTCTGTGTTTGGTGGGTTGCACAGAGTTGCCTTATGGTTGACAGACCAACATGTAAATCTTCTTCAACATGCATCAGTCTGTTCCTTTGTTTAGATTTCACTATTTTCATGGTAAAAAATGCTGATTCACACAAGTATGACGTTGAAAAGACAGCAAAATATTTATGACGGACATGTCTCAAAATTTACTTTTCACACTTTTTACTCACTTACAGTTTGTTATGTTTCAAAACACTTATGACAGAGACCTCGTTTACATTTTATGCATATTGTAGTTAGTTTTGCCTTGTTGCACCATTAGTAGTGTGGCTGTTTTTCAGAAGGATTATTTTCAATCATATGCCCATATTATCTAACATCTTGAAGGCATTTTCCTTCGATTGTGGACCAGTCCTAGGTCTTGGTGTCATATTACTTAGACTAATAAAAAGTACGTAGCAAGCCTGTAAGATCAGAAAACTCTCATAACAAATTAATTCTAGAAATTACAAATAGCAAATTTTACAAAATAATACTTACTCTCTGCAGAACATCAGCAAATTGTGGGAGTTCTGTTCTGTAATATGGTCTATGATATCTTGTGTCATATAGGTGTAGGTATATGAATAAATCGGGGATGCTTTCGTTTACCCAAATTTTCAAACATATTTTGTTTTATGATATTAGACATAGGTTCTGATGTCATAAAATATTTTGGACAGCTTTTATTTTTCCCCATGTAGGTAGTGATATGTTCTGATTCAATTCAAATAATTTCCGAACAGGATCGAAACTCATCACTTTGTCAGTATTAGGAGTCTGAATTTCCTCTGTAATGTTATTCGTATTGGATGTTTAGTATTTCCGTCATCATCTAATTAGGGTCCTATCAGTTCTGTGGTTCCTGAAATATCAATTCCACCACTACGCTGTTGAGGAATTTCAATTAGATCATCATCAATATCTTTGTTATCAGATGCCGCATCAGAAAGTGGGGGAATTATATTCAGTGAAATACAGTCTTCACTATTTGATTCAGTAAATGTTTCCATATAAGCAATAGCTTCATCTGGGGTAGAGCATTTCCGCTTTATTTTCCGTTTCAGATCTAGGATAAAGTAAAAACAAAAGTGTTTGGTTACATAAAATCCACCCGAAAGGAAGAAAGAAATAAAAACAGAAAATATCTCATTTAGTGCCAATGTCTTATAAATATGACGACATAAAGCAACCTCACTCCTCATGGCTGTAGGCCCGTTTATAATTCCAGAATAAATATAAATGATATAATTGACACTTACGGAGTTATAATACACTAGCTAAAAGCACCCGGCGTTGCACGGGTTTTCCTGTCTGCTTCTGTTTCTAATTAAACTGATTATTACATTTTCGGAAATCTCGGAAACCTAACTATAGACAACCAAAACGAATTGTCTTTGCTAAGCTAAGATTAATCTTTACTTAACGTCACTTACATGAATTAATGAACTCCTTAGCCAAATGCCTGCCAGCGTTAATTCAATTTAAAACAGTTGTAAATCAGGCACCGAAAAGAAAACATGTCATCATGTGCCTGACATTCAAGGTTTTTTTATTTATATATATTAATTTGTTTTTATTTATTTATTCTGGGTAGTTAAGGCCATTAGGCCTTCTCTTCCACACCGCCAAAAATACAAATAAAATAATAGAAAAATCTAACTATGAACAAAGTAATACCCAACGAAAATATGATTCCTTTTCCTCTTTCTGATCAGTTTCAGCATCGAATCAATATGTACATATATAATTTAATTTATATTGGAAGATTTTTTACCTCTTGACCACTGTACACCCACTTATATCATACGCAGTTTTTTTTAATATGACTTGGAAAACTATATCTCACAAATTCGGAACATATTATATTCTTATTTTATACACAGAATACAGATACAATATAAACTCACAATAAGTCATTTTTTTGACATAAAGACTAATATTCTGAGAGACGTATAGGCTTAACGGTATTTTAGAAATTAAGAGATTGTTATTTCCACAACGCATAACAACTACATTTGCAACGTGATTATAAAGATAGAATTTCGCAGCAACATATTTTCGGACGTGAACAACAATATTTTGAGAGACGTATATTTTAGAATTAATACAATGCTATTTTCAGTCAGCTTACGTACATTCACGTACATTAGCTACATGACAGAAGTATCATTGAATTGCTTTTTGATATGTGTAAAATCTTTTTTTTTTTTTCTCCCCACTTCTTTGTGTAAAATATAGTCAAGGATGTGAAAAACACGCAGTTTTTAAGTCAATGTCTGCAACTTTGAGGTACTGTCTTTGAGCTTCATTTTAATATGGTCATTACAAATGCTAGTCGCACTGAATTGCAATTGCATTAAATAGAATGGGTATCATAGCAATACGTGAGATAAAAACATCGTCTCCTTTCGTTTTCCCAGTTAATATTGCGACTTCTATTACGTTTTTCGAGTTCTTCGCACCAATTCATGTTGGTGCATAATTTTGGTGGGTTAATATTTCGTATTTATTTATTTATTTATCTAAAAGATAACAGCTCCCTGTATTAACAGGCTGCCACAGACACAGAGCATATTGTGCAATAGGCAGTTGGAAGTATAAATAATATACATATG
The DNA here is from genome assembly GCF_040183065.1 of Periplaneta americana. Lineage (NCBI taxonomy): Eukaryota > Metazoa > Arthropoda > Insecta > Blattodea > Blattidae > Periplaneta > Periplaneta americana. The sequence goes on along the minus strand of NC_091128.1, from coordinate 14,234,194 downwards.
TTTAAGTTGAAGGTAGTCTTACAACAATGACAAGAAATGACTGAATAAATAAGTAGCTACTAATTAATTAGTTGAAGATCATTGTTGACCGTAGAGATGGTTGCGGAGTATAAATATTGATCCTCTCAGAGCTGCAAGAACGATGTCATCAATTGCCTTCCCCTGTAGGCCGAAACGTTGCCAGGTCTGGAAGAAGAAACCGGCAATAGTTCCGCGCGCTCCATCCATAAGGCCTATTACTTAAATTTGTTGTAGACCGTATTTGTCCATGAAATATGGAATGGTACATACATAGATGTCGTTTTTTTCCCTATTTACATCTTCAGGTTGGCTCTTTTGTTTTTCAAATCTAATGATGGGATCGATGATGTAGCCATTGTTGTTATTTGGCGGTATGGCAATCATGTCTATTCTTCTTGTACTGCCATTGTCTGTCAGTCCGTGAACTTCTTCGAACACTTGAAAATTTATTGATCTAAACTGTTCGGCGATCATCGAACGAATTCTATGGTGTCGTGAGTTACGGAGTACTTCACCGTGCGGACAAGAGCCCAGGACATGTGCAAGTGTTTCTGGCTCTCTGTGGCATCGCCGACAGAGGATGTTGTCCCGAGTCCTGCCCGGAAGGGAACGTACGGAAGACACGTGTGCAGTCATTTTAATAGCTTCGCGCCACTCGCTAGAGGTTAGGCCTTCACGATGTCGTATCCAGGAATTCGCCGGAGTAAACTCGCTGTATAGCTATACGCCAAGACCTTTCTGAGGTAGCTGAGCCCACGCCTCTAATTCCTTTTCTCGCAGTTTTTTCCTCATACGTCGAGCGTCATACAAACTGGTTCGTGGGTCTTTGATTACGTCGGATGTCTCGGTTAACTGCAAAGATTTGACGCATTCGGTGCTTTCAGTAAAGAGATCTCGAGTGGCTGTGACGTAGGGATTGGCTGACAGTGCGAGGACGCGACAAGTATTGGCGTGCTGAAGATGGGCTTCCCACTCTGCTTTGAAGAGACCAAGACCTTTACATTTCATATCTGAATAAATCATATGGTCTGGCGTGTCCGTTGGGAGCTGTAGAATTTGTTTGAGGGCACTTCTGATAAGTTTGTCACTGTCTTGAAGAAACTTAATTGGGATTTTGTTCGGCTCCGCGGTCTGGAAGGGATAAATCAACGATGTACAAATAGATGTGTTTAAAACCAGAAATTTTTGTTCACATTTCAATAAGGGTGTAGAAGCCAGTAAATCGAGTTTTTTGTGGATTCTGAATTGTACCTTTAGAGTCAAAATTTAGGGAATCATTAAACGTGACGCCGAGATACTTAATTGATTCTCTGTGTTTCAATACTCTTATCCGACAATTAACATCTAGATCCAAGGGTTCTTCTACAAGTTCCCCCTTCTCAATACGAATGCCAACACATTTTCTTGGGTTTACTTAGAGGCCTATCTCATTAAATTTCTGCATAGCTATGCGTGTTAATTCTATAGCTGCTTCTCTACTTTTGCCAATGATTGCGGTGTCGTCGGCAAAACCCAAAACTGTAAGAGGTGGCAGGTCTGGGCTCAGTGTTTTGCCATAATGTTTACAAATGTTATCTTCAGTTAATTCGTTGAGGATATGGTTAGTTGCGATATTATATAATATTGGCGATAACTGTGACCCCTGCATGACGCCTCGTAAAAATGAGACTGTTTTCGTCTTGCCATGAGGGGTTTCAATTTGAGTGATATTACTGGATTGCAAATTAATGATTAAATCGGTTAATCTAGAAGGAATTCCTTCAGCTCGTAGGGTTTTTATTAAGGTGAGTATGACCTACGTTGTCAAAGGCTTTTCTTATGTCTAATAGTACAACTGTTACGTCATCTTTTTTGTTTTAGCAGATCTTAGAGCGGAATTGAGTATGGAGGTGTTTATTAGCGTACCTGGTAAACTGACGAATCGTCGTTGATTTTCATTAAATTCAACATACATTCGAAGTCGTGAATCTAAAACACGTTCGATGACTCTTCGAATAACCGAACAGATGGTGATAGGACGCCAGTTGGAAAGATCCTTGTTTTCGCCACCTTTAAACAATAAAATTGTCCGTGCTTTCTTCAAGCATTCAGGTACGAAACTCGTTTTTAGCATTCGTGTTGCGATTATTGAGATCACTTCACTAACCATGTCATCTCTGATAGCTCTAACAATGACGCGATCTGGTCCGGGACTAGTGTCAACAGCTATGCGATGTGTAGCTTGAATAATCTCATCTTTAGAAATTTCAGTTAAAAATGTATCGTCGAGTCCAAGACGAGCTGCTTCGCTAATTTTGGATGGGTACTCGTGTCTTTCAGCAGTATCAGGAGAAGAAAAAGTATATGTGAAAAAAGTATGAATATCATTATTGTTAATTGAACACGATTCATTTTTTGTTTCAAGTACTCTTCTGATCGCTTTCCTCCTCTGATTGTAGAAAAGATACTGCGTGAGTTCATAATTGTATTGCGTTTTTTTCCTATCGCGATCTCTCTTATTGGCTCTCTCTGGATTACTTGAACTCTTGTAATTTTTCTGTTGTTTCACTAAGCGGTTTCTCCGTCTAGAAGCGTAATATTTGGTGGCTGGATGTTTGGGCCCGGATAGAAAGTTGATACTATTTCTTAAGAAGCTCGAAAAATTTTGTAGGTATGAATTGAATTCGCTATCATTAAGATCAGTGGAAAATTTGTTTTTCCATTCAGAAACTTCATCCTTGAATGTTTTTAGGGAATTATCTGCAACATTAATACTCGAGGATTCATGACGTGTTGTGATAAGTTCAGTACTGTCTCCATCATTATTGTAATTCACTTCATTACTTCTAGTTAATACATATTTCCCTGCTATCTTAGTTCGGTGTATATCAGGGTGTGAACGACTGATATGAATGTTGATACCCCTTTCGCTTTGAAAGAAGCCACCACAATGAGGACATTTCGCCTCCAATCTTTTTTCACCACTATTTGATTTATCAACTACTGAAACAGATTGATTCAGCGACATTCTAACAAGAAAGAGAAGAAATAATTATGCTGAACTCGGAGACAGCATCAATAAGCAAATACTAAATAGTATGCAGCTTAGTTACCAAGATAAACAAACTGTAAAGAAGTTAATGTCAGTACACGAAGATGTAAATTTAGTCCACAATCACAAACACTTCATTACACTAATAACATCATTGATAAATAACAATTTTAACTTTCAAATCCAGCCACAACAGCAGCAAAACACAATGAAAATAATTAAATAATACAACTTATAGCAGGTCTTCATAATAACTTGGCATCAATATTCCAAAGCCTCCTATTGAATCCTCACTATTCTGGTTATTCAATATTAAGTAAATTATGTGGTAGCAATCCTTGCAGTTTGAAAGAATTCTAGAATTCAGTTGATAAGAAAACGGCCTGTTCACTATCTACAACTGCATCGAGAAATTCATAATACGGTCCTGGACTGCGTAAAGATATTTATTGTACTAATTATCTAGTTTTAGACTTCATGATGTGTACCAACAATGTTATAATTTCTATGGCCTCGTGAAAGTCGAACTTGAATACAAATGGCAATAATAAAAAACAATTGACTATAGAAGACAGCATTTTAATATTACACATGAATGTTTGATCGTATTTATTTCTATTCTTTAATTACTTTAACGTCCATTTGTACAATTTTAATATAGCCTATGTTTTTCTCCTGGTTATGAAGGTTAAATGTGCAAACTTTGGCACATATCGGTCAAAGCGTGTAGATTTGTATAGAGAAAATACATACCCACATTCACTTTTATATATAATGATTTCAGTATAATTATTGTATGGTAACTTTGCTTGAGATAGCATAAATTAAATACTACGGATATATTATTTTTGTAGTAAAACTCCCTTTATGGTGGGTTAAAATAAAATAACTTATCTAAAATAATGTAAATAAATTATAAAAATAAAAAAATAAATAAAAAAAAGAGGAATTGAGCTCAGGTTCGAACTTGGGTTCCCATAAATCAAAGTCATTCATCTTACCAAAACGCTAGAGAGAGCTAGGTATTTAAGTGCTTGAATTTAAGTATTATGAATGTTTCACATTTGCTGTCTATTATGTTTGATTTTGAATTAATAAAAACTAAACAAATATGTGTTTTATGTCATTTTGTATTGTATATTATTGCCCATGACACATTCAATCAAGAAATAATTGTCCCTCATTTTTGTAATATTAATTTAATGTTATTTTATTTCATATTTCAATAGCAATATGGCCGCTTTTACAATGGAAGAAGACATGATTGGATGACGTCAATAAATTGACTGTAGAATAGGAGGCCATTTTAATATCATACAATATGCCTTATTTCTTTCTCATTTTTATTGTTTTCAATAATTTAACGTCCATCTGTCCAATTTTAATGTAGCCTATGTTCTTCTCCGGTTTATGAAGGTGAAAGCGTGTAGATTTGTATTGAGTACATACATACATACATACATACATACATACATACATACATACATACATACATACATACATACATACATACATAGCCACATTGACTTTTATATATAAGATGGTGAACTATTCATATCATCACACAGGAGAGAGAAAATAAAATCTACACTCATCTGCAGACATGATGCAGTTATTTTGCAGCTACCTTCTACAGTGGAGCTAATAATGACGGGAAATTAATGAATAACGATATTGTTGATATGGTATTTCATTTAGAGGTTCAAGGAGCTTGTTGAATGTTAATTTTATAAAAATCAAAGAAAGAACACTGCCTAAGGCACAGGGGCGGATCGTCCATAAGAGCTGCGGAGCTGCAGCACTCCCTGCTTTGACAGGAAAATAAAAATAATATTTATTTTAATTTTTAGAAGAATTGTTACAGCTTTTATTGGTAAATTGCTTTATATTTCATCTGGCCGGGAATATGTACTATTATCTTATGCATAATCTTTTTGCGCGTCGACTGTATTGGAATTGACACTGCATTCAAAGTCGTCCTGGGATCTGCAGGATGATCAGCTCATAGAGAGTGTGTCTTGCTTGGTCAGGGGGTAGAGAGGTGAAGGGGAGCAGAGGAAAACTGCCGGTGTTTAAAACTCATATCTCGCTGCAGTGGTTGCAGAGCCAGGCAACAAGGGATCTTTCCTCTCCTCCCACACCGCTATTGTAATGCTGCGTCAAATGGATTCTCTATTCCCTTGAAACTTGATGACAAAATTTTTATTTTCTTTTCACATACGTTTTGTTGTAGAATCTTATCGAGTTAATATAACGAAATTAATATTCTCTTTTGCCTTATTATTACGTATATATCCAGCCTCCAGCAGAACCTAATATTTGCCTTAACTCAAAATGATTGCACGAGTAGAATCCTTTTGATATAGCACGTAAAATACGAAAGAGACTTCTTTTCCAGTTTTAGAAAACTGTTGACCATCAGTATATCTGAGTGTTGCTTTGGTGTGACGTCTTAATACCGTAACTTAACCAATGCAAATGTGCAAGCATGAGTGTGTGTGAATTACAGAATATTACTTTTATTTTTCCCTTGCGGAGAATATTGATTTAATGAAGTGAAATTAAAGGGTCGTCCGTTACTCGACTTAAATCTTACTTAAGCTTCATCCAGCCGAAATAGTGCATATATGTAAGGAAGTATAACAATAAAATTTACGCTAAGCATTTGTGGTTACGTGGATGTGAACAAAAAAAAAAAAAAATCTGTATTTTGTTTTCCTTGCCTCCTCTTCGGTGGTGATACTGCATGGACTAGGAGTGGTGTGACAGATTTAGGACATTTGCCCCTAAAAAGTAAAATGCACGAATCTTCGCAGTCTCACCTGAAAAATGTTGTTTCATTGGCTATGTTACGCAACTCATACTGCTGTGCAATTAAATGAAACGAACAGAACAAACATTCTCAAACATAATCAAGCAGTGATAAAAAATTGTGAAATTATTTAAAAAAAATTGATTGTATCAAATTTTGTGGCCAATATGAACTTCCCCTTAGGGGACATGATGAAAAAACGATTCGAAGAACCCTGATGTGTTTCGTGGGTTGCTACAATTCGTGAGTAATCTAAACGAGCCTCTCAAAAATCTAAGACAATTCAGAATGAACTGGTAAATTGTAAGTTGAGTGTCTGCCGATCTGAAATTCAGACAGAAATCGATGGTATTAGTTTTTCTTAGGGATTAGCAAATGGTCCTACAGACATCTCCCAACTAAGTCAGGAAGTTTTGGCTTTTCGATATGTAGTGCATTTATTTTTGTTCTATACTTATTAGTAATGGTATCAAGAAGTGAAATTTATATGTACCGAAATCTACTGCAGCTCTCCCAATCCACAAGTTCACGAGCCGCCACTGCTAAGGCATTATTATTAACTGCTGTTGTTGTGTCCTGTATGTATGGCAATGGGTCTAAATGAGTTAAAATACTTCAACTAGGACTATATTTGGAACAAACAACGCGAAAATGAAATTTTTAACTACAGTGCATCAAGTATTTTAATTTTTAAAGCTGTTTCATCTTTGGTTCAGTGGGAGCACTGGACAGTGTGCTCATTGACAAGGGCAGAGATGTCCACTTCCATCTCTGTTGTCATGATTTGGAAATTGGACTTAAACGCCTCCTGGGATAACTTTTTCTTCTGTTTAGATTTCATTATTGAGAAAGCACATTCACAAATGTACGTACTTCCAAATATATCAATCACTTTTAAGGCAAAGTCGAAACTTGGGGTGCTTGTCAAGTGTCACATATTTCCAAAATTATTCACATTTAAAATTTGTTTTCGAAGAAAGTGAAAAGTCACTTTGAAGCTCACACAGTTCCATTTGAAATTGAAGATCTTGATCTTCAGTCTTGACTGTCATAGGATCAGCAAAAAGCTGGAATGTAGTCTTCAAATATTCAAAGTCGGAAAATCGTCTTTCAAATTCTTGCCTTAGTTAAGGTACAGTCACACGTCGGTACTTTTGGAGTGATGCAGTACAAAAAACTGCACAACTCTCGTACTGCGACGTGTGAACAACGGTGCAACCCGAAAAGTAGCGGCTGCTGAACCTGCTGCTCGCTACTTTTTCATGCTGCGTGCAGCTTAAAAGTAGCGACGTGTGAACAGGGTTCTCAGGGTTGCAGCCGCAGCATTTTTGATATCGGTTTTGTTGAAATTTTTGCTGCGGTTGCGACCCGTGTTGCCACCCAAATGTGTCAATGATACTTTTGTTGTTTGGATATATTTTAATGTTAGATGTGATGAAAATAAATTATTTGTAACAGTTATTAAATGCACAAAAGAGTCTGAGCATATTTGCTGACGATATAATTCATATTTTTAATTTTCTGTAGTGTAGTTTCAAACAGGAGGGTTGCCACCATTGATTACGTGAATATGCTGTTGGTTATCATTTAAGTATATAGGCGTTTTTAAAAGCTTTATAGTAAAAATAATGCCAATTTCTGAATACTAGTTAGGACAGAAAAGCAAATAATAGATAAGTAAGCTTTTGCATGAGTTTCTTAATAATGTGAACATAACCACAAAATGTAAATTGAGAAGTCAACACGGAGATGGAAATCTGCAGCATGACTGCTGCTGCAAAAGTAGCGTATTGTGTGTGAACAGACTCGCAACCTCCAGGTGCAACTTTTGCTGCACACGGGTTGCGCAGCACGAAAAGCAGTGTGCAGCGTGATACTTTTGGCTTACGTGTGAACACGACACACAACTGAGGATACTGACGCAATAGCAGTTGATGTCGCAGCCCAAATCGGTGTGGAATTGGAGGTGCACGACATCGACAGGAGCCATCGTGTGGGGAGGAGAGGAGAACGCCCACGACCGATGATCGTTAAGTTCGTGAGTTACAGGAAAAGAAGGGAAGTCTTCCTGAACAAGAAAAAACTTAAAGGTAAACCAATTACGATTAGAGAAGACTTGACTCAAGCCAGGCACAAACTGTTAAGACAATGTATTGACAAGTATGGCGTCACTAGTGTCTGGACAATTGATGGCAACATCTTTGTCAAAACTGGAGAGGTCAAGAGGCAGATTTCTCGTGCGTCTGATATTCACTAGTTCTGTTATGCGACTCGCCTGCACTCACAGATTATTTCTGATTTTATTTACTGTATTTCCTTTGATTTAGTGTTATAATTAATTTAGTATTATTCTAATTGATTTAGTCTAGTGTTATTCTTATATTAACTTATTTACTATAACTTTTACTATATTATTAACTTTATTAATTTAATAATGAATTCTTTTTTTCTTCTTATTTCTTTAGCATTTAGCACTGTAATTTTAAGTTATTATTGCTAGGAAATAGTTTAAAAACTTCAACTGCATTTAGGTTGGTACCATTGAGAACCAAAAGCAGCATATTCACCCGACAGTCCCTGAGGTCAGTGTATAGAGACACGAACAATAGCAACCCTGCCTGCCCACTGCCTTGTACCGCAGACATACTCAAGGCTGCGCTTTCTTTCTCTCCTTTGTCACTTAATGTTGTTGACGTGAATGCAAAAAGTCTGTTGTGTCATTTTGACGAATTTTCTTCTATCTTCTCACCTTTAGAGATTCACGTTATTCTTATCTCCGAATCTTGGTTACATCCTAATCTTCCTTCCACTCTCGTAAACCTTCCTGGCTATACGCTTTGCCGTAATGACAGAGAGGGCAAGAGAGGAGGAGGGCTGGCTGGTTATATTAGATCCGATTTGCGACCTAAAATTATTCATCATTCTCCAAGCCAGTACTCTGCCAAACCCGAGTTCATGTTCATAGAAATTTGCATCTTATTTACAAAATGTCTAGTGTGCGTCGTATATAAAACCCCCACATATATGTGACGTAGACGATTTCGAAACCTCCTTACTAAACGTAACGCCGCAATATGATAACGTTATAATCATGGGTGACTTCAATTCAAACTTACTTGACTCACATTGTAGTACGATTAAAAGACTTCAATCATTCTTTCAGTGCCTTTATATGGTAATCCTACCCCTAGCTCCCACACATCATACGGAAGGTACAGACACATTACTGGACTTGATAATTACTAACAATGTTGACAAAATAGTGACGCATGGACAGTTGCCTGCACCAGGATTATCAGGGCATGATATCATTTATCTGTCATTTAATCTGCAGTGTCCTAAATCGGCTCCCAGAGTAATTACTTACAGGGATATTAAAAGAATAGATAACATTGCACTGAAAGAAGACGCTGCACAACTTCCATGGCACATGATCTGGACATTACGAACTGTAGACGAGAAAGTAGACTTGTTCAATACGTTAATACTTCAACTTTATGACAAACACGCACCATTAAAGACCAAACGTACCAGAAGGAACCCAGCCCCTTGGATGACGACTGAAATACGTAGCCTGATGTCCGAACGCGATTTAGCTTATAGAAAATACACCCGCAACAAAAACGACGAATATTTTAACTCCTATAAACACCTAAGAAATAGAACGACTCAACTAATAAGAAACGCTAAACTGAAATACTCCTACAAACTTATAGAACCGAACACAACCCCTTCCGAATTATGGAAAAATCTGAAGGTTATTGGACTTGGAAGGGCTAGTGAACAAGCAGACATTCCCATCCCACTTGACCGCTTGAACGAACACTTTGTAAAGGATCCGAGCTTAAACGACACAACGAAACAAGACACAGTTTTGCCTGACTCAGTTCCCCCAACTCGAGACAAATTCTATTTTACCGACGTCACTCCCATTGACGTAATGAAAGCCATCCGACGCATCAAGACGAAAGCCCAAGGGCCGGACAACATTAGCATAATACTTATACAGAAAATACAAGAGATAGTAATACCTACGATTGCACATATATTCCTTAATCACTTCAACTTTCCCTAAAATATGGAAGCAAGCCTTCGTTCTTCCTCTTCCAAAAGTCAAAGTTCCCACCGACCCGAACGACTATAGACCAATAAGTATCCTGCCAGCCATTTCAAAAGCACTGGAAAGAATCGTACACAGACAAATTACTAACTACATGAACGAACACAAACTATTCGGCAAGTATCATCAGGTTTCACAGCTGGACACAACACAAGCACTGCTCTACTTAAAGTGACCGAAGATATTCGTGAAGCAATCGACTCTAATAAAGTAACAATACTAACACTTCTTGACCTTAGCAAAGCTTTCAACTCTGTAAATTTTGACCTGCTCACCCATAAATTGAGAAATATGTATTTGTCAGAGACTGCTGTGAGTTGGTTCGAATCCTACTTACGGGAAAGACAACAATGTGTTGTATCCGGGAATCGAAGCTCCTCCTGGCTTGACATAATATCAGGTATACCACAGGGGTCGGTACTCGGACCATTGTTGTTCACAATATATGTCAATGATATTACATCTCTTGTAAGGCATTGCAACTATCACTTGTATGCTGACGACCTTCAATGCTACATCTCTTCCCGCTTAGACCGAGTAAATGACGCTATAGATAAATTGAACGAAGACATTAACTCGATTGTGACATGGACAAAGAAACTCTATCTTAAAATCAATCCTGGAAAGACACAAGAAATTATATTAGGACACGAACGGCAAACCGACGTTGTAAAACACCTCGACATTTCCCCCGTTAAAGTAAGTACAGTGCATATCCCTTTCAGTTCTTCAGTAAAAAATCTTGGCATTCACATGGGTAATAATCTCAACTGGGACATGCAAATCACAGAAACCTGCAGAAAAGTATATTATATTATCCATGTGCTAAAAAGGATAAATGTTCATCTCCCCTCTTGCTTAAAAAAGTCCCTTGTGCAGACACTAGTATTTCCCTATTTCGACTATGCGGACATTTTACTGACTGACCTCTCCAGCGGCAACAAAATGAAACTTCAATGTGGTCATAATTTGTGTGTACGTTTTGTAAGCAATGTTCGTAAATATGATCATATTACCCCATCCCTGGAAGCAATAGGTTGGCTTAAACTAGATAAGAAAAGAAATTTACATTCACTTCTCTTTCTCTTCGAAATCTTGAACTCTTCTATTCCTTCGTACCTGTCGTCTCGCTTCACTTACCTTTCTTCCCACCACAATCTGAACACACGCTCTCGTCATGAAACAATACTAACAATACCATCCCATCGCACCTCCTCATACTCATCTTCTTTCACAATAGCCCTGCCAAGACTCTGGAATTCGCTACCTGCTAGCATCAGAGACTGTCGAAATAAAATGGAATTCAAACGCAAACTTACTAGGCACTTGGTCAGTAATTGATTTATTGTAAATAGTTTCCTTAATCTATCACAAAATATTTCAATATCCAGTAATTTAATCGCTATACAATTTTGTTGTTCTAGATTTAATTTGTAATTCAGTAAATATAAAATATTCTTTGTTTCTCTATGATAAAGTATCTAGCTTTAATTAGTCAGGTAATCATTTCGTACTTTGATTTTATTGTAATTGTAATTGTAAATTTAATACTAATTGCAATGTTATTTGTAATTGTAATTATAAATTTAATACTAATTGTAATTTTATTGTTCATATTATAGTTGGAATCTCCTGGTAGAGGAACAGAGAAGGCCTGACGGCCTTATCTGTACCAGGTTAAATAAATACTACTACTAAATACCAAATACAACTTTTGCAGCTGCAGTACAAAAGTTGCGCAGCAAAAGTAGCGATGTGTGACAGTCCCTTTAAGTAACATACTGTACATATTGTGTGAAATAGACACAGTCCAATTCACTTTTAATTTCATTGCATGATTTGAAGAATTTTAGGTCTGATTTTTTAAGATCTTAAATATTTTTCTTCTTAAAGCTTCGGTATGGCTCATGAGCACATAAATATTTAGTTTCTTCCCTTGAAACTTCAAATTGAGGTTGTTCAGATGTTCTGTGATGTCTGTAAGGAAAGCTAATGTACAGAGCATTTTTCATTTCGAAGGTTTTCGAGAACATCGGAATCAACTTTTCCACTAGTTTCTAAAAACTGTAAAATTTCATTTCTTGTGACAAAAAAATGCCTTGAGGATTTTACCTGCACTTAGCCAGAGAATTTCAGAGTGAAGGGGAATGTCAGAAAATTCTGCTTAATGTTCCTGTAAAATTTTTACTAACTTCCTGTGGCTTTGTCTGTTGCCACCTCTAATCAAATTCACCATTTTAGTGATATCCTTCATCACATCGTTCAACTTAAGAAATTTGCTGCAGAGAACTTCCTAGTGAATAATACAGTGTAACACAGGTCCATTAATGTTATTCTTTTATCAATAACCCCACCAAGCCCGCTGTTTTTCCAGTCGTACATTTCACATCATCAGTCACTATGCAGGAACATATTTTGGTAAATCCACCACATTTTCTACAAACCACACCAAAGCATTGTAAATATCTGAGCGCTTTGCACTTTTAGGAAGTGGCACTAAATCAAGAAGTTCCTCTTTAACAAAAACTTTATCATCAACTGTCCTAACAAAATTTAATAGCTGACAGACATCTGTAATGTCTGTACTTTCATATAGCGTGATTAAAAATATCCACTTTTTGCGATTTCTTTAGTCAGATGTGTTTTAACTTGGTCATTTATTTCTACAATTCTTCTTGAAACTGTCTGGTGAGAGAGAAACGCTGTTTCGAAGTTTGTAGCAATTTTGTTATCACCAAAAAACTTTGCCATTATAATTGCAAACTGTTTAATCACTTTCCCTTATCTAAATGCTATTTGATTTTTTGCCATTATCGCGCACACCTCGTAAGACGACTGCAGACTGATCTTCTGTACGTGTGTTGCTTTAAAGAAGGTATTTTTTTGTCTCTGCACCTTAAATTTGAGTTCACTGACCAAATGTAATCACGCCTTGCCATTAACATTTGCATATTTCACATTATGAGTAGTTTCATAATGGCGACGGATATTGTAATCCTTCATTAGGAACACCACTTGCAAATACACAAGAAATTGTGGCTTCCCTCCGAAATCCATAAACAAAAACTCTTTTTTCCACCTTCCATTAAATTGACGATTTTCGAACTGCATTTTCCTTTTTTACTCAAACTACTAAAGCTCGTTATGCTACTACTAACACACAAACTAATCTGAATAACACCTTTGTTTCACGCACTGTTCTCCCCCTCGTGATTGGAACTTCCTGAAGTTACAACAGACAGGTTGAAAATACAATATTCACACATCTCGTTATAGAGGTTTTCCTCTAACTTTCACCTCCACCCCATCCAATCTTCTGGACATTCAACTTAACTCAACCATTGTGTTAAAGTGACCTGGCTAATTCTAGCATTGGGAGAATGCTTTCGTTCACAAAGTGTAAGCCTACAGCTCCTCAGCTTGGAAGCTGGGACAAGTGATAAAGCAAAGAATTTGACCTGAGTCCAATCTCTCTGTCTGTAGCTCACTTAAAGAACAGCATTCTGCCAACTAAATATAGATTGGTATTGTTTTCAGATCATGGGAGGAGTGATAGTAGAAGGCAGAAGAATAAAGTGCATGATTTGCTGATGATATGGCGTTGTTAGCAGAAGAGGAAATGATACTAAAGGATATGCTACTGAAAGTAAATTACAGCTGTGATCAGTATCGGATGAAGATAAATGCAAATAAGACGAAGAGCATGGTCATAGGAAGAAAAATACAGAAGATAAACTTGCGAATTATAAATGAGGCAGTAGAGCAAGTGGGCAGTTTCAAATACTTGGGGTGTACTATAAGCAGTAACATGAGCTGGTGCCAGGAAGTCAAAAAGAGGATAGCAATGGCCAAGGAAGCTTTTAATAGAAAAAGGAGCACCTTCTCCAGACCTCTGGAAAAAGAACAAGGAAGAGACTAATACAATGCTTTATATGGAGTATGGCATTGTATGGGTCAGAAACATGGAGATTACGACGAAGTGAAGAGAAGCGAATAGAAGCATTTGAAATGTGGATATGGAGAAGAATAGAACGTGTGAAGTGGACAGACAGAATAAGAAATATAGCTGAGTTGGAAAGAATGGGTGAAAAAAGAATGATGCTGTGAAACTGATCAGGAAGAAGAAAGGGAATTGGTTGGGTCACTGGATGAGAAGAAACTGCCTACTGAAGGATGCGCTGGAAGGAATGGTGAATGGGAGAAGAGTTCGGGGTAGAAAAAGATATCAGATGATAGACGACATTAAGATATATGGATCATCTGAGGAGACAAAGAGGAAGGCAGAAAATAGGAAAGACTGGAGAAAGCTGGGTTTGCAGAGAAAGACCTGCTCTTGGGCTGAACACTAAATGAATGAAGATGTATAATAATTTAATTTGATAATATATCATCATTTTTATTTATACTGGTAATAATATTTTAGATTTTTTTTTTAAATTTAGCAACATAAATTACTGCTACGAATAGAGTTGAGGGCCAGCGAAGTGCACGTCGAGGGCCTCATGTGGTCCGTGGGCTGCCAGTTGGATCACACTGGTCTACATATTATTCTAATCCTACCACTATTGTTCTTTTCATTGTTTCTTCTCCATTCCATTTGTCCTCATTTTTCCTTCTCTTTCTGCTCCCGGTACTTGTCTCTGACTTTTCTTCCATTTTACTTTATTACAACCTATTACAGTAACAACAAAAATATCAGTGTAATAACCTTTCTCTGAATTCTCATACAAAACAAGTCCAGATTATTGATAATTGATAACAGATGACAAACAAAAACATATTTCATAAGAGGGCTTACCAGGCTTGCCAATCTAAGCCAGTATTTGACTGCTGAGAATTACTAATATAAACAAAAAGATTCTAAGTCATGCTCAAAATGTTTTTGTTTGCTGTAAGATTTTAATGCTCATATTATGGTAACTTGTAACCTAGAATGTTTAAGCGTAGATAGTATGTACTCTATGTTTAAGGAACAACTTTTCATTATTAACTAAATTTCTTTAAAAACAAAAGACGTTTTAGTATTCCTTGATTGAGTTGTCTATTAAACCATTGGATGAATTTTATTCGTACTGGGCATTTCTTCTGGAAAGTATATGCATGTAATATAACAAGATTTTATGCATGTATTTCTTCAGCTCTACTCTTTATACAGTATTCTGATGCATGACTGTTTTTCGCCCCTTTTAATGCATGACATGTGCCTACGAGGCCCACACTTACTTGCAATGTGAAATACGGCGTTAATTTGAATTGTAATGTAAAATACCGTGTTAATTTGAATTAACATGTTTATTTATTTAAATTATACAAAATGGTAACTAATAATGCATATAAATGTTACATTGTCGTTAAATTTTATTCTCTTAATTATAAATATAACCTGAGTCAATTTTCAATTTGTAGCCTTGGAGAATTAAATATATACATTCACATGTTAGATTCTCTTTTCAGTTTACTTCTAACCTATTGTCAAGATTTTAACTATTTACATTCACAGCATACTACGAGGTGCATCCAGGAAGTAAGTTCCAATGGCCGGTAAAGGAAAAAAGCATCAATAAGTAAGAAATATTTATTGCACTATTTACAGATTCACTGGCTACTTCTCAACATAGTCACCACAGTTATTGAGGCATTTATCATACTGATGCACCATTGTTTATATGTCCTTGTCATAGGAGTCTGTCGCTAACCTCTAGAGCCATGAAGCCACTGCCATCAGTACCTTAACGTCGTTGTGGAAACGTTTTCCAGCCAGAAAGCGCTTCATAAGACGGGAGGGATGAAAGTCACTTGGCGCGATGTCGGGGCTCTGGGGTGGATAGTCGAAGATCTCCCATCCAAACTGAAGCAACAGATTCCGTGTGGCATTGACTGTATGTGGTCGGGCATTGTCGTGCAAAAGCGTAATGCCTCTTTATTCCACGTCTCTTGTTCTGGATTGCCCTCCTCAGATTTTTAATGTCTAACAATGCCGCCAACATTAACTGTCTCCCCTCGCGATATAAACTTGCACGTTTCGTCACCACGTCGATCCCAAAAGACAGTGCACATGCTTTTTTGACAGAGATTGTCGCTTGAATTTGGTCATCACTATGCCGCCAATGCATGGATTGTTGTTTTTTTCTGCTGTGGCACGCAACATCCAAGTTTCATCCCCAGTGACAACATTGTCGAGGAACTCGTCACCTTGCTCTGCATACCGCTGGAGGAATGTCAATGCTGCAGCCAGACGTTACATTATGTATTCATTCTTCAGCTGCTTTGGCAACCACTTTCCGAAACCAAGCCACCGGGAGACGATTTCGTGCAGCAGTGAGCGAGACATCTGGGGGAATTGACCAGAGTTCCGAAATTGTGAAGTGCCGGTTCTGCAAAACTGCTTGCCACACACTTTCCATCAGTTCTGGCATCACCAGGGATGGTCGGCCACTACGATCTTTGTCGTGCATTTGGTTCAGCCTTCAGTGAATTACCTGCACCATCGTCCCACCATATTGTCGCTCATAATGTCGGGTCCATACACATTGCACAATTGGTGGCGGATCTCTGCTGGAGATTGCTTCTGAGCATGCAGAAATCGGATAACTGCACGAATCTCGAAGTTGGCAGGAGACAATATCAGTGCAGCCATTTTCTCCTAGTGCTGTGTAATAACTACTACCGTCATAGGACTGAAAGTGCACTGAACTATTCCCACATGTCCTCTCTCTACTCCTACGCATGTACATTCTCGTCCAACTAGTCATGCCATCTCTGTACGCGATTGGAACTTACTTCCTGGATGAACCTCATACCATACTATGCTCACTGCGCACATTTCTTTTATAGTTAACACAAATTGTTTTGCTTTTTATGTCTTTGTTTACTGGATATTTGTAATATCTTTTCCTCTTTCCACCCTGGTTCTGTTGCTGCGATGGCTCTGGAAAAGCGATTCCACAGAGTACCATAGCTTCTTTGATACTCTTCTGTAGATATACATATGTTCAGGCTTCTGCCTTCCATATGTGGCATAATTAGTTCTTTGGCCAGCTCTTTGAGAAATATTCTTCTTTTAGATGACCTCTTACCACAAATTTCTGGATGCTGGCTTTCATATATCAGAAATTCATTTACACAGGTTACATGTTGTAAAATAATACACATGACCATCTCTTTGTTTTACGTAGCGTAGTGTAATTTCTCGTCTTTTGACGAAGATAGTCCACACCCCCTTTAGTCTTGTAATAAATATTAATTTCTGGCTTATCACAGATTTATCCTTGTGTGGTGTACTTACAGTACATACATTACACTCTTGTTCATCTTAGGAACAAAACTTACAAGAGTTAGTTCACCATGAGAACAAAAATTTGATGAACGAACTGGTCTGGATTTATGAGCATGCATCACTGGTGGTATGTCCCTCTTGTCTTCCTTCATGGTGCCGACTGAAATAAGTTTTTTTGTGAGGGGTTCTTGTGCCAGAGGAACTGATGTAAAGTAATTGTCACATGCACTATTCCTACCAGATTGTTCAGTTTGTACCACCAGTTAATGTACAACGTTTTGAGCTAAGCCTTTTTCTAGTGGCATGCCTATCTTCCTCCCACTATATATATTATTGCATTGAAAGCATAGGCATTTTTCGCATCACAGATCCTGAAATTTTTTTGTTCCATATTTTTCGAGCTTGTTTGGCATGTACTGTAAAAATGAGCAGCGCCCTCTGAAATGAACTAGCTGTTCATCTGACGCCGTCTTGTTTTCAAACAAAAAACTCTCATGTCTAAATCGTGTATTGTGTTATAAATTGAGGCGGTAGCCGGAAAAAGGGCCCATAAGCAAAAGTCACGTTTCGAGAAAAGAAGATTGAAAGACTTATTTGTATGTAATTGCGATTTGAATGCACTTTATCAAAATAACAATTTGCATTAGAGTCGGGCAAACAGCCTCTTACTCCCGCTCGTTCTCGTAGGCGATACTAGCTGGCCGATAACGCCAGTTCCGAGAATCGTATTCTCTAGATTGGCACTCTCGGGAACAAGGAATTCCGGGTCCCGGCCGACTTATCGTTATGAAATGCGTACACTGACTGCCGGCTTAATTGCCGCTCATCACTGCAATTCGTGACTCTTTCTGGAATATTAATGTTCATAAAGTAATTTAAGAAGGCACAGCAGTGTGGTATGCAATAATACAGCACATTATGATTGTCGACATTCTTACACAAGTCACATTATTTTAATGAACTATTTATTGCCTTTCTGGAGAAGCAAAATAATGCAGCACTACCAGTCGTTACCTAATCCTAAGCTAGTCTAAAACAATAACAAGTTATGGTTGGAGCTATGATATACTTTCTCGCTATCAGCATTTCGTTGACATTCCATATTTAATCATTCGATAGTGTTTTGTATACGCAATAGTAATGGATATCACACGACTGTATTATTATTATTATTATTATTATTATTATTATTATTATTATTATTATTATTATTATTATTATTATTATTATATTGCGCGTTCACATATGGATGTTTCGTTGTTATGCAACAGAATCATCAGCATGGGTAATTATTGTGCTGTGTAAGGACAAAATAAAATAATTAATACTTATTTATATTATTATAAAGGACCAAAGCCTTTGACAAAAGATATTTTTGTTTCCCAACTGATAAAATGCTGAATGTGAAATGAAAACACTTTTGCGAGAGGAAGGACAGAATTACGAAATAGAGTAGGCCTAGATCCTTTCACAAATTGATCATAATTACTTATAAATACGTTTTAAGGAACCCGGAGGTTCATTGCCGCTCTCACATAAGCCCGCCATCGGTCTCTATCCTGAGCAAGATGAATCCAATCTCTACCATCATATCCATTTTTATATTATCTTCCCATCTACGTCTCTGCCTCTCCAAACGTCTTTTCCCTCCGGCCATTCAACTAACACTCTATATGTATTTCTGGATTCGCCCATACCTGCTAGATGTTCTGCCCATCTCAAATCTCTGAATTTAATATTCCTAATTATGTCAGGTGAAGAATACAATGGGTGAAGTTCTACGTTGTGCAACTTCCTCCATTCTCCATCCCTCTTAGCCCAAAATATCTTCCTAAGAATCTTATTCTCGAACACCCTTAACCTCTGTTCTTCTCTCGAAGTGAGAGTCCAAATTTCAGAACCATACAGAACAACCGGTAATATAACTGTTTTATAAATTCTAATTTTCAGATTTTTTGACAGCAGACTGGATGATAAAAGCTTCTAAGTCTCCATATTTATTCTATGTTTAATTTCCTCCCGAGTATCATTTATATTTATTACTGTTGCTCCCAGATATTTTAATTTTTCCTCCTCTTCAAGAGAAAAATTTCCAATTTTTATATTTCCATATCGTACAATATTCTCGTCACGAGACATGATCATATACTTTGTCTTTTCGGGATTTACTTCCAAACCTATCTCTTTACTTGCTTCAGGTAATACTATTCCTGTGTTTCCCCTAATCGTTTGTGCATCTTCTAATATATTCACGTCATCCGCATAGTCAACCAGCTGATGTAATCCGTTCAATTCCAACCCGTTCAAATGTTGATCTGATGTATTGCATTTCTATTCTTGTTCCATTAACAATACATTAAGGGATTAGGTACAGCTTACAAGAGTAAAATTTTAGAAATATACTTACTTACTTACAAATGACTTTTAAGGAACACGCAGATTCATTGCCGCTCTCACATAAGCCCTCCATCGGTCCCTATCCTGTGCAAGATTAATCCAGTCTCTATCATCATATCCCACTTCCCTCAAATCCATTTTAATATTATCTTCCCATCTACGTCTTGGCCTCCCCAAAGGCCTTTTTCCCTCTGGCCTCCCAACTAACACTCTACATTATGGATTCGCTCATACGTGCTACATGTCCTGCCCATCTCAAACGTCTGGATTTAATGTTCCTAATTATGTCAGGTGAAGAACACAATGAGTGCAGTTCCGCGTTGTGTAACTTTCTCCATTCTCCTGTAACTTCATCCCTCTTAGCCTCAAATATCTTCCTAAGAATCTTATTCTCGAACACCCTTAACCTCTGTTCCTCTCTCGAAGTGAGAGACCAAATTTCACAAACATACAGAACAACCGGTAATATAACTATTTTATAAATTCTAACTTTCAAGTTTTTTGAGAGCAGGCTGGATGACAAAAGCTTCTCAACCGAATAATAACAGGCATTTCCCCCCATATTTTATTCTGCGTTTCCTCCCGAATGTCATTTATATTTGCTTTATCATAATAACAGAGAATAAAAGAGGGCTATTATTATTATTATTATTATTATTATTATTATAATAAAATTAGATACTTTACGACGCTTTATCAACTGCTATAGCTATCTAGCGTCTGAATGAGATGATGATAATGCCAGCGAAATGAGTCCAGGATCCAGCGCCGAAAGTTACCCAGCGTTTGCTCTCAATGGGTTGAGGCGAGAATCCCCAGCCAGGTAAGGGCTGGTTCACAATAAACCGGGAACGGAAACGACAACGAGAAATAATGTTAAAATAAATGTATTTAAATTTGTAACGAGAAGATTGCCACAGCCCGAGAACGGGAACGTGAAAGTTAATTGTGAATGCTCACATTTAAATGCATTTATTTTAACAATATTTCCGTTATCGTTGTCGTTTCCGTTCCCGGTTTATTGTGAGCCAGTCTTAACTTGTCCCAACCAAGATTCGAATCGGAACCCGATGGTTTCACAATCATGTGTGCTATCTGTTACTCTACAGCGATGGATTATTATTATTATTATTATTATTATTATTATTATTATTATTATTATTATTATTATTATTATGTATCACTGTTATCATTATCATTATCATTATCGTAATTATTAGGATGATCAAAATTATGATTATCAGGATTATTATGATGGTTATTATTTATTATTATTGTCTTGTAAGTTATCATTAGATACAACGTATTAGAAATCTTATTAATTCTTAATTTGTTATATTCGTTCCTATAAGATATAGGATAATTATTGTAAACCATATAGGCCTATATCATTTTATATCGCAACATGGCTACAATACAATAAGGATTGTTCTGTAACAATAATTTATAACGTGCACACGAATAGAAAGTGTAGTTTTCTATAGTATAGGCTGGTTCACAATAAACCGGGAACTGAAACGAGAACGGAAATAACGTTAAAATAAATGTACACTATTTAAATGTGAGCATTCAGAATAGTTAATTGTGAATGCTCACGTTTAAATTAATTTATTTGAACAGTATTTCCGTTCTAGTTCTCGTTGCCGTTTCCGTTCCCGGTTTATTGTGAACCAGCTTTTAATATATTCATGTTTCATATCATTGTGTTACAAGCTATTTTTTTATTTAGTTGCTATAAAAGATAGCCTAATGACTGTAAAGTGTAAGCCATCTTGGACTATATAGCCTCATTTTCAACTACCTGTATTAAAATACTATTTAATACCATCCATACAATAACGGGTTTTCATGCGTTGAAAGGTTCCGTACAAATTTTAAGGAACAAACGTTTGAGTCTTGAGTTCTGCGCTAACAGGTTAACTCGCCGTTATTCGAGAACCAGTAAAGATTTTGAGTGGCCATCACTTTTAAAAGTAATTTCCATTGTTTCTCAACATTTCTCTCGCTTTGACCCCCCATCTAACGTGAAAAACAAAAAAGTTTGCCGCTTACCGAAGGTGAAGATGTAAATGTCTATTCTGAACAGATCAATCTCCATCGAAGTTAATATTTTTTTTTCTCACTTTCCAAAAAAGATTTTCAGTTCGATTTTTTTTTTCTATGCTTTCCTTAGACATTGAACTATCAATCCAAAAAAATTACAGCGCGATTGATTAAGTATTATAGGAGCTACGACATGGTATATATTTAAAGAACCGGGAAATGTATACTGTAAGCCAATGCTTCCTATAAAACTGCACGACTCGAGTGGCATTGCTTCCTTACCATTACTACAGTCCCGTCTAGACTTAAGATACTGTCGAGAGTGACTTAGTATCGGTAATCTCGGGACCAAGAAAATCTCGTGTTCTCTATCAATACCACCGTGCCAGGCTTGTAATAAGAAGATAGGATGTTCAATGAAATCCCAACTTGAGAATATTGATATGGATCCTCCAAGTCGACAAATATTATATTAATGAAAATCTTACCGCAAGAAACAGAGCCTTGCATAAGAAAGCTCGTGACCTAAGACCACGTTTTAAGTTTGTTTAGACAGAAGATTGTAAGATTTTTGTTCGCAAAGATGAGAATTCCCGTAAAATATGTATATGAGTGAAGATGATATTAAAAATTAATGGATAAGTTTGATTATTTGAATGCTTATTGCAGATATTTTAATATATCTGAAACCAAATATGCATATTTAAATCACATATTAATGTGATTACATAAAAATGGTATATCAATTTTTATAGTTAGTAATACTAGTTTCTAAATTAGTACAGCTTTCTTGTTAACTTAAATTCTTGTTTGTTTGTAATCTGGATCTGAATGGTCACCTGGTCTGTCAGCCAGATGTCTCCCTTTCTTTGTGAGAAATTACTACTTACTACTATCTAACAATGATATTTCAATTAATTGGATGACTTGTTTATGCCTGAATGTGAGGAGTTTAAAAAATAAACTTGAAGATATTATAGAGATACTTGTTAATAGAATTCGTCATGTTGATATCCTAATTTTAAGCGAAACATAGTTGAGATCTACAGAAAATAAGTTTTACAACTTGAATCATTTTAAAGCATTTCATGATAATAGAGATGATCAAATTGGTGTCAGAGTTCCTGTTTCAATAATTGAAATCTGGGAGGTTAATCTTATTGCAAAATTTGAGACTTTTCATAGTATCCTTTCTGTTCAGATTATGCATCAGAATATTACATTTTATGTTGTTGGTATTTATAATCCTAATGACTTATTGTTATGGATTGATTAATTGTGATAATAAATATCCAACAATAGTGTCTTCAAATTCTTCGACTTTTATTGACCATGTTCTTGTAAACAGAAGAGAATTTACAGTACCTATCAAATTTAAAAAAATAGATTTGGATATAAGTGATCACAACACATTAATATTGAAAATTGTAGATGCTTTTGTAAATTGTGAACGGCATCAGTTTGAAGTTGAGCCAAACATTTCATTGAATATTACTGATTATGATAAGTTGAATTACTATTATAATCATAATTTATTTTTACCTGAAGGGAATATTGATAATTTTTATGAAGATCTTTTAAGTTATATTAAGACTGGAATAAGTAAATCTGCCATTCAAATAAGAAATAAAAATTGTAAAGGCCTGAATAAAAAACATGCTCCTTGGATTACAAATACATCCCTAACACTATTGAAAAGACGCGCTATTCTTCATTCACATATGAAACGATATCCCGGTAATGAATAGCCTATTTAAATTCTGGATATATCAAAGTTCGGAATAGAGTTACTAAAGAGAAACGCCAACTGGAAGAATTATGCCATATTATAGTGTAAAATTTTGAAAATAATATCACAGATGTAAGAAAATGTTGGAAGTTAATAAACGAAGTCATCATTAAGGCTAGGATTTTTATATAATATCAATATATAGGCCTACATATTTATGTAACAATATTAGGTGAAATATGTAGTTAAATATGTACTATTACACAACAGTTTCTTGAAATATGTAATATTAAAGTACATTAAAATTCAATTTTTATATAAATTTTACATTAAACATTAAGTTTCTTCAAGCGCCCTTCATTTCATTAATTAAACATGTCGATATTATATGTAAAATTTAACAAATTCCATTATTCTGTTTGAAAAATGCGAATATATAATAGACGTTACACAATTATTTTCATAGTCACTGTTTAAGCTATCTGTCCAATAAACATTATTTTACAGAACTCAATCTACTTACTTCATTTCGAAGTGCAATGAACTATCGGATACATCTCCAAGCTTTCCATTGTCACAGAATGCCGTCGGTCAGAGAGGATGTTCTTGTACGCAGAAAATGATCTTTACACATCACAGGACGTTGCTGGTGAAAAAGTAGATGAAACTTTTCAAGACAGATGTCGTCTGGAGGATTCTCTTCTTCCCCACTGAGGCTCTTGCACACTGCAGTCAATGTCGAGCAGCCAGGGTTTCTTCCCATAACAGATAGAAATTTCTTCATTACTCCTATTCCAACAATCCCTTCAATAGCTCTTAACTTTGACTTAACATCTTCCACAATGTCCAGTGATTTCTTCAAAGATATCCCACGAGTTTCTAATTTGAATCCAAAATTGCTTTGAATATATACTAATTGGCACTATACTTTAGTATCACTGAAGGCACTTTGGGCCTCTCTCACTGAAACTGCCGATTTCCCTGGAAACTAATCTATCACAGACTTCACTTCTTTAAAATGTTCACTATAAAAGCAGGCAGCCTCGATCCACGTACCCCACCTAGTAAGGACGGGTTCAGGGGGCAATTAAATATTTGGCAATTGTTCCCTATAGTACAACACACGTTGGGGGGGCTTTAACGAACACTTTCTTGATGTTTGAAATAATGCTGTTCACTTGTGGATAGTTACTTCGCACTTCGGCGACACGTTGCAGTCCATGGGCGAGATAGGTGAAATGGATCATATTGTAAATTTATTTCAACTCAACAATAGGATTTTATTCTTCCAACAATAATTCCTTTCTACAATTCACCTTAAACGCTCTCGTCAACAATAGGATTTTCACTCAACACATTATTCGTTATAGCACTCCACTGACGGCAATGACAATTTACTTGGACTATTACGAACAACAATGAACTGTTAATCTTAACTAATATTTACAAAGCACTATTTACAAATCAGAACTATCAGTTCTCAGTTCACAGTTCTTCTAGCTCAGTCACTCGAGTTCACAGTATCTCGAACCACAGACCTTCAGAGACAGTTCACTGTACTCGAACTCAGGTCCCTCCAACTGCGGTCCACTGCACTCGAACTCAGGTCCCTCCAACTGCGGTCCACTGCACTCGAACTCAGGCCTTCGGATGCTGACACAGTTGCGGACGCACACTCGAGTCGAACTCCGGTACACAAGACTGGCTTGCTTGCTCTGGCTTACGCACTGACTGGCTGACTAATCAACTGAAACTGCCCGAGTTCGCTGGCGTTTCTTCTTTTATAGCAAAATCATAGTTACGAGAAATTTCTACGGGTGTCCTCTCGAATTATCTGGCTATCTCCACTTCGGACGGACTTCTCTAGAAGATTCGGGAGGGTCCGTCCCCTCTTCACTCCGCGAGTAGCAGCTGCGCGCGCACTTTCCCCTCGTCGCGTTGATGTAATACACCCCCTCTGCCCTTCAGCATACAGATGCTCCCAGTACCAGCGTTTCGTCTGCCGCGCGCCCTGTCGGACGCGTGTTCGAACCCGTTGCAGCTGTCACAATATTTTGATAGAACACACGTAAAGCAGTTCCCGCTTTTAGCATGTACGCAGCAGCATCAGAATAAAGAACAAGAACTTATCTTCTTGAACACCTTCAGGCCACAGCACTTTAAGTCCATCATTCACAAAACGAGCCACTGTTGCATGATTTGTGTGTTCCAACACTTTCGAAGAAATCAGAAAAGGTGTGGGGGATATTTCTCCATCCAGCTTACCAATCACAAGGTTGGCAACATAGCGCCCTTTTATATCGGTAGTTCCATCGACGGCGATCCATATATAGTTATTGCCTATATAACGTCACACATATGCAAGCGCTTCCTCGTAACACAAAAGCAGGTAGTTTTTTTCGGAGCGTAGAATCGTTAGGTATCTGCCTCCCGCAATACTTCTCTAAAAATGCGCGATATTTAATTACCTGGAATTTGTACCATGGGATATTTGCGGCAACTATAGCACTACACATGTCATGGAAGAATTCATTCCTTCCATTTGAAGACTGGATTTGAGACAGAAGCACTTGCTTTTTAGATGTTTGCAGTGCTTTATTCTTAGTATGAGAGCATTGCGGATATGTTGTCCAAGTTGGGATTTCATTGAACATCCTACCTTCTTATTACAAGCTTGGCACAGAACCACATCACCGTCAGTAGTGAACGAATCGTCTGTTTTAACCCACGATTTTAACTTCGATGATAATTTTGACGCTACAGGAGCCATCACTTGTGAAATGCAATGAAACGCTGTGGTTGCCAAACCAATACTAATGTACAAGTTTAAGAATAAGTTTTGTGAGATGCACTTTTTCTTTGCTGGGTGGGAGGAAAGATAGCAATACCCTTTCGAAACAACAGGTAGAAAAGGAGTGCCTCAGGAACTCACTGGACAACTAAAATAAAATAGGGTGGATGACCTTTCTACAGTAATGCAAACTGTGAAGAAGGAAAGCAGGGTGAGGTAAATTCCCATTCCCTTTTCTCCGCCAGTCCCTTTACAATTTCTTGGAATGCTGGAAAACCAGCGGTGTAGCTATCCTTATTTACGGTATTGAGTGAATAGAATTCTTCCCTGACGGTTTCTCAGCAGCTTTTGAATAGCTTGAAAAATCCGTTTCATTGTCAGGTACCAGAGTTTCTAATGTGAACAAATATTGTCATACAGACTGTTTTAAATCATATTGCTCTTACGACTTTTTATTTTAATTAAGAGACAGAATATGTAGTTTTACATAAAAGAAAGTAAAAAATGTAAAAATATGTAATTATTATCAAATATGTAAAAAAATGTAATGATAAATTTTCATATATGGTGGGTAAAGTTCTAATTTGTGAACATTTATCATTTTTAGTTATGAACATGCAAAGGGAAAAAACATGTAATTACATACAAATCCTAACCTTAGTCACCACAAATTCAAGTTATTCACAAAGTAGTTCAGATGTTAAGCCATTACACGTTAACGGTATATGTCTTCAACCATCCGAAATACCTCAAGCTTTTAATGACTTTTTTTTTTGTGAATAAGGTGTAGTGCCCAATATTCGTCCCCTTGCCTAAATTCGTCCCCCACAGTATTTCGCCCGTAATGTGTCGCATCCTGGTGATGGTCAGTATAGACTATCCCTCTTTTTACAGTAGCAAGCGTGCTTTCAGTTGGAGCGAGTGTTATTGTCTGTTTCGTTGTTATTTAAGTTTTAAATATCTGGAAGGTGAAAAACTATTGTTCTTATATATTCTCAGCAGTATTTCACAGCCTAACATTTTTTGCTCCTATATATAAACCAAAGTGTCTAGTGTAAGTATATATATTAAATGAACCGAACATTGCAGCTGCTTAGAACGAGATGCCGCCATATTTTTGTGGTGCACATGCCTAAATTTCGTCCCCCAGGACGTGTCTAAATTTCGTCCCCGGGACGGATTTCGGAATGCTATTTCCATATCATGTAATTTCAGTAAGGCTGTTGTCATTTATATTTCTAGTTGCCTTCAGATGGGAAAACGGAAACCATGGCGCAAGGAGGAAATGATAGAAGCCGTAAAACCTGTTAGGGAGAAAAAGATGGGCTACAAATTGGTATCTAATCGACATCAACTTACCCAAGTGACAGAACAGCAGGAAACTGAACCTGAAACTTCAAATTCTGTGATCAATCCAGAAGATATTCGGAAAGTTCCGGTGATAGAGCCATCGTTTTCCAATAGGAGTGGTACAGCACTTCTATTATAACGAGTACACCCCATAACAACAATGTTCACACAGCAGCAGAAAAGAAAAGCTAATGAGTCTGAAAACCAAAAGCGAAAGCAGACTAGAAGAAATCTTAATGTCGACTTCTCCACCACTATCGCTTCACAATCTGCAGCCTCAGTTTCAACAAAAAAAAAAAAAAGTGCACCGAAACAAACAAAAAATAAAATTGTCTGCGAGTCTTCTAGCGACAGTGGAAGTGATGATGAAGACAATGATGATGAAGATGTAGTATTCCCATTATGTGGGAAAAAATTTTCTTAACATAAACAAGGGCAGGTCCACACCTGTGGAGTAACGGTCAGCGCGTCTGGCCGCGAAACCAGGTGGACCGGGTTCGAGTCCCGGTCGGGGCAAGTTACCTGGTTGAGGGTTTTTCCGGGGTTTTCGCTCTACCCAATACGAGAAAATGCTGGGTAACTTTCGGTGTTGGACCCTGGACTCATTTCACCGGCATTATCACCTTCATATCATTCAGACGCTAAATAACCTCAGATGTTGATACAGCGTCGTAAAATAACGCAATAAAATAAAAGAAACAAGGACAGAAATGGATCAAATGCACCCAATTGGTCCCACGAAATGTGCTCTTCATCTTGTGAACACAAACAATTTATTTGTGACGTGTCTGAATGGCTGAAACATAAAATTGAAAGGTTTTAGTTCTATTGGACGTAATGAACTATTTAATGTTAAAAGTTAAACTGTAATTTTGTTTTGGAAGTGCTAAGAAACTTAAGAAAATATCACATGAAGGAGTTTTTGTTTTACAAAATGTAATCCAAATAATTTTCTGAATGCTCTCCTACATACTTTCTATAATTATTAGTTATTAATAAACATTCTTGGTGTTCTATGTTTTAATTTCATTGTACTATTGAAATAATTGTCATTCAATTTGTTAAAACGCATAGGGGACGAAATTTAGACCGCTTCATTGAAATGTAAAAAATGGCATAATTTCATTCTTCATGTTTTATATTCAGTTTGATTCCAAATTGATGAATTTCGAATTCTGTGTTTTGTAGTTAAATGTTGAAAGTTCTTAACTAGATTAGTTTCATGTCTTCAACTTTAATGGTATATGAATGGTGAGACAAAACTAAATGGGGGACGATAAATGGGCACCCTACCTTATAGGCTCTAATTTAGCGAACTTAATATAAAAAAAGGAGACGTCACGTCTGCAGAACATTCCTACGGAAAAGATTAGGTGTTTCTGGAGCCAGTTTTACCTGATGAAGTTACCGAAGTTATAAATAGCCTTAAGCATAAAAATAATAAAACAAGATATGGATTAACAAATTCAATTATAAAGAAATGTAAATCTTCCGTATAATTGGCACTTTCTTAATTTATTAATTACTCATGTCAATTAGGTTCTGTGCCTAGAGGTCTAAAATATCTAAAGTGGCTCCTGTCTTTAAAAATGGTGATTGTAATGATCTTACACTCTTTCGTCCTATATCAATATTGCCTGTTATTTCTAAAATTTTCGAAAAAATGTATGGAAGAAAGACTATAAAATTTATTATTTGACAAGAATAGAATTTTTCTACACTCATCAATATGGTTTCTGGCAATCATCGTCTACTTTAAATCCTACTGTTGACATGATTACCTGTATAGAACAAGCTCTGGACGAAAATAAAATTCCAGCAGGTTTATTTTATTGTTCTTAGGAAAGTATTTGATACACTTAATTATTCAATTTTGTTGCGTAAACTGGAATCGACTGATATTAGAACTGTTGTTTTACAGTGATTTCGGAGTTATTTAAGTGAACGGCATCAGTATGTCTCAGTGAATAACTTGGAAAGTGATACTCTCTTACTATCATGCGGTGTACCGCAAGGATCAATTTTGGGACTTCTTGTCTTTCTTCTTTATGACAATGACATAACATTTCTTCATTTACATGGAACTGCCACTCTTTTTGCAGGTAAAACTAGTGTATTTTCTATTACTGACTCCATTGAAGAACTGTTTGAAAAGTTTGAGGCAGACATTATTACTCTTGAAAACTAGTTAAGTGCAAATAGGCTTTCTTTGAATTTGAAAAATGAACTGTGTATACTATTTTCACTAAAACTCCTTTTTATTATATTATTCCGAAAGAATTCAATTTTAATGATTCTGTAATACAAAAAGCTGCATCAGTTAAATCATAACGAATAGAAAGAAGAAGTGTGCGCACTCCTATCTGTTCAGCATTGTCGAGGGTGACCAAGAGAATTAGTGGCGCTGCGATCGGTATTGCTCAGTTGGAAGCGAATATCCTTTAAAAAAAAAAAAAAAAGCAGTAGAGTGTTCGCTCATTTCGTTTGCTTTTTTTAGTGTAATTAAATGCGTTAAATAGTTTAAGTGCCAATAAATTAGTCTGCAATTGTTCGTACACGAATGACCAGTGCGTAGCTCTCACGATTTATTTATTAAAGGACGAGATTATTATGTTTTTGTCTTGATATATTTGAAGCAATGCCTTCGTGTTTTGTTCCGAGTTGTAGGGCGGGATATGGCGGAAAGGCAGGACAAAAACGAATTTTATAAATGGGCAAGGGCGATCCCAAGAAAAGACAGGCCATTGTCGCTAACAAGTTCTATTTGTGACTCTCGTTTCTTAGACGATTTTATTGTTAAAGTAGACGCGTTCGTTGTGAATAACGAAAAAGTTGAATTGCCGAAACTGAAGTGGAAATTAAAACCAGGTGCAGTTCCTCATATTTTTCCGAACCTGTCCAAGAACCTTTCAACGCCTATCAAATTCCGAAAACGACCAATACGGGAATTTCAAGAATCCACAACTCCTAGTAAAAGAAAGATAAAGATGAAGATTATCTTCCTGAGAGAAACATGACAGATATTCCGAAAACAAGAGGTGAACCAAATTATGTTGATATTCAACCTTCTTCTTCTTCTTCTTCTTCTTCTTCTTCTTCTTCTTCTTCTTCTAAAGAACTAACTGTAGCTTCTGATACTAAGAAAACAATAACATAAGTTACCTGAAAAACCAACTGAAATATGTAAATCGGAAGTTAACGCGCGCTAAGGTCAGTCTGTCATCAGCCAAAGCTAGAATCAGAGCTTTAGAAAGCGAACTTAAAAGTACAGAATTGCATTATAAGGACAATGCAGATCTCAGTAAAAATCAGAAAATAGTACTAAATGCCATGTTAAAAAAATGAAATATTAAGAATCCTAATGGAATGAGGTACAGCAGTGAATTCATTCTAGAAAGTTTATTGCTTAAAATAAAATCACCTAAAGGATACAGACATTGCTTACAGAATGAATAAAATTGCTACCACTCCCTTCTGAAAAATACTAAGAAAATTATGTAAGGTACTTAAATGCCCCTATGGAGTAAATCCACACGCCATTGATGCTATTGCACAGTGCTACAAAGATGAAGACGAAAATAATAAATACGGTGTATTAATATTCGATGACGTGAAACTTAGGGAAGAAATTCAGTTTAATAATGCGTCACTTAAAGTAGATGGCTTCGTTGATTTCAGGGATCTAACACCAGACACTCATAAACATCAACTGGCAAACCACGCTTTGGTGTTCATGTTTATTCCCTTCCTGCAAAGCTGGGTGCAACCCGTCACGATTTATGCCATTAGAAATGCTGCACCTGGGGATATTCTTTAAAAAATATTCATCGAAGTAATTTTTGCAACTGCAGGAAGGAGGAGCAAGAGTTGTAGGCTTTACATGTCATGGAAGCCAAACAAATAAGAAAGCTTGGAAATCGTTAGGCATAAGTGGAAAGAAGGGTCAGTCTAAGTGTTTTAATTTAAATCCTGCAGACAATGAAAGAAAATTATGGGCATTTTCTGACTTCGTTCATATCTTAAAATGTATACGAAACAATTTTAATTGTAAAAACGTCGTTTATTATAAGAACGAATTAATATACTTCAGTTTTTATAAAGTGCTGTATAATGAAGATTCTTCTGCATCTAAAGGGCTTAAAGTGTGTCCTGAAATGTCTTCAGTACATATAGAACCCTCTTCCTTTCAAAAAATGAGTGCAAGACTAGCATTTCAGATCTTCAACAACAGTGTAGCCAACGGCTTGAAATTTTATCGAGAAATTTGTACATCAGGTTTCGAAGGCAGCGAAAGCACTGAACATCATACAAGGGATTTAAATCAAGTTGCAGATTGCTTAAATTCAAGTATTCCCATTAAAGGTCTTTATAAAGGTTCGAATTCTCACACTGTTCTCACCAATTTTCTTCATTCCATCAACACTACAAACAATACTTTCGCATCTGACAGAACCATGGAATCTTTGAGAGTTTCTGTTCAAAGTACACTGGAATTGTGTGAATTTCTTTGGAGCAAAGGGTTCCGATATTTGTTAACTGGAAAATTACATCAAGATCCCCTGAAACGCCATTTCGCAATCATGCGATCATTGAGCTGCGACGACCATCCTTCAACTATTGATTTCCTCCAATTACATGATTATGTTGCAATGCATTTAAGTTCCTATAAAGCAGGCCTTGTCATCTGTGGGGAACTGCGAACCAAAATCGGATACGCCCTTGACATCTTTCGTGAACCAAATACGTTTACTAGTCCGAAATGTAGAACAACGTAATAAAGAAATAAAAACATCGACGGAAAACAATCTTAAACAAAAAAATTGTCCTTCAACATGATTCCGAATTTGAAGATTGGGAAAGTGCTATTCCAGAATTAGAAAATTCTTCTACTCTCGTAGAGAAATGCTTGGTATATCACCTGGCTGGATAAGTGGTGAAAAATAGTTTCAAAATCATTCAATGTAACCAGTGTGCCCGCTCCCTCAGTCATCGTGGACACAAATCGTCGTATTCCGCACTTACAGAAATAAAGGATTACGGATCTGGTCGTGACATCTCCTTCCTGACTCATCCTTCGAAGAGTATGTTTCATATGCTTACACAAATGAAAAACAAGAAAAGAAAAATTGAGCGATCGAATGTGGGGCGACATATTTCACCAGTGGATAGTCAGTATTAACTCAATTGTAATTCAGCCATCGGGAACTGGATGCTGCTTCGATCATACCATGGATATCATACAGAAACTAATTTTTCACTATATGAAATGTCGGTTCTTCTTCCGGACGAAACAAATCCGACGAGAACTCCAAGTTCCGAGGGTTGCCAAATCATCTCGTAAATTCTCCAAAGTATCTGACAAGTAACTGTTGGTGAGTACACATTGCACGCTTACAAGTAGGCCTAAGTTAAGTTTTACATATTAAAAATATTATTTGTTTTACAGTGTGATGTATATGAATGTGTTTTTTCTTTCAAATAGTCTTAAGGTTATAAGTACAATGCCACTTACGTACGTATATGGAGCGAATGGTAAACAGTGCAACTAACGTTAAATGTATTTACGTACTTACACAAGGAACAGACTGAGCGAACTCTGCACTAGCGCCGCGTGGTATCGGGCGTGTGAATTAACAGAGTGCGACCATTATTTCTTTCTATTCGTCATGGTAAAATCTTTGGGTTTGATTGTTGATGAACATTTAACATGGGATAAGCATATTTTGGCTTTCTGTAACATAATTGCTCCAGTGTCTGGTATTTTGAAAAGACAAAAGTTCTTTACGTATATCTTGTCTCTTGAATGTATATTATGCTTTGATCCATTCTCATTTCATGTACCATAATTTCCCATAACTATTGTCCAAGCACCCAACTATGGTACAAAACGCATTATGTACTACTTAGTCCCCCAAGAGTTCAGTGTTTGTCATTTAAGGCGCCACTGTGTTGGAATTATGTTTCCCATAGATACTTCCATCTACCATTACACGTGGCAATGATATGGATGCTTAATAAGGTCAGTGTGCATCGTTCTATTGAATGTGTGAAGACACGAAATCATTCAGTTTGTGTTTGTCTGTTTTATTAAGCTCTCCTCTGTAGAACTGGTATGTTATAGATATGTGATTCTTTGTACAATTAAACCTAGCTATATGGTGTTTACTTTCTCGTAATAATTAGACTGTCAGAGGTTAAGGACTCTGCGTGACAAATGTTTAACCTCAAGGCTAGAAGTCAGTCCTCAACTATGTACTGCAATTTTTCGTGGACCATAGTTGTATTTCATTTTGAAATATTTGTTTTAATAAAATGTGATCAGTGTGATTATTTACTTCTGCAAATACGGTATCTCAATATATTCTAAAATACCATTTAACATTATAGTCAAGTAAACAAAGAAACAGGCTGTTCTAGCATCAATGGTACTAGCACGAATGTTGGTCCGGTAAAACGAAAACTTCAGGGTAGAAGGAAAACAACCGTCCCTGTAAGTGATTATGAGAGCGATGAAATTGAATTGGATACAGATTATGATGTTTCCATTGTTCGCTCCATATTTACAGACAGTGGGTCATATGTGAAAAAAAAGACGATATCTGTTAAATTAATGCTAAAGGCACAAAGTTATATGGTAGTTACTTATGAGAAGGAATTGTGGCCAGGGAAAATTTTGGTAGTGAAGAACAATGGAGCTGTTGTTTCATGTATGGTAAGAAGCGGCAATTACTGAGGTGTCGAGAAATGGAAGACATTTTATTCTGTAGAAAGGAAAACATAATAAAAGAAATTGAAGACCCCAAATGCGTCTCCAAAAAGAGAGATTTATTTTCAATTTCAGAATTAGAAGAGAAGTGGAAATTCTAAGGATCGAAATAAGCCTACTGAATGTAGTTCTCCGTATGATAAATAAACATTAACAGTGAATTTATGTGCATAATAGTTTGCTAAGAATGTGTTAGTTTATTTTGATACCGTAATTTTGTTCTTTAATATACACTCACTGGTAAAAAAAAAGGTGGCCAACTACATTTTCTTTAAAATTTTTTAAAATTGTAGGATTTTTAAAATAATTGTAGGTGTGCTGAGGTTCATTTAGTTATTCATTTATTTTGTGATACGTAACAATGTAATACTGAATACGTAATAGCCAACAATGATCTGAAAAGAAGATTCGTTCTTTTTGTAGTGTTGTGTCTAAACTTCTCAGACTCATTTCAAGCTAAGCTGAAGAAGTCTACAGACTGGTAAGCTCTTTTGAGGTAGTGTTGGAGTACTTCATTGTATACAAATGTCACTAAGTCCTCCGATTCAGCAAAAGTGGTTGCATTGATAGAAGGTAGGAATAGGTTGCATTGATAGAAGGTGGGAATAGTCAGCGTTATGTGGCTG
This sequence comes from Periplaneta americana, assembly GCF_040183065.1. NCBI lineage: Eukaryota > Metazoa > Arthropoda > Insecta > Blattodea > Blattidae > Periplaneta > Periplaneta americana. Next base: position 14,199,232 of record NC_091128.1, on the reverse strand, counting down.
CAGTTCTTGGGATTCCTCGATCGACCGTACAACGAGTGTACCATCGCTTTAGAGAGACAGGAGGTTATTCCAGGAGACCCGGTTCAGGGAGAAAACGAGTAACTTCGGCTTGTGACGACCATTTTATTGTCCTCAACACATTAAGAAATCGCCATTCCACAGCTATTGAGACGAGAAGAGCCCTCCAGGAAATAAGATAAGTTAACGTGAGTGAGAAAACTGTAAGTGGACGTCTGGATGAATGTGGGCTGAATTCCAGAACACCAGCTAAAGGTCCAGAATTGCTCCAGCAACATCATGTTGAACGATTACGTTTTGCTCACAATCATGCTTATTGGAAACTGGGGGAGTGGCGACGAGTGGTCTTCACAGATGAATCGAGATTTAGTTTACAGATGGACGTGAAAGAGTGTGGAGAAGAGAAGGAGAACGTTTTTCTTCATGTACCTTCAGTTCACGTTTCAGTTTCCAAGGTGGATCAGTAATGGTATGGGGTGGTATTTCGTATGAAGCTCACACAGAACTTGTTTTCATTAATGGAGGTGCTTTGACTGCTCCAAGATACATCGAAGAAAGTCTAATTTAACATGTTGTACCCTGTGCCCCACTTATTGGTAAAAAGTTCCTGTTAATGTACGACAATGCCCGCCCTCATGCTACAAGAAACGTGGATGAGTTCCTTCAGGACATTGGATTGAATAGGATGATATGGCCAGCAAGAAGTCCTGATATAAACCCTATTGAATATGTGTGGGGAATGCTACGGAAGCGAGTTAGAAATCGTCTAACTCCTCACAACAACTTACAGCAGCTCCGAAATGTTCTAAGTAAAGAATGGAATAGAATCGACCAGACTGACATCCAGAATCTAATCGAAGGGTTGAATCGGCGAATGGTAACAGTTATACAGTCACGGGGAGGCAATACCCGCTATTAGCAACATTTGGGTGACCACAAAATCAGTTGAACATTTGGAAGAAAATTGATATAATTTGTAAGTTTTTGCATCTTTTAATATATCCATTGTTTGGCGTTAAAAATAATAGCGCAAATGATAATGAAAAAAGTTTTTTTTTTTTTTTCTGGGAAGCAATGTGTTCTTCATTTCATAACAGGTTTTCTGATTTCCACCTCATAAAAGAATTGAGAAACTTTAGGTGGCTTGGTTTTTTTCCCTGTTAGTGTAGTTGTTCATTATTGCAGGAAAATGACTTTCAGATTTCACTTGTTTATTGTGTGTTTATGTAATGTGTACTAATAAAAAGAATCCATGTACTTTTCATTTATTTTTAATATTTCTGTGCTAGATTATGTTTATACCCTTAAATTAAAAACTCAATATATTGATTTACGAATAATTACAGCTCCAGTTATAGTCCATTCATGCTTTCAAGCATGAATATATGAGTGGATCATAGTTGGGCAACTCAGAATACAACTGTGTACCAATGCTTATTATTTTTTAACACTTGTAATTAAATAATTTCAAACATATGTCAATATTTATTTAATATATACTTACAAGAGTCCGAAGCCAAAATTTCACTTAATCAGGATGGATAGTACTGAATATACAAAGAAAAATGTGGACCATAGTTAGGGGAAACTACGGTATGTCATTTGTATGGGGACATAATAAGAAAACTGCTTTGAGACCTTTACAAATTATTCAAAATAGGGCTTTAGGAAATTTATTGGTTTTCATTATTTGACTCCAGTTAAATATCTATATCAATTTTCTTTTGTTCTACCAGTTGAATCAGTTATCAAATTAGTGCTGCTATTTTCATGTACGAAGTTATTAACAATTTAATACATATAGTAATATTATATTTCAGTTTAATAAATATATACATACATACATATATATATATACAGAACCTATTGCCATTACAGAACCTATTGCCATATTATGAACACGTAATCGTTATGGGTGATTTTAATACAAATCTACTTGCCGCTGACTCAATACAGACGACACAACTAAAGACAATGTTCCATGCTTGTGATATGACTATCCTTCCACTTGAACCCACTCATCATACCGCCTACTCAGAAACGCTCCTTGACTTAATCATCACCAATAATCCTGCCAAAGTTCTCTCACATGGACAGCTACCTGCGTCTGGAATATCTTCCCACGATATAATATATGTAATATACGCATTGCAGTGTCCCAAATTGACAACCAAAATAGCTACTTATAGAGACCTGAAACGTATTGACAATTCTGCTTTAATAGAAGACGCATTACGTATACCCTGGGACGCAATATGGAAGTTGCGAACTGTGGACGAGAAGATAGAACAGCTAAATAACTTTATTATAGACTTGTATGACCGACATGCTCCTCTAAAAACTAGACGTGTGAGAAGACTGCCTGCGCCGTGGATGACTGCTGACATACGCAACATGATGGCTGAACGAGATTCGGCATATCGAAAATATAGACGAGACAAAAACGAAACTAATTTTAACAGGTACAAGCAACTGAGAAACAGAACCAGCCAGACTGTTAGGAATGCTAAAATCCGACATGCATACAGCCTTACTGAACCAGGAACTAGCCCCTCCACGCTTTGGAAACATGTGCAGACAATGGGATTAAGACAGACAAAGATCCAGGTAGACGGCAACTCAATCTCACTGGAACGGCTCAATGACCACTTTACGAAAACTCACACTATAACCCTTAGCCCCATTGACAAACAACAGACAATCGATGAACTCTTAAACCTACGGACCAACCCCTCAAGGGAAAAATTTCACTTTTGGTATATTACGCAATCTGGCGTAAAGAAAGCCCTGAAACGAATCACAACTAAAGCAGAAGGACCAGACCACGTCAATATTTCGTTATTAAACAAAATCATAGACGTAATACTACCGACTGTGACCCACATTTTCAATGCCTCAATTATGACTTCGACTTACCCACAGCAATGGAAACTCGCTTTTGTCCACCCAATTCCCAAGACCAAAACACCGACATCTTATAACGACTACAGACCTATCAGCATCCTACCTGCCCTATCTAAAGCATTGGAGCGCATTGTACACAAGCAACTGACAGAATACTTAAACAAATACAAACTTCTCGACTCTTATCAATCAGGTTTCAGAGCCGGACATAACACAAGTACAGCATTACTTAAAATCACGGAAGACCTACGCGAGGCCCGGGACGAACGTAAATTGACAATAATGACTTTACTTGACTTCAGCAAAGCCTTCGATTCTGTAGACATTGACTTATTAATATGTAAACTCAGAAGACTACACCTGTTGTCCTGTGGTTTGACTCTTACCTTAATGGCCGCCAACAAAGTGTGATAGCTGGAAATCGTTCTTCCCCTTGGCAGGCCGTAAGGTCAGGGATCCCACAGGGATCAGTTCTTGGCCCTTTACTATTTACAATTTATATCAACGACATATCAGAATCTCTAAAGTACTGCCGACACCATCTCTATGCAGACGACCTTCAAATATACATAAAATTCCACACTGACGAAATAAATGATGCAATAACTAAAATTAATGACGACCTGAACTCAATCTGCACATGGATACGGAAATTCCGACTTAAACTAAATCCAGAAAAATCACAGTCAATCATTGTGGGCCATTCACGTTTGTTAAGCACTATTACCATACCAAATTTGTCCCCGATTAAAATACACGGCACCGAAATTCCGTTCAGTGAATCAGTAAAGAATCTAGGTATTTATATGGATAAAAGTTTAAATTGGAACATTCAAGTTGCAGAAACCTGCAAAAAGATATTTTCATTAATCCACTCGTTTAGACGATTGAAGAATTTTCTACCCCTTTCCATGAAAAAAATGTTAGTGCAAACACTCGTGATGCCCCACTTCGATTACTGTGATATTCTGCTTACTGACCTAAGCGTTACTTCGGCGCAGAGACTACAACGTGTTCATAATATGTGCGTCCGTTTCGTCTGCAATATTCGCCGGGCTGATCACGTAACATCATCCCTCGAAATGTTGTCCTGGCTCCGTCTAGAAGATCGTAGGAAAATCCACTGTCTTTCCCTTCTCTTTCACATATTACATTTCTCCACTCCTGTCTATCTTGGGTCTCGTTTTCAAAATTTATCCACCCATCATAACCTAGACACACGATCACAACACTCCTCAATATTATCCATTCCCTCCCACCGAACATCCTCATATTCATCTTCTTTCACTGTGGCTGTTCCTCGACTTTGGAATTCCCTACCGAGTAATGTCAGGGACTGTCAGACATCAAATCAATTTAAGAATAGGTTAACGAGATATTTTTCTAACAATTATTGTCAACAATAATAGCTGTTTCAGGTTTCTCAGTGTTTAATGGTTATATATATCACAGATAAATATATAATTTATCTCATTATTATTATTATTATTATTATTATTATTACTATTATAATTACCATTATTATTATTATTGTTATTATTATTATCATTATTATTATAACTATTTCTTACCAGTGTTTATTATTGTCACACTAACATTAGTTATCCAATTTTCATCATTTACTTTCATGTTGTTTTATGATCTAGATATTAATGTAATAACTATGTAAGCAAATGTATTTAATTAGAATTAGAGTCTGGCTGGGCGGAAGAGAAGGCCTACTGGCCTTAGCTCTGCCAGATTAAATAAATAAATTATTATTATTACTCATTTAACAAGACAAAAAGAAAATTTTTTTTTCACAGCATAGCTCAGTAACTTATGGAACGAAAGGTATTAAGCATTTTTTAATAACAACTTTCAACCAACTTCCTTTAGAATATAGAATTTTACTAAATTGCCGGTGTTTTAGGAATTCTTTAAAAATACATTTTTGGGAAGATTATTTATTGTAATGCTCAGTAGATTTATTTATTTCATGGTTTCAAACTTTTTCTTCTTTCTGCCCAAATACTTATGTTATCTCACAAATTGTTCATATTTTGCTTTCTTTGTTTAATAAATTCTTGAGTTATTGTTTGTTTTCCACATACTGTAGTTTCATGACTTTTTAAATTACATCGTTCAACATATATATATATATATATATATATATGTGTGTGTGTTCTTGTATAGCCCCTACATATGAGTTATACTCGTTGGGGCATAATCAATAAATAAAATAAATAAATAAATAATAAATAAATAAATAATTAAATGAATGAATGAATAAATAAATAAATAAATAAATAAATAAATACCTAGGCAAAATAACTACATATGAACACAGTATAAATATTATCCTAGGGTTGTAAGACAGATCAACATAATTTCATTAATAACACTAAAAAGTTGTAATGTGAGGTAAAGGTTGGGTTAGTATGTTATTTTACGACGCTGTATCAACATCTCAGCTTATTTAGCGTCTGAATGAAATGAAGGTGATAATGCCGGTGAGATGAGTCTGGGGTCCAGCACCGAGGCTACCCAGGCTACCTGGTTTCGCGGCCAGACGCGCTAATCGTTACTCCACAGGTGTGGACCTCATCGTAAATACCTGGGAAATGTTCATGTTGGTGAAGTCTGTTATTACGTTCTTGAGGTTATTCTAAAATTTCGCAATATTTACACTATTTACACGAAACTGTCATGCAAGTGTACAGCATTAAACTGATGCGTCTGCTTCTTCTCCCCATTACGTTCAACAGCTCCTCCGAATTGATATCTTGATCTCAATGTGCAGACAGTAAGCAAGATTACTCAAACTCTCATTACTGGTTCTATTTCTCACAGAGGTCTTCATCGTTTTCAGTGGCGTACGATGAATTTTATCAAGGTGTGGGGTCATTATTAAAATTGTTTATAATATACATTGTCGGTATTTTAAATTTGCGCTTATTATTATTGTTATTATTATTATTATTATTATTATTATTGTGAAGGCAAAGGCTAATTGGGATTTCCCGGTCTTTGATCGGGCCAAAAACTTTGATAGAACTTGTGTGTATGTCATTTCTTTCGTGTCCGTGCGAATTCTTTAGGTCTCGTATTTTCAAGATGGGAAACAGGTAAACGCATGTCACTAGCAACCATCTCCCCCGCATGTTAAAGCCGGATGCACGCACCCTCCGCGCTGTAGTGCAGAGGAGGGTGAGAGTCCGGCGCCTCGCAGTCGAAAGACCATATGGACAAGAAAGCACGTGGGTTGCTCTAAGACACAAAGTTTTCGCGGAAGTTCTGACGTCATAGCGTCATAACGCTCAAACCCACGCCAAAGAGGGGGAGAAATGGCGCGAAGTCCGAGCTGTATATAAGGCGGACCAAATGTCCATATAGACATTAGCTATATTAGCTATACTATTGAGACAGGAGGACAGGGAGGCTGGCGTTACTCCCAGGTTTTGGTAGCCACGACTCAACTCCATGAGACTCCTTGGATAGTGCAACCGCTGTAAAATGACCTTGTCTTAACTGGGCTAAACAAAATCCCTCCCTAACAATATCTACTTATGTTGATCGATGGAACTATCATAGAGCCAATTGGCTAGTATATATCCATCGATTCATAGAGTCATTCAACCTAAGAGCCAACTGGCTAGTCTCTGATATTGAGACAACTCCTCCTGCCTAGGTTTTTCCGTAGTTTTCCTAAGGCGCTAAGACAAATGTCGGGATGAGCCCTAAAAGAAATGGGCCACGGACCTGCACTCATATCCCCATTAATCTCCCTATTACTTAAATTAATTAACTAATTACATCTCTCCCCCCTCTTCGTAATTGAGCCATCATATAGCCAAATGGCTTGTCTCAAAATTGAGACGATTCAACAAGGCTCATAACAATCACCTCCTACATAATAGCCAAATTGGCTAGTCTCCTATACATGAGACAACTCATCTCGCCTAAGGTATTCCGTGGTTTTCCTCAGGCGTAAGACAAATGTCGGGATGAGCCCTATAAGAAATGGGCCACGGACCTATATGCCCCCCCCCCATATATACTCCACCTTTATTATAAACGATGTATGCCCTAGTTCAGATAATATATTAGTCTATTAAATACACGAGGTCACTCAATAAGTCGCAAATTGAAAGGACAGGGACCTCTCAAATTGCAGATTAGATTTCACGGCGCTTCTTCCGACGGCCTTCACATGCTTTGTCATTGAACAACAGATGACAGCGTCTTGCCATCCTAACGGCAAACACCAGCCAACTCCTCCTCGCCCCGTTCCGTGATCAATTGATCAATCTCTGCCCCCCTCGCGTATGTGGTACCTAAGAGGTTACGTCCAATTTCGGCTTCCCCTACAAAATTTTCTAGAGCTCCTTCAGGGGAGCAGCGTAACCCGGAGTGAGACTAGTGGCCAACAGGCTTGGAGCTCACATATTTAGTTTTGTACAGCCCCCAACCCCTTGCAAGGACGCGTTTTGCGTACCTTTTAAATTTTCCTCCCAATTCTCCTTCGATTTTTCTATTTTCGATTCCATATAGACACTTGTTTGTAGGCTACGGAGATAGCTACCACGCACTCCCTGTCACAGACACTAATTTCATTTGACACAGCGTGTTAGTATTTCATCGGACGTGGTTTTCACGGCCGGCATTTTCCCACGGAACAGAAATGCATCGACGGCTCTTCTCCGCTTCCTCAACCCAGTCTCCCTAACCAGCCATACCAATCTTCTTAACTACCTCCCCCCCTTCCTTTTATCACCATATCTTTATTTCACCGTGCTCTAACCCTTTTAGAAAACATTGTGTTTTCTAACCTTGACTTCCCTCTCTGTGGACGCCTATCGCCGGCCATTTGTCAGCGGAGCTCGTTAGCAGAGAGGTCTTTATTTCACCGTGCTCGAACTCTTTTAGAAAATATCGTGTTTTCTATCCGTGACTTCCCTCTCTGTGGACACCCATCGCCGGCCATTTGTCGGCGGAGCTCGTTAGCAGAAAGAAGAAAATTTTCAAGCAAATTTTCAAGAGAAAGCTGCTACATTGGAATCCACACCTGAGAATAGTAATGAGTACTGAAGTCATTTAAAAAGCGGTATACAGAAAACAGCAGAAGGAAAACAATAGGGTACACAAAAGGTGTGAGAATTAAGAAACCTTGGGTCACAGGGAATAATGTTGGTGAAGATGAAGGAGAGGAGAAAATGGAACAACATCAACACAGAAGAAGGTAGAAGAAACTACAGGAAACTAAAGAACGAACTAAGAAGAGAAACTGATAAAGAAAAGAAGACTGATTAAAAGAGAAATGTGCAGAAATAGAGGATCTAGAGAGAAAAGGAAGATATAATTTAATGTACCACGAAGTAAAATGTTTGAACTTCACAAACAAGAAAAGCAAATCCATGTGTTTGATAGAGGACGAAATCGGAAAGAAATAACAGACAGACCAGGAATACTGAACAGATGGACGAAATATGTAGAAGAGTTATATGGGACAGGGAATTTTCCAGATGAGTTGATTATAGAAGACGAAGCAGCCGTATCAGAAGGAGAAAAAGGATTTCCTATTTTAAGGGAAGAAGTTGAATTAGTGCTTAGGGAAATGAAGAATGAGAAAGCAACAGGAGTTGTTGGTATCCTCATTGAAATAGTGACATGTTTGGGTGAAGTCAAGAAGGAAATTCTATAATTATACAACGAAATATATGAGAAAGGCAACTGACTTGAAAATTTTACGGAGACAGTGTTGTTTCCAATACCGAAGAAAAATAATGCCAAGAAATGTATTGAGCTCAGGATTATCATCCTGATATCACACTGGGTGAAAATTCTTCTGCGAATACAGAATGGACGTTTATACTCTAAGATGGAGGAACAGTTTGAAGAAGAGGAGTTTGGCTTCAGAAAAGGAAAAGGTACAAGGGATGCAATTGGTCTACTACGAACAATCGGCGAAAAATACCTAGAGAAGAATAAAGAAGTGTATATAGTATTTGTGGACCTAGAAAAGGCGTTTGACAGAGTGGATTGAAACAAACTGATGGACATCCTGAAGAAATAAGTGTTGATTGGAAAGGAGACTGTTCAGTAACGTATATATGAAACAAAGAGTCAAAGTTAGGATAGGAGAAGAAATGTCAGAAGGAAGTGAAATAGGGAGAGGAGTATAACAAGGATGTCCTTTATCACCTACCCTGTTCAACATAGAATTTAGTGAAGAACTGTTTTCAGAACAAGGGAGGAGTAATAGTAGGAGGAATAAGGATGAAGTGCGTAAGATTTGCTGATGATATTATGTCGTTGTTAGCAGAAGAAATGGTACTAAGGGATATGCTGCTGGCGCTAAATGACAGCTGTGAGCGATATGGAATGAAGATAAATGGCAAGAAGACGAAGACCATGGTCATAGGAAGAAAAGTAAAGAGGTAAACTTGCGAATTCTAAATGAGGCAGTAGAGTAAGTGGACAGGCTCCAAATATTTCTGGTTTATCATAAGGAGTAACAAGAAGTCAAAAGGAGATTAGCAATGACAAAAGGAAGCTTTTAATAGGAGAGGGAGCATCTTCTGCGACCTCTGGAGAAAGAACTAAGGAAGAGACTAGTGAAGTGCTTTGTGTGGAGTGTGGAATTGTATGGGGCAGAAACATGGACATTACGACAAAGTGAATAGAAGCGACTAGAAGCATTTGAAGTGTGAATATGGAAAAGGATGGGGCGTGTGAAATGGACAGACAGAATAAGAAACGAGGCTGTGTTGGAAAGAGTGGATGAAGAAAAAATGATGCTGAAACTGATAAGAAAGAGGAAAAGAAATTGGCTGGGTCACTGGTTGAGAAGAAACTGTCTTCTGAAGGATGCACTGGAAGGAATGGTGAACGGGAAAAGAGTTCGAGGTAAAATAAGATATCAGATGATAGACGACATTAAGATATATGGGCCATATGAGGAGACAAAGAGGAAGGCAGAAAATAGGAAAGACTGGAGAATGCTGGGTTTGCAGTGAAAGACGTGCCCTTGGGTAGAACACTATGAATTATTATTATTATTATTATTATTATTATTATTATTATTATTATTATTATTATGTTACAGTATATTTATTAGCAGTAATTATATATTGTATACTTATATTAGAAATATGAACTGTCATATACACAAAACGTTAAAAGAACGTCAGAACTCAAACTAATGAACGGATAAATACCATTCTTAAAATTAGTTTGAAATGGACAATGCACAATATTAACATCTGCATGCAGAACTGTGAAAACAACCTTTTCAATATGTTTTACAACAATTTAAATTTCATATTGTGTGGACTTCATTTAGTACAAGATCGGTACTGGGCGATCGGTGTCTCTATAAAAAAGGTAGCATTGTTATAATTCGAACATGCCGCAGCTCCAGGCACAGAATTATGTAGAAGGAGAACTATGATTTATGTCGATGTAGATTTTGTTACTCTGACAGTAAAATTAGAGAAGGGAAAACGATTATGGATATGCATATGGATAAAAAAAGTACTCGAATCTAAATGTGTAATTTTTTCACAGTTCAAGGTTGGAGTTCAAACCGGAAACCCCCACACCTTACGTACGCCCCTGGTCGTTTCATTGTTGAAAACGATCTCTTGATACTGGTGATTAAGACATTAAGGATTGCTAAAATTTTGATGAGACAGTGAATAATTATGGAGTATAATTGTGCAGGACATAGCTATAGCCAAAGAACTAACGACATCATTTTGTCTTATTTTTTCTGTGCATTTTCATTTTTGAGACCACATCCGGGATTCTGTTTTTCATTATCACTGATATCACCCACATACTAAGAAATCTTATTTAATCAGTCAGTTGCAGTTTCTTCAACATTCCTGGGCAAGAAATCAAAAGCGGAAAATAATCTTTGTTCTGAATAATTTTGAGGGAAAAATTGTTCCGGGGCCGGGACCTTTGATTAAACGTACCAACGCTCTACCAACTGCTACCCGGGAACTCTATCCGACACCGATCCAACTTTTCCCTCTATATCCACAGACCTCAAAGTGGGCTGACAACCGTCAAGCAACCAACATTGAGTGTGACTTAAAATGTAGTTTTCTGTTAACGAACAGTGACGTGTATTTATAAGTCACACAGAGTTAGTGTACACTCAATATTGGTTGCTTGACGGTTGTCAGCCCACTTTGTGGTCTGTGAATATAGAGGGAAAAGTTGGATCGGTGTCGGATAGAGTTCCCGGGTAGCTCAGTTGGTAGAGCATTGGTACGTTTAACCAAAGGTCCCGGGTTCGATATCCGGCCCCGGAACAATTTTTCCCTCAAAATTATTGAAATCAACTTTACAGGGAGTTATACCTGAAAGCTTGATTTGCAGTCTTTGTTCTGTTCAAATCGTTCTTTGAGATTTGAAATCAATTCATTAGTGCATATTGCGTATAAGTGTATAGATCTTCGGGAGTAGCCTTCATATTATGTCCTGCTGGGTTATTATCTCTCTTCGTTCACTTCCACGTACAGTTACCCTGACAAAGAATGAGATGATTCTTGGTCGTCGGAAGTTAAAGTTCTACAGCGCGGTTCACTCGATATCGACGTAACGATACATAACATGACACATAATACAAGAATTGTTACAAGGACCACAACAAGGACAAGGACCAGAATAAGGATCACGAAGAAGACTGCCATTTAAGGCCAGGATTTCACAACATAGCTCGAGTCACAAAATATCATTGCTTCACTGTACCGAATGGCAAATGCCTGCTAAGGGATCTACATTCCGGACTGCTGCTGTCACTGTCTTATCTCGTTAGCTCATATAGTAGCGTGTCGGTTCCACTGTATAACCGAAACGTCTCGTGTTCGATTCCGGGTAAAACTTTTTTATTGAGGTGTAATTAATTTGTTCAGAGTTCCTCGACTGTCTAATTTGTCGAAAAATATGGAATAATTTATGCCCAATTTCTGGGTCTTACAAGTGGGCTGAACCTCGTCAAAAAATAAATTAATCTTACTTGGAAGTTAAAAGTATTCTTCCTCAAACAAAAATCATAAGAAACAAAAAGAGACCTATGAACTTAAAATCTTGTCCACATGCCATCAGCTTCTATTACAGCTCTAAGTCGATCCGGCATGGATGTCACGAGATTGTGGAATAAGTTCTGATCCCCGGCGAGGTCTTCCCAGGTGTCAACAACTCGATCCCGCAATTCGTCTCGATTTCGAGGGCGTCGGTGGGCATAGGTGGCTATCCTTCTCTTTTGCAATTCCGCCCATAAATTTTCGATGACATTCAAATCAGGTGACTTCGGAGGCCAATTAATGATTTCGATCTCGGGTCTCCTTTGAAACCATCTTTGAATGCTTGCAGCATAGTGCACGGGATGGTTATCCTGCTGGAACAGCAATGTTCCTTCGGGAAAGCGTTCTCGGGCGGAGGGAAGGAATATATTTTCCAGAATGTGCTCGTAAGTTCCCGCATTAAACCGGCCATCGATGCGTTCTATAACGCCAGGTCCATCGTAAGACATCCACCCCTAACACGATATGCTAAAGCGCCCCGATCTTTCACGTCGGTGCACATAGCGCTGGTCATGTCGGAGACCATCCTCACGATAGACACGGACAGGACCTTCGTAATCACTCGAGATGATTGTTTCGTCGGAGAAAATTACATTTCTCTAATCGAAATCCACTCGATTGGTAGTGAAGGCAAGATGGTCGACAGCTTGTGCTTCCCCCAATATTTCCATTTGCGCAGCCCTCCGGCTCCTAATACCGCGGTTCCTCAACCTGCTGATCACAGTCTGTGAAGAGCCGGGAAAGTTAGATGCTGCTCTTATTTCGTTAGCAGTCAGAAAAGGGGTCCTGTCGAACTGTCTCGAATAAGAGAGCATCCTCTTACAATGAAGAAATCCGCGAACGCCCAGGAATAGGGCGATTTTCGACCTCCCCTAAATTTTGGTCACGATGAACCCACCTCGCGGCTGTACTTCCAGGAACACCGACCAAACGGCCAGCAGATTTAGCCTCATATCCAGCCTCAACTAGAGCTATAACTAGCTGTCTCATGTCACGTCGGTTCGCCATTACGATGAAAAATGAGGGATGACGATAATACTTTAGTTTAGACAATGACTATTTAACGTGATATAGAATTATTGAAATAACAGGCATCTTGCATAGTAAGAGTTAATAAATCAACCCTAAATTAAGTAACTAAATAACAGGAAGTCCAATTGTTGCGAAAATAATCAAATTAAATCTAATTACATTATGTAAACAAACCCCAAGTTATGACACCACATTGCTACAGCTAAATTGTAGGTTATTAACATTAGCATTGAATAGGTCTGTGGTTGTGCGTTGGACGACAAAACCAAACATCGAAAGTTCGAATCTTGCCGAGGAATATAACTTCTTGCTTTTTATAATGTAAATCAGACTTCTAACTACATTTATATTTCTTACATTTATTAATATTTATAGCCAACATTGAATTTGTAAAGAAAAGACTTTAGAAATCTCATATGGAATTTGTGATCTGTAGTGACATAAACATAGATTATCTCTCGGAACTTTTCCGTAAAAGTAAATTAAATTCACTCCTTGAAACTGGAAACCTTAGTCGTAGACTCATTTTCCCACAGCATACAAGCTGAAGTAGCACAGCCATTGATAAATGTTTTGTACACAGAATTAGACTGAATTCCTATTCGACAACCTATAATCAATGGTTTGTCTGAACATGATAAACAAATCCTAAGTGTTTCCAGTGTTACTGAATAATTTCAAAATATTAATTTAAAAACTAAGAAAGGATCGTAAATGCTGTGTCTAGTGATTATTTACATTTATGTCTACAAAATGAATCTTGGAAAAACATATATGATACTGGTACTACTGATATTAAGAGTAAATGTATTGTATCTTTCACTTAATTTCATAATCACTTCAGTGGATGTTCTCCACTCAATGTTGTGAAAAAATTCAAAAGTAAAAACATGTAGATAACGCAGGGACTTCAAAATCTATTGTATTAAAAAGAAGAATCTATATGTAAGGTGTTGCAATGTAATGATCCTCATGTTCTTAAATACTGCAAGAAGTACAGTGTAATTTATGAAAAATGATGAAAGAGAGAAATAGAATATATTTGAATAGAAAATTACAAAATTCAGATAATACAATTAAACCTATTCGGAATATTATTAAATTTGAACTTGTATATATCCTAAGAAAGAAAATATTTTTTCATTAAAACCAATGATTATAAAGTAGATGATCCCAAATCTATTGCAAATTCTTTTAATGTATTATAGTATATGGTACAGAAATATTATGGACAACTTAAACATTCAAGATTTTGCAAAAGATACTGCAGTTGGTTACTTAACAGATGTATTTAATAATTAGTATTAATATATGTAATTAGTCAATAACTGCAACAGTGCTTTTTCATTCAATCATAACATGAGTAAAACTGAATGCACATTAAATTAAACACTATTGCAAACACGTAGATAAAATAGTTAAAATTAACTGAAGGGGTGAGAATGAAATAATCCAAAGCCATACTTTTAACAAAAATTGTTTTGTGCGAGTGCATTTCTTACACATATGGGAAAGCTATTAATAAAATATTGTAATAATTACTCAACAAATGACTTAACCTAAGGACTCTAAACCTTTGTGAAAGTTTGTCTATTATTACATATATTTTTTAATTTCATTTTAATTGTTAGTTTTTAATATATATGCATTTACATTGTATATGTGTGTATAAATGCATTCATTAGATTAACGTTTATAATATTATAACTTGTAATTTTGTATTGTTTGCGATCATTAACACTTAATCTCAGGACTTTGTAAATCTCTATTTCAACGTTACTTAGCTATTTCAACGTTATTTAGACAAAAAAAAAATCGTTGTGTAGACTAAGAATCGAACTCGCACTCTTATACACAACACGCAGAAGTCTTACCGTCTGAGCTATTGAAACGACATGAAAGCGTTCCTTTCTGTGCGGAATGTCGATCTAGTCATGAAGGTCCATTGTCGATTTAACTACACGATTTATGTATATATTTATATTTTATTTACGTAATATTATCATATTTTTTTTGCAGTTTTTGAAGTGAATTTCGGAACGATGCTAGTAACAAACCAAATAGCCTGAATTTAAGTAACTCAATATTCGTTATCTTGTGTATCGGTGCTTTGGTCTCCGATCATGCGCAGTGTCTTACATCTGAGACTTAAGAATATTCAATCGTCTCATCCTTTTCCAGGGAAACTGTACGTCTTGTAATTTTGATTTCAGAATCGAAAAGGGTTTTCAGCGCGCTGGAACACTGCTGAATGATTCTGTGAAATTATTTCCCAGAATTCCTTCTTAAGGTTTCCAGCTGCTGTATAACATCAGTGACATGTAGCAAGGCAGAACTAGATCGTGCTCGGGCTTTTCAAAGACGAGTTTTCTCGCATGTCAACATTGAGACGAGAAACGATCAATTGTTCTGCAGTACTGGAAATAGATTTTTCATTTTCTGGAAGATACTGCAGACTTGCAACAATTGGCTCCAATGGCTCAACAAAAACAGCAACAGAATCATACCATACAAATGTTGTGTTGTAAAGGTCAGTCATTCTGAACGTCTTACTGGAAGGCAACAACTCATTAATATTCTTCAGTGTTGCCGGCAAAAGCGTGATTGCGAAATAAAATCACAAACGTCACTCCCTAAACAATCACAATGGAATCATACTTATGGCAGAGGACAGAGATAAATTCAGTCTATGACTAGCGCAGTGAATGGATAAAGCTTTCGGGTGTAGTTCTTTCACTTTAAGTTGAATTCCATTGAATTTTCGAGCCATAGATGACGCACCATCATATCCTTGCCCCACAAAGTTCCTGATATCTACACCTAAGCTGATGCACACTTTTATCACTGTCTTAGCAGTGTTGTTACCGGCGAGTCATATACAGGCACGAAACTCATGGAGTCTTCTCTCAACAAATACCTGGAGTTGAGATATCGTACACAAAGAGTCCACACCTGTGGAGTAACGGTTAGAGCGTCTGGCAGCGAATCCAGGTGGCCCGGGTCGGATTCCTGGTAGGGGCAAGTTACCTGGTAGAGGTTTTTTCCGGGGTTTCCTCAACTCAATATAAGCATATGCTGGGTAACTTTCGGCGCTGGACCCCGGACTCATTTCACCGGCATTATCACTTTCACCTCATTCAGACGCTAAATAACCTAAGATATTGATAAAGCGTCGTAAAATAGCCTACTAAAATAAGTAAATCGTACACAGAGAGAGAGAGTTGTTCCGTTCCTGAAATATCTAAAGTTTTATCTGCAATGATGCTATGATAGTTTGCTTCATTTACATCACTGATAAGCCTTCTTGGTATTATTTCTCCACAAATACCGGAAACTTCGTTCTGAAGTATAGAGCTAAATTAAGTGGAATTTTTTTTCGCATTAGCCACATGTCTTTATAAAACTCTGTCACCAACGAGAACGAGAAAGAGCCTGAAATTTCCCGTTTTTCTTTTTAGGTTTCGACAACATTAAGGGACCTCTATCTGTATCGTCTCTCAAAGCAGTTCTTGTTCTGCACAAAATATTTCCTTTATAACTTCTCTATTTTCTCGAATTTCTTTTCACCTCTGACTATTGATCTGAGATGCTATAACTTCTTCTCGGCCGTTCTCAATTGACATAAATAGCTCAGCTGATAGGACACATTCTTTATGATAAGTCTGGTGATTATTAAATGCTTCCGCAGTATCCATCCATTTAAGAATGGTTTTGTCACTGAGCATTCCTAATTCTGGTGATAATCTTGACCTATGCCTGACAGAAGAGAATGCAATAACTGTAATAAGCACCATATTGTGCTTTTGAATATAGTCGCCAACCCCACCTATTAAAGGTCTCCCCACACCAACGCGAAATATTCGCAGCCGTGGAGGGAACGAATATTTCGCGTATACAGCGGCAACGAAATTCGCACGTTACCCCACACCAACGCGAAATATTCGCAGCGCTGGCGAAGACGAAAATTTCGTGTATGCAGCGGAATATCATGTCGTAGCTCCTATGATAGTCAATCAATCGCACTGTTATTTTTATGATTGGCAGATTAATGTCTGAGGAAAGTATAGGACAAATTTTGAAATCAAAATTGTTTTTAAAACGCGGGCGGGAAAAAGAGATACTAACTTCGAAGTGATCTGTTCAAAATAGAATTTACACCTTCAAAAGAGATTAGCGGGAAACTTTTTTATTTTTCACGTTAGATGGGGGGTCAAAGTGAGTGAAATGTTGAGAAAGAATGGAAGTTACTTTTAAAAGTTGCCGCTATTCAAAATCTTCACTCGTTTTAAAGTTACGTTGAGTTAAAGAAAAGAGTATTTTCATTTGGCGAAGAATTCAAGACAACCTCTTGTCTGTTAATACAGAAATCTTCGCTCTGTTTTCAAATCCGCTTACAAAATACTTCCATCGCTTAAATTGTTTTAATTATGTGTTTTGAAATGTAATAATAAATATTAAAATAAAATATATAATTAAAATATAAATAATGCAATTAAATTTTAAAATGTAATCACAATACCAAATAAATGTAATTGCAATATCAAAATAAATGTAACTGAAATATTAGAATACATTTAATTACATTTTTAAAAGAAAAGAATCAAAATGGCGAACGATGATATCTAGTATTTAGCAGTGGCGTAGCATGAAATTTTGAGCAGGGGAAGCTAACTCAAGTTGTCTTTCATTCAATATGAGAAAATGTATTACAAAAATACAGTCTTAAAATAAATAGTAGTCAATTTCAAATCAGCAGTCGAAGATTGGTTGGAACATCGTAAGTAACACCAATAAGGCATGACCTCAAATGATACGTAGTAAAATATGATTTCACGGTTTACACATATCTCTTAACAAATAGACACGTATACGTATAACTTTAGCTCACTCCCTGTCATACTTAGAGAAATCACAATATTAGTATCATTACGTAAGTATGCGTCTGTCTTTTGGTTGTGTCCTTCATTGACAGCAAGGGAGTCGGTCATTTGTTTTTTAAATCACACTTTTGTTCGTAAGTCACTCTTGATAATACAATTGTCCTAAAAAAAATTCAAGTAAATTAGTGTCAGGAACAGTTATTTCGCTCATTATTTATTATATCAGCAACAATGCACACTAACACTTCAACTGAACACAACTGACGAAAAGGGATAACTCGGAAACTACTATTTTAAATGTTAAAGCTAGCTGCTTGCGAGCCTTGGGACTAGGGTAGTTTAGTTAGAAAGGGATGGAAAATCTGCGGGGTGGATTACACAGAAGAAACCAGTCTGCTTGGAAGCTGGTGTGTGCAGGCTTCCTGTTTACTGCTGCATCACAAATCATCCTGAGCTGCCGCATCACAATATTTAACGCGTAAATATAAATTCTATTAAAATTAATAAATAATTTTCTCCATAAACTGCAGGTTTATTATGAAATTATTATTAACCGGGGAAGCTAAGCTTTTTAGCTTACATTGACGCTACGCCACTGGTATTTAGACAGCCTTAGATGTTGTGCTTGCGCTTACGAACGTTGTCAAAGAACTTATAGCTCTGGAGGAAAGAACACATAGAAAAGAAAAGAAGTGTGGGTGAGAAGTAAAGTCCATGAAGAAAAAAAAGTGCATCAGAAACAAGAAGTTAAAGATATCTGAAACGATAATTTACCTATGAAACGAATATTCAGAGAATCCCTCATAACGTGACCATCCCAGCACATATAAATAATTGAAAATAATGAAATGAAAATAAAAATCCTTTATTGATAATATATATTTTTATTCGTACTCACAGAGATGACATTGGAAGATTCTCGGTCATTTAGCAATTTTCTAGGAATTGATGAGAGTACGTTGAAGAAACTCCTAACACGCTATAAATCATTTTAGTGATATGAAATCAATACATTCACATTTGGAAACAATTATTTTACTTTAATTATCCGCGTTTCTATTATAATGCAATGCAATACGTCAATAGTCTAAACCTCCTCAATAACATATTTTTCATGTGGTTAATTTTCATCATTAAATACAAAAAGAAAACTATACTGGCTTTTATTAAACTTTTTAGCAAACAATACTCCCTTGAATGTATAGTGGCTACATTCACTAAAATGCGTTCTGAATGCAGAAAGTAACATAAAATTCATACAGTATTTGCATCTAATATATGATCGTGCAAAAATATTATACAATACACATGTGTTAAGTGCATAATAAAATCTCGAAAACAGGAAAGACTCTACTTCGTCTCGTCTTTTCTAACTTTTCTTTGATTCTGTTACAATGCGTCCTTCAAGAGAAGGAAGACAAGCGATGATGCCAAGACTGAAATCTGGGAGGGGTTTGTCCCACAAGTAGTGATACTCGCGTATAATTAATAAAATTACCCTGTTTCTGCGTAAGTGTATTCTCTAAGTGTGCATGGGCAACAAAGAAGACTTGAAGAAGCAGTATCTGCTCGGTGTAAATTTTTGCTAATTTTTTCGGCAATGTATGCAATGGAGGGGAAAAGGAACTGGCCACCCTATCCCCACTATGTCCTGGCCTAGTTGCCTCATAAGTGATGCCTTCTTGCTGTCATTTGTTAGGTTCAGACCTGTCTTCGGACAGTTGACTAAATAACAATCCTATAATATATTTAATATTTAAAAATTAATTGCAAGTCGGTTATTTTAACATTATGTAGACAAATATCGTATAATAAAATAAACATATTAAGTCCAAAACAATGATTATAGATTGAACTGTAGTGACACGCGAGTACTAGGCCTAATGTTAGGAAATACTGCGCGAACCCGTAAGGGTTAATGAAAACAATTAATAGGCCTATTTATGTTTATTGAAACAACTCTTCTATACTAGATAATATAAAAGTTCCTAGAGTATTTCATAGTAATAAAATATGAATGAGATTAGTTTTGACAAAAAATTACTATTAAATGTAGGCTTATATGTTTGCTTTTAAGAATGAAACCTTTTCTAAACCAAGAAAATTATTAACTTTGAACTATTAAATCTTAATAGGATTTAAATGACACAAACTTCATATAGGTACGATCACTAGAAATACATTTCTGTACTAAACAATGCTATGATATTCTGAAGGACTGGTAAAAGGCAACAAAAATGCGAATATGAAATTATTATGTAGGCTAGATATGTTAAAGATGTGAATAACTTACCACTTTCATTTAATTTCAATTGGATTGCATCTTATATTGACTTTTTCCATACTTACTTGTAATCCTCTAGAAGAAATCGTATAAAACAATTTCTCACTGAACACCAGTATAAATTTCGCAGCGCCTGCGAAAAAAAAAAAAACCGCGCAGGCGGCGAATCTAAATTTCAACGCTGCAGACTCGCAGCCGTCCGGCGACACTTTCGCGTCGGTGTGGGCACACTCATATACCGCAATGTACACTGAGTCAGTGGCAACTTAGCGAAACGAAACGTTCGCCACCACTGTGAATATTTCGCGTCGGTGTGGGGAGGCCTTAATACGCTTATTTTGAAATGTCTCTTAGATCCATGTAAATGTACAGGAAACACATATGCTTTATCAGGTTTCAAATCGATTGTCAAATAGTTGCAATAGGAAAGAGAGCATTTTCTACTGATCTTTATAAGAAAAAACTAAAGAAAAGACTATTGAAGTGCTTTATGTGAAATATAACATTGTAAGTGGTAAAAACACGGACATGTGGATATGGAGAAAAATGGAGCATGTGAAATGGCCAGACAAAATATGAAATTAAACTGTGCTAGGAAGAGTGTGTGAAGAAAGTATTATGTTGAAACTCATCAGGAAGAGGAAAAGAAATTAGCTGGGTCATTGGCTAAGAAGAAATTGACTACTGATTGTACTGGAAGGAATTATGAACAGGGAAAAAGTTCCCAGCAAAAGAAGGTATTAGATGATGCACAGCATTAATATACGGATAGATCGTATGTGGAGACGAAGAGAATGGTGGTGAGACGCAGTGGCGGCTCGTGCCAGATAAATTAAATGAAGGTCTAGGAATTTCCTGGAATCGATGGATGACCATGACATCATTGATGACGTCGCGAACGCTTTTGTAGGCTATGCGGTGGCCATATTGAATTGGTGTAATATATTTACAATTTTCTTAAATATTGTGAGAACGACAGCATATAGCCTACCGTAATATATACAAATTTGCAACATTTTCGGAGGCTACGCCTCCTTAACCCCTGAAGAATTCATTGTCCCAACAAAATTTCCACACAATATATACCACAACATAATAAAATAACCACAAATCCACATTGCAAAAAAAAAAAAAACAATAATCTAACACAACATTTTACACAACACATCAAATTAAAAGAGTATATAAGAAATGAAAAAAATATTGCTTATCCACAACAAAATTCAAAATCGCGATCATAATCATAAACTATATATTTTAATTCAACATCAGAACATGCGACTTCCAATGTATAGTAAAGTCGTACAGCTACGCACAAATCCAAGTAATATTCTGTTGAATAGAAAACTTACAACAATCAAACACCACAATTAAATCCGTAGGGATAAAAATTACGTTCTTCAGATCGCTTTCAAATCTTTTACCTTACACTTTGCTCCATAGTTACATTAATGTGATGTGTTGTCTGCTGTATTTTGAAATATGTTGTTTATCTTCTGCAGAACAACGAGAGAACGGTATGTCTAAAAGATTGCACATTAAATGGTTTAACGGATTCATGTTTTCATCGTATTAATACACTTTCTAATACCTTAACACTTCACTACACTTGTCACGACAAAAAAATACTTATAGACTAAAAATGAAGTCGTACTTTAAAATTTTATACCGACTTTCTTTATTAATTAGAACTCAAAATATTTCAAAATCTACACAAAACATAATATTCAAGATACGCTAACGTTAAAAAAATACCAAAATATATTGTGTTATATCTTAAATTTAAACAATATTTAGTTCATTTACACAATATTTCATATTCTTTCATTCAGTTTAAAATATTACAGTTTGCAATCCTGGTTCAATGTTTGTACGGGAGAGCGATTCTGTTTTCCAAGAACAGAAAAAAAAAACAGATGAATATCTTTTCACCAGTCTTCGTAACAACCTCGCGAAAAGGTAGGTAATTCATAGTAAGCACGTTGTTGTCATGGCAACCATGTTTGTTTACTGAAGGCGAAAAAGAAAGCCTTCTACGGACCTTCAGCATTCACATCCCTTGCTATAGTCACGTGAACTGACTGGTGAAGGCTTCATCAGAAGTGCTCCAGAGGACGTTAACTGAGCTGATTAAGTCGAACGAAACAGATTATAAAGTAGAGCAAATTATGGTTTAGTAAGGAATGCATTTTATTTTAATTTATTGATAAAATGTATTTTATTAAAGCACGAAAAAGGGTGAAGGTGGCCTTCACCTACTTCACTTGAATAGCCGCTGCCGGGACAGGAAAAATTGAAGGATGTTGGGTCTGCAGTGAAGAGATTGCCCTTGAAATGAATTAAATCGGTTGTCAGCACTTCATACCGAACATCTTTAGAAATGTTACAACCGATACGAGTATTCTGTTAACACATTTCACTGTGAGGTTCGAACCCATCACCAACAGAATTAGCTCCTAAAGATTCTGCATCATTGAAAGCACTATTCTTGGCCACTTTACTTGTAGGTTTGATAAAGCTATCAATTTCGCTGTTCCTATTTGTATTTTCAGAACCACTTTTAAAATTATTATTATTATTATTATTATTATTATTATTATTATTATTATTAGTATTAACTAAAACAGCGCTAAAAACTTCACAACACCAGAAATATTTGTCATTGGCATGTTCTGAATCTAGAACTAGAAGCAATTGAGGAAAAGAAGTAGTTCTATTTGTTACCATGCAGCGGTGTTACTGTTACTGTTGTGGCAAAATTTTAAAAGTGGGGCTCCTGCCGACAGAGGAGACTTTCTTTTTCATCGCTGCTTTGTTCCGCGCTTGACGTATGATTAATGTGAGTAGGGGAAGCTTTGATAAGTTTATTTTACGATAATGCGTAAAGTTGCATTTTATCCACTGCTACAGTGCATAAAGTGAGCAGTGGCGGCTGATTGGCTGAGACAAATGAGACCGGGCCTTAGTCCCTTGGTTTCCTTAAACTCAAATTTTGTGTTTTTAGTCGTATATAAGGGAACTGTGCCTAATATCGGACCCATTTTTAGAAAGTAGTATTTCAAGTATTAATATATTACAAAAATTTGAAATAAATACGGATTCTTAATATGGGGTTATTATACTTATATCAGTGAGGTCATATTGAAAATTACTTTTATTTTACGTTTATTTTTCAAGTACAAAGAAAAATTGCAAAAGCGGTATTAGGAGAACTAGTGTTCCTAATATCGCACCCCTCATTTTGTGAAAAATACTTAGGACAAGTGTTAAGTTTATTGTATAGAAACAAATTTTCTTATATATATATATATATATATATATATATATATATATATATATATATATATATTATATATCTGTTGTATTGAAGCACAAAGCATGTTTTTTTTAATAACATACGAATACAACACGGAAATTATTAGATTTTCTGATAAAATGTGTTTGACAGTAAATAACTACATATTCAGTTATCAAGGTATAGAATGTTTGTTAATTATACACAATGCAGATATTTAGAGAACAAAATCTAACCTTCCAAACAATAAACACAAATGAAACTTTTGTAGTCATCCTCCCCAGAACACTCTTCGTGGCACCAAATTCCACATTTAGTGCATACGATCCATTTTTCTCCCCTTTTGTCAAAAGGAAACTTCCTGTTGCTGTATGGACATTCTGCGTCATTTTCGCTATCTTCATTATCAGTGGAGGTGTATACTGGCTAATCCAACTCTTTGTCTTCTGAATCTGAACATACCTGACTGTTTTTTTGTCTCTTCCTCTGAGTAGATACTTTATCAGCCTGCTTCTTTCGAACGCTTTTACGTTCATATGTCTTCTCATCTGTGAGTAATTTCCTCTTAACATCATCAGCCAATTGGCTTTTATATGGTGAACTTGTTAGTAGAGCAGCAGAACCACTTATACGTCCTCTACCAGTTGGATTTTTGTTGTTGTATTGTAGGAACTGGTGAAATATCAGCAGGTTTAACAAAAGATGCAGTTTGTCTCTCGACTGGTTTTGGTGGAGTTTTTGGCTCGTTGATACTGCTAGGGCCTGGCCGAGGTTGAGAAGTGTTGGCATCATGTAGTCTATTTGGTAAAGCTTCAGATGAATGACCACTTGCTTCATGGGTATTAGGAGAAACTTCTTGAAATTAAAAGTATCTGAAGATATGGCGGTTGCAAGGATGCAGACCAGTTTTTCTGAAGCCATTTGTAGCTATAGCAACAGTTGCTGCTTTATTGAAAGCTTTTCCCAATAGCATACCAACCTGGTAGTGAGTCACTACTCTGCCTGCATTTTGTTTGAGCCACTATTCAATTGCTTGAGCATAGTAAGTTTTGAAAGGTAGCAAGAATGCCACATCCAAGGGCTACATCTCATGCGTGCAATGTGGAGGTAAGCACACAATATAAACACCATTAGCACGTGCTAGTTCGAGGAGTTCAACATTTCTAGTGTGGAAATAATGCCCATCTAACACTAGAATTACTGGGTCATCTTTCGTAGGCTTCGCATTGGTGAGAAAGTGATGAAACCATTGAACAAAGCTTTCATTCTGAATCCAGCCAGATTTGTGACAGACCGCTACGCTACCATTTGGTGCTCCTTCCAGAAGTTCGGCTTTCATGTTGATCCTTGGAAAAACCAATAACGGGGGCAGGAAATGCCCAGCTGCGCTCATACATGTCACTGCAGTCACTAAAAATACCCTCTGCTGAAGATACAGATCCAACCCGCCTCTTACCTTTCAGACTAACGACTTTGTTGACTTTATGTTGAACCACTGTCAAGCCTATCTCGTCACAGTTGTCCATTCTGTTTGGTGAATGGTTGATAATGTTCATCAATGGTTCATAAATGTCAAAAAACGTAATTATGTTCTCCTGATTGAAGCCTCTGATCCTTGCCATAGACGTGCTTTGTGGTTTCCGGAGACTCAATTCTTGGTGTCTTCCCAAGAAACTGTGGAGCCATTTCCATCCTGCGGCTTCACCGTTCTTCGAAAATGGGTGGTTCAGACCATTCATAGATGTTAACTGAAAAGCCATAGTTTTAACATCCTTTGCATATAAACCATAAAATCGCTTCTCCTTCTAAGCAATATGAAACTAGTTTTTCAGTTCAAATGGGAGTAGAAGTTTCCTACCAAGTTTCGTCCTTACTAATTTATCTACATCCTCCTCGTTGTTATTGACTTTATAATTTAAAGCAAACTTGGGAACATTGAAAGTATTGGAAGCACGTTGCAATCCCATGACTTTATTCCTAACTGATATGATTGCAGCCTCCATATCCTCCTCTTTGCACAGTTTACGACGTTCTGGACTTACCTGCAATGACAATTTTTTAAATAATATTCGAATTACCAGATTAATTGTAGGATAATATTAGTTTGCAGTAACATCGTCCTAATATCGCACTGTGCGATAATAGGAAAACAATAAGTGTGCGATATTGGGCAAATAACATACACGAAACATAATAGTTTGTTTCAGTAAAAATTAAAAGTAACTGATTAAAAATATTACACGACTAACCAAATCAAACTAGGCCTAATTGTGTTTAAAAGTTTTGCTCCTTACCGTTGGTTGTGTAATCGTCCCGAACATCACACACTACAAATACTTTCACAAAGACTATTCCTGACTCAAGGCGTGTAGTATGTATTGAAGCTCGCAGTAATTCATCTGCGGGCGCTAACGCTCCTTTTAATTGAATTGAATAAGCTACTGTTCCATTCAGGGTCTTATGCCTGTTCAGAGCTCATAAACCATGCGGTGCGATATTAGGCGCGTGTGCGATAATAGACACAGTTCCCTTAAAATATATTAGTTAATTGAATGAAGCGTATAACATTGTAGAAGTATTAGTAAACTTTGTGATATCTATCTTGCAGTAAAATTTGTTCCTAAGGTCTGAAATGTATTGGTCGGATCTGGTTTCTGCTTTTCGTGTGTTTCCACGGGTTTTGAGGTTGCACTCGGTAAGCTACAGCTGAGGCGTATTTCTTTTGGCCTCATTATCTAATTCTAGCAGGTTTCACTCACCCATCAGCCTTCACTTCCCCCATTCATAGACCGGTCTTTTCTCAATGTCAGTCTCAAGGGTGGGATGGGGTGAGAATATCAGTGGTGACTTGTCTTCCTAAATAAGCCATAAATATCGTAAAAATTCCCAGTGTCTATTTTTTATAGCAGGCTCGAGCCCACACTGTTCTCTCCCGTTATGTCTCAGTTTATAACTTATGCGTGGCTGCTACACTATTGTACTTCGTAGTACAGTAGTGAGTATGGTCCAGTGTGGTTATGCATTGAAACCAAAAGTGATGCGAGAAATAGTGATAATAATTATAATAAATTCATTATTAGATTATCCTTTTTTGAGAGGAAGTAATATTGAAAGATGGGAAATTTGTTTAAAACTTTATTTGTTTAAAAGATAGACCTACGCCATCATTGACAATTTTTCAGAAAGATAATCTTGAAACGAGAGCTTTCAATGCATCCTGATATGGGCAACATAAATGGTTCTTTGGCAGTGTGGTGCGAAATAAAATTTCTGTTGACCGTGCTTGTTTCTGTCAAAAAGAGAGAGAGGGAAACAAAGAGAGAGAGAGAGAGAGAACATTGTGATATATTGACGGCTTCAGCAATCTGAAAAATATTTCCAGGGGATTTCAACACATGCTTCTTCAGCTAAGCGTAATATGCGTTAGTATCTACAAAATTGAAACAGTTACTGAAACAAACTCACAGCATAGCAACTTATTTGGTGCGTGACATATGATTTGTTTTCATTATTAATAATAATGATAATAATAAAATAATAATAATAATAATAATGATAATAATAATAATAATAGCAATTATAAATTATCAATAATAAGCATTTTTTATGACAGGTAGTCTGCTTAAACTAGTAACACCAGGCCTCACCAAGGATTTCGATCACCGACCGCTACTGAAAGTCAGCCTTGAGACTAGTGTTTTAAACACTAGTGCGTCAAAAAGTAAGCAATCACTTTACACACTGCTACTGATTTTGCGTACTGCAAAAAAAAAAAATGTAATATTCAATATGGAAACTTTATTCAGTGAGAAATTAATGCATTACCTCGATCTTTCATTAGGTCTACTCCTATGTAACAGAATATATTAATGTATTGTGGGTCCCTATCACCACGGCATGGCGCGTCCTCAGGTTGCGGATAGAGGAGACGGCCTCCAGATGTGGAGGGTAGCTGCGAATATATTGAATAAGCAGTCGTGGACAGCCGATAAGGGGTGGTCCTCCAGCTTGGGGGTTGGGCGAAGGGCTAACAACCCATCACCGTAAAAAAAAAGAGCTTGTTACGAAACCCCAAGATAAGCGTCGGAATGGGACTGATTCTTTGGCGCGGCCACAGCAAAGGAATAAGTTTATGAGATTTGGTACTTGTAATGTCACGAATATTTATAGAGCAGGAGGAGTAACATTAGAAGCAAGAGAACTTGCTATATGTATATAGAATAGACATTGTGGGAGTACATGAGGTTACGTTAGAGGGGAATGGTATTTTACCAATACGAGATTACTTGTTGTAATAGAAGGAAACTATAATCACCAGGCTTAGGATCCGAGACAACTTTAAGAATGAAGTGAAGTTAATTGTGCAACGGAATGTAGATGGAGTGGCTGGGACGATGAGTTTTGTTTACCTGTGCGTTAAGGTAAAATTCGGTTCGATATCAGGTAAACTATTCTTCCGTCTGTCCCTACGAAACGAACTCAGGCCATTACAGTGCATTTTCAATATTTAGTGAACAGTTTTTTCGAACTAGTTGCAAGTACCTACTACATGATTATTCATTGTATCGCTAACGACTTCAATGTCGCCGAGGGACATGACGACCTGTGAGGTTGTATCCTTCTTTATTTTTCACCGTCATTAGATTGTACTATTAACAGTAGTATATAACGAAGGAAATTGACATCGTTGTTTACATTCACAGTATGTCTGTCCACTATATTCAAGGAACTCTATAGTCAAGTTGTGCGTACATTCGTTGCTAAGTGTTCCGGATCCTAAGCCTGATAATCACCAATTTGGAACAGGATTCTTTATTCATAAAATAATGAAATCAGCCGTAAAGAAAGTCGAATTTATCAGTGTCAGGTTATTGTTATAGTACTTAAGAGTAGATGGTGCGATATCAGAAGTATAAATACTCATGATCCTACAGAAGCGAAAAAACGACCATGTAAGAGATAGCTTCTATGAGGAATTGGACATAGTTTTGATCAATTACTTAGATATCATATGAAAATTTTATTGGGGAATTTCAATGATAAGGTAGGACGGGAGGATATTTTTAAACCGACTAATGGAAAAGAAAGCCTACACGTAACTAGTAATGATAATGGAGTTAGGTTAATCAACTTTACCACATCAAAAAATTTAATTGTGAAAAGTACAACAGTCCCCCATAAGGATACTCGGACTTCTCCAGATGGATTGACACACAACCAAATAGATCACATCTTTATAAATAAACGAAGACGTATTAATATAAAATACATTCGATCCTTCAGAGGGGCAGAATGTGATTCTGACCATAAATTGGTAATTGGAAAATGAAGAGAAAGACTATCAGTAGCCAAGCAAATATAAGAACAAGTTAATATTGTGACAGCGACGTGAGATTCGAACTCACGACCAGCGTCCCGCAAGAGAGAAGATCGCGCGGTGCACTTTGGGACGGCGCGCGGCGGAGAAAAGAGAGGGGGTGTATTACGTCAACGCGACGAGAGTGCGCGCGCATCTGGTGCTGGTAGAGAGGAGAGGGCTCTGGATTTTTCTGGAGTGCAATCTCTGGAGACGCGTCAAACTTTCGAGGCTACGTCGCTGTGATTATAAAAGAAGAAACGCCAGCGAACTCGAGCAGTTTTTCAGTTATTCAGTCAGTGAATAAGCCAGAGCAAGCAAGCCAGTCTTGTGTACCGGAGTTCGACTCGAGTTTGCGTCCGCAACTGTGCCAGCATCCGAAGGCCTGAGTTCGAGTGCAGTGGACCGCAGTTGGAGGGACCTGAGTTCGAGTGCAGTGGACCGCAGTTGGAGGGACCTGAGTTCGAGTACAGTGGACTGTCTCTGAAGGACTGTGGTTCGAGATACTGTGAACTCGAGTGACTGAGCTAGAAGAATTGTGAACTGAGAACTGATAGTTCTGATTTGTAAATAGTGCTTTGTAAATATTAGTTAAGATTAACAGTTCATTGTTGTTCGTAATAGTCCAAGTAAATTGTCATTGCCGTCAGTGGAGTGCTATAACGAATACTGTGTTGACAAGAGCGTTTAAGGTGAATTGTAGAAAGGAATTATTGTTGGAAGAATAAAATCCTGTTGTGAGTTAAATAAATTTACAATATTATGAGATTCAATATTCAGAAATTAAATGCTGAGGAAACTAAGCAACATTATCAGGTTGAAATATCAAATAGGTTTCCACTTTAGGAATTCCGACTAAGTTGAGGAGAATTAGATATTAATAGCGCGTGAGAAAATATCGGAGATGATATAAAAATTTCAAAGCAAAGGCTATTATGAAACTAAGAAAAAGAAACCGTGGTTTGATGAAGATTGTTGTATAGTAGTAGAAAGAAGGAAACAGGCAAAATTGAAATTCTTACAGGATTCAGTTGAGGCGAATAGAGATAATTATTTCAATGAAAGACGGGAAGCAAGTCGTACACTTTGGAACAAAAATATTACTTGAAGGAAAAACTGAATGTGATAGAAATAAATAGTAAGAATAAAAGCATTAGAGATTTATAAAAAGGCATAAAAGAATTAAAAAAAGAATATCAGGCAAGGGTAAACGTGATCAAGGATGAAAATAGTGACTTACTTGCAGACTCTCATTCCATCCTGAACAGATGAAAAGAACTATTTTGAGCAACTACAAGGCTAAATTTAATGTGGATAGGTTAAATAGAAATGATCGGAACGATATTCAAATACAAACTGCTGAGGCATTTATACCCGAACCCACACTTTCTGAAGACGAAATTGCGATAGAAAATCTGAAAAAGTAGGCTATAAGCCTCCAGGGATAGATAAAATTCCAGCAGAATTAATACAAGAGAGTGCAAGTGCATTATCTTGTAAAATGTATAAGCTTGTTCTTACTATTTGAGAAACGGACATTGTCCCAGAACAGTGGAAGAAGTCTATACTTGTACCTATCTTTAAGAAGGGCCAAAAGACTAACTGTAGCAACTTTCGATATGTACATCTATTATTAAGCAGTACATCCCACTTGATATGTGTCAGAAGAAGAACAATCAAGCCATGAATTTCAAAAAAGCACAAGTCCACTGATCAAACATTTGAGATAAACAGTTTTTTTGTATATCTTTAAACTTAATAAAGATATTACTTTGATTTTTTTTCTGTGAATAGATATTATAATGACTTTGTGACTTGCAAAGTATTACATCAAGTCTATGAATAGCGTTAGTATTAAAAATGATAAAAATCGTGTTTTTGTGCTGTTTTGAAAATCATTGAACTCTTCTTGACTATTAAATGTTAACTTTTGTTTAATTGCGTAAGAGAAATAAATGGCAACACTTTAATTTTTGTGAAATTGTATTTAAAAAGATTTCAGAAGATACTTGACACTGTAAATGTTCACTCTGAGTCCCAGGCTTCACTTTCTGAGGTAACATTATCATTGCCTGAGTTTCCATAATGAAGTAGACGCTCAAAGTATGGCCGATGCAGTGTATCAATGGAAGATATATACTTCAAAATGTCTCTACCTTTCGCAGGTTTCAAACTAATTTCATTGTTGTACGCTTTCTTCAAAGCTGTCAAATTAGTAACACACTTTTGTTTATATTGAAAAGTCTGTGTCACTAGTCCACTAGATGATTTGCAAACAGTCAGGTCATTGCTGCGATATTGAATAATCTTGCATGATGTCACTTTCCACTTTTCTTCATGTTTCGACAGTGGCACAGATTCTTTCACTTTTGCAAAGAAGGTTTTGTAATCCATAATCATGGATTGATCGACATGAACAATGTTTGTATTACTTGCACTCTTCTCCATTATATCGACCCATTGCTGAGGAGTGTATACACTATACAGTATCTTGCTTCCTCTTCCTTAACTCTATTCGAGCAAAATCCCTGTCGTTAGGTAGATAAGAGTGGCCTTTTGTAAGATAAACATGTCTTATGTATTGAAAATGTCCACTTGCCACTGAGTGGTGTAGATATTTGACAACAGTGTTGTTTCGGTTTTGAGCTGTACGTGCATCAGCGAAAATATAAAGCTTTTTTTACGCTCGGGACAACGTAATGTTTAATAAAATGATCCAAAAAGGAAACAGTTTCATTCGTCGTTTTTCTTCCTGTAAGTTCTGTATACGGAAACATGAAAGCTTGATTGTCGGACATATGATGGAATCCTAAAACGTATAACCAAATCTGTCTTGCATAGAACATCTCAGTTATAGGCATGAATGGGAAAGGAATATTCTGCATGTAATCAAACACCACACATTCTGACTTGCCATATTCCTCTCCTCGCTCTTTGACTAAGATTTCACATTCCTTCATTTCAGTGTAAAAACTTTTGGCTTTACGTTTATGTAATTCAAGCTGTTTCTTTAAATCCTCCCTCACTGCAGCAATGTTTTCACACTGTATTTGGAGTTTTAACTGTTCGCAGATGTCTGTTCTTGGACGCCCGAATGGATAGTTAAAATTCTCTTTGTAGTAGTGGAAAAAATACTCATACTTTATTAGGGGCTTGAATTCTTTTGTATCAAAACATAGGAATGCCTCAGATTCATATTTCTATAGGTACATCTTCCATATTATTTTGACATTCATGTCTGAAGCTAAGTACCTAGTTTTCTTGCCGCTCTTGCCGTAATGTGCCACTCGGAAGGAATAAGACATACTATGTTCCTTCATTTGATCTTCCAAACTTTCTGGTTTGCACAAGGTTTCACGACGCCCTCCACGTTTATCAATAGGAGACAGTACTCCTTCACGCACCAGGGACGTGATTCGTCGTAATCGTGATGCAGTGATCCCGTGTAGAGAAGGAAACGCCTGCTTGCACATTATCTTCTCAAAATCTATTTTAACCTAAAGAGAAGAGAAATTTTATTTATTAGTATCTTGAAACAATCACATTTCTGAAATGAATTAAGGGTTAAAAGATTGTTAATGATCATTCCTAGGTAATATCAGATTAAATTTACAGTAGGTTATATAGGCTATTAGGTGAAATATATTGAAATCACTTACTCTGTAATGAAAAACAGCTGAATGAGGCTTTGTAGGGTCATCAAGCCGAGATCTCTTTCTCGATTGTAGAGTCACACTTACTAGTTCAGCCAGATACGTGTCTTGTGCATTTTTAGACTCCATGTTATTGAGCTGTGCTATTAAATAGTCCTTTGTAGCCTGTGACAGGTCCGACATGCATTGTCGTCTACATCTAAAACAATAACACGAAGGTTAAATTTTAGTGCCATAATATGCTAGGCTACAATATTTGCTACTGTGATTTTAAAACCAAGCTCTTTACTTATATGCAATCCTCTCCTGTTTTTCGGCCATGTTTAACATCTCCAGAAGTATTTAGGCCTACGTAAGGTTGACCAGACAGTCTCTTCTTTTTAACAACGTTATTCTTCCACTTTTGCGGATCACATCTGAACTACACTCGTCGCTCATTTTCTAATTCTGTTTCATAAAAATATCACAGAAAAGCAACCAAATAATATCAGTATAAACGCTCCAAAGTTTTCGCTGGAACACAACGTAACAGCTGATGCGAAAACAGCTCCGCTCAGCGACAGCGGGTGGAGGTATGCATACTTGTGTCGTTCTGAAAGTCAGTCGCGCTCGCTACAAGTACCGGTATCTGCGTTGAGAGTCAGAAGAACATTTATTGATGCCTTTGTGATGTTTTGATTATCATCATTCGAGAAACATGTTTCAAAATGAGAATTTTGTGCTGTTCTGAATGTCATGTGAAAGCTTATGACAAGACGATTCCAGTGATACCCATAACTCATATAGCGTCAAAATGTGGACTTGTGCTGTTTTGGAATTCATGGCTTCAATTGTTGTATGCATCTGCAGTCTGACTAGTATAATAAGTAGCTAGTCGGCGGTGTATGCAATGGAGGGAGAAAAGAATTGACCACGCTACCCCATTATCTCCTGGCCTAGTTGCCTCATAAGCGTGTTTTCTTGGTGTTATTTGTGGGGTTCAGACCTGTCTTCGGACAGTTGACTATACAACACAACAAGAGGGATGAAGTTATAGGAGAATGGAGAAAGTTATACAATGCAGAACTGCACACATTGTAGCCTATTCTTCACCTAACATAATGACATAGTACAGTAAATCCAGATGTTTGAGATGGGCAGGACATATAGCACGTATGGGTGAATCCAGAAATGCATATAGAATGTTAGTTGGGGGACCAGAGAGAAAAGGACCTTTGGGGAGGTCGAGACGTAGATGGGAGGATAATATTAAAATAGCTTTGATGAAGGTGGATGTGATGGTAGAGACTGGAGTAGTCTTGCTGAGGATAGAGGCCGATGGCGGGCTTATGTGAGGGCGGCAATGAACCTCTGGGTTCTTTAAAAGACATTTGTAGCCTAAGTTAGTAACACAAATAAGTAAGAAACTTAACGTTCAAATTTACATTTTAGATCTTATTATTCTGATGTTACATGTAATACTCATTGCAACAAGAAGTAACATTCAACTATTTCTAAACGCTTTGTTGATTATGGCCGGTAATTCATGGATACTTATTTCTTAAAGTTCTGAGTTTAGACGGCCATGATATCATGATCTCATAACTTCTCCAACTTGAAATATTTGTAATGTAAATTTGTGCTACAGTAGAAAAAACATTGTATGATATACATTCGTCGTTTTGGCCCCTGTTGAAATTGTGAATGTCGGCCTTGCCTTGTTTCACAAATTTTACACTCGTGCCAAAAAGAGAACCTTACGAAATTGTGTCATAAATAACTATTTACACTTTATTTAAAGTTGTATTTCTGCTGTTGGTTTTCATTTTATTTATTTACTATTTTATCGAAATATTAAAATGCCGATACATTTGGGGGGGGGGGGAGGTCCGCTCTTTACATATGTCTTTGATGACGAAGAAACGGAAAGTAGATATTTACGAATATGTATATGTGACGATGTGGAAATTCGTTGAATGTTTGTTGAGCTGTCTGTATGGGGCTTGCAGGCAGCGACACGGGAGTGGACCATATCACGGCCGAAGAGCCTGCAGTTTATCAGTACAAATAGTTGTTTCGTACAAAATGTTTTTTTCCCCATTTTAACTACGAAATTACATTATTCTTACTCACAACAATTGTTATAAATCACACCACATCTAGCGACTTGACTCTTTACAGTTCAATTTTGCATCCTAATATACACTCTTAAAGAGTGGCGTGATTTGTAACAATTGTTGTAATAAGTGCATAAGAATAATGTAGGCTAATTTTGTAGTTAACATTGAAAAAAAATGTACGAAGCAACTAAGGAATTCACAACATACTTTTAGCTTCAGAATACTAGTCAGTTAAATAAACTATACTCCTGAATAGTTCACTCTCTATTATTTGTAATATTCGTCTATTCTTCAAACTAAAGAGAAATGGTATTTTACAAAAAATAAATAAATAAATAAATAAATAAATAAATAAATAAATAAATAAATAAATAAATAAATTAAAATAAATAAATTAAAAAAAAAAGAACTTGAAATTAGTGTAACTCTGAAAATATTGAGAATAGGACCCATGTTTATATGACATTTTTGCTCAATATCTTCGGAAATAAACTCCCTAAGTGGCGGTGTCTCCTCCTGAATCATTCTGTATACAATGTTTATTAGCTTGCTTATGATAAGCTTACACGCTTATAGATTTCACAAATATGTCTTTATTCATAACAACATGCATACCATAGTTTGCCTAATGATCCCCCCTACAAGCCACATGATCTTGAAGTTGGTGAGGGGGGCTTGTGTGTATTCAATGAAACTGTGAGCTGTACTGGCAGAGTTACTCATACCAGAGAGGTAATGGTGGAGCTACCAGACTAAGAAGCGACTTACCATCTAAAATCCAACCCGAAGGGACTTCCAGTTGGAGGACCTCAGCGGGTCTCCCAGCTGAAGTACCGCAACTATATACGGGCTCTGGTCTACTCAAGCCAAGTTGTAAATGCATCGTGCCGAGGGCTGTATGACACTGGGGTAGTAAAATTACAGTGTCGCTAACGATTTCTGCAGGGTACCAAGCGAAACCCTGGAGTATCCAGCCTTCCCAATACAATCGGGACTCTGTGTTGGGTGACCCTAGTTTCCACGGTACTCGTGGGACTCCATATGGATGAACTACATAAACAAGAAAAAACAAAAAGTGGCGACAGGGACTCTCCAGTTGAGGGAAACCTATCACCAGATAAGGAAATGGGCCTCTTCTATTAATCGGCTGCACCTGAGCACTAAGAAGTCATCAGGGGCGCCTAGAAGAAGACTAAAAAGGGCTAGGGACAAGGAGAAAGGAACTGGGAGCTCTGCGCAGCTGGGTCCCTCTCCTCAACCTAGTTGCAGTGGGAGCCACTGGCCCAGGGACTTCTAAGAGAACTAAGGCTGGTATTCATAGTCGACACTTTCGATTAAAGTGTCCTTTGGAAGACGCAAAGTATCACTTTTCCGTTGCACAGTCGAAACTTTAGTGCAAAGGAACACTTTGGATGAAAGTGTACTTCCGACCACATTTTGAGCCGAAAGTGTCACTTTGTAAAAAAATGGCGGACGTCTTGGAAGTTATCGAATTATTTATTAGAATGTGCGGAAGAGATGGCACAATGTGGACAATGTACAAAAGCGCTACATTAGAGATAGGCCTAAAGACAATCCCGTGGAATTTTATAATGATATAGGATTAAAAAAAAAACGGTTCCGATTTGATAAAGAAACTCATTGAGACTGCTTTTATTTTCGATGACAGGTTGACAAAAACGAATAATAGAGGTTTGCCAGTGCCTCCAATAATATAGTTGTTGAATGCATTAAAATTCTATGCTACAGATATGTACCATACATTAATATATGCATACCGGTAATATTATAGTTCAGGTATTTCTGTAGTAACATTCGTATATTTATAACCTCAATTCGATGAAGTTATATGTAGGTAGATATGCCTATATAACCTATTTTTTATTACTGAAACGAATTTTTTAACTTAAATAATATTAAACTAACTTCAATCTAATGTAGGCATAACTATAAATTAGCATTGAGAGATCTCAAGTGCCTGCCTTCTAAGCAGATTCCATAATTATATTGGGTTTAAAATGATTTTGATTTTTGTTGACTACCTGTATTTTGAGATAAGATTTATCTTGATGTTGATATAATCATTATTGTTTTGATACCGGTAATATATATATATATTTTCACGCCGGTAAGCAATACATCTACTGTCTCTAGTTCATGCGCAGTCATAACCTCACCATGAAAAGAGATCTCATACTATTAGGCCTATTTTTTTTTTTGCATTGTAGAAACATTTGGCATTCAAAATATTCATGAAGAGCAGGCAATAATGGAAACGAGAGAGAGAAAATAGTAATAATAATAATAATAATAATAATAATAATAGCAGTAGTAATGTGTTTATTTCATTCTTTTTTTTTACTTCTATTCACTATTCATGAAAAAGACAAAAATGAAAATAAAGGAAATAACACGATATATCAATGAAGCAGATACGTATAAAACCTAACCTAATGATATAAATTTAATTATATATATATATATATATATATATATATATATATATATATATATATATATATATATATATATATATATCTGCACACACAAAACTACTCAGTCCAACTTAACCTAACTATATAAACTAATAGAAGATATGTACAAAATGTAACCGAACTATATAAATCAGTGGAATGGATACATACAAAATCTAACTTAGCGACATAAATCAATGAAAAAGATATTTACAAAACCTAATCTAACTATATAAAATAATGGATGATCAGCTATGTACTGTACAAAACCTAACCTAATTTCACCAGCAGTATCACTAACTATTTAATAAAATGTTATATATCTGAACTGACTGAAATAATCTAAACTATCGGCAAAAAAACTATAAACTGAAATAAAACAACTTTAAATTTATATTTTCTTTCTCACGCGATCAATTAGATTCCCAATTCAAATCACAAGCATTGTAATTTGTAGGTTATGTCATTAATTTGTTATTGTTTGTTCACTTGTTTTGAAAGGCATTGTGGGACTTCTGTTACCAACCAAATTGTAACTCTACACTTTGCTGGCGTAAAGTGAAGTCTATGAATACCACTAATATGAAAGAGCCACTTTCGTCAAAAGTGTCACTTTGCAAAGTGGTCATATATAATGTCGACTATGAATACCAGCCTAAGACCAGTACAGACACACTACCTTCGGCTAAAGCTAAACCTATTAAGAGACACAAGGACATTGAACCTGGAGTCTCCTGTAGGGAAGCTTTGGTTTCACATAAGATGGCCATCATTGGGGTATCTTACCCTGATGACAAGCTTGAAGCTGATGACACCAAGCATATTCAAGCGGTGATTCTGAGGGGGACAGATGAGGCGCAATCTGGCGAATCTCTACCACTCCTCACGAAGTTTTTACTTCAAGATGGGGCTCTGATCTACCACTGTGAGAATCAGGAGTCCTGTAACTGGCTCCAGGGACACCTAAATGGAGTACCAATCAGGGACAATTTTGTCGTTAAGATGGTGGAGGCTAAAGACCTTCCCAAACCATCTAAGGTGGCATTTAGGACCCGGGATCTAACAACCAGTGATCCGAAAGTGCTCCTTAAACGTATGCAGCTGCTTAATCAGAGTAAAGGAGTAATTTATAAATTAATGTTTCAACGTATGTCATATGTTTATTTGCTGGTTATTTTTTTATTATTTTATTATTTTTGACAAAATTGTACTTAGTCCAAATTTCATTAAGTGTGATATGTTCTGTTTTAGTAGTCCGTTGCTGTAATGAAATTTCAAGCCTCAATTCATATTTCAATTATGATATTACTAACACAAAATAAAGGATTGTATGTAAGTCAGTTGTCAAGATGAAATCCAATACAGTATGAATCGTGTGTCTCAGCATTATACAGATATTGTCTCATACCTTCATAAGTAATGTCGATTTTGGAACAAAATTTTAGTTGGAGTGTGTTATAATAAGAAATTAATTTAATATTCGAAGTAAAGGTAATTAGATTCTGTAGTCTTGAGCCACCTTCGAGCGAGGTTTGTTATTCCGCGACGATACCAGTTTCTGGTTTTTGATACGGAGAATTCGGTGATATCATTCGTGGGCTCGTGATCAATTTTCTTGGGGTTCAAATAATTATAAAAAAGAAAAATTCTGCACTATTAAACTTAACTTAAAATATACACAGAACAATTGAAATTTTGGAATGCGGAATGTGTAGGCCGTAGGTGGTGAAAGAGAGAGAGAGAGAGGGAGGGAGAGAGAGCGGGATTAAGTAAAAGAAACGAATGGTGCGATGGTGTAGCAGTCCTGTCCAGCAGTCCAGTAGGAACTTTCATTCCTGCCTATATCGCTACAAATACGTTGTACCCTTCACTGTGTATAATAGCAATATTAAACCCCGTCACTCCCCCGCCGTTCTCCCACTGAAACCACCTGACAAGATGTTCAATCCTACTTGTTCATCGATATGAACACAATTGAACCAAATTTTGCTTTGCGGATTAACGCTAAAACATATTATATTTTCGGTTTTTACTAGTGATACTCATTTTAATGGCTTCAAGTTTTGGAAATCTTTTCACGCACGAAGTGGGCCAAGAATCGAAACGGATGGTAATCTGAAGGCACAAGATCAGATGGGTATGATACCTATGATTCAGTTCCTCCCAATTCAT
Source organism: Periplaneta americana (assembly GCF_040183065.1). Classification (NCBI taxonomy): domain Eukaryota; kingdom Metazoa; phylum Arthropoda; class Insecta; order Blattodea; family Blattidae; genus Periplaneta; species Periplaneta americana. The sequence goes on along the minus strand of NC_091128.1, from coordinate 14,159,988 downwards.
GGATTTTTTTCCACTGTTCGAGCGATATGGAATCTCGCATTGTCCTGTTGCAAGAGAATTCTATTTCAATTAACTAATACGGCGTACCTCTGTCTCAAAATTTCATGAATTCGTATTAGCTGTTGAGAATAAAGATCTGCATCGACTGCACGTCCGTTTGAAACAAACTCCCAGTGAATCACACCTTCAAAATTCCACCAGATACATAACGTTACTTTGGGACCGAACCGATTTTGTTTAACGGCGACTTTGGCAGGCTGACGGGAATCAAGTCACTGCTCTGAGGTCTCAGAATTGCCCACATCCGGCGTGAAATAAATTTCCAATTTCTTCACATGTGACAATTCTCGTGATAAATCTATCATCCATGGGATTAATATAAGCTGACAACAGATATGCACTCTGCGTTGAGCTCGTTCAGGAGTCAATTCATGAAGTACACTTCTGTGATTTTCTAAGCGTCTTAGTGTGGCGTTGTATTGTATATTTTGGAGCACCAACTTCATCTCACAATTTATAAGTACTTTCTTATGGATTTTATTTCAAGACGCTGTGTGTATTCTTAGATTTTCCAGGACGTTTTAAATCTTTTAAGTCTTCTTCTTCATTATTGAAATGCTGGAACCATCGTTGTGTTGCACGCTCACTAACGAAATCTTCCCCATCTTCTTCACATTATTCTTGGAGTCCATGTAGCAGCTTCATAATCTGGTTTCCAGTAGTGCTTTATGGGACTCTAATCTCATACTTTATACCTCGATTTTATATTCCTTGTTTTAATAACTGACAACTGTCAGATGCTCACAATAGGCAAATATAACCATAGTGTCCTGTAAATTGCATGGCCCAACTAAAGGCAAACATTAAAATTATATCAAAGCACCGAACTTAGAAACCATCATAACTTGTGCGACGACGTACTAATTGCTGATTGTACAGGGCAGGAAGGCGACATGTATTTGGAAGATAATTCGTGTTATTACAATTTTGTACGAAACATAATGACTCGAATAACGTTTGTCAATAAATTAATAGAACATATCACTGATGACAGTATGTAAGCAAAAGAAAAGAATAGCTGCCGATTGTAACGGTGAACAAAGTTAAACTTGTATAAGTTGACCATCTTTCGTTACGGTCAAACCTAGTTAAAATATGGAGGTGGTCATGTTACAAAGATTTTCCAGATTAGGAAATGCAGGTCTAACTAATGAATAATACTTAGAAGTACATAAAATAGTAATACATTTTTTTAAAATAAACACATATTATTGTTAGTATTTTATTGAATAAATAGGTCTAAATCAGTATTCAAAATCTGCATTTAAAAAATTTGTGAAATTACAGTATTACATCTCACTATCCAATGTGTCCTATTTCCTACCTTCCTCTTTGTCTCCTCCTATGATCCATATATCTCAATGTCGTCTATCATCTGATACTTTCTTCTGCTGGGAACTTTCTCCCTGTTCACCATTTCCTCCAGTACATCCTTCAGTAGAGAGTTTCTTCTTAGCCAATGACCCAGTCAATTTCTTTTCCTCTTTCTGATGAATTTCAATATTATTCTTTCTTCACACACTCTTTCTAACACAGCTTCATTTCTTATTTTGTCTGTCCATTTTACACAAGCTCAATTCTTCCTCATATCAACATTTCAAATGCTTCTAGCCATTTCTTTTCACTTCGCCGTAATGTCCATGTTTCTGCTTCATATAGTGCCATACTCCATACAAAGCACTTCACAATTATTGCGTAGTGTCATCTAGTACCTATATGAACATTCAGAATGGAACACATAATTTATTAATGTCCAACATACAGTACAAAGTAAAGTGAAACTTCGATATCCTCCCACATCACATACGGGAGAAAAAGCGTACTTAAATAATTGAAGATAACCTCAAAATTATAACACACTAGTCTAGAGACACGCTATGGTCACTGAGAGAGTTATATACTTAATGGGTAACAGTTCTCCATAGCGTACAACACTCAATACTGGATAATTAGCAAAGTAATATACAGGCTGTTTCCGAGGTGATATTACAAACTTTCAGGTATGATGGCGAAGGGCATATGTATCAATTTGAGATAAGGAACCCTGGTCCGGAAATGACCGAGTCGAAAGTTACAAGCAAAAATAGTTGTGTGGAAATGAAATAATTATATTCCTCTGTACACCTTATTTATGTGTAGTTATCTGTACATCTTACACACACTGAATTCATCTGACGTTGTTTACGTTGTCTACTTACAGTATTCCATTCAGTGCGCTGTCTGAGGGATGGGGACAAACAATGCAGATAACGTAATGTGTAACGAACATGGTCGGTCCTAATATGCACATCTGTAGACAGCAGTGTATGTGTACAAGTTGCAGTGTCCAGTCGATCACTCCTAGTGAAATGGAGGAGTACACGAGAGCGGAATAAGCAAACCTGATTTTCGAATACGGATGAGCCAATGGGAACAGTAGACAAGCTCACAGATTGTATCGGGACAAGTACCCACGTAGAAGACATCCGGCCCATACCATCTTTCCACGACTGTTCCAAAGGTTAAGAGAAGGAAGGCACGTGGTTCCAAATTACAATTCCATTTCCACACAACTATTTTTGCCTATAACTTTCGACTCGGTCATTTCCGGACCATGGTTCCTTATCTCAAATTGATACATGTGCCCTTCGCCATCATCCCTGAAAGTTTGTAACACCACCTCGGAAACACTCTGTATTTAGCAAAATCTGTGGTTTGTGGACCATCCCAAATTCCGACGTCCTCCCCACTGTGTTCGAGTCCTTATATGCTCGATCACTATGGCCTACAATTCACAATACGTATCTCGATCATAATGACCTCATACAATACCAGATGAAACTATAAAGTAATTACACACCTAATTAAAATAGGACATTTGGTCCAGGAAGTATCCTTTTTTGGTACAAGGATAAATCGTTTAACATGTTCCTTAATTGCAGTTGTATTTAAATTATTAAAATGCGATCATTTTGGCCCAATGATAATTTCTTTAACACGTTTCTTAATAAAATTGTTATTATATGCAAATAATTAAAATAGGATCATTTGGTTCAGGGAACATCCGCTTTTGATGCAAGGATAATTGCTTTAACATTTTTCTTAATTATCCTTCAATAAATCACTCCAAATGCATGTAAATATAGCGTGGATTGTGTACGTAGATAATGTTTTGTATTTGCCTTACTGTACACCATTTTTTTTTTTTTTTTTTTTTGATTTTTGTGAAACATTTATTTATTTATTTATTTATTTATTTATTTATTCTGGTGTAGTTAAGGCCATCAGGCCTTCTCTTCCACAACACCAGGAATACAAATACAATAACAGAAATAAAAAGGAAAAAAAAAAAAACACTATAAACGAAGTAAAGTCACACAAAAATATACACAGGTTGCAGTCACACAAACTTTAAATGAGTGATTAAGTATAATTAATTGTATCCTAATTAACTAACATAAACAAGAAACTTGCGATTTTAATCTGGAGTAAAAAAAAAACACAAATCGACACTTCTAGCAATATCTAAAAAGCATTAAACAAGACAAAATTTTCCAATTTAATTTTGAATTGTGATAAAGTCCGGCAGTCCCTGACATCATTAGGTAGCGAATTCCAGAGACGAGGTATTTCTACAGTGTACGAGGATGAGTATAGAGACGTTCTATGATGAGGGATAGAAAGAAGTGCTTGATGTCGGTTTCGAAGAGTTGTAAGAAATTGAAAGCGCGATAAGAGATAATTCGGAGTAGAAGTATGCATGATTCTAAATAGAAGAGACAGTGAATGCATTGTTCTTCGTTCCTTCAGACGCACCCATGAAAGTAACTGGAGGGAAGGTGTTATATGGTCAAATTTACGAGTATTGCAGATGAATCGTATGCACACATTATGAACACGTTGTAGTCTCTCAGCTAAGAGTGAACTTACATTAGTTAGTAAGGAATCGCAATAATCAAAATGGGGCATTACAAGCGCCTGAATAAGATTCTTTTTTAGACTAAGTGGTAGAAATTCTTTCATATGAAACAAAGAGTGAAGTTGAGAAAATATTTTTTTGCAAGTGTGTGTTACTTGGGTGTTCCAATTTAGATCGCTATCCATAAAAATGCCAAGATTTTTAACTGTTTCACTGTATTTAACAATAATCCCATTCAATGTTATATGTGGTATAGTACCACTATCAAGAGTACTTCGTAGACGATTATGTCCCATTACGATTGCTTGCGATTTCTCTGGATTTAACCTTAATCCAAATTTGTGTGACCACAGTGAAATCGAATTTAAGTCTTCGTTTATTTTATTTACTGCGTCACTAGTCTCATCAGGGTGGAAATGCAAATAAATTTGCAGGTCGTCAGCATACATATGGTATTTGCAGTGTTTTATCATTTTAGTCACGTCATTAATATAAATCATGAAGAGTAAAGGTCCGAGAACTGATCCTTGTTGAATTCCAGATTTCACGACACACCATCTTGAAGAATAATCGCATGCAATGACACATTGTTGACGTTCGCGAAGGTAGGATTCAAACCAAGTAACAGAACTTTCAGAAAGATTCAGAAGTCTTAATTTACATAATAGAAGGTCCGTGTCAACTGTATCAAATGCCTTACTGAAGTCAAGTAATGTCAGCAGTGTTAATTTACGTTCATCTGTGGCTTCACGTATATCCTCATTCACTTTTAGTAGTGCTGTAGTCGTACTATGTCCATTTCTGAACCCGGATTGGTATTCGTCCAGTAAGGCATGTTCGGTTAGATAGTTCATTAGTTGTTTGTGAACAATACGTTCCAGAGCTTTTGATAGGGCAGGTAGGATACTAATTGGACGGAAATCATTTGCACATAATGGGGTTTTAATTTTAGGGATCGGACGGATAAAGGCTTTCTTCCAGAGGTTCGGGTAGGTAGAAGTTATGAGTGAGGCGTTGAATATATGTGTTAATGTCGGCAGTATTATGTCCAATATTTTCTTCAATAATATTATACTAATATTATCCACACCTTCAGCTTTAGAAGTAATACGTTTTATTGCCGCTCTCACTTCAGTTTCTGTGACATAAGTGAAGAAAAATATTTCTCTATCCGGAATTGGAGTCATTTGTAATTCGTTAACTGTCTGCTGTTTGTCGACCGTATCCAAGGTTATTGACTGTACCGTTGCAAAATGGTCATTTAGTTCGTCAAGAGAAACTGGCACACTGTCTACCTGAGTCCTGGGATTTCCTAAGCCAATTGTCCGTAAGTTTCTCCACAGTTTGGAAGGGTCAGCTCCCCCCTTCAAGATGTTATGAAAATGTCTCAGTTTTGCGTTTCTAATGGCTTGAGTAGTTCTGTTACGTAAGAGTTTATAATAATTATAAGAGATTTCTGTCTTGTCATGTTTAAACGTTTTGTATGCAGTGTTTCTGTCCGTAATCATACTACGTATGTCAGCAGTCATCCATGGTGCTGGTGTTCTTTTTACGCGTTTAGATTTGATAGGAGCATGCTTGTCATATAAATTTATAATATACTCATTTAGTTTAACAAGTTTCTCGTCAACAGTATGTAAGGTCCATATTGAGTCCCAGGGAATCTTTATTGCGTCTTCAAGTAGTTGGGTTTCATCAATACATTTCAAGTCACGATACTTTATGAGTTTAGGTGTGGGCTTGGGACACTTCAAAGAATATACTAGATAAATAATATCGTGGTACGAAATTCCCGAAGCCGCACATTGTCCATGTTTTTGTACTTTGTCTGCATTCTTCGTAATAATTAAGTCTAATAGGGATTCGGAAGATTGGGTATGGTGGGTTGGTTCAAGGGGAAGGACTGCTAGATCAAGAGCCTGGAACATGGTCAATAGATGTCTAGTGTAGTTCGAATCAGAGGCTAACAAATTTGTGTTAAGATCACCCATTATTAAGACGTGTTCATAATCTGTGATGAATTCCAATAACGATCTCTCGATCTCTGCAATATCGTTAATCTTCGGGGGTTGGTAAATTACACAAATAAGGCATTTCTGAAAGCTTGTCAATACTTCTACAAATAGCATTTCAGGTTTTCCGGCATACTCGCCAGGAGATGTGTGTATTATTCTGGGATTGAGATCTGATCTGACATATGCAGCAACGCCGCCCCCTTGTTTATTTAAACGATCATTTCTTAATAGCGTATAACCATCTATGTGTAATGTCGCTGAGGATAATGTAGGTTTGAGCCAAGATTCAGAGATGAGAAGAGCATGCAAATTCTGATTCGAGAATATGGATTGAATTTCGTCAAAGTGTGCAACCAAACTCTGAGCGTTAATATGGGCTACGTGAAGGGATGAAGAGTTCTTGGAAAATGCTGTTGTTAAAATGTTGAATGCTTCAGGGTGAGAGAGAGGGTTCTGGTCAGCAGGTATAGGGGAATGGTGTGAGTGAAGGTCATTGTACAATGTTCTGTCAGAGACAACCGGATTATTGCTGTCAAAAATCAGGGTATCCAACTTAAAAGAAAAAAAAAAGTTATATAAAAATATGAAGTTGCTACAAGTAAAGATTTCCTATTAATTAATAACTTAGCTAACTTAGCTAAATATAAACGCAGTTGAAAAGCTAGTAGATCTAACCTAGACTAAGAATTAAAAAGTATAATTAAATAATAATAATAATAATAATAATAATAATAATAATAATAATAATAATAATAATAATAATAATAATATAGTCTTGGGAAACTAACACTAAAGAAAATAAAAAAGTAGGAAGAATAAAAGTAACATTGCACAACAGCTCACAGTTCAGAAGTTCAAATCTGCAGCACAAGTTATCCGGTGCTTTACATTACCTACTTTAACGAATATTACGCCGTCTATAGTCCAGACACTAGACACACCAAATTTGCCTATCGCTTCCCGTAACAGGCCATGCCTTACCTTGGTCAGATCTTCCCTCAGGGTCATTCCGGAGCCCTTCAGCCTCTTTTTGTTAAAGAAAACTTCACTTCTCTTCCTGTAACTACAGAATTTGACAATAATAGGCCTCGGTCTACCGTCGCTAGTCGTGCGGCCTACCCGGTTGCCGGTTGTTACGTAAATAAAAACAAATGGTACATAAATATTATTTTAAGAAACATATGAAATGAATAAGAGTAATTGTTGAGCATAGGAACATTATTTCATAACAATTAGTAAAATGACTCAGCTCTAGTGAGGTCAATGATAAAATATTCTTTTTATTCCATAATTATGTATTATATTTTTGGTCCAGGAAAAATACTTGTCTTTAAGGACAAAACTCGTAAAATACGTTTATATTCTGTGAATACAAGAAATTTATATGTATAGAATTAGTATTGTATCTGTACCAAATTAAGTTTAAGCAGGCCTATACATTACCATGGCTCACTCAAATACGTAAGTTATACTAATAATTGTGGGGAGTTCTTTCTTATCGCATGCAAAATAATAGTAAAAATGGCCTACTCTTCAAGTAGTCATAAGGATAATATCAGAGCTCTTTCATTTTTTTAGTGATTGTGTATATACATTAAACTTTAAAATACAGAGTACCTAATTTGAATTGTATGTGACTGGTGAACGGTTGAAGATAGAGACCTACAGTAACGTTTATATGAAAGGAAAACTCAACAAGTTTCGATATGCACATCACCATATCTCTACGTGAGCTCCAGCTGTCACTGTGACGATATCGAGGCGATGAATGATTTCTTGCCAAGCACGTTGGAGCATGTCTTCTGGAACGCTCTCAATAGCCTCTATGATGCTCTCCCGAATATCACGAAGGTCTCTGACTGGAGTGGCGTACACTTTATCTTTGACGTAGCCCCAGAGAAAGAAATCGGGCTGTGTTAAATCCAGAGATCTCGGGGCCAAGCGATTGGTCTCCCCTACCAATCCAACGGCCAGGGAACACGTCGAAAGTCGTACGAACGTCATTGAACAAGTGTGGAGGAGCGCCATCTTGCTGGAAAAGGATGTTAGGCTGCAGGTGTTCAATTTGTGGAAAGAAGAACTGCTTCAGCATGTCAAGATATGTGGTACCACACACAGTTTTCTCGGCGAAGAAAAACGGTCCAATAACCTGCTGCTGTGACAAACCCCACCACACATTTAACTTGGGACTGTCACGAACGTGCTCTTGTATAGCGTGAAGTTTCTGCGATCCCCAGATCCGCACACTATGCCGGTTTACTTTACCTGACACATGGAACGTGACTTCGTCCGAGAAGAAAACCTTGGACATAAAATGAGGATCAGCGCCGAGACGGTCTAGCATCGTATTGGCGAATTCCACTCGTTTGGGTTTGTCGTCGGGCTCCAGACGTTGTATTAACTGCACTTTGTATGCGTACAGTTTGAGACGTTTGTGGACAATTCGTTGCAAAAATGTTGATCTTAATGACCCGCGGGCTTCGCTCATATGCAGCTTGAACATTTGCAACCATTTCGTCGGATGTTCTTCGACCAGCACCATGCTTCTTCAACACCGATCCTGTAGCTAAAAATGTATCGTGCCACTTCTTAATGCTTTTAGCAGTTGGAGCATCATGGTTAAACACTCGCCGATACTCCCTTTGAACTCTAACAATTGATTTAAACTCCACATACTACAACACATTTTGTGCTTTCGTCTGCGGTGTCGCCATTTTGACAATCGATAAAATCTACGAAAAGAAACCGTATCTGCGCACTATATACCGACAGGATTCGCAACTTGTTTAGTTTTCCTTTCATATAAACGTTACCGTAAGATTCAATCTTCAACCATTCACCAGTCACATACAATTGAAATTAAGTACATTCGAGTGGTCCACTCTATATAAGAGGAATGGTTACTCTAGAGCATCGTTTCCCAACCTGTGGTTCGCGAACTCCCAGGGGTTTCGCAAAATATTTCAAGGAATTCGCCAAAACTTTTCTGTAATGGTGGGTTTCGATGTCAGGCCTATTATTGTTTCCTTCATTTCTGCAGCATTGTCATAATAATAATAATAATAATAATAATAATAATATTATTATTATTATTATTATTATTATTATTATTATTATTATTAAAATTAAATTAACCATATAATGCCCCTTGTTACATATGTGTGACATCGGGAATTTATCACATTATTTCCACAATAAATTAATATTTACCGCGAATATCTGATTTACAGTTATATAACAACGTTAGGAATGCAATTTATTTCGCTACAATGGAAATTTAGTCTGTTAGCTGTTCTAACAATACTAACAACAGTACCGCGACCCGACTAAGGAACGGTTACATGGCGGTCAGGCCTTTGATTTGAGATGTTAATGTGGAATTTAAACAAACTTAAATTTAATTTTGTATTTTCAACAATAGCTTACTTCTTCTTTCCTTGTGGCAAATGCAGTAAGTTGTCAGTTGTGTATCAGATTCGTTTCCGTTCACATTAAAATGGATAATTGGTTGAAAAGTGGAAGTTTGAAAGGAAAGCAAGGTTTAACAAAATCACAAGTTAGTGTTGTTTGAACAGGTCATTCAGCTTCTAGTGATGTGTGTCAATCCGACAGAAGTGAACCGTGTGTAAAGAAAAGAAAGTACGATGATAATTATATTAGGTTTGGATTTTCATTTATACTGTACAGTATAGGTGACAAGGACTGTCCAAGACCACAGTGTGTTGTTTGTACCGACATTCTTGCTAACATTAGTCTGAAGCCTTCTCTACTTAAACGCCATTTAGAAACTAAAACCCCACCCACGTAAACAAATCTGCTGATTTTTTTACACGAAGAGCAAACGAGTGGAAAAATGATTTTAATTACTTTTGTATCGGCTGTAAACAGTAACAATGAGAATGCTCTCGAAGCATGTTATCGCGTTAGCTACAGAATTTCTAAAACTGCAAAACCTTATTCAATAGCTGAAGATTTAGTGTGACCATGTATAAATGATGTGATATAGTGCATGCGTGAAGAATCTTTCACAAAAAAAGTCAATATGGTACCATTGTCCGACAATACGATCAACCGCCGGATTAAAGGCCTGATGGCCTTAACTACACCAGAATAAATAAATAAGTGAATCGATGAATGAATGAATGCATAAATAAATAAATAAATAAATAAATAAATAAATAAATAAATATATAAATAAATAAATAAATAAATAAATAAATAAATAAATAAATAAAGGCATGGCAAATTATGTCGAAAATGAAATTTTGGAAAGAGTTCGTGCCAGTCCTTCTTTTGCAATTCAACTTGACGAATCGACTGATGTTGACAATTTAGTCATTTTGTTACTTTTCGTCCGTTATATTAATGGGGAGTCTGTAGAAGAGGAGCTACTATTCTGCAAACCCTTAAAAGAGAGAACTACGGGGGGAGATATATTTATGTTAACCGATGAATACTTTCGTGAAAATTCAATAGACTGGACTCGCTGTATAGGCATTTGTTCAGATGGTGCGAAATCTGCGACAGGGTGTTATGCTGGGTTTGTTGTCAAAGTGAAATCGGTAGCGCCGAACGCTTCTTGGACACATTCACATGCCCGATGGGTTGAAATGTGTGCTGGACGATGCAGTGAAAATAATTAATTTTATTAGGGCTCGCCCTACAAATTTCCGCATCTTTGCAATGCTTTGTGAGGAAATGGGAAGCATTTATAAGTGTTTATTGTCTCACAGTGAAGTTAGGTGTCTATCTCGAGGTAGAACTATTTCCACACTGTATGAGCTTAAAGACGAAGTTTACGTTTTTCTCACCAACCATGCTTTTCACCAAGCAAAATGCATGGAAGATGAAATATGACTTCAGACTTTAGCTTACTTGAGAGACATTTTCTAAAAAATTAACAGTTTAAACTTATCTCTCCAGGGGTCAAATATAAACGTTTATATTGTGCAAGACCGTATCGAATCATTCATTAAAAAACTTAATTTTTGGGAAACGTGTTTCAATAGCAATCAAACCGAATGCTTCGATACCTTTCACGAATTTCTGGTGGAAAATCATCTTTCTTTGGACATAAATGTTACGAACATGATTAAAGAACATTTGAAGGGACATGGAAAAACCTTCAGAGAATATTTCCCTGCTATGTCCAAAAATAACAATTGGATTCGCAATCCCTTCGAAGAGTCAACAATTTTAGAATCCACATTAAGCGTAGATGAAAAAGAGCAGCTTCTTGAAATTTCCACTGATTTTCAGTTACAGAAAAGTTATAAATCTTTGTCATTAATTGGTTTTTGGTTGAGTTAAGAGTTTCCTGTGTTAGCGAATAAAGCCATAACGGCTTTATTACCCTTTTCATCCACATATTTGTGCGAAAAGTCGTTTTCTTCATATGCCTATTTAAAAAATAAATACAGAAACAGCTTTGTGCTGAAATTGATTTGAGACTTTATTTAACTTCTGTGGTTCCTGTCTTCAAAGCTCTGTGCCATGGAAAACAGGCGCAACCTTCTCACTGAATTCCAAGGAAGAGGTGAGTAATTACCAGACATCGGATTCTAGTGCAAATGCCTATTTTGTTTCTTTACGAGAAAAGTAAAAATAATAATTAATATTTGTGTTTAATGGAAATTGAAAGGTATTCAAAGAGTTTTATAGTGCCTTAAAATGCCCTAAAACGGTTATTAGAGCCTAATTTGTTAATATTCGCCTAAAAATGCATTTAAAAAGTGGAAAGTTTGCTTCACACCGGCCATGAAACCATTGATAAAGGAAACAAAATGTTTTGAATCTCACGACACTCGCAATAGATTTCACCGAATTTAACATGTTTGGAGGCATAAATGCCGACAAAGAACCAACCTTAGTTTTGAAGCAGGCAACAATCACAACATGTGCTGCTACCGATTCAGAGATGTACTATACTATAAAAATGACTGTTTTCGGTCTGAAACCGATTAGCTGTACTGCCCTTCAGAGTGTCATAAAATCACAATTTTTGGAGAAAGAGTGTTTTTGAAATTTTTATGAAAAGTCGTAAAACTGCGAATTAGTAGGTTAAACCGTTACAAAATATTTAAAAGAATGGCCCTCCTAGTGTTAACACTACCAGGAAATGCAACAATAAGTGGAACTTTGTAATTTTGTCCAATTGAATCTCAATAACAACGGTTCATTTGAATGCTCGTTAACAGTTGCTCTTTCCCTCACCTTATTTGTGTTGAGAAGTTTTGAGCGGTAGAACGTTTTCCTGTGAAGTTTAACGCGATAATGCCGAAAAATATAAGTGCAAAATCTACATTGATCCGGCAATGGCTAACAGAATATTCAGAATTCGCTTATGATGGAAAAATAATATTCTGCAAGATTTGTAGCAAACAGGTATGTAACAATAGTTGAAATATATAAATTCTATTAATTTTAATGAGTAGGCCTATAATATTTATACATTGACTGAGCTATCCAGAGGTATAATTCTTTTTAAGACCACTACACTTTAACCTTTTAAATTCCGATAGTTAAAGTATTTGCAGGTCATTAAAATTTTGACTGTTCGAACCCACTAACTTTGTGATAGAAATACGGCAATACAACAATTAGGATTTTATTTTAATTCAGTTTACTTTACATTTTTAGATTTCGCAAGAAAAGAAGTGCCACCTAAAGCAGCATGTGCAAGGAGCGGCTCGTAAGGCTAAAGCTCAGCAGAAAAATCAACTGCAACAAACTTTACTAACACAGCCTACTTCATCCAATCTCAGCAGCAATTTCTATGCTGATTTAACCAGAGCGTTTGTTGCTGCTAACATTCCCTGGAATGCAATTGAAAATCCGGTTTTAAGACAGTTTTTACAAAAATACTGCAAACAAAATATCCCATCTGAGTCGACCCTAAGAAAAAATTACTTAGACAGAATATAGAATGAAACTTTAGCTTCCATTCGGCAGGATATAGGTGATTCTTACATATGGGTCTCTGTGGATGAAACCTCAGATCCTATGAATAGGTATATAGCAAATATGGTAGTAGGAAAACTTAGTCCTGATGGACCTTCGATTCCACACCTCGTATGTGTTAAGGAACTTTCGAAAGTGAATAGCCAAGCCATTGCTTATTTTGTAAATAAAGGCCTACAGTATTTATACTCAGGTAATATAGACGATTCTAAAGTTCTATTGTTTTGTACTGATGCTGCCTCATACATGGTTGCTGCAGCTCCACTTCTTAAAACATTTTATCCTAACCTCACGCATGTAACCTGTCTAGCACATGGCCTTCACAGGGTTTCTGAAACAATCCGGAATGAATTTCCTCTTGTCAATTCGTTTATTTCTAACACAAAAAAATGTTTTTGTAAAGCCCCATCCAGGATTTCAATATTCAGAGAGAACTTTCCAGATATCCCACTCCCACCTCAGCCGGTTGTTACACGATGGGGAACCTGGATTCAGTCAGTGGTGTATTATTCTGAGTATTTTAAAGAAGTGGTCACAGTTATTGATAAATTACCTGAAACTGATAGTGCAGCGTGTGTGAAAGCAGTGAAAGATTGTCTGAATGACTCACGAGTGAAAATCGATATTGCCTACATAACATCAAACTTTTCTTTCATACCTGCAAGCATTGAACAATTAGAACGTGAAAAACAATCTCTTTGTAGCCAAATAGCAATAGTAAAGGAAGCTCAAGTGAACATACATTCTGCTTTGGGCGAAACTGGGAAAAAAGTTAAAAATAAGTGGGACAACGTATTAAATAAGAATGTAGGATTTTCATTGTTGGAAAAAGTATCAAGAGTGATTTCGGGGGAAAGTGTAAATGTTCCAGTAAGTATTGATGTTTCTATTGTACCTAATTTAAAATTTGCTCCTCTCACATTAGTTTCGGTTGAAAGAAGTTTTTCTGCTTTCAGAATGATTCTCAGTGACAAAAGGTAAAGGTTAACTGTGGAGAATTTAGAAAAAATTCTGGTGGTGTACTGTGCAGATAATTATAATAAAGTCTGAGCATGGAACTGAATTTCAATAACTTAAAATGAGTAATCTTGATATCAATAATCATTATTTCATTAGTTTCAATATATTAAATTTGTGCAGCTCTGTTTATAAATATAATATAGTATTCTTTTTTAATGTTTAAACATACTTTTTTGTGCGTATTTTAGTGTATAACTGAAAATTTCAGTGAAAGAAATAAGTACGATACCTTGATGTGCCTAAAATGCCTATTTTCATTAAAATAGAGCCTAATTTTACAAATTTTGAGCTTATTTTAGGCGCCTAAAACTGCAATTTTTAGTGCCTAAAAATCCGATGTCTAGTAATTACAATGAAAACTTGTATTTAATATTACAACTAGCGCTACACGTGTAACTTTTAAGCCGTAACTAAGGTTTTAACCGTTAAGGGTTAAGTTAATTTAAGGTTATTAAACCTTTTGCTTGGAATTAAATTTTATGCATGTCTGCTGTATGTATATTTAAAAGTCAGTGGTTCACCCAACTCAGATCGTTGTGGAAGGGGTTCGCGAGTCGAGTTGGTTGGGAACCGCTACTCTAGAATAAATCTTTCTCCTTAAAATAATTTTTGAATTTAAACATTTGTTTTTACAAATTCACTATATGCCTGTGATTAGGTACACTCTATTCATTTATTGTAACATGCATTGATATTAAATTTAGCCACTTAGGGGAGAGGGAGGCAGGTTGGCTCAAATTTTACGTTTCATTCTTTTTTCTGTAATTTGCATAGCATTTTATGAAATCCTCAAAGAAGGACGTTTTACGTGGTTCTTTGGTTATGTGGAGAGATATTTGAATTTAGATTTCACCACGACTTAAATTTGAAATTTTTTTATTATTTTGAAACGTACAGATTGAGTCAACTTACCCCGCCCTGGAGGCAGATTGACACATGGTATGGGGTAAATTGGCTACATGTTAAATAAGAGCAAACTGCATATAAGACTAGATGTTTTTAAAATTTAGAATTTATTTCTTTACACAGGCAAATGAGTCAATATGATGAACGCACATGAATATATAACCATGGAGTTAAACACTCAGATAAAAGAAGAACTGTATCCTAGAAAAATATGGTAGAAAAATTAATTTTGAACTTGTAAATGACTATATATCATATTGTCTTATTAAAAATATCTGAGAAGAAGTTTTTGCATACAAAGTTTCTGTTTCCTTGTGTAAAATTTTTACGTGCCATAATACACTCCAGGCACTGAATTCACCCTTTACCTGATGTACATTATGAGTAAGATTTAACACAATACATGCAATATGTCTCTCTGTCTTCTTCGTTACTTTCCCTTCTTGAATTATTCTTTGTCTTTTGACTGGTCTTAAGATTCCTTTCGTCACTACTACTTCCTACTATTGTATTTTTGTTGAACAAATTCATTATCCTTTTTCGATTTTCTTTCCTCTGATGCTTTCTTGACTGGAGAGTCAGTACGTATCAAGGTAGACAATTTTCCCCTTATGTCCTTATCCGTAGCTTACCTACAATACCGAATGAGGGTCAGAGAATGGGATATTAAAATCCTTGGCTGCACTTCTGTTTTCGAACTTTACAGCACTGACACCTTGTAGCATCATATCAGAAGAAGTATTTACTCTGTCTGTTTTTTTCACAAGTCCTCATTTTCTCATTCACTGCAATGAACATATATTTTTAATATTTACAATAAATTAAATCGAACTTATATAATAGCAAATTGTATGAATAAGTAAATTTTGTGTTTCATAATTCATGTAATCATTTAAAGTAATACAGCGGGGTAGACTACATAGGTTATACACCGTGCCAATCTGCCCTCTAAAAACTGTGCCATCTTGCCTCTGGTCTAGATATTTAATTTGGGTTAAAATTACGAATTAGAATAATGAATGATCGAAATGAAATTAACACGAAACAGAGCCAATTAAATGTACTTTCCAACGATGTGTTTAAAGTTCACCTAATATTACACATGTAGGAACCTGTAAAAATAATCACGAGATGGTGAAAATTTACTTATCTTTCTGAAAAAACAACTTTATGGCTTCCTTCTTCTACCGCATGCCACAAAGGTCACATGCTTCCGTGGAACGTGCTTTATAAAGCAAGAATCATTATATGGTCTGCGTGGTGCTGCAATCCGTCGCTTAACTACCGAAATAAAGCTGATGTGCCAACGTGCCTCTGTAGCCAACCTGCCTCCATCTTCCCTACTGCTAATAGATACTAAAACACACCCCACCAAAATTACTAATATATCTGCAATATTATGGGCATCAGGCTCTTACGAATCTACACAGTAAAAAAATAGACTATATATATTTTTTGACGATGATGATTGATATAAGTCCTATATTTAAGCTGGTTTTTCGCGGGCGACGACTCCGAGGCAAGTCTTCAACTTTTTGTGTCACACGATAGCGGTTCCATGTCCTAACAACATCACTATGACTTGTTCCGATCTCGCGGCCGATTTCTCTCATGCTGACGAAGGAAGACTATCTTCTGTCTGTCAAATGGCAGAATAGGCTCTCGTCCTACTCTTTATTCATAATCTGCTTTAAATCACGTTTTTCATGAGAGAGTGACTTGCGTTCATTAGTTGACTTTGTTCAATCAGTAAAGTGCGCAATAAAGGTGTGTAATATTGGAACAATTGAATAAAAGATACTCATTTGTTTCGAGATAACATCTTGTATTTATATATATTTTTTAAATTATCGTTATAAAAAATTGTATTGGCGCAAAACTCTTTTTGAGCAGTGTGTGTGTGTGTGTATGTGTATATATATATATATATATATATATATATATATATATGTATTCATTACATGCATTATACAAAAAAAAGTAAGATGTAACTTTAATTGCTCATATTTTCTTCATTTTCTACACAATGTTAAAAATTCTAGCACTGGCTTATTACACAAAAAATGGGAGTTTTTGCCTCACAATGACGAGTTTGTTTGTTTCTGTTGTCATATTATCTGTGAGCATTTTCCTGTAACTTGGCCTACAAGACCTCCAGATATTAACTCAGCAGATTATTGGTGGTGGGGCTATCTGTAGGGCCACACCTGTGGAGTAACGGCTAGCGCGTTTGGCCACGAAACCAGGTCGCCCGGGTTCGATTCCCGGTCGGGGAAAGTTACCTGGTTGAGGTTTTTTCCGGGGTTTTCCCTCAACCCAATATGAGCAAATGCTGGGTAACTTTCGGTGTTGGACCCCGGACTCATTTCACCGGCATTATCACCTTCATCTCGTTCAGACGCTAAATAACCTAAGCTGTTGATAAAGCGTCGTAAAATAACCTAGTAAAATAAAAAAAGCTATCTGTAGGAAAAAATGTTCTTGAGTAAACCTAATAGAATTGATGAGTTGAAGGATTCGATCACACACAGTGTGGAAGATATTCGAGAACACGAACTCAGAGCTGCTGTATAGGCTTACAGCATTTGTAAGGAGGTTATTACTTGTACAAGAATAAAATTATGGATATACAACATCTACGGTGAAGTTATGACAATGGATGCAAATGCAAAATATCCAATTTCTTGTGTGCCAGAATTTTTTAGAGTGTGTAAAAAATTAAGAAGATATGAGCAATTTATTAAAGTTACCTCCTACTTTTGAAAAACCTACATAACAGCTATGTAGAGAGACAGACAGGCAGGTAGGCTGACGGATAAGACTTGGTCTTTTCGTTAAATAATCGCCAGTTATGAACACATGAATAATGACTTCATATAACTCTTTACTTTTCGGAACCAATCACAAATATTAATGGTGCTATATCCTTTGTATTCTACTCTATTAAAACCTAAATGGAGTGCTACAGAGGTAATAATTCGTGGGTGAAATATGATTATGGCAGAAAGCGTCTACACGTTAACATAATTATTCGCCGCTTTCTGGTGATTTCCTGCCCCAATCCGTATTCTGATCAGTAAAGCCGTTAAGGTTCCGCTCGCCCGTTATGGAAGCCTTGTTCAAATCGGACGAGACGCCATTACCTAATGCACTGTGACGTCAGAGCAAAAACAGCGCTTCCTGTTTCCATTAGTTGCACGTGTGATTGAATTCGTGAATGAGTCTCAAGCTCTTACATAAGTCTGATAACTCGATTCAGATCCATCATCATAAAATTTCGTTTGGAATATTAATGTGGCAGTTGTAACAAGCATTGAATATTACCGTCTTTTGCGTTATCTGCAACAATCGTCTAATATTTTGGTACGTACCGGTTTATGAAAAGCGTTAGATTGAAGGTAATAATTTATTGGAAAGTTAGAATATAAAAAAATATCACAAAATAGAGTTTCATAAAGATTTTAATCCTTATAAGAAATACTAAACTTTACCTAGACTACTGTAAATAGGCACCATGGTATCGACAAAATGTTGTCCTCTTTGTTTATGAAACGGCCTACGAAAGATGAGTATGTAAATAGAAAGGACAAATATGTAAATAGCTGGTCATAGGGATAAATAGTATGCAGAAGAGTCGACATCAGATATATTATTGAATAGGTAGATCATTAGACACGACACGATAGGACAAAAACACAGATAAAAGGAAAAATGAATGGTAGAATAGATGGATACGTAAGTAGATAAGTAAATATTATGTAGATGAGTAGTTATATAAATACATTCATTCATTCATTCATTCATTCATTCATTCATTCATTCATTCATTCATTCATTCATTCATTCAGTATTCTGCCCAAGGGCAGGGCTTTCACTGCAAACCCAGCTTTCTCCAATCTTTTCTATTTTCTGCCTTCCTCTTTGTCTTTTCATAAGATCCATAAATCTTAATATCGTCTATCATCTGATATTTTCTTCTCCCGTTCACCATTCCTTCCAGTACATCCTTCAGTTGGCAGTTTCTGCTCAGTCAGTGACCCAACCAATTTCTTTTCCTCTTCCTACTCATTTTCAGCATCATTCTTTCTTCACCCACTCTTTCCAACACAGCTTCATTTCTTATTCTGGCTGTCCACTTTACACGTTCCATTCTTCTCCATATCCACATTTAAAATGCTTCTATTCGCTTCTTTTCACTTCGTTATAATGTCCATGTTTCTGTCATATAATTCCACACACCAGACAAAGCACTTCACCAGTCCCTTCCTTAGTTCTTTTTTCCAGAAGTTCGCAGATGCTTCTTTTTCTATTAAAACCTTCCTGGGCCATTGCTGTCCTTATGGTTTCCTGAGAGGAGCTCATGTTACTGCTTATAGTAGGCCTACATCCCAAGTATTTGAAGCTGTCCACCTACTCTACTGCCTCATTTAGAATTCGCAAGTTTACCGTCTTTATTTTTCTTCCTATGACCATGGTTTTCGTTTTATTGTATTTGCATTTACCTTCATCCCATACTGCTCACAGCTGTCATTTAGCTCCAGTAGCATATCCCTTAGTATCATCTTCTCTTCTGCTAACAACGCCATATCATCAGAAAATCTCATGCAATTTATTTTTCTTCCTCCTACTATCACTCCTCCCATGTTCTGAAAACAGTTCTTCACTAATTTCTCCAAGTAGATGTTGAACAGGGTAGGTGATAAAGGGCATTCTTGTCGTACTCCTCTCCCAATTTCAATTCTTTCTAACATTTCTTCTTCTATCCTGACTTTGACCCGTATCATATAAAGGTTACTGAACAGCCTTCTATCTTTCCAATCCACACCTATTTTCTTCAGAATCCCCATCAGTTTATTCCAATCCACTCTGTCAAAAGCCTTTTCTAAGTTCACTACATAGGCTACACTTCATTATTCTTCTCTAGGTATCTTTCACCGATTGTTCGTAGTAGTCCAATTGCATCTCTCGTACCTTTTCCCTTCGTAAAGCCAAACTATTCTTCTTCCAACTGTTCTTTCATCTTAGAATATAAACGTCGATTCAGTATTTGCAAGAGAATCTTCGCCGTCTGCGTTATCAAACTGATACAAAAGCCCTGAAATCGTATAGATAGATACATGGTATACAATATAGTCCTATAGATAGAATAGGTAACAGATGGACAGACAGGTAGATTGTTACGCAGGAAGATAGCTAGTGGAAAGACAGAGGACTTCTTCACAAGTTGATCTACTCGTAGTTACTAGTGATGAATTTATTATTTATCTTTTCCATTTTACGAGTGCGTTTACACAGCTTGTAGCTTCTTCATTGCTTGTACCAGTCACGTTTTTCATTTAATAGTGCAGCCATATTATTGTGCTGTTAATTTAGTGTGCACTTCAAGACAAGCATATCGATCGGTATTACCTCTCAGTATTGGTATGTCTGTTTTAATAAAAAAATACTTTGAGAGGAAATTAATAGTTCTGCAAATTATAAAAAATACAAAGATAAATTGACTTGTTCATGGACGTTTTATGTTCTCATTGCATTGCAAAACCTCTTTTAAGGTTAGTTAAGAAGAATCAATGAATAAGTGCAAATCAAGGTTGTGCTGAAGCCCGGCTTCGTTCACACATTTTCAAAGTGAACATTCCTTTCTACATAGTCCACACATTTTACATTTCGTTTTATCATCATCATTATGAACCAAAGAACCGTTCCGATCACACAAGTTTATCATCTTCCCATCTTCTTTTCGGGAGTCTGACGACTCGTCGTCTGGTTACCGGACATAAAGTCAAAATGTCCATGGAATAATGTCAACGTTTAAAATGTCCAGGTTCAGTCGTCCAGAGTCAAAATGTCCACAATTCTATAATGTGCACTTCACTCTGATGTGCAGAGTCATAATGTCCATAACTCTATAATGTAGGTCTGCACTATATCCATTGCGCATGCTAGTTATAGTAACCTATGTAAACATTTTCAAGTGCAGAACTAACCAGAACAAATTTTTAAAGATGGAACGAAATCCTCAGTTAGTGCCATCGTAGAAGGTTAAGCCACTTCTTTCTTTTCGTGGGTAACTGTACCAATATCATGACTTTAATAGAGACAGGACAATAGAACAATACACAGACACACAAAAACACATCCAAATGAAATTCTCAACACACAACTCACTTTCAGAACACACACACTCTTTGATTCCACATTACACTACACAAATACACCCCACAGAAAACACAAACAAAAGGCGCCAAGACCAACAACAACCAGTTCTGAAGATGGCCGATAGCAGGTTGGAACTTGTTAACGAGGTTATGTAAAATTTAACACGTGAAAGACACATAATACGTTTTCCGAAGTGATATAGTGTTAAAAGTTTTGTAATCAATATATAATTAATTTTAACTTGTCTCACCTGATATATCACTTTGTAAGCACACAATTTTATATGTTTCACCATTCTTGTACACATTTATTGACTCAGTGTTGTTATTGCTCTTTTAATATGTTTTTATGATACTTTAAGATGAATATTTGATGCACTTTCTAATTTTACGTTCATGCATATTAATTTCTTATGCTACCTGATGATGGCGGATAAGGCGAAAATAATTGTAGCCACTATTTGTTTTACATGGTAGTCACTTATTGAATGATTCACAATAAACAGATAGTCAAATAAATTTTCATTTTATCATCATTTATTTGTTTGTGTTGATTTGTCGGTCCAATATGTTTTGTAAAATTCAAAACTAAGTTAGAAAACTATCTTATGACGAGTTGCCAAACTAACACTGTTATGATAAGTGTTGTATTGCATGTTTTCACGTATTCACTACATTTTTTATGTTCTAGTGATATTTAACATATTTTACCTTTCTGTTTTCATCATATTTCCTGAAAATGGTATAAGTTATCTATAATGTAATAAATTGAGCTATTTATAATCATAATTTTCTTTATTGTATGTATCTAAAAATATTGTGTTATTGTAAGCTTTGTACTTCGCTATTTTATTATTATTATTATTATTATTATTATTATTATTATTATTATTGTTGTTGTTGTATCATATTTTTATACTTTGTATGTCTCATTTATTTTGATTTACTGTTCACATTTTATTACGCATTTTCGTTTCTTTCCATATGTTATAAAATATTATGTCTGATTTCTACTGACTTGTTGTTTACATTATATTAATCCTATAGATTTAAAATCCCCTATATCCACTTTCACAAATTGAAGGATTTTGACACTAACTGGTTCCAAATAGAGGGAATGTTCAACCTAACAGTGACTTTGAACAAACCTTTTGCTTTAAATTTAGTGGCTTTTTGAATTCAATCTATATAAATCATTAGAATTCATTCTTAGCAAGCAATATGTAGGTATAACTCAATTCTGGACAAAATGGTCTTTGGGGAGTTTTGAATCTAGGGGATTCATATTATGATTATCTACTTCAGTTTTGTGTGTAAAATTGTAGTGTACTTTACTTTGTAAATTTGGGTAATGTTTTTGTATCACAGTTTTACTCCTGGTCGAGTGTTAGAGAAAGCTGTATGGCCTTAACTTTGCCAGGTTAAATAAATCTTTATTATTATTATTAATAATAGTATTATTATTATTATTATTATTATTATTATTATTATGTATGAGTGATAATAGCATTAATACATATATTATAACTAGAGACAGGATTCCCATGCAAATGCATGTTTTTATATAAGCTTGCTACAATTCTCAAACTTTGTAAATATCCGTGTCTTAGTGATTCGAAATATGTATACTTTTTCCGTGCATATTTGCATGTTTTGGCCTTTTTAGGGATAAATTCATGCATAATGCATGGTTTTTAGATTTGAGGTTAAATAATGCATATGTAGAGGTTTATGTTGCATATTACGTCCATTTTTTTATAGTTTCATTGCATATTTTATGTTAAATCGCATAATACTGCATTTTATAAAAGGTGCCTCGTAGAGTTCGGTATTTCTGGCCTTACAATATTTGAGCGTATGTACTGAAAAATATAAATGAAATGCTAACGGTTTGCAGGGTTTCTACCTGAGAACTTTGAACCTTACCAGCTAATCCTCTCATTGTATTGTCACACTGGAATTCCACACCCGCAACTTCTGTTCTATACAAGTCTTACTCTGAGGCTAAAATTATTATTAGAAGAATGCCTCTGTTCTATACAAGTCTTACTCTGAGGCTAAAATTATTATTAGAAGAATGCCTCTTCTGCTCCCTCCCATGCTTAGTAGTTTGGCGACAATACCACTAACATGGTTCCCCTAACATGCCTTTAATTTGGACAGTTAGATAAGTAGAAGGTCTGTAGCAGGCTATACATATGTACATATGTTTTGTGAATTAGCTACTATATTTGTGTTCTGTGGAGGTCTGTGAAGTGCTGTAATGCCCCCGATTAAATGTTCGAGAAGAGATCTTGTGGCATATTGGATCAAGGGAAAAGAATATCGTGGAACAGATTGTGAAGTAATTTATGGTGATTTTTGCAATAAAGATGTAAATATTAATATTTTTACTACAAATTAAGTGTTTATGATAATATAGGTCTATTTTATAAAGCATTATTTCCGTCACTTTAAACATGTTGCATGTGAATTTGTTCAGAGTGCTTGGCGTGCAGGCAGTCAGTTCATCTGATAATCACTAGTTCTAGATCATCACGGCATTAAAAAGTAAAATAATGAGTGAAATATAGGCCTATGTAAAACTGTCATCAAAATATTGATTTACATTCTATATACAGATTCAGTGTTCAAGAAAATTTGAAGTTGACCACATGTCGCTTCAGTTTCACATGGGCAAAGATGAAGCAGAGGCAACTAACCAAACCCGTTGCATACAATCATTTGTCACTGCACCATCTAAGCAAGCACCAAATGCATTCTTTATGGATTTGTGTGATGCTTTTGTAGGAGCAAATATTCGTTTCGAAAAGTTAACAAATCCTGGATTAAAAGTATTTCTAGAGAAATACACAAAAAATAATGCCCCAGATCCATCGACCTTGCGAAAAAATTATCTACCGAGGTCATATGGAAAGGTATGGAAAATTTAAATAAAGTATTATCTCATTTTTAATTTCAATTATTATCTGAGAACAGGTAAATAATAATCTAATAGTGATTTAAGGAGCTAAAACTATTTCCGTAGATAGTCTAAAATCTGTATAATTGCTAGTCTAATAAAACTGTATAATTGCTGCAGGCTTTAGACGAAATTCGAGAGGAACTAGAAACTCGGACGTATGGATTTCTGTAGATGAAACGACGGATTCCATGGGTCAATATGTAGCAAATTTAATTGTTGGAAAGTTGTGTGAGGATGGATCTGGCCATCCTTATCGTGTACGATGCGAATTTTTAGACAAAAAAAAAAAAAAAACTAATCACTTCACAATTACAAATTTCTTTGACGATGGATTACGTAAGTAGTTGTATTAATGAAATAATGATTTATTGATTCATACATACACACACAAAATTGTTTCAAATTTAGAAATCAAATCATGTTGGTATATTTTCTATTCATTTTATAGGAATTTTGTGACCAGATAATCTAAATAAGGGGAGAGTTCTCTTGCTGCCCCTTATATGGTAAAGGCTGGGACAGCAGTAAAGATATCTTATCCAGATTTGAAGCATGTTACCTGCCTTCCCATGCACTGCACCGTGTTGCGGAAACAACTCGCTCAAAATAAGACAGTGTGAATGCATTGATATCGTCCACAAAGAATGTAAATAAAAGCATATATAATATAGAATAATTTTCCTTCTTTCAAATTTCTGCATAGAATTAATTATATTTACATAAACATTAACTTTTATTAAAGGTCTTCTTGGAAGTACCTGCTCGTGTTGCTGCGTATAAAAAACGCCTACCAGATCTAGCTTTGCCACCACAGCTTATACTAACGAGTAGGGTACCTGGCTAAATGCTGCAATGTTTAACTGTGACAATTTTCATGCAATTAAATCGCTAAAAAATGTCAGGCTTAAGACACGTGATATTGTTATATATGCAAATATATATTATTCAATGTTACCGGGTAATTAATGGCGGCCGGGTAGCTCAGTTGGTAGAGCAGCTGGCTACGGACTGGAAGGTCCGGGGTTCGATCCCAGGTGGTGACAGGATTTTTTCTCGTTGCCAAACTTTCAGAACAGCCCCAAGGTTCACTCAGCCTTCTATAAAATTGAGTACCGGGTCTTTCCCGGGGGTAAAAGGCGGTCAGAGCGTGGTGCCGACCACACCACCTCATTCTAGTGCCGAGGTCATGGAAAGCATGGGGCTCTACCTCCATGCCCCCCAAGTGCCTTCATGGCATGTTACGGGGATACCTTTACCTTTTTACCGGGTAATTAATTTACATATTTTCCGATTTTAGATTGTTGAGAGTTTTGCCGTCGAGGATGCAGTTTGCATTAAAGATGATCAAGCTGCGTTTAAGCGTAAGAATATCCAGCATGACCTAATTTACATTAAGACAAACTTTTCAAAATTGCCTATCGCAATAACAAAGTTGAAGACTCTGGGCCAACAACTCGCCGATTTCCTTGGAATTCTTGAAGACATTCAAAAATCTTTAGAATCTGCGTATAGTGATGTGGGTACATCAGCTAAAGACAAACTGGACAAAATCAACAGTGGAAATCCCGATTATGAATTTGTATGTTCAGTAAATAAACTTATTTGTGGTGAAAATGTTGAAGACATAGAATTTTACCTCAATTTGTCTCAAATTTCATCATTTAAATTTGCACTTTTCACTTCTTGTGACGTAGAAAGGTCATTTTCAGTATAGAGAAACATTTTGACAGATAAACGGATGAACTTGACTGCTGAAAATTTGGAAAGACTGCTGGTAGTACATTGTGCCATTGGAAAATAAAATGTAAGTTTCAATTTTGATAGTGCATATTTTCAGTGTTTTTTCTTCCTTCATTGTGCATATTTGGCCATTTGGTAGTGCATGGATGCATGTATATTTTACGATTTGATATTGCATGAAAATCCTGTCTCTAATAAATAACTTATATGGATTAACTCACCATGTGAGACTCTAAACGAGGTCCTACTAATTAGGAGGCCTTAGGCCTTAATGGAATATAGAAGGTTAATTTCACTGACTGACTGACTGACTCACTCACTCACTTGGTCAGCTTATTCTAATGGTGGGTTTACACGTGTATGGATTTACTGGCACCAGTTAACACGCCAGTCGTACTTTTGCGCCAGTAAAGGTTAACACGGGTTTCTTTATTTTGCCTTGCCAGTGCCATTTTCAAATGAAGCTGTTATCTGAATGATTCACGAGGACATAACATGTCAAGTGAAGTTGAACTTATACATAGCGCTTGCCTAATAGGCGTAACTTTGTTGGTTGAGAACATGATTTCTAACTTGGAATAAAGAAAATACATAAAAGAAGGCAGCATATTATGGGTGAAAAAGTAGTTTATTCGGAGGGAGAATTTAGATACATTTGCGAGAATTCTAAAAGAATTTTGAACAATAGATACCTACTAATGTTACAGATGACAACAGACAATTCTGATAATCTACTACAACATGTAATAATAATAATAATAATAATAATAATAATAATAATAATAATAATAATAATAATAATAATAATAATAATAATAATAATAATAATAATAATAATAATAATAATAATAATAATAATCTATACTAATAATAAGGCGGCCGGGTAGCTCAGTTGGTAGAGCAGCTGGCTACGGACTGGAAGGTCCGGGGTTCGATCCCAGGTGGTGACAGGATTTTTTCTCGTTGCCAAACTTTCAGAACGGCCCATAGGTTCACTCAGCCTCCTTTAAAATTGAGTACCGGGTCTTTCCCGGGGGTAAAAGGCGGTCAGAGCGTGGTGCCGACCACACCACCTCATTCTAGTGCCGAGGTCATGGAAAGCATGGGGCTCTACCTCCATACCCCCAAGTGCCTTCATGGCATGTTACGGGGATACCTTTACCTTTTTTACTAATAATAAATCTGTAGCCGAAATTTTTCTGGTAATTTTCGATTTTCCAAAAATAATTGGTCCTAACATATATAATTAACCACCCTGAAACCGAAAATCGCTTTTTTGAAATTTTTGTTTGTATGTCTGTCTGTCTGTCTGCCTGTATGTTTGTTACCTTTTCACGCGATAATGGCTGAACGGATTTCGATGAAAATTGGAATATAAATTAAGTTCGTTGTAACTTAGATTATAGGCTATATGGCATTCAAAATACATTATTTAAAAGGGGGTTATAAGGGTGCCTGAATTAAATAAATCGAAATATCTCGCTTATTATTGATTTTTATGAAAAATGTTGCATAACGAATATTTCTTTAAAAATAATTTCCGATAACTTTTATTCTTTGAAAAATTTTGATAGGACTGATATTTAATGAGATAAATGAGTTTTAAAATTAAAATAACTGCCATCTAAGGCCGTGTAATGAAATAAACAAATGACTTCGTCTATAAGGGGCCTTGGTCAACAACAATCGAAAGCTATGAATCATAGCCTACAGAAAATGTTTCTGTGTTTGTATGAAGCAATATCGGAAGCTAAATTAACCGATTTGTATAATTAATTATTATTTCACCATTGGAAAGTGTAGTTTCTCTGTATGGACATAATGCTATAATGTTATTACAGTAACTTCTGAGTGAATTGAGGACAGGTAAGATTAAAATAGCTTCTTATGCACAGAAAACTTGATAGGCTATTCTGTGTATTCGTTTCCTGTATTTCTTAAAATAATGTTTATCTCAGAGAATTAACGAACAACGAGAGTGTATTGATTTAGTATACAGTAATAATATGTTAGCTTAGCATTTCATTATTTTATAATCCAAATTTTAACTATGCTCAATTGAATCGTGTTAAAATACATAAAATACATATGCATTAAATGCAATGCAAAAAATTTGGGTAATGAGCCAAGCAGATTATGTTGCCCTGTTGTAAAATAAAATTTATTCCTCCTGAGATTCAAGAGCCCCCATAACAAATTGAAAACTTACTTATCGGGGTACATCCGTTATCAACACACTTTTTATATAATATAATATAATATAATATAATATAATATAATATAATATAATATAATATAATATAATATAATATAATATAATATAATATAATATAATATAATATAATATAATATAATTTAAGTTATTGAAGTTATTTGAAGGGTTCAGAACCATAGTGGGCCAAGCGCCATTTACTGGATACGTAGAAAACAAGAGTTAAAATTATGTTATTACCATAATTCAATGGAAACATATAACAAGTAAAATAAAGTATACACATTAAATGTAAATGATGTCAATGTTCATTGAACTATGGATGCATGTAATGAAAATTAAGAAACATGTTAAAGGAATTGTCATTGCACCAAATGAGTGCTCTCTGGACCAAAATGATTCCATTTTAATTATTTAAATATAATTTAAATTAAGTAACATATTAAACGATTTATTCTTCTATCAAACGCGAATATTCCCTGGATCAAATGTCCTGTTTTAATTATGTAATTACTTTATATTTATTTCTAACGGGTGCAGCGGAGCGCACGGGTACGGCTAGTAATAATAATAATAATAATAGGCCTAATAATAATAATTTAATAATAATAATAATCCGAGGGAACACAGCTCATGAAGGGCCCAGACCACCAGCCGGCTGCTGGCCTCACGTTTACATGCCGAAGCAGAGGTGGACGATCATTCAACCAGACTGAAGGTATCATGCGGTTAGCACGACAGTCCCCCAGCCGTTATAGCTGGGTTTCACAACCGGATTTCGCTATCTATCGTAACTCCCAAAGTGCATCACGATGCTGGGTGGACACCGGTTCCATACACTGGCCGAAATTTCATGAGAAAATTT